>NC_135235.1:415866576-416494985 GCF_051348905.1 Ranitomeya variabilis
GAATTAGCCCTAAAAGCTTTTGGTTTCTGAGGAGTTGTGGATGTAAGAGTTGCAAACCTGCACTACCTCTAAAACCACGATTCTGACCCTATCTCGGCAGCAGCTCTCCTTACTCTCACTGAAACAGGAACAGAATGCGGCGAGCAGGGCGGCGCCTGGTCTCTTATACTCGGGATGATGCTGTACGGCCCAGCCAATCACTGCACGACCACAACAAAGATGGCTGCGGCGTTTCATGACCTGGCAGACAATCCCTGTCTCTAAAGTCCACCAAAAACGCAGGGTGGAGACTGCAGTTACCGCTGAATAATCCCGGAAATGCTCGCTGCTCGCCGAGTACACCGAGCATAGCGATACTCGGGCGAGTAGTGGCGAGCACGTTCGCTCATCACTATTCATTACAATTCGGTGACGCGCCCTAATAGTGGAGGAGAACCTCAGCAGATGACCGCGCTATTACTGAAGATAATCTCTATATAACGACCAACATGGATATTACCGCCATATGGTCAGTGGTAGATACCAGTCTTACAGAACATATAAGAGATCACAGCACAGTTACAGATAATGTCTTACTGCTGACGTTCTTTCTGATGGAATCGTTCACTTTTCCCGTCTTTTCCATCTGGCACAGACCGACATGACATATTTCACTTCTCATATTCCAGCCCCATCACCATCTATTCCCAACCTGCACAAACTCCTCACCCTGCTGATACCCCAATACTGAGCCGCTGCTGCCATATGTGTCCCTATTACTGCCCCTGATACCCCAATACTGAGCCACTGCTGCCGTATGTGTATATTACTGCCCCTGATACCCCAATACTGAGCCGCTGCTGCCGTATGTGCCCCTATTACTGCTCCTGATACCCCAATACTGAGCCAATGCTGCCGTATGTGTCCCTATTACTGCCCCTGCTGTGCGGTTCTCTGTGCCTTCTAAATTCTAAAGCACCCCTCTATAATATAGTGATGCCGGGTGCAAGTGCCCTAGAAAACAGTGCCCACATTTTGCTCCCTAGAAAGTAATATTGCCATGTGTGCCCCTATGATAGTCACAGTAACCTGAGATCCCCTATAGCAAGAAGTGCCCACTTTACATTTAATAATGTCCCGAGTCTACCCCCTGTACAGCTACACTATACACAGTATAATGCCACCTCACTGTATAGTACCATCCACACAGTATACTGACCCCTTAGTAGCCCCCAAACTTTTTGATGGCTCCAACATTGTATGATGGCCCCTTCACTGTAATCTCAACACTGTATGATGGCCCAGTAGATGACCTCCATATAGTATAATGCACCAGATCATCCTAAATATAGTATAATGCACTCCCCATAGGTCTCCATATTGCATAATGCACTCCCCATAAGCCTCCATATAGTATAATGCACTCACCATAGGACTCCATATAGTATAATCCACTCCCCATAGGCCTACTCTATAGCACAAGGCAGCACCCATAGGCAGACTATAGCACAAGACAGCACCCCCATAGGCAGACTCTGTAGTATAAGACAGCACCCCATAGGTAGACCCCGTAGTATAAGAGAGCACACCATAGGCAGATTCTGAAGAATAAGGCATCACCCATATAGGCAGACCCTGTAGTATAAGGTAGCCCTCCATAGGCAGACTCTAGTAAAATCCAAAACATAGAAAGAAAACACCTCCGCATTGCCGATATATGCTGGCCCACAGAAATATCCACATTCCACTCAAACGGTTGCTATAGCTGTATGTATCCTGGTGTTACCATAGGGGTGCTGCATCCACAAAATGTGCACGTAGTCCAAAGGAATGTAAAAAAGAAGATAGGAGCGCACTTACCCCGGTAGATAGATCACCACTTTATTAGGACATGTTATAAAAAATGAACAGCAGGGAGGGATAAGAACAGCTACAGACAACGGCCGTTTCGTGCATCAAGGCACTTCAACGAGGACCCGTTGAAGTGCCTTGATGCACGAAACGGCCGTTGTCCGTAGCTGTTCTTATCCCTCCCTGCTGTTCGTTTTTTATAACATGTCCTAATAAAGTGGTGATCTATCTACCGGGGTAAGTGCGCTCCTATCTTCTTTTTTACATTCCTTTAGACTCTAGTAAAAGGCAGCACCCCATAGGCAGACCCTGTAGTATAAGGCAGCCCCCCATAGGCAGACTCTAGTAAAAGGCAGCACCCCATAGGCAGACCCTGTAGTATAAGACAGCACCCCATAGGCAGACCCTGTAGTAAAAGGCAGTACCACCATATGCAGATTCTGAAGTATAAGGCAGCACCCATAAAGGCAGATCCTGAAGTATAAGGCAGCATCACTATAGGCAGATCCTGAAGTATAAGGCACCCCCCTATAGGCAGATCCTGAAGTATAAGGCAGCACCCCTATAGGCAGATCCTGAAATATAAGCCAGCCCCTCTATAGGCAGATCCTGAAGTATAAGGCAGCCCCCCTATAGGCAGATCCTGAAGTACAAGGCAGCCCCCTATAGGCAGATCCTGAAATATAAGGCAGCCCCCCTATAGGCAGATCCTGAAGTATAAGGCAGCCCCCCTTTAGGCAGATCCTGAAGTATAAGGCAACCCCCCTATAGGCAGATCCTGAAGTTTAAGGCAGCCCCCATAAAAAAAAACAATAAATACCTTTCTTCCTCCTTGTTTCAGTGGTGCTCCGACCTCTCGCTCATCTTCTGACAGCGGGCGCCGGGTGGTGACGTCATCGCGCCCACTGTCGGCGTCGGTGATGCCAGACGCTGACAGGGGATGATGGGAGAAGGAGCGCAGCGCTCCTTCCCTCATCAGTGCGGTGACGGGTGGGGGGCCCACTACTGGCACCGGGCCTCCCCCCCGGCCTGCTCAGGGACCCCATAGCAGGCAGCAGAGCAGGGAGATCGATTCTCCCTGCTCTGCCACAGAAGGTAACTGTATCGGTTCGCTGCAGTTACAGTAGCGTAGCTCTGGGTGGGGCCCTCTCTGAGCTCTGGGCCCCCGGTAGCTACGCTACTATCTGTGACCAATGTGGGTTTTTCTGTCATTAAACGAGGGATACCAACAATTTTGACTACATGTGTATATAACAGTATAGAGGGCATATAGATATACCAGGATGAAGGGCCTATTGGACTCTAGTAACGCCACTGGAGGTAATCCTATTTGATTTTTCTTATGGAAGGAGAGGCCGGGATGCCTTGAAATATGTAACATTACAGGTTAAGGGTTCTGGATTCTGAGATGGCTGATTGCCATATGTGGAGTTACACACGTTGAAAAGTAATTAACTAAAGCTCAAAAAATTATTATGCATATACACCTGTACCACTAAAAACTCTCAAGGAGTTCCGTTAACATGTGAAAAAATATACCTGTATAAATGACTAAAAATATAGACGTGTGTAAATATGTATATAAATACACACTCCCAAATTAGCACGGGCATATAATAAGGACTATAGTGACCAATCGGAAATGACAAATTTAAGACCAACTAAAGAAAACCCGAAAAAAAGGCCAATAATTGTTATCAGTATATAAATAATATACTGTATACAGTGCCTTCCGAAAGTATTCGACTCCCTGGAACTTTTCAACCTTTTCCCACATATCATGCTTTAAAGGGCCACTGTCACCCCCTCCAGCCGTTATAAACTAAAAGAGCCACCTTGCGCAGCAGTAATGCTGCATTCTAACAAGGTGGCTCTTTTCGTTTTTGGTGCATGTATTCCCAAAATAATGCGTTTTATAAATTCTCCAAAATACCTTTCTTTCGCCAGGGAGGCAGGTCCTCACCCCCCTGCTTTAAACACCACACTGCAGTCACTGAAATCTTCAGGGGCGCTGGGCGCTGCCCCCTCTGCGCTGTGTTCGCATGAAATCCGGCGCATGCGCTGTGTAGTACTGTCTGGTGCAGGCGCAGTGAGCTCTGGCCGTCTGACGTCACAGCCAGGCTTGCAGACTGCGCCTGTGCGGCCGCCCTGCTTGTGAATCCCAGCCCCGCAATCTGCATAATGCATAACAGAGTGCGGGGCTGGGATTGGGACAATTGACCAAAATGATGCAGGAGACTAAGGCTCCATGGCCAGAGCTCCTACCCATTGTACTGTACCACATTCGTACTACCCCTAAGGCAAAACATGGCCTGTCCCCATATGAGATATTATTTGGTGCTAGGCCCCCAGTTACAAATTTCCAGCCTCAGTAGTTATCAGAAGAAACTGACCGTGCTGTTCAATATGTTATTCAGCTTAGTAAAAATCTTGCTAACATCTATGTTTTAGTTTCTTCTTCCCTTCCAGATTCAGCAGAAACCGACACTTGTCACAACTTAAAGTCTGGTGGTTTTGTGGTCGTGAAAAGCCATGTCAGAAAACACGGACTAGAACCCTTGTATGACGGTCCCTACCAAGTCCTCCTCATCACTCCTATGTCAGTAAAGCTGGAAGGAAGGCCGACGTGGATCCACGTATCACACTGCAAGCTGGTCAAACAGACTAGTAGCAAATAAGGGGACATAATGTTTTGGTTCTTCGTATTTCTATATAATAATATTGGTAACCGCATGGGACAGCCTTAATTCCCCAATATAATTGAATAATAAGTTTGTACAATATCATGAAAGATTAGTAGTACAGATTGGTATAGCCAATAAAATTGTCAGTTCTATTTTCATTTACCCTATGATTACACAAATGTGGGATAAATTGGTTAGGGCAACAGATTATCTAGATGATCAAATTTGGGATATATTGGATATACTAATTAATACTACTGTTGTTGTCCAAAACCAACTTATCGTAGTCACTATTCAACACACTGTAGTACTGGATTACTTAACAGCAGCACAGGGTGGTATGTGTCAGGTTATTGGACCCGCATGCTGTCATTATACAGATCCCAATAGCACTATGAAGTTAAAGTTAGAGGATATTCAAAGACTCAGAGATTAATATGATAAAACAATTATCGTAATAAGGACAGTTGGTGGCAGACACCTTCTCCTTTCTTAATCCAGTCAATTGGTTTGAGGGACTTGGGGGCTGGATAGCTGAAATCTTTCAAAGTTTGTTATATATTGTTGCCTTTATCCTTGAAGATCCTGATGAAGATGTTGGAGCCAAGCGCATGGCTATCTTCAAAAGATCCCCACTACTGTTATCAACAATTGTTATTTGTAAATTCTAGTATACAGGGGGGACGGGTACGCCGCAACAGCCATGGCTGGTAACAAGGCACCAGCCATGTGAAGACCAGTACCCCTCGAGCTTAGAGCTTGGGATAGTACCTCTGATGCTGGACATTAATTAACAAAATTTATCTAGGGGGGAATGTGAAGGAAGAAATTAAGAAAGATTCTCCATTTTGTGCTTTTCGACTCCATTTTCTTGTTGTTAAAGATAAATTCTGTTAACAACAAGACAATGATCCCAAACATAAAGCAAAATCTACAATGGAATGGTTCACAAATAAACATATCCAGGTGTTAGAATGGCCAAGTCAAAGTCCAGACCTCAATCCAATCGAGAATCTGTGGAAAGAGCTGAAAACTGCTGTTCACAAAAGATCTCCATCAAACCTCACTGAGCTCGAGCTGTTTGCCAAGGAAGAATGGGCAAGAATTTCAGTCTCTCGATGTACAAAACTGATAGAGACATACCCCAAGAGACTTGTGTTGAGGGAGGATCTAAATTGATCCTTCACGGTTAACTCAGTGATTTCCAAATTATTCTACAGGGCGTTGCCGGCAACTGAAAATGACCAGACGGAGACGTGTGCCTCTGTATGGGGGATCGAGCAGATCTCTGGCCCCCGTTTTATTGTGTATTGCTTTTCATAATCATAGAAATTATACTTCAACCAATCAGCATAAGAACACGCTCACAGTTCTTAACCTATAAGAATGCAGGAAAAACTTAACCCATGAGTATACAGAAAAAACGGAAACTACATATATGGTCATATCTTCTTGGCATAGAAAAACATATACTCACAGGTGCCTCAAAGTCTTATCTAGCAATACACCCCCGAGTCCCTTCCCTGGCTCGAGTCAGAAGACTCAAGGTCTTTATACCAATTATAAACCATAGCCTAGTTGAATACCAGGCTTGTGAACAACAAGATAAAGTTACTTCATGGCAGCTATAACCTTTTACCTAATTAACAGAATTTATCTTTAACAACAAGAAAATGGAGTCGAAAAGCACAAAATGGAGAATCTTTCTTAATTTCTTCCTTCACACTTGCAGCTGTAATCGCAGCAAAAGGTCGCGCAACAAATTATTAAGTTAAAGGGGCCGAATAATATTGCACGCCCCACTTTTCAGTTTTGGAATTTCCACAAAAATGTACAATAACCAATAAATTTCGTTCAACTTCACAATTGTATTCCACTTTTTGTTGATTCTTCACCAAAAATTTACATTTGGTATCTTTATGTTTGAAGCATGATATGTGGGAAAAGGTTGAAAAGTTCCAGGGGGCCGAATACTTTCGCAAGGCACTGTAGATCAATAATAAATATATATATATAATATAAATCAATACATATGAAAAAAGGGAGGAGGATGACAACCAGAATGAGGGCTCTAATCACGGTGTGTACTCATGCTTCAACATCATTATTGAATACTCTGTCCTCCTTCTCCTGGACCTGTCTTCTGCCTTTGACACAGTGGACCACTCCCTTCTGCTACAGATCCTCTCATCTCTTGGCATCATAGACTTGGCCCTATCCTGGATCTCGTCATATCTGACAGACCGAACATTCAGTGCCTCCCTCCCCCACACCACCTCCTCACTCCGCCCCTTGCCTGTCGGTGTTCCTCAAGGCTCTTCTTCTCCATCTACACCTTCTGCCTGGGACAGCTCATAGAATCCCACGGTATGCAGTATCATCTCTATGCCGATGACACGCAGATCTACCTGCTCAGACCTGACCTCACCTCCTTACTTACCAAAATCCCACACTGCCTGTCTGCTATCTCGGCCTTCTTTTCTGCTCGCTTTCTAAAACTGAACACGGCCAAAACAGAATTCATCATCTTTCCCCCATCTCACTCTACCCCTCCACCAAACCGATCTATCAATGTCAATGGCTGCTCACTTTCCCCAGTCCCACACGCTCGGTACCTCGGGGTGATCCTCGACTCTGCCCTCTCTGTCAAGCCACATATCCAAGCCTCCTCCTGCCGTCTCAAACTCAAAAATATCTCCCGGATCCGCGCATTCCTTGACCGCGACACCACAAAAACACTAGTACATGCCCTTATCATCTCCCGCCTTGACTACTGCAAACTCCTACTCTCTGGCCTCCTGTTGTGAATTCCGTTCTCGGGCTCCCTCCTGTGGTCATGAGTGGTACTGTGTGAGTTTGTTCTTGGGCTCCCTCTGGTGGCCTTTAGCGATATGGCTGGGCTCAGCTGCTTCATTTCCTTCTATGCTGGGCCTATTTAACTCACCTGGACCTTCATTTGTTGCCTGCTGACGGTGTATTCAGTCCTGATTCTGAGCGCTCCTGAATATTCCTTGTGACCAGTCTCCTGCTGGAGAAGCTAAGTTTGCTTGTTCATTTTGCTCATTATTTCCTTGAAAACGTTTCTCAGTATATGATGAGTTTAGTCCAGCTTGCTTTTATGTGATTTTTTGCTTGCTGGTTAGTTCTGGGGTGCAGAGTGCGCCCCTCACATCGTGAGTCGGTGTGGGGGTTCTTGTATTCTCTGCGTGGTTTATTTTTGATAGTTTTTGTACTGACCGCACAGATTCCTATCTATTTTCTGTCTATCTAGTGTTAGCGGGCCTCATTTGCTAAACCTGTTTCATTTCTACGTTTGTATTTTCCCTGTCATGGTTCCCAATGGCAGGGAAACATCAGAACACAAAAATAACGGACGAGCTCTGGGTGATGGAATCTAAAGCTGACCGTGAGCTAAATCTACCACACAACTCACAGTAGCCAGGGAGCATACCTACGGCTTCCTAGATGCCACGCGCCAGCCGGAGGACTAACTACCCCTGGTAGAGGAAGGAACAGACCTGGCTTACCTCTAGGGAAATACCCCGAAAGATGATAGCAGCCCCCCACATGTAATAACGGTGAGTTAAGAGGAAAAGACATACACAGTATGAAAGTAGATTTAGCAAAGAGAGGTCCACTTACTAGATAGCAGAAAGATACAAAAGAGGACTTCACGGTCAACTGAAAACCCTTTCAAAAACCATCCTGAAATTACTTTAAGACTCCTGTGTCAACTCATGACACAGGAGTGGCAATTTCAGCCCACAAGAGCTTCCAGCTACAGAGAATAACAAAACTGCAAACTGGACAAAAGATACAAAACAAAAGGACAAAGTCCACTTAGCTGATCAGCAGACTAGTAGCAGGAACATGCAACCGAAGGCTCTGGTTACAATGATGACCGGCAAGGAAATGACTGGAGAGCAAAGCTAAATAGGAAACTCCCAAACACTGATGGGAGCAGGTGAACTGAGACAGCAAAGACACACAAGTCACCAGTACCACCAGCAACCACCAGGGGAGCCCAAAAGCGGATTCACAACATTTCCCCTTAACTCACCGTTATTATTTGTGGGGGGCTGTCTATAACTTTGGGGTTATTTCTCTGAGGCAAGTGAGGTCTTTGCTTTCTCTCTAGGGGCAGTCAGTTTCTCAGGCTGTGAAGAGACGTCTAGGTTTTTAGGTAACGCTCCACGGCTGCCTTTAGTGTGTTGGATAGGATCAGGATTGCGGTCAGCATAGCTTCCACATCCCCAGAACTTGTCCTAACATTCTGGTTATATGTATCAGGTCAGTTTTGAGATCCTACCACCGGATCATAACAGTACAGCAGGCCCAAAAGTGTTAATGCAGCAGAAGAGGGAGAAGAGAAATCCTGAAGTCATTTTTTTTTTTTTTCTTCTCTGCACTGTGTTTAGCCTATCTCCTCCCCTTAATCTCTGGGTGGTTCTGAACTCAGCTGCAGATATGGACATTCAGAGTCTGTCTTCTAGTGTGGTTCATCTCACTGCAAGGGTACAGGGCATTCAGGATTATGTAGTCCGCAGTCCTATGTCAGAGCCTAAAATACCAATTCCTGAGCTGTTCTCCGGAGATAGATCTAGGTTTTTAAACTTTAAGAATAATTGTAAGTTATTCCTTTCTCTGAGACCTCGCTCCTCTGGTGATTCTGTTCAGCAAGTTAAAATTGTTATTTCTTTGTTACGTGGTGACCCTCAAGATTGGGCATTCTCTCTGGCGCCAGGAGATCCTGCATTGCTAAATGTGGATGCGTTTTTTCTGGCGCTTGGAGTGCTTTATGAGGAACCTAATCTGGTAGACCAAGCAGAGAAGGTTTTGCTGGCTCTCTCTCAGGGTCAAGATGAAGCAGAGGTTTACTGTCAGAAGTTTAGGAAGTGGTCTGTGCTCACTCAATGGAATGAGTGCGCCCTGGCGGCGATTTTCAGAAAGGGTCTTTCTGAAGCCCTTAAAGATGTTATGGTGGGGTTCCCCACGCCTGCGGGTCTGAATGAGTCAACGTCTTTGGCCATTCAGATTGATCGGCGTTTGCGGGAGCGCAAACCTGTGCACCATCTGGCGGTATTTTCTGAGCAGAAACCTGAGCCTATGCAATGCGACAGGATTCTGACCAGAGTTGAACGGCAAAACCACAGAATGGGTTGTGCTTTTACTGTGGTGATTCTACTCATGTTATCTCAGAGTGTTCTAGGCGCACAAAAAGGTTCGCCAAGTCTGTCACCATTGGTACTGTACAACCTAAATTCATTTTGTCTGTTACTTTGATTTGCTCTCTGTCATCCTACTCAGTTATGGCTTTTGTGGATTCAGGTGCCGCCCTGAATTTCATGGATTTGTCATTTGCCAGGCGCTGTGGTTTTATCTTGGAGCCTTTACAATTCCCTATCCCACTAAAGGGAATTGATGCTACGCCATTGGCCAAGAATAAACCTCAGTACTGGACCCAAGTGACCATGTGCATGGCTCCAGCACATCAGGAGGTGATTCGCTTTCTTGTGCTACATAATTTGCATGATGTTGTAGTGTTGGGTCTGCCATGGCTGCAGGCTCATAATCCAGTCCTGGATTGGAAAGCAATGTCTGTGTCAAGTTGGGGTTGCCAGGGAATTCATGGCGATGCTCCTTTGGTGTCAATTGCTTCTTCTACTCCTTCTGAAGTCCCTGAATTTTTGTCGGACTACCAGGATGTATTTGATGAGCCCAAATCCAGTGCCCTACCTCCTCATAGGGATTGTGATTGTGCTATAAATCTGATTCCTGGTAGTAAGTTCCCTAAGGGACGACTTTTTAATTTATCTGTACCAGAACATGCCGCTATGTGGAGTTATATAAAGGAGTCCTTGGAGAAGGGGCATATTCGCCCGTCCTCGTCCCCTTTGGGTGCGGGGTTCTTTTTTTGTGGCCAAGAAGGATGGTTCTCTGAGACCCTGTATTGATTATCGCCTTCTAAATAACATCACGGTCAAATTTCAGTACCCCTTGCCACTGTTGTCCGATCTGTTTGCCCAGATTAGCGGGGCCAGTTGGTTCACCAAGATAGATCTTCGAGGAGCGTATAATCTTGTGCGCATAAAGCAGGGCGATGAATGGAAAACAGCATTTAATACGCCCGAAGGCCATTTTGAGTACTTGGTGATGCCTTTTGGGCTTTCTAATGCCCCCTCTGTGTTTCAGTCCTTCATGCATGACATCTTCCGAGAGTATCTGGATAGATTTATGATTGTGTACCTGGATGATATTTTGGTCTTTTCTGATGATTGGGAGTCTCATGTGAAGCAGGTCAGGATGGTATTTCAGGTCCTGCGTGCCAATGCCTTGTTTGTGAAGGGCTCTAAATGTCTCTTCGGAGTCCAGAAGGTTTCCTTTTTGGGCTTTATTTTTTCTTCTTCTACTATTGAGATTGATCCAGTCAAGGTCCAGGCTATTTATGACTGGACTCAACCTACATCTGTGAAGAGTCTTCAGAAGTTCTTGGGTTTTGCTAATTTTTACCGTCGCTTCATCACTAATTTTTCTAGTGTGGTTAAGCCTTTGACGGATTTGACCAAGAAGGGTTCTGATGTGACGAATTGGTCTCCTGCGGCCGTGGAGGCCTTTCAGGAGCTGAAATGTCGATTTTCTTCGGCTCCTGTCTTGCGCCAGCCCGATGTCTCTCTTCCCTTTCAGGTCGAGGTTGATGCTTCCGAGATTGGAGCGGGGGCTGTCTTGTCGCAGAGAAGCTCTGATGGCTCTGTGATGAGACCATGTGCCTTCTTTTCAAGAAAGTTTTCGCCTGCCGAGCGGAATTATGATGTTGGTAATCGTGAGTTGTTGGCAATGAAGTGGGCATTTGAGGAGTGGCGACATTGGCTTGAGGGAGCCAAGCATCGTGTGGTGGTCTTGACGGATCACAAGAATTTGACTTATCTCGAGTCTGCCAAACGGTTGAATCCGAGACAGGCTCGATGGTCGCTGTTTTTCTCTCGTTTCAATTTCGTGGTTTCATATCTTCCGGGTTCGAAAAACGTGAAGGCTGATGCCCTTTCTAGGAGTTTTGTACCTGACTCCCCGGAAGTTTCTGAACCGACTGGTGTCCTCAAAGAGGGGGTGATTTTGTCTGCCATCTCTCCTGATCTGCGACGGGTGTTGCAGGAGTTTCAGGCCAATAGACCTGACCGTTGTCCACCGGAGAGACTGTTTGTCCCGGACAGATGGACCAGTAGAGTTATTTCCGAGGTTCATTCTTCGGTGTTGGCGGGTCATCCTGGGATTTTTGGTACCAGGGATTTGGTGGCGAGGTCCTTTTGGTGGCCTTCCTTGTCGCGGGATGTGCGTTCCTTTGTGCAGTCCTGTGGGATTTGTGCTCGGGCCAAGCCTTGCTGTTCTCGTGCCAGTGCATTGCTTTTGCCTTTGCCTGTCCCGAAGAGGCCTTGGACGCATATTTCCATGGATTTTGTTTCGGATCTTCCTGTCTCTCAGAGGATGTCTGTCATCTGGGTGGTTTGTGATCGTTTTTCTAAAATGGTCCATTTGGTACCTTTGCCTAAGCTGCCTTCCTCCTCCGATTTGGTGCCACTGTTTTTTCAGAATGTGGTTCGTTTACATGGTATTCCGGAGAACATTGTGTCTGACAGAGGATCCCAGTTTGTGTCCAGATTTTGGCGGTCCTTTTGTGCTAAGATGGGCATTGAATTGTCTTTTTCGTCGGCCTTCCATCCTCAGACGAATGGCCAAACCGAACAAACTAATCAGACCTTGGAAACTTATTTGAGATGTTTTGTTTCTGCTGATCAGGATGATTGGGTGACTTTTTTGCCATTGGCTGAGTTCGCCCTCAATAATCGGGCTAGTTCTGCTACTTTGGTTTCACCTTTCTTTTGCAATTCTGGTTTTCATCCTCGTTTTTCCTCGGGTCAGGTTGAGCCCTCTGACTGTCCTGGGGTGGATTCTGTGGTGGATAGGTTGCAGCAGATTTGGAACCATGTGGTGGACAAATTGACGTTGTCCCAAGAGAAGGCTCAGCGCTTTGCTAACCGCCGTCGTTGTGTGGGTCCCCGACTTCGTGTGGGGGATTTGGTGTGGTTGTCTTCTCGTTATGTCCCGATGAAGGTTTCCTCTCCTAAGTTCAAGCCTCGTTTCTTCGGTCCTTATAAGATTTTGGAAATCCTCAACCCTGTGTCATTTCGTTTGGACCTCCCAACATCGTTTGCCATTCATAATGTGTTCCATAGGTCATTGTTGCGGAGATATGTGGTGCCTGTGGTCCCTTCTGTTGATCCTCCTGCTCCTGTCTTGGTCGAGGGGGAGTTGGAGTATGTGGTGGAGAAGATCTTGGATTCTCGTATTTCGAGACGGAAGCTTCAGTACTTAGTTAAATGGAAGGGCTATGGTCAGGAGGATAATTCCTGGGTTGTCGCCTCCGATGTCCATGCGGCCGATTTGGTTCGTGCCTTTCATTCGGCTCGTCCTGATCGGCCTGGGAGCTCTGGTGAGGGTTCGGTGACCCCTCCTCAAGGGGGGGGTACTGTTGTGAATTCCGTTCTCGGGCTCCCTCCTGTGGTCATGAGTGGTACTGTGTGAGTTTGTTCTTGGGCTCCCTCTGGTGGCCTTTAGCGATATGGCTGGGCTCAGCTGCTTCATTTCCTTCTATGCTGGGCCTATTTAACTCACCTGGACCTTCATTTGTTGCCTGCTGCCGGTGTAATCAGTCCTGATTCTGAGCGCTCCTGAATATTCCTTGTGACCAGTCTCCTGCTGGAGAAGCTAAGTTTGCTTGTTCATTTTGCTCATTATTTCCTTGAAAACGTTTCTCAGTATATGATGAGTTTAGTCCAGCTTGCTTTTATGTGATTTTTTCTTGCTGGTTAGTTCTGGGGTGCAGAGTGCGCCCCTCACATCGTGAGTCGGTGTGGGGGTTCTTGTATTCTCTGCGTGGTTTATTTTTGATAGTTTTTGTACTGACCGCACAGATTCCTATCTATTTTCTGTCTATCTAGTGTTAGCAGGCCTCATTTGCTAAACCTGTTTCATTTCTACGTTTGTATTTTCCCCTTAACTCACCGTTATTATTTGTGGGGGGCTGTCTATAACTTTGGGGTTATTTCTCTGAGGCAAGTGAGGTCTTTGCTTTCTCTCTAGGGGCAGTCAGTTTCTCAGGCTGTGAAGAGGCGTCTAGGTTTTTAGGTAACGCTCCACGGCTGCCTTTAGTGTGTTGGATAGGATCAGGATTGCGGTCAGTATAGCTTCCACATCCCCAGAACTTGTCCTAACATTCTGGTTATATGTATCAGGTCAGTTTTGAGATCCTACCACCGGATCATAACAGCCTCCCCTCTAGCACTCTGGCACCACTCCAATCCATCCTACACTCTGCTGCCCGACTAATCTACCTGTCTCCCCGCTATTCCCCAGCCTCTCCCCTATGCCAAGCCCTTCACTGGCTTCCTATCACCCAGAGACTCCAGTTCAAAACCCTCACAATGACATACAATCTCCCGGTACCTACCTACACGCAACCTCCGATCCTCTCAAGACCTCCTTCTCTACTCCCCCCTCATCTCTTCTTCCCACAACCGCATCCAAGACTTCTCCCGTGCTTCCCCATACTCTGGAACTCTCTACCCCAACACATCAGACTCTCGCCTACCACAGAAACCTTCAAAAAGAACCTGAAGACTCACCTCTTCCGACAAGCCTACAGCCTGCAGTGATCCTCAACCTACTGAACTGCCGCACGACCAGCTCTTCCTTCTCCTAATGTATTCTCACCCATCCCTTGCAGACTGTGAGGCCTCGTGGGCAGGGTCCTCCCTCCTTCTGTACCTGTGTGCCTTGCTTTTTGCTCATGTTTAATTGTACTTGTCTATATTTGCCTCCTTTTCACATGTAAAGCGCCATGGAATAAATGGCGCTATAAAAATATATAATAATAATACATAATAATAATATCAGAAGCAAAAAAGACAAAAAAAAAATAAAATCAATTACATATATGCTAGAATAGTCACATGCAGCAATTCATATATCAGGTGCAATAGTGCTACAGTGCATAAATACATAGGTGTCATTTGCGGTAACCTAAAGTGTGGATATAGATGAAGTAACTGATATAAAGCTTATGCCAAATTGATCATATGCAGTAATTAATATATAAAGTGTAATAGTGCTACAGTACATGCATGCATAAGTGTATTGAAATCATATTTGGCAGCCTAGTGTTTTGACATGAATGTGATGCATGATGTGAAGCTGATCATAAAACCAAGAGAAATCCAGGGGATAAATAATAATGCAATATCTGGCAATAGATAGATATATCTACCTGGGTAGAGATGAGAGGACTCACGATGATTTCCCACCCTGATGCACGTTTCAGCATCTCCCACATCAGCCATCCCCCAATCCTGGGTCACTAATCCTGTTACAAGAGTCTAGGAATATGAGATTGTGTCAATTACTGAGCAATTCCCTCAATATCCGTGGATGAATTCCATCTACACCCAGTGATTTTCCAATGTTTAATTTGCTCAGATGTAGGCGTACTTCTTCTTGTGTTAAATTACGGTAGTTATTTTGGTGAATTTTGATTTTTGCCTTATTGAATGATCCCTGGAAAAGTTGATTGGTGAACATGGATGAAAAGTGCCTAATATCTCAGCCTTTTCGTCCTCTATTATTGACTTTTTATCGTCTTTTAAGGGGCCGATACCATTCGATTTTTTATTTTTGGCTTAATGTATTTATACAATTTTTTGGGATTTATTTTAATGTCTCTGGCAATTTGTGTTTCAGTAGCTAACTTTGCTAGCTTGATTTCTCTTTTACATTTCTTATTGAGCTCTTTATTCTCATGAAATGCTATTTCTGTATTGTCAGCTTTCAAGATTTTGAATGCCCTTTGTTTTTGTCTTATTAAACTTTGTACTGTCTTATTTATCCATACTGGTTTCTTTTTATTCTTGGACATTTTATGGCCAGAAGATATAAGTTTTCCACAGATTCTAGTAGTATTTCCTTAAAAATGCCCAATTCATGTTCGGTATCCCCAGTTACCATGACGTGGTCCCAGTCTACACGATTAAGCTCTTCCCTTCTTTGTGGAAATCAGCTTTTATAATTTGCTGCCTTTTTAATTTGTTGCAGCATTTCATCATTTACCTGTTCAGCTATAATAGGAGGCTTGTAGCAAACTCCAATTAGCTGCTTAAAGTTGGATTTGACGAAAATACACACACTTCAACCTTTTTGTCTTTCCTGTCCTTTCTAAATTTAGTGTAACCCTCTACATTTATCACCCAGTCACTGCTTTCGTCAAGCCAGGATTCCGTAATGCCAATCATATCATAATCTGTGGCTGACATAAGAGTCTCCAGTTCATTCATTTTGTTTGCAAGCCTTCTTGCATTTGCCAGGAGACATTTAATACTATGAGCACATGTATTATTCCTCCTCATCTGCCTATATTCCTTGCATGCCCCAGTCCCCCTAAATCCTCACTGACCGCTATTGTCTCACTGTCTCTGTCTAATCTATCTATCCTTTTATTAGCACAACTACCTTCCCCCCAGATCCTAGTTTAAAAGCTCCTCCATCCGACTGATTTTTCCCCAAACACAGCTGTGCCCTCCCCATTGACGTTCAGCCAGTCCCTACCATAGAGTCTGTAGCCGACAGAGAAGCTGGCCCAGTTTTCCATGAACCCAAACTCTTCCTTCCTGCACTAATTTCTAAGCCACTTATTTATTTCCCTAAGCTCCCACTGTCTTTCTAGTGACGCTCATGGCATTGGTAGTATTTTTGAAAACACCACCTTGGAGGTCCTGGCCTTCAGCTTCTCTCCTGGTTCCCTCTAATTATTTTTATGGACCTTCCACCTCCCTCTAAGTTTGTCATTGGTACCGCTGTGTACTATAACTGCTGATTTTTTCCCAGCCCCACCCAACAATTTGTCTATCCGATCCGCAATTTGCCAAACCGAAGCACCCAGCAGACAACACACTCGGTCTCAGTGGCAGATGACCCTGTCTGTCCGCCTAATTATAGAGTCCCCTACCACCAACATCTGTCTGGCCTTTGCTGCACTCCTATTTCCCTCCTTCCTACAGCAGTTGTTTCCCTGGTGGCTAGGAGCAACGTCCTGCTATAGTGTTCCCAGTACTGGGTTTACATTAATAATATCAGCCAAAAAGACATATTTACTAAGTTGTCCCAGATCAGTACTGGGTACACTGCCACTTTTTCTCCTTCCCTTTCCTCTAACTGTCACCCAGCTACCTACTTTTGGGTCCTGATCTTTCCCACCTCCACCCTCCTCCATATCACTGGCCTCAGCCAGGGCATGCTCAGTGAGCTCTAAACTCTCCAGGTTTGCAATGCTCTTGAGTACTGCAAGCTGCACATTTAACTCTATTACCTGGCATCGAGTGCAGATACAGTATATCATAAAAGTGAGTACACCCCTCACATTTTTGTAAATATTTGATTATATCTTTTAATGAGACAAAACTGAAGATATGACGCTTTTATACAATACAAATTAGTCGTTTACAGCTTGAATAACAGTGTAAATTTGTTATGAACTCTAAATAACTGAAAACACAGCCATTAATGTCTAAACCACTGGCAACAAAAGTGAGTACACCCCTGGCCAAATTGTACCCAAAATGTCAATGTTTTGTGTGACCACCATTATTTTCAAGCCATGACTTAACTCTCTTGTGCATGGAGTTCACTAGAGTCTCACAGGTTGCCACTGGAATCCTCTTCTACTCCTCCATGATGACATCACAGAACTGGTGGATTTTAGAGACCTTGCGCTCCTCCACCATCCATTAGGTCCAGAGACATGCTTGGCCAGTCCAGCACATTTACCCTCAGTTTCTTGTGTGGGGTCGTTATTAGTGATGAGCGAACCTGAACAGTAAAGTTTGGGGTCCTGTTATGGACTGGTAATTTAGGAGCGACATGCGACTAGCTCTGAGCAGGTGGTAACTATACAGACCGCAGTTCCTGATCTTAACACAACACTAGCAGTAGCCGTGGGATGTTCCTGTCACTCCCTGGACACCTCGTCACAGCCAGAGAACTAGCTACCCCTAAAGGTAGGAATAGGAAAGCTATCTTGCCTCAGAGAAGATTCCCAAAGGATAGGACAGTCCCCCACAAATATTGGCTGTGAGAGGAGAAGGAAATGACATACGTAGTATGAAACAAGATTTAGCAAAGGAGGCCACTTCTAGCTAGATAGATAGTACAGGAAAGAACACTGTGCGGTCAGTAATAAAAACTAGAAAAAGTCCACCGCAGAGATATGCAAAAATCTCCACACCTGACTAAAGGTGTGGAGGGCAAAATCTGCAGCCCAGAGCTTCCAGCTTGGCTGAATAGATCCATACTGATAAGCTGGACAAATGAGCAAAACATAGAATGTGCTGAACAAATAAGTCCACAACAAGTGGACTGCAAAAGGACAAGCAAGGACTTATCTTTGCTGAACTGGACAGAGTGTCAGGGAAATCCAAAAGAGCAGTGGCTCCAAGCAGGAACAATTGACAACTGGCATTGATTGAGGGATAAGGCCAGAATAAAATAGCCGAGCCAGAAAGACGATCAGTGGAAGCAGCTGCTGATGCTAAATCCAAGAAGCAGCTATACCACTCAAAACCACAGGAGGGAGCCCAAGAGCAGAATTTACAAAAGTGCTACTTACAACCACCGGAGGGAGCCCAAGAGCGGAATTCACAACAGTACCCCCCCTTGAGGAGGGGTCACCGAACCCTCACCAGAGCCCCCAGGCCGATCAGGACGAGCCAAGAGAAAAGCACGAACCAAATCGGCAGCATGGACATCGGAGGCAACCACCCCTTCCCTAAGAATGCCAACCGGCTCAAGAACTCCAGGAGAATCAGGCAAAAAACTCCTAGAGAGGGCATCCGCTTTAACATTCTTAGATCCCGGAAGATATGAAACCACAAAATCGAAACGGGAGAAAAACAGGGACCATCGAGCCTGTCTAGGGTTCAGCCGCTTGGCCGACTCGAGGTAAATCAAATTCTTATGATCGGTCAAGACCACAACGCGGTGCTTGGCTCCCTCAAGCCAATGTCGCCACTCCTCAAATGCCCACTTCATAGCCAACAACTCCCGATTGCCGACATCATAATTGCGTTCCGCAGGCGAAAACTTTCGGGAAAAGAAGGCACATGGTTTCATCAAGGAACCATCAGAAGTCCTCTGTGACAAAACGGCCCCTGCCCCAATCTCAGAAGCGTCAACCTCAACCTGAAAAGGAAGAGACACATCCAGCTGACGCAAGACAGGGGCAGAAGTAAATCGGCGCTTAAGCTCCTGAAAGGCCTCAACAGCCTCAGAGGACCAATTTGCACATCAGCGCCTTTCTTCGTCAAATCGGTCAGGGGCTTAACCACACTAGAGAAGTTGGCAATGAAACGGCGATAAAAATTAGCAAAGCCCAAAAATTTCTGAAGGCTCTTCACAGATGTGGGTTGAATCCAGTCATGAATGGCTTGGACCTTAACAGGATCCATTTCTATAGACGAAGGAGAAAAAATAAACCCCCAAAAAGAGACCTTCTGAACTCCAAATAGGCACTTAGACCCCTTCACAAATAGAGCATTATCACGAAGGATCTGGAATACCATCCTGACCTGCTTCACATGAGACTCCCAATCATTGGAAAAAATCAAAATATCATCCAAATACACAATCAAGAATTTATCAAGATAATTGCGAAAAATGTCATGCATGAAGGACTGAAATACAGAAGGAGCATTAGAAAGCCCGAAAGGCATCACCAGGTATTCAAAATGGCCTTCGGGCGTATTAAATGCAGTTTTCCATTCGTCACCCTGTTTAATACGAACAAGATTATATGCCCCTCGAAGGTCAATCTTGGTAAACCAACTAGCCCCCTTAATCCGAGCAAACAAATCAGAGAGCAAAGGTAAAGGGTATTGGAATTTGACCGTGATCTTATTAAGAAGGCGATAATCAATACAGGGTCTCAAGGAGCCATCCTTCTTGGCAACAAAAAAGAATCCCGCTCCCAATGGTGACGAAGATGGCCAAATATGCCCCTTCTCCAAGGACTCCTTAACATAGCTCCGCATAGCGGTATGTTCTGGCACAGACAGGTTGAAAAGTCGGCCCTTAGGGAACTTAGAGCCTGGAATCAAGTCAATAGCACAATCACAGTCCCTATGTGGAGGAAGGGAACTGGACTTGGGCTCATCGAATACATCCTGGAAATCTGACAAAAATTCAGGAACATCAGAAGAGGGGGAAGAGGAAATTGACATTAAAGGAACGTCACTATGTACCCCTTTACAACCCCAACTAGTCACAGACATCGATTTCCAATCCAACACTGGATTGTGTACTTGTAACCATGGAAAACCCAGTACAACAACATCATGTAAATTATGCAACACCAGAAAACAACAATCTTCCTGATGTGCTGGAGCCATGCACATAGTCAGCTGAGTCCAATACTGAGGTTTATTCTTGGCCAACGGTGTAGCATCAATACCCCTCAAAGGAATAGGGCTCTGCAAAGGCTGCAAAGAAAAACCACAGCGCCTGGCGAATTCTAAGTCCATTAAGTTCAGGGCAGCGCCTGAATCCACAAATGCCATGACAGAGAAAGATGACAATGAGCAAATCAGGGTCACAGACAGGAGAAACTTAGGCTGTACAGTACTAATGGTAACAGATCTAGCGACCCTCTTAATACGCTTAGGGCAATCAGAGATAGTATGAGCTGAATCACCACAGTAAAAACACAGCCCATTCTGACGTCTGTATCCCCTCTGTTCCGCTCTGGTCAGAATCCTATCACATTGCATAGGCTCAGGACTCTGTTCAGAGGATGCTGCCATATGGTGCACCACTTTGCGCTCGCGCAGGCGCCGATCAATCTGAATGGCTAGAGACATAGATTCGCTCAGACCAACAGGCGTGGGGAACCCCACCATAACATCTTTAAGGGCTTCAGAAAGACCCTTTCTGAAAATTGCTGCCAGAGCGTCCTTATTCCATTTAGTGAGCACAGACCATTTTCTAAATTTCTGGCAGTATAATTCTGCCGCTTCCTGACCCTGGCACAGGGCCAACAAGGTTTTTCCGCATGATTTACAGAGTTAGGTTCGTCATACAATAATCCAAGCGATTGAAAAAATGCATCTACATTAAGCAATGCCGGATCCCCTGACTCAAGGGAGAATGCCCAGTCCTGAGGGTCACCACGCAGCAGAGAAATAACTATTTTAACTTGCTGAGTGGGGTCACCAGAGGAACGGGGTTTCAGAGAAAAAAACAATTTGCAGTTATTTTTAAAGTTCAAAAACTTAGATCTATCCCCATAAAACAAATCTGGAGTAGGAATTCTAGGCTCTAAGGCTGGAGTCTGAACAACATAATCTTGGATACTCTGAACTCTTGCAGCAAGCTGATCCACACGAGAAAACAAACCCTGAACATCCATGTCCGCGCCCAAATCCACCCAGAGATTAAGAGGAAGGAAAAAGACAAAACAGACTAAAGAAAAAAAAAATGGCTCAGAACTCTTTTTCTTTTCCTTCTTTTGAGATGCATTCAACTCATTTTTGGCCAGTTGTAGTGTTATGGACTGGTAATTTAGGAGCGACATGTGACTAGCTCTGAGCAGGTGGTAACTATACAGACCGCAGTTCCTGATCTTAACACAACACTAGCAGTAGCCGTGGGATGTTCCTGTCACTCCCCGGACACCTCGTCACAGCCGGAGAACTAGCTACCCCTAAAGGTAGGAATAGGAAAGCTATCTTGCCTCAGAGAAGATTCCCAAAGGATAGGACAGCCCCCCACAAATATTGGCTGTGAGAGGAGAAGGAAATGACATACGTAGTATGAAACAAGATTTAGCAAAGGAGGCCACTTCTAGCTAGATAGATAGTACAGGAAAGAACACTGTGCGGTCAGTAATAAAAACTAGAAAAAGTCCACCGCAGAGATATGCAAAAATCTCCACACCTGACTAAAGGCGTGGAGGGCAAAATCTGCAGCCCAGAGCTTCCAGCTTAGCTGAATAGATCCATACTGATAAGCTGGACAAATGAGCAAAACATAGAATGTGCTGAACAAATAAGTCCACAACAAGTGGACTGCAAAAGGACAAGCAAGGACTTATCTTTGCTGAACTGGACAGAGTGTCAGGGAAATCCAAAAGAGCAGTGGCTCCAAGCAGAAACAATTGACAACTGGCATTGATTGAGGGATAAGGCCAGACTAAAATAGCCGAGCCAGAAAGACGATCAGTGGAAGCAGCTGCTGATGCTAAATCCAAGAAGCAGCTATACCACTCAAAACCACAGGAGGGAGCCCAAGAGCAGAATTCACAAAAGTGCTACTTACAACCACCGGAGGGAGCCCAAGAGCGGAATTCACAACATGGTCCATACCGAACACCAACAGTCCGTGCACGGACCCCAAACACGGACTTCTCCTGGAAGTCCATGTTACTGTTCGGGTTTGGCAGCCCCAACATTGGCTGTTTCGCACACTGTCATCTGTGTGACAGCGCAAGAAACACCTGCAGGTCTGATTGGCTGTAAGTCCTTTACCATGTTGCCCTATGGTTCCCGTGGTGTCAGATGACCGAATTTGAGCCAGCAGCTGTGACCGACGGGTGAAAAGGTTACCGCCAGTCACAGGTGGCATCTGACGAGAGTAGTACTTTCATCATCCTACACCTGCTTTCGCTGAGAGCAGGTGAGGCTGATGAGAGTATTCATCAGCCGGTGCCTGTGCAATAAATAAATAATAATTTAAAAAATGGTGTGTGGCCCCTTCTAGTTTTGATAACCAGCGCAGGCAGGGAGCAGGTGTGGGCTGCAACCCCCATCTGTCAGCTTTATATTGACTGGTTATCAAAAATAGAGGAGTCCTCATGCCATAATTTTACATAATTTAAACCATTTTTAAAGACTGCATCACTGATGCGACCGCTCCCCATGCCAGTCAGACCACATTAAGCAGAACGTGAGAAACACTGCCTGCCTGTGACCGGTGGTCACAGGGAGAGCTTCTCAAGTTCAGGTAGTGTGGAGAGCTCAGATTCCAAAGGAAGGGGTTCATGCTTTGTTTTAGTATGTCACAGTACATGCTGGCATTCATGGTTTCCTCAATATGCAAATTGCCTCTTCAGAGAAAAAGAGGACTTAAACTCTATAGCGCCACCTGTTGGTAGTAGTGATCCTACAAGTCACAATCAACCCTTTAACAAGTCGTGCAATATGACTTAGGATAAAAGCCAAATCAGTATCTCAATTCGCAAACACGGTGTATCGGGCTGTTGGCCCTCGTCAGTGCGAAGCATGAGAACTAATTTGGCTAGATGAGAGGCTCTGGACTGGGGTCTAAGGGGCAACGTTTCTCCTTATAGAGAGTGACATACCAGCTCTGGCTTGTCAAGGTAAGGAGGCTTATTCGCCGTGCAATGCTCCTCTGGGAAATTAAATATGCAAATTGCCTCTTCAGAGAAAAAGAGGGCTTAAACTCTATAGCGCCACCTGTTGGAAGCAGCGATCCGGTGGTGCTATAGAGTTTAAGTCCTCTTTTTTTCTGAAGAGGCAATTTGCATATTAACTGAGCGTTGCCCCTTAGACCCCTGGTTTCCTCAAAGAACTGTAGGTCCCCGGGAGCACACATGCAACCCCAGACCATGACACTCTCACCACCATGCTCGACTACATGCAAGACACATTTGTCTTTATACCCCTCACCGGGTTGCCGCCACAAATGCTTGGCACCATCTGAACCAAATAAGTTTATCTTTGTCTCATCATGGTTCCATGGTTACATGGTTCCAGTAATCCATGTCCTTAGACTGCTTGTCTTCAGCAAATGTTTACAGGCTTTCTTGTGCATCATTTTTAGAAGAGGCTTCCTTATGGGACGACAGCCATGCATGCCATTTTATGATGCAGTTAACAATGCTGGCAGCATATGCCTATTTGAAATGACATCCTCTGGATATTATGCTGAGCACGAGCAGTCAACTTCTTTGATCCATCATGGCGAGGCCTGTTCTGAGTGGATCCTGTCTTGTTAAAGGGAACCTGTCACCCCCAAAATCGAAGATGAGCTAAGCCCACCGGCATCAGGGGCTTAGATAAGCCCCAAATGTAACCTGAAAGATGAGAAAAAGAGGTTACATTATACTCACCTGAGTGGGCGGTCCGATCCGATGGGCGTCACAGTCCGGTCCGGGGCCTCCCATCTTCTTACGATGACGTCCTCTTCTTGTCTTCACGCTGCAGCTCTGGCGCAGGCGTACTTTGTCTGCCCTGTTGAGGGCAGAGCAAAGAACTGCAGTGCGCAGGCGCCGGGAAAGGTCAGGGAGGCCCGGCGCCTGTGCACTGCAGTACTTTGCTCTGCCCTCAACAGGGCAGACAAAGTATGCCTGCTCCGGAGCCGCAGCGTGAATACAAGAAGAGGGCGTCATCATAAGAAGATGGGAGGCCCAGGACCGCGACGCCCATCGGACCGGACCGTGGCGGGACCGCCCCTTGGTGAGTATAATCTAACCTCTTTTTCTCATCTTTCAGGATACATCAGGGGCTTATCTACAGCATTACAGAATTCTGTATATAAGCTCCTGATGCCGATGGGCTTAGCTCATTTTCGATTTTGGGGGTGACAGGTTCCCCTTAAATGGACGTATGGTCTTGGCCACCATGCTCTAGCTCAGTGTCAGGGTGCTGACAATCTTCTTATAGCCTAGGTCATCTTTATATACAGCAACATTTCTTTTTTTTTTTCAGATCCTCGGAGAGTTATTTTCTATGAGATGCCATTTAGAACTTCCAGTGACCAGTATGAGAGAGTGTGAGAGCGATAACATTAAATTTACCACACCTGCTCCCCATTCACACCTGAGACATTGTAACACTAATGAGTCACATGACAGTGGGAAGGGAAAATGGCTAATTGTGCACAATTTGGCCATTTTCACTTAGAGGTGTACTTACTTTTGTTGCCAGTGGTTTAGACATTAATGGCTGTGTGGGCATGCCAAATTTACACTGTGATACAAGCTGTATACTGACTACTTTACGTTGTAATAAAGTGTCATATCCTCAGTGTTGTCCCATGAAAATATATAAAATATTTACAAAAATATGTGGGGTGTACTCACTTTTATGATACTCTGTATATTCACCCTCAAACAGCTATTCAAGGCATGCATACATCTCACAAGATGCACACCTGGTAGTATTGTCCATGGAGCTAGGGCCAGTTTTAGACAATGTGGGGCCCTGGGCAAAAGTTTAAAGTTGGGCCCCAAATGGTAACATATTGCACCATCACGCAGAAACATTTTGTTTGTATTTGCAATCGCTGATTTCAGGCCGCTAAACAAGTGTGATAGACAATATTGAAGTCGTCTGACGCTTGTTTCCAGGCCTCCTTACATCGGGTGAGGAACAATGATGTGGACAGAACGATCACTAGTAGATAAATCTGTCCCCATACAGTATCATGTTATCAGCAGCATATATACAGCTTTCACCGTGTGATGTGCTGCTGAGAACAATGATTTTTGTTTCGGCATAAACAATCCAATCACTCAATGAATAGGCAGCATTTTGCTTGTTTAGTATAATACATCCCATAGTCCTCCACATAGTATAATGCACCCTATAGTCCTCAGTATAGTATAATGTGCACCATAGTCCTCCATATTTTATAATACACACCCCATAGTCCTCCACATAGTATAATGCACTCCCATAGTCCTCCATATAGTAAAATACACTCCTCAGTTCTCCATATAGTATAATACACTCATTAGTCCTCCATATAGTAAAATACATTCCTTAGTCCTCCATATAGTATATTACTCCTCATAGTCCTCCATATAGTATAATGCACACCCCAGTCCTCCATGTAGCACAATGCACTCCTCATAGTATAATGCACCCCATAGTTCTTCATATAGTATAATGCATTCCCCATAGTCATTGATACAGTATAATGCAGGTCCCAAATAGTATAATGCACTGTTCATAGTCTGATAGAGTAGAATACAGCCTTATATAGTATAATGCACACTATAGTCCTAGAAAGAGTATAATTAAGCTACCCCACCACCCATAGCGTATAGTTATGCCCTCTCATAGTATGATGCAGCCCCCTTAGAATATAATGCAGGCCCCCCTTAGAGTATAATACAGCCCCACAGTCTTATGGCCACCATGTATTCAGTTGATGTAAAAAAAAAAATGCAATACTCTCCTCTCCTCCTTGTTCCCTCGCTGCTCTGGTCTCTGAAGAGCGTCTCAGCAGCTCCACTGCCCTGCACAGCACAGTGCGTGATAAAATGATGTCACTGCGCACTCACTGCGTGAGAGGCAAAGGGGAATGATGGGGGAGGGAGCGTCACGTGACAATCTCTCCTCCATTATTGCTTTTAACTATATCTGCATCTATGATGCTGATACAGTTGAATGCGTGGGGGGGCGCTACTGGTGTGGTATGCCGCTATTAGCAACACTGACTGACAGACATACTGTATGTGCAAGTGGAAATATTTAGTTTTTTTTTTACCACAGTTATTAAGTGCTGTCGCTATTCATATACGGATTGCTCTGTGCATTACTACTTCAAATAACTATTATTTATAGGGATCCCAGACAAAATAAAAAAGACCAGTGGGGTGACACTATTTGCTTTTGAGTCAAGTCCTCAGATCTGAATATACATAGAGATTCAGGTGTCAATTGAGATTTGCGGGTATGATACATTTTCACAGAGCTGCAGTAAAATGTCAGATTTATTTTAATAAAATAAATATGGTAAATGACCCTGGCAAATAACTAATTTATATATGGGCATGAGAATTAGTCTAATTGACCGAGCCAGTAATTATCAGCATCACTAGTTTCTACAATGGAGATGATACAGAGATCTCTGTGCCTAGTGTGACAAATTGTTGTTATGAGTCTAGTGAAATCCTGAGCTGATGGGGTCAATAAAACACATAATCAAAGTCAATTAAACACTGTCCAATTTTCTGTTATCTGTAGGCCAAAGCAGAGTAGTGACTGATAGAATCGCCCAATGTAATCATCAGACTGACGACTGGCATTTATCAGATTTGTAGTTTTGAGATTCAAGGCCACTTTACACTTTAGACAAAAGACAGCTGAATTTCCTGCTTTCTGTCGGATCAGCCAAATGTATGGGGGTCTCCCGATTCACCATTGATCGATGATATCGGTGAGGAGAAGGCTTGCAATAATAGATAACTCCTCCTATATACAGTAGATAGCACATGAAAACCATTCCCAATTTGTGTTTTTTACTTTGTCTTCATTAGCACCTCCTAATGGTGCAATCAATTTTTAATTAAATCAAAGAAAAATGGAGTAATGAAAATGTTAAATTGTGCAGAATATGGGGGATATAATTTAATGTCAATTGAATGTATCATATCCAGTCCAAGATTATAGACCTCTTTCAAATTGTGAAGCTGAGACAGGCCACCTGGCTTAGCAGATAGTCCACCTCCAAAAGCTTCAAGTGAAAAAAATCACAAAAAAATCAAGTGGTCTTTCTGACAGGATGAACCTCTGCTGGGAGCCCAAGCTTCTTAACTGCTTGAAGGAAACCATCTGGGACAGACTGGAACCATAATTTCATAAGAAGTTATCGTACATCCTAGCCATAAAGAGGTAAAATTTCCAAGATCGCGAGAATGGGACGAATGGCCTCCTTGGTCTTGACCTGTTCTAGCTATGTAGAATGACTAGTGGAAACTAGGTAGCGAAGCCATGTTTGATCTCAAATCGTAATGGGGATCCGGCAGGATCTGATGGTGCCCAAACTGCCTTCCTATGATCTTCTGTTGAGAAGTTATGGTCCATCATAGGTTTTAGAGTTTCAGCTCCCAGAACCAAGGGGAGGGAAACTAGGACCTTTTCAGGGGTGAGAAAGGGAGTGGCCAACTAAGGGGTTAATTGCTTGTTCGAGGCTGTGGCCTAGCGTTCTTTTCTAAGGGAGATCATATCCTGTTGGAAGAAACCAGAAACTGCTGGCATCCCACACCTGCCAAGTGGCTGTGCAGCACCAAGACCTACCGTAGCATCCAACTGGTAACTGACTTTTGAATGATCTGCTCATGCTTATTGTACTACACCTGTATTTGCATATCTGACCCTTCTATATGGATATCCATTGTGTATCAAGTTTTGTCTAGTGTGCCATTAAGGCTATTAAATATCCAATTTAACCTTGGGTTGCTCTTTTATCTCGATCCACAAATCCACACAGTACGTGTTATTGGTTTAACGTCACATGCTACTGAGGCTGGTTTCTAGCCCAATATAATCCCATTAACGAACCAGGGTTATATCTCACAATGAACTGGAGGCAGTCCTACCGTTTCACTGGTGCTAGTGAAAGAGGTCTCTCAGCCTGTTAGAGTTGTGAGCAAGTGTTGTGCCATGCCAGCGGTTGCGTGGGCCACCCTGTCTCACTCTGCATGTCTCCCTGTGCCCATGTGGACAGGGGTGTCTGTGTAAAACTGTGCCAAGCTGACATTACATATCCCCAGGGGGTGCAGAACATCATGTTGTTGAAAGTGGGGAAATCGTACAGAGTGGCCACAGACGTATTAGTGACATCAGGCGGGCTGCGAGGTGCTGTTCGTCACATAAATAATCTGTATTAATTTAAAAACAAATTTTGTGGACTGGTTTTGAATTAAAAATACTGCTATTTGTTTATATTTGTACAGTATGCAGCAACCTTCCTGTCAGGGGCATAATGATCGTGGTCTGCGAGGTCACAACTGCTATTGGGCTGCTGTAGGTGGGGGCCCATTGTTGTCAACACAAACTTCAACTGGACATGCATCTTTGGATGAACATTCAACTGAAGTGTATTGCATCGCGATACACATTAATGGCAACAAGCAGCAGCTGATATCGGCATGCAAGTGACTGGGGGCGTATGGCAGTGACATGATGTGCTACCGTCACTTGCATGCTGAAATCAGAGGGAAGGGGAGTATAATGTTTTTGTGTTTTTTATGCATTAAAGAACAGCGGCAGAATGGGGGACATATACCAGAGTGGAGGACATACTGTATTTATACACCAGGATTTAGCACAGGACAAGGGACAAATATACAAGGATGGAAAACATACAGTTTTCTCTGCCTGTGACACACAAGCCAAAGTTTCAGGATTTTTTTTTACTCGCAATTTAGGACACTACTGTGTATCACAAATCATTTATTTCACAGTCACACTATACAGGTTCAACACGTTCACTTGAATCTTTGGATTATTTTTCACAGACCCATTTTCAATGTTCTTCAATACTGGTGCAGTAATTTGGTCCCTTTTCTGTCCCTATGTGGAATAAGCTGCGTGCAGATTCACGACCTCTGGAGGATAGCGAGAAAGGTTTTATCCACTGACAGCAAACAGTCTTGTGATGCTAAGGAAATGAAACACAAAATAAGTTGTACATTAGAAAGTTGTAGAACATTTTCTTAATTGAGGTTTATATCCATTAAACTGGAAGAAAATGCGCATGGAGGACTGAGAACTTTCATCCTCCTCCGTCCCTTCCTGTCAAGGTGATACCCTTGTGTACAGATTAGTTCTGTGTTATTTCACTCAGAAAGTGGAAAATTGCTTCTGAATTAATGATTAGCATGGCACATTAGATGCACTGTGACCCTCGTTACCTGCTTGTTAATCACTGCTCCAGGGACTGGCAGATAATGTCACCAAGACTCCCTGAAATGTGTACGTGTGGTGGGGGGCAGTTCTATATCTTGTCTCAACAAAGTATTAAATCTACGATTATCGCTCCTGTGTGCCCATACGTTGCTAGATGCCCACTCATTTACTGGAATACGTTTCCGTGATTGGAGGGTGGTTGGCATAGAGTCCCTGGCAGGTGTTTCTTTATGAGGAGACGGCTGGGAACAGAATATTGTTTCTGCATTATTTGGACTGCAGAGCTTATAAGAACAATTAGATTAGTGCGGAAATGAATCAGATCACAAGAAAATATATAAAATATGAATAAACCTCTCATGAGAGGAGAGTATTATTTGTATGTAAATTCCGGGAGCTGGAGAGCCGAGGCGATTTACATTACTAACTGACTAGACCTGTCACATCCACTCTCCGAGACTGGGACTCAACGTTGCCCAATATATCAGTCTATGAATGAGGTAATGGATTGGTGAATCATGTTTTTTTGCTTTCCTCATATTTCTCATTCTCTCATATATATCTTTATTGCAGGCTCTTGCTCATTATCGCTTCATCTCAGCCATACTCTTCGGTGGCTATTCCAGTTGGTTCATTATCATGGATCATTCATTTTGAAGTGAAGAATAAAAATAAATCATGTAAGTACTCTTTCTAGCCACTCTGTACCACACATGGGGCACATCAAAATTCTTGACGTACCCTCATATACACTGTTAAGTCTTTATTTTTTCAAATACACTCAATGACACACACAGACACAAGAAGGCAAGCCATTCGTTTATTAGTTGAACCAATATGTTCTAATGCAGCAGATACAGAATCAAGTACAAATCTACACAAATATGTGGCCCCTAATTTAAAGAGAAGGGGTCCAGCAGAATTAGGAGCAGTACATGGCAGTCTCTGAGTTGGAGGGGTCAGGGATTGAGACAGTCGGAGCTGTCCAGTGACAGGTAAATTTGAGCTTTGCACTGGAAAGTGCTGGAGGTGTCGGGGAGCAGCTCGCAGCTGTGAAGGTTTGGGGATACATCTTTTACACAGAGAGCCTGTAGGAGAGAGAAAGAAGAGAAGAGGGTTAAAAAATAGGTGAAATTGGATTAATAACTCATCAGCATTCATATGCTGATTTTTGTTCCCACTCAATTTTTTCACCCTATTAGCATTGATACACATTTGTTGTAAAAGTGCAACAAACTTTTAGTTGTGCAAAAGCTGGGGACCTCCAAGTTACAGACCACTGATTTACAACGGCTTCAATTGCTATCTTTTATGTTTTGATTTATACTTACCATGGTCAAGCTTCATTAGTAATGAATGTCCACCATGTTCGCCAATCTTTAATAGTCAGGTTGGGTTTGGTTTTTTTTGTACTTAGAAAAGTGGTGGGACTTGTTTCTAAGTTAATAAAATACTTGGTCCAAGTGTAAAGTTTGGATGGGAATGATTTTTCCTTAGGAAAGCCCTTTGCATAATGTTCACTTGAAGGTTATAGTGAAATAAAACAACCTCGTCAAAGACAATGGGAGAAAAACTGGTGTAAGGGAAAAGTGTAGCAGATTTTCAAAGCAATCTATAAAGTTATTACTTTTATTTTCCAAAGGGCATCTGAAAAATTAAAACTGATTAGTTATGACAGACAACTTCACTTATGCTTAATAAATCTTCTCCATTGAATGCAGTAGTAAAGTGGTTTCCATGCAAACATGTGGCCAAAATCAGCCAGGCGCAATTATGAACTTCCAAGTTTCCCTGTACATTACCTAGGAAAATATTCTGGAACTTCCACTAAGATGGTCTTGGTTGTGTCATTTACCTGGTAGCCTTAGGAAACCACATTTTATAGACATACACTTGGCAAGATTTAATTCGTAACCCAAAGCCAAGCCAAAAAAGACTAACTATGTAAAGAAGACTTACCAGACCCATGAGACTGTTTTCATTAACACCAATGGTAGTTGGCATCACATTGTAGAAATGGAATAATATTGATACTCACCATGCTTTTGAGCAGCGCTCCTTGCCGTTGGTTGCTGTAGTTGTTCAAGAAATTGTCTTCCATATTCTCTGCGCTCTCCCCTGCATTTTCAGGCTCTGAGCGTCGAATGTCTGGAGATCTGCGGATACCAGACAGTAGCCCTGATGCCCTTCCCACAGAATAATAGCTGGGGCCAGTTGACTGCTTGTACCAGGCATTTGTGCATTGGCAAGAGAGCAGCAGAGCTAGGGCACTGCATATCAAGGTCAGCCGTAGTGAAGAGCGGGAGCCTAGAGACAGCATGATGAGGATGTGGAGCTTTGGGCTGTCGTAAGGAACAGTTCTAAAGGAGAATAGGGTGTCAGACTTTTATAGAGGAGAGGGGTGTGCATGCCAGCTCAGACCAGGAGGGAAGGATGGCGAAGTGAGAGATAACTGGGGGTGGAGGGATGTTGTTATTCTCTTATTAAGCCCATGACAGCTCTCTGATCAGTCAGTATCTACAAGGAGCCTGGGGCGAATAATATAGAGATGTTCTGCCAAGTGACAGATCTAATTTGACTGGGTAGTAAGTGATAAAGAATCAGTAGTTCTGATTACAGTGTGACAATTGACCCAAAAAGCTGATCTACATAGTGACAGATGCTGCAAATGCTGGTCTCAACTCCCCAGCTACATAGAAGTGACAGAAGAATCCGCATAACTGATTCTGTCAAATGAGAACATATTGGAAACACCGTTTCCCTAGTAGATATTGCGCTCTATGGAAAGTATGCAAAGCAATCTCTCAGAATATTACTCCTCTTATCATCTCCAATACCTCCTGCACATGATGTGACACTTCGAGTTAATCCGACAGCTGATGAATTGATTACTTCTTATCTTAGTCAATGTGCTGCGATTGACCGCTCAGTGACTCACTCAACTCCCTGTTTATATGATGAGGGAGACCATTTGCGGGGTTTTCTGTGATATATATGACTCTGGGTGACTTATGAGACACAAACCGCAAAATAAAATCCTAATGTGATTTACATTTTTTTACGTTTTGTTACATAAGACTATAAGAATGGAAAAGAAGTGAGAACAGCAAGTCCGGGACAAGGTATTTTGGTGCCCTAGGCAGATGAAACTGATGGCGCTCCCTTCTCCGATGAACCCTCAGCCCCCAAGTAACAAAATAAGTCAAAGACTAAGGGTACCGTCACACAGTACCATTTTGATCGCTACGACGGTACGATTCGTGACGTTCTAGCGATATCGTTACGATATCGCAGTGTCTGACACGCAGCAGCGATCAGGGATCCTGCTGAGAATCGTACGTCGTAGCAGATCGTATGGAACTTTCTTTCGTCGCTTGATCACCCGCTGACATCGCTGGATCGTTGTGTGTGACAGCGATCCAGCGATGTGTTCGCTTGTAACCAGGGTAAACATCGGGTAACTAAGCGCAGGGCCGCGCTTAGTAACCCGATGTTTACCGTGGTTACCAGCGTAAACGTAAAAAAAACAAACAGTACATACTTACATTCTGGTGTCTGTCCTCCGGCGTCTCAGCTTCTCTGCACTGTGAGCGCCTGCCGGCCGGAAAGCGAGCACAGCGGTGACGTCTGACGTCACCGCTGTGCTTTCCGGCTATGGCGCTTACACAGTGGAGAGAAGCAGAACGCCGGAGGACAGACACCGGAATGTAAGTATGTACTGTTTGTTTTTTTTACGTTTACGCTGGTAACCACGGTAAACATCGGGTTACTAAGCGCGGCCCTGCGCTTAGTTACCCGATGTTTACCCTGGTTACCGGGGACTTCGGCATCGCTCCAGCGCCGTGATTGCAACGTGTGACTGCAGTCTACGACGCTGGAGCGATATTCATACGATCGCTGCGACGTCACGGATCGTGCCGTCGTAGCGATTAAAATGGTACTGTGTGACGGTACTAAGGTAACAGAACCCCTAACACACACACACCTCCGATGGATCAGGTAAACTCTGACGACCACTTCCTCTAGATCTGTTACCTTTTCACCAAAAAATATCAGCAAAAACAAAAATAAAAGTGATGTACTTTAGGGGTGAGGCTCAGAGTTTTCAAAGTTAGATATAAAATCATTCATTGTTTGGGGACCATTTACACAATACCAGGGACAAATAGCGATATTCATTCCTGACATCCTACATTTTAATATTAAATGTCAGACCCAAGGACGGTCATGGTAACTAATATAGCTTAACTTTAATGAGGTCTATTTAGTTTCAATTAAGATGTCTAGCAATTGGTGGATACCCTAATGAAAACTAAACAGACCCCATTATAAATAAAGACATATGTATAATGGTTTTTATGCCCATCATGCAACAAATACAGTTTGCAACAAAACTGTTGGTGGTTCTGGTGATGCGTTAATGTACTTATGGTGCTTCTGGTGATTCATTTATCTACTGATGGTGGTTCCTGTGATGTATTCATGTACTGATGGTGGTTCAGGTGTTGTATTTCTGTAGTGATGGTGGTTCTGGTGACATGCTCATGTAGAGATGGTTGTTCTGGTGTAGTTTTCATGAACTAGTGATGGCCCTGGCGATGTATTCATGTAGTTAGGATGGTTCTGGGGTGGTATTCATCACCAGAACCATCATCAATAAATGAATAAGAAATGAAAATCATCATCAGTACATAAAGAGAACACCAGATCCATTAATAGTACATAAATATGACACCAGAATCATCATCAGTAAAAAATAGGCCACCAGAACCACCATCAGTATATGAATACAGCACCAGAACCATTAGAAATACATTAATTTGGCAACAGAGCCACCATCAGTAGATAAATGCATTGCCAGGACCACCATCAGTACATTAATGCATCACCAGAATATCAATCACTACACTAATACATGACGAGAACCAGTCAGTAAATAAGTACAACACCAGTACATGTATATACCACCAGAACCACTATCAATACATGAATACATCACGAAAACCACCACAATAAATTAATGGCACCAGAACCACTGTCAGTACATGAATATATCACCAAGCGTAGTACAGCAATCAATTATAATGCCAGTCAGGCCCATGTACATTTGTATCTCATGAAACTACAACTCCTAGTATGTTGTTAACAATGGTAAGCAGATGCTGGGAGTTGTTGCTGTCAGTCTTTATCAGACTGCGGACCATACAGGAACCACAGGACTGATAGTCAATATCAAAAGTAAACATTTACATCCAGATATCCTATAGATTACATCTGCTCTGATAGAGTGCTTTCTTTCTTTTTGTCTCCATCTTGTCCGTATGCCATGTTGACTTTTCCTAAGAGTATTAGTAACCCCTTCCCGACATGCGCCATACTAGTACTGCTCTGTGGGAATTGCATTCCCACAAACAGCAGTACTAGTACAGCGCACCGATAGCGCGGCCTTACACTGAACACCGCGGCGATCGTAATGACTGTAATCGTACTGACCCGAAGAATAAAGTTGTCTTACCAATTTTACCACATGCAGAACGGTATAAAAACAAACAAAACAAAAAGCAATTCCTGAATTGCTGCTTTTTGTTTATTCTGTCTCCTAAAAATCAGAATAGAAAGTGATCAAAAAATGTCATGTTCCAAAAAATTGTACCAATAAAAACTTCCCGCAAGAAACAAGCCCTCACTTGACTCTGTCGGCTGAAATAGGAAAAAATTATAGCTCTCAAAATATGGTGATGCAAAAACTAGTTTTCACAATAAAAAGCGTTTTTTAGTGTGTGACAGCAGCCAAACATAAAAACCGGATATAAATCTGGTATCGCTGTAATCGCACCGACCCGAAGAACAAAGTAGCCTAATCACTTATACCGCACGAGGAATGGCGTAAAAAATAAATAAAACCAATTCTTCACATACTGTTGATTTTTTAATTCTGCCTCCCAAAGATCGCAGTAAAGCTCAGCGCACATTTATCCTGCGCTCTGCGTTGAGTGCTTACGCCAGAGTTTCTGTGAAAATCTCTGAAATATGTGATTCAGACAGCACACCCGGTGGAAGATTCCCTATAATGAGGAAGATGGAGGCACTGTGGACGCCATAGGACCTTGATCCGGTGGTGTCCATCTTTTTAGGATTGCATAAAAGTGCTGTCGGCCACAGTTTTGTGCACTTCTGAAAAGGACACCGCTGAACAGAGGCCAGACAGAGTCTGGAGTAACTCTGCTGCCTCATTATAGTGAATGGATACCTGGGGGGTTTCATCTGTCACGTCACTCAGAGATTTAGATGGAAATCCCAAACGTTATGTAAATTGTTCCCAATGAAAGCTTCAACTCAATCCACAAAAAAAGCCTCATTCAGATCTGTCATCTGTTAACAGAAATATAGGGGGCTTCCACGTTACTGGTAGCACAAAGGCTCTGGAAAATCAAAATGGCTCCTCACTCCCCAAAAGAAATTCAGCATATTCTCTGCTCCCAAATCCAAATGCCCCTCTCCAGAGACGTAGCAACGGTTTTGGTTCGGGGGTGCGAAACTTCTAAGTGTACCCCTAACCAGGTGACCTTGATTACAACTGGGTGACACACCCTAATAGTGGAAGTAGGAGAACCTCAGCAGATGAGTGCGCTGTTACTGAAAATAATCTCTATATAAAAAGCCCCATGGATATTACCGCCATATGCTCAGTGGTAGATACCAGTCCTACAGAACATATAAGAGATCACAGCACAGTTACAGATAATGTCTTACCGCTGACATCCTTTCTGATGGAATCGTTCATTTTTCCCGTCTTTTCCATCTGGCCCAGACCGACATGACAACTTTTTCCACCCAGGACTCGGCTGCAGAGAATACAACAAAGACACATTTCACGTCTCATATTTTAAGCACCGTCACCAATGGGACTATTCCCAACCAGCATAAACTTATCATCCTGCTGATACCCCAATACTGAGCGCTGCTGCCATATGTGTCCCTATTACTGCACCTGCTGTGTGGTACTGTGTGCCTTCTAAATTCTAAAGCAACTCTCTACAATATAGTAAAGCCGGATGCAAGTGCCCTAGAAAACAGTGCCCACATTTTGCCCCTTGAAAGTATTAATGCCCTGTGTGCCCCTTTAATAGTCACAGTAACCTGAGTTCCCCTATAACAATAAGGGCCCACTTCACATTGAATAATGTCCCGAGTCTCCCCCCTGTACAGCTCCCCTATATACAGCATGATGCTCTCTTATACACAGTATAATGCCCCATCACTCAGGGCCGTATTTGCCACTAGGCACGTGAGGGCACATGCCTAGGGCGGGGACAATGCAGGGGGCGGCACCTGAGCAAGGTTTGTTGTGGTTTTTTTTTGTTTTTTTTATAAAAGCTGGGTCACCTCCCGACCGACCCCGCCCGCCCGCCTCCCACCCACCCTCCTTGAAGACGATACTCACCCTGCTCCAGCGATGCCTGGTCTCGGCTTTTGCAGCACTCCTGAATGAGCGGTCACGTGGTACCGCTCATTAAGGTCATGAATATGCGCATATTCATGACCTTAATGAGCGCTATCACATGACCGCTCACGCAGGAAGAAGGTGCTGCGCCGGGAGTCGGGACAGAGCCAGAGGGATGTCGGCGCAGCCGCACGGTGAGGAACAGGTAAGTATGAGGGACAGAGGGACGGGGGGACAAGGGAGGGGGGATGAAGGAGGACGGTAAGCCGCGCCATTCAAGATGGGAGCGGGGGGTGGGGTGGAGAGATGAGTCATGCATACAGGGGGGGAAATATGAGCCATGCATACAGGAGAGGGAAATATGAGCCATGCATACAGGGGGGGGGGGAATATGAGCCATGCATATAGGGGGGAAATATGAGCCATGCATACAGGGGGGGGAATATGAGCCATGCATACAGGAGGGGGAAATATGTGGCATGCATACAGGGGGGGGGAATACGAGCCATGCATACAGGAGGGGGACATATGAGTCATGCATACAGGGGGAGAATATGAGCCATGCATACAGGGGGGGGAAATATGAGCCATGCATACAGGGGGGGGGAAATATGAGCCATGCATACAGGGGGGAATATGAGCCATGCATACAGGAGGGGGAAATATGAGCCATGCATACAGGAGGGGGAAATATGAGCCATGCATACGGGGGGGGGGAATATGAGCCATGTATACAGGGGGGAAAAATGAGCCATGCATACAGGAGGGGGAAATATGAGCCATGCATATAAGCCATGCATATAAGTCATGCATACAGGGGGGGGGTGAAATATGAGCCATGCATACAGGAGGGGGAATATGAGCCATGCATACAGGAGGGGGAATATGAGCCATGCATACAGGAGGGGGAATATGAGCCATGCATACGGGGGGGGGGGAGATATGAGCCATGCATACGGGGGGGGTGAAATATGAGCCATGCATACAGGAGGGGGAATATGAGCCATGCATACAGGAGGGGGAATATGAGCCATGCATACAGGAGGGGGAATATGAGCCATGCATACGGGGGGGGGAGATATGAGCCATGCATACGGGGGGGGGTGAAATATGAGCCATGCATACAGGAGGGGGAATATGAGCCATGCATACAGGAGGGGGAATATGAGCCATGCATACAGGAGGGGGAATATGAGCCATGCATACAGGAGGGGGAATATGAGCCATGCATACAGGGGGGAATATGAGCCATGAATACCATGTGGGATCATTATACAGAATGGAGAACTGTGTGGCCATTATACAGTATTGAGCATCATGTGTGGCCATTATACAGTATGGAGCATCATGTGTGGCCAATGGCCATTATACAGTATGGAGCATAATGTGTGGCTGTTATACAGTATGGAGCATAATGTGTGGCCAATGGCCATTATACAGTATGGAGCATCATGTGTGGCCGTTATACAGTATGGAGCATCATGTGTGGCCATTATACAGTATTGAGCATCATGTGGAATCATTATACAGTATGGAGAACTGTCTGTGGCCGTTATACAGTATGGAGCACTATGTGTGGCCATTATACAGTATGGAGCACTGTGTGGCCATTATACATTATGGAGCATCATGTGTGGCCATTATACACTATGGAGCATCATGTGTGGCCATTATACAGTATTGAGCATCATGTGTGGCCATTATACAGTATGGAGAACTGTGTGTGGCCATTATACAGTATGGAGCATCATGTGTGGTGGCCGTTATACAGTATTCAGCATCATGTGTGGCCATTATACAGTATTGAGCATCATGTGGGGCCATTATACAGTATGGAGCATCATGTGTGGCCATTATACAGTACTGAGCATCATGTATGGCCATTACACAGTATGGAGCACTGTGGCCATATTTTTTTTTGTTTATAATTATTGTATATAAAACAGTGTGATCAGCAGTGCTAAATGGCTGTGGTTGGGACGTAGATATGGGTGTGACTAGTTGTGAAATGGGTGCGGTCAGAGGCGTGGCCTAAAATTTGCCGCGGAGCACTACGCGCGCCGCAAACTTTATACCTCCTTCCCTTCTTCAAAAGTTGGGAGGTATGGTACCGCATTTGCCAGATCATGGCAAGTGCCGCAAATCCCATAGGGAATGAATGAGGCCTAACGCAGTGTTCAAGAAAAAAAAAAGGGAATGTGAGTTCCAGCTCCGTAAAATTCAAAAAAGTTTAATGAAGTCCAACATTAAAATACAGACAAATGACTGTGCTCCCTGCGGTGTACATCCCCAATTGTGAGGAGCAAATTTGCTCCTCACAATTGGGGATGTACACCGCAGGGAGCACAGTCATTTGTCTGTATTTTAATGTTGGACTTCATTAAACTTTTTTGAATTTTACGGAGCTGGAACTCACATTCCCATTTTTTTTTCTTGGATTCAACCCGACTTCCTGCTACGGAGTTCCGTGCACCTGCGTTCATCAATGGTGAGCTGGCTTACAACTTTTTTCTATCTAACGCAGTGTTGCCGTAAGTGATCCGTTATGAGGCAGATGTAGAAAAACTGCCCGATCTGCTGCAAAAGGCGACTTTCACATCAGCGATTCTTGCCAAAGTCACTGCCGATAGTGTCAAACTCACCAAAAGGGGAGGCAGCACTAAAAGTGCCTAGGGCAGCAGAAACTCTAAATACGGCCCTGCCATCACTGTATAGTACCACTCACACAGTATACTGACCTCTTAGTTTCCCCCAAACTGTTTAATGGCTACAACAATGTATGGTGGCCCGCCTCACTGTAATTTCCACACTGTATGATGGCCCCCTAGATAGCCTCCATATAGTATAATGCACCAGATAGTCCTAAATAAGGTATAATGTACTCCCCATAGGTCTCCATATTGTATAATGCACTCCCCATAGACACTCTATATAGTATAATGCACTCCCCATAGACGCTCTATATAGTATAATGCACTCCCCATAGGACTCCATATAGTATAATACACCCCCTATAGGCAGACTCTATATAGTATAATGCAGCCCCCCATAGGCAGACTCCATTATAATGCAGCCCCCCATAGGCAGACTCCAATATAATGTAGCCCCCCATAGGCAGACTGTAATATAATGCAGCCCCCCATTGGCAGACTGTAATATAATGCACCCCTTTAGGCAGACTGTAATATAAATGCAGCCCCCCATATTTTAGACTCCAATATAATGCAGCCCCCCATAGGCAGACTGTATTATAATGCACCCCTTTAGGAAGACTGTAATACAGTATAAATGCAGCGCAGCCCCTTAGGCAGACTAATATAATGCAGCGCAAACCCCTTAGGCAGACTAATATAATGCAGCGCAGCCCCTTTAGGCAGACTAAATGACAAAAGAGAAAGCTGCTGACCAATACCAGGGATCACCTCAAACAATTAGAACATTTTATTGATAGAGTACAAAACAGACCAAACTCATAAAAACATTTAAAAAGTCACTGACATGACATAATCACAGCACATATGGCTCATAATGAAGCCAAAAGGCCCCTACCCAGGTGTCGAAGTATCAAGATAAATACAAGACAAAAGAGTAACATGCAAAGAATGTAAACATGAATGACTGGATGATATGTAAACCATACAATATAATGGGAATAGATAATTTGTGTTCCTATAATAAGGCACAAAAAACAAAGTACACAGAAAATAACAGATGAGAAACATATGCATGTAACAGTATGAAAATGAAAAAAGCCTAATAATAATACCAATGCTCAAAAAACAGGCCTTGACAAATAGTGGGGGCTTCAATATAAAGAAATACCCTTTATCTCCAAGAAAACAAGACCACTAAAAGGAATCGTAACCCACAGAGAATAAGTGGGCAGGGTACCAAAATGTCAAAAGAAGCATACCCATAAGCCATCAAAAAGAACCCGATATAGCGATACTTAAACGACCATATGGTGGGGGAGCCTGTGGAGATGCCCATCTGGGTATGGGTATGCTTCTTTTGACATTTTGGGGCCCTAGCGAGATGGGGGATGCCTATGCAGCAGCAATAGTAAAAAAGATATGTTAAAAATAATAAATAAATAAATAATACTCACCTGCTCCTGCCGCGGTCCCTGCACGTCCCTGGTTCCCTGGCGCTGGCAGCTTCTTCCTGTACTGTAGTGAGCGGTCACATGGTACTGCTCATTACAGTAATGAATATGGACCTGCCTCCACTCTCATAGGGGTGGAGCTGCATATTCATTACTGTAATGAGCAGTACCATGTGACCGCTCACTAAAGGAAGAAGCTGCCGGCGCCAGGGAACAGACGTGCAGGGACGCGCCAGGAGCAGTTGAGTATGGCGGGGGCAGTGTGTGATATTCACCTGCTCCCCGTTCCACCGTCGGCGCCGCTGCATCTTCCGCGTCCTCTGCAGTGACGCGCAGGTCAGAGGGCGCGATGACGCGATTAGTGCATGCTGCCCTCTGCCTGAATGTCAGTGCAGAGGACATAGCGGCGGTCCGCGGTGGAACGGGAAAGGTGAGTATAGCAAGTGCCGGGGGCCTGAGAGGTGAGTATGTCATTTTTTATTTTTTTAATCGCAGCAACAGTATATAGGGCAAATGTCTTTATGGAGCATCTTATGGGGCCATGTGCAGCGTTATGTGGGGCAAATATCTGTATGGAGCATCTGTATGGGGCCATGTGCAGCATTATATGGGGCAAATGTCTGTATGGAGCATCTTATGAGGTCATGTGCAGTGTTATATGGGGCAAATATCTGTATGGAGCATCTTATGGGGCTATGTGCAGCATTATATGGGGCAAATATCTGTATGGGGCCATGTGCAACATTATATGGGGCAAATATCTGTATGGAGCATCTTATGGGGCCATGTGCAGCATTATATGGGGCAAATATCTGTATGGGGCCATGTGCAGCATTATATGGGGCAAATATCTGTGTGGGGCCATGTGCAGCATTATATGGGGCAAATATCTGTATGGGGCCATGTGCAGCATTATATGGGGCAAATATCTGTGTGGGGCCATGTGCAGCATTATATGGGGCAAATATCTGTATGGAGCATCTTATGGGGCCATGTGCAGCATTATATGGGGCAAATATCTGTATGGAGCATCTTATGGGGCCATTATCCACATTTGTGGAGCATTATACGGGGCAAATGTGTCTATGGAGCATCTTATGGGGTCATAATCAACATTTGTGCAGCATTATATGAGGCATATTTTAATATGGAGCATCTTATGGAGTCCATCATAGACTGTATGGAGCATCTTATGGGGCCATCATGAACTGTATGGAGCATTATATGGGGCTCCTGATTGAATATGGATATTCAAAAACACTTAAACTACTGATGACTCAATTAATTTTAATTTTATTGGTATCTATTTTTATTTTTGAAATTTACCAGTAGCTGCTGCATTTTCCACTCTAGGATTATACTCGAGTCATTAAGATTTCCCAGTTTCTTGTGGCAAAATTAGCGGGGGGGGGTCATTTTATACTGGAGTATATACGGTACTTAAAAAAGATTTAAATACAAAAGACATACATATACCAAAACAGAATGTTCCTAGAAGTGGCACCACTAACATGTACCAAGTGAGAGATGTAAAGTAACACGACAGATTCCAAATAGGACAAAGAACCCAATCTACGTAATAATTCAAGTCAACTACCAAGTGTCATGATTGGTACTAAATAGTTTACTGAAAAAATGCATGGTTCTTGTTGGTGAAGAAGGGTGGTTCTTGTACATGCGTCCTGGTCCACCAGCCCCAAAACACGGTTCACCAGAGGCTTCGTCAGGGGACGTGTCCCTGACGAAGCCTCTGGGTGAAACCTTTGTGTGCACTTGTTTTCAGATGTTGGTTGGTAGATTAGTTTTAGAGTGTGTCTCTAATATTTCCTCTTCTTTGTCCAGTCTTTTGTGTTGGTATTCAAAATACGAATACTGCTTTAAATCCAAGCCTACAAGGGCACCAAGTAATAAAGAAAGTCAGACCAGAGGATCTTCACCGCTTGACAGTGACTTGTTTGGGCCAATGAAACTGCCGACACCAAGAAGCAAGGTATACAGATGACTTCTCAAGATACACATAAGAAACACAGTCACTTACCTAATGAAAAAGAAAAGTGTAACAAAGACCAGTAACACATGTCAGTGGAAGACCCTCACACTTCAAAATGATAATGGAGGTAAATTCACGAGACAACAAGTAGAAGACTATCTAAAATAAAATAAAATAGGAAAAAGCATCATACAGAGCTGAGCAAAACAGAATCTGGACTACCTGAAAAGTATAGGGGTGAAGCCACAATGACAGCAACTAATTTACAATATAGACTATTTTCCAGAACTCTCGATGTAAACTGGTGCATGGTTGGAAGTCAACTTTAAGAGTTTTTGGTTGTAGTGCGTTTGTCTATATTCCACAAGAAAAACTCACCAAACTTCAAAACAGTTCAACAAGAGATATCTTAATCAGATATAGTGTCAACTACAAAGAGTACAGAATCTTAAACCCCAAAACATACAGAGTCACTATTAACAAGTGTTACCTTTACTGGGGACCAGAAAAATAATGTGATGACATCACTGAAAATAAGAGCAGATGAGAAAACTGGACTGAGACTACTACAATAAGACGCTTCTTCATATCCTACATCTACAAATAATGGAGAACTGCTTTTCACCTGGCATGTTTGCTGCTACCCTGCTCCGTGTATAAAATATTTATCGGACGCTATGCATTACAGGATGGCGCAGCTGCTTCCTCCCTAAGGCAAGCAAATAGCACAGATGTTAGTTACAAGCCATTTGCGTGATAGTTCGCCTTCTTTATTTATGTCGCTCGGAATCCACATTTCTTTCCAGCTCTTTATGGTTCTGCGAGGAGGCTTCTAAACAGCGTGCGCTCTGTAGTTCCAGGAAACCTAATCATACAAGTCAATAGGAAAAGTTTCCTACCAGCCAGGCCTCAGAGGCGCACACAGAGGAGTGAATAAACACTAAGGACGTATTCACACCTATCTGACACGATGCACATTTTATGTCCTGAATTGGTGGCAGAAAATTTCTCGCACAGGGGCCCCAAGCTGTCAGTGTCCACCCCAGTTTAAGACTATTTCCTTCAAATTAAATTTTCAAAATTCCATTTTCATTCTTTGTCGTATTTGATTCTAGATGACAACTGATATTCTGAATGCTGGCTGGTCATTCATAGGGGGCAATTATGCTTCCATTTGGGCTCATTATTCATCTCTCCTAGGACCCTGAATGGAAAATGAGCTGAGATGTACATGAAAGTTTGAAAGTGGAAGACTCATGTAGCAGTGTGCCTCACAAACCATGGCAAGCAACTCATAGAATACAATGCCCATATCACAAGTAATGGTGCAATGTAACAAAAGTATAGAATCCTATATCACTAGCATCAGTGGATTCCCCATAAAAAAGTGCTAATACATTAGCGCCAGAGGCTTACATAGAAATTATGGGGCCTCATAGTAAAAGTTGTAACTGGGTCCCTCTCTTCCAGTCCCAAAAAAATCTGGCATAGGAGGTGAGATAATAGCTCATAGGTGCCAAGGCCATATATCCCAACTTTTAGAGACAGGGAAGGGAACATGTGCTGCAGCACTTACAGAGTAACTTTGTCCCTACTGAAGCTCCTTATTTTATCCACTATTTTCATGTCTTCCATGGAGTACAATGCCCCCACACACAGTATGATAGCCACACAAAAGTACCGTATTCCCCCACATCAGTGGCATTAATAGAGTCCTATAGGCCCTGATGCAAAATTTGAAAAAGAAACACAGTATTTACACGTTTCGAGCTCACCGCTCTTAGTCTATTTAAAGGGTGATCCGTGATTTTCCAGTCAAGAAGGGCTCCTAGCGCTGCAGCATGAACTTTAAGGCTATGTGCACACGTCAGGATTTTGTCAGGATTTTGTCAGGATTTTGTCAGGATTTTGTCAGGATTTTTCCTCAGGATTTGTAGCCAAAACCAGGAGTGGAACAATTAGAGGAAAAGTATAATAGAAACATATGCACCACTTCTGCATTTATCACCCACTCCTGGTTTTGGCTACAAAACCTGATGAAAAAGCCTGACAAAATCCTGACAAAATCCTGACGTGTGCACATAGCCTTAGGGTACTCTTTCTCAGCCCTTTCTCCCACCCTCTTTGTAAGAACTCCAGAATAGACACTCAGGGGACCTGACTGTTTCTCAGTGGATGTAACCCTGAAAAGTTTAAGAACTTTGCCCACACTCTAGAATAAATATGACATGATTTTTTTCCTAGATGTTTTAAGGGTGGAGATTAAAGGGAACCTGTCACCAGGTTTGGCCGATATAAGATACGGCCACCGCCTTTCAGGGCTTATATACAGCATTCTATAATGCTGTATATAAGCCCCCGATCGAACCTGCAAGTGAAGAAAAATAAGTTATATAATACTCACCTGCAGGGCGGGCCAATCGGATGACCGGACCTTTCCTGGCGCCTGCTCACTACACTACTTTGCTCTGCCCTCAACAGGGTAGATAAGTACACCTGCGCAGGAGCGCAATGCTGGGGAGCCATGAAGCAGCAGGAGGGTGGCATTGCAAGAAGATGGGAGGCACCGGACCAGTATCTGTGACACCCATCGGACTGGACCGCCCTGCAGGTGAATATAATAAAAGTTATTTTTCTTCTCTTGCAGGTTGGATCAAGGACTTATCCACAGCATTATAGAATGTTGTAGATAAGCCATGAAAGGCTGTGGTCGAACTCATGACGGCCAAACCTGCTGACAGGTTCCCTTTAAGTTCTCTTAGCATCCATTAGCTGCTAGAAGTCTCCCTTCAAATGCCATGCCTTCAAATGGAGACCCCCTCATGTTGAGATGTCATATGGGTCCCCGGGATAGGAGTTCTGGGATTTCCGGAAGAACCCACGGGTCTCCCACAGCCAGTCGGCATAGCCAGGTGAACCAAGCTTTCCTGGGCCAGAAGGGGGCTTTTATAAAGATTTTTTAATTTCCACTCTAATGATGGTTTTCATATTCTCCATGCGGGATGGGGACTCTTCTGTCAGGGTTCTTTCATTGCATTCTTTACACAGCTGCTTAGAGTAAGTGGCCACTGATCTACGCTTACGTAGAGCACAATCCTTGTGCTTAGTTTTAAATTGCACTTTCCTAGATCTGTACTAAAAATCATATAAACAAAAATATGGTGTAATGGGGTCTACCGTGCTGGAGTACCTCTTTCAGTACCACCCCGTGTTTTAGGAGGTCCACTCTGCTTTGGCTGGATTCTGAATGAAGGATGCTGACTGGAATGGCTTCATTACATGGGCGCATATAAAATATCACTTCTTCTCCACGTATTTCCAGTGTGACAACTCTTTACTCACAGGACAGAGAATATATATCACAACAGATACAGAGGGCAGGCCAATACAAAAGTGGCAGGCCAGACATACATTGCAATAGCCGCAGGTGGCCGGAGCCTGCGGATATTTACTGTGGGAATTACAAAGGTGGGGGAGGTCAGACGGAGAATATCTTGTCCCCTCTGCCCAGGGGCGCAGCCTGTGGGCTGATGCATTAGGGACATGAATCTCACGTGGAACCTATTAAGGCTGAGTCACACATAACGATATCGTTAACGATATCATTGCAACGTCACGCTTTTGGTGACGTAGCAATGATCCCGCTAACGATCTCGTTATGTGTGACAGCGACCAACGATCAGGCCCCTGCTGGGAGATCGTTGGTCATTGGGGAATGATCAGGACCATTTTTTGGTCGCTGATCACCCGCTGTCATCGCTGGATCGGCGTGTGTGACGCCGATCCAGCGATGTGTTCACTTGTAACCAGGGTAAATATCGGGTTACTAAGCGCAGGGCTGCGCTTAGTAACCCAATATTTACCCTGGTTACCATTGTAAAAGTTAAAAAAAAACAGTACATACTCACATTCTGATGTCTGTCACGTCCCCCAGCGTCCACAGGGTTAAAACTGCTTTCGGCAGGAGCGCTGCTAATGCACGCGCTGCTGCCGAGAGCTTCCCTGCACTGACTGTGTCAGCGCCGGCCGTAAAGCAGAGCACAGCGGTGACGTCACCGCTGTTACTGCCGGCGCTGACACATTCAGTGCAAGGAAGCTCTCGGCAGCAGCGCGTGCATTAGCAGTGCTCTTGCCGAAAGCAGTTTTAACCCTGTGGATGCCGGCGGGGGACGTGACAGACATCAGAATGTGAGTATGTAGTGTTTTTTTTTTTACTTTTACAATGGTAACCAGGGTAAATATCGGGTTACTAAGCGCGGCCCTGCACTTAGTAACCCGATGTTTACGCTGGTTACCCGGGTGCTGCAGGGGGACTTCGGCATCGTTGAAGACAGTTTCAACGATGCCGAAGTCGTTCCCCTGATCGTTGGTCGCTGGAGAGAGCTGTCTGTGTGACAGCTCCCCAGCGACCACACAACGACTTACCAACGATCACGGCCAGGTCGTATCGCTGGTCGTGATCGTTGGTAAGTCGTTTAGTGTGACTCCAGCTTTATACATACATATGACTGCACAACATATTCTGGGTGCTGGGAGGTTCTGTAACACGGCTCCACCTTTCAGCGACGCGATCGGCATACAGTCTGATCCTTAACGGATCGGTTTGGGGATGACCGAAGTTTATGGGGTTGGTACAAGTTCCGTTTGTCGACTTAGTCCATCGGCGTTACAGTTTTGTTTGCCGGGTCTGTAGTGGATGGTGAAGTCCAGAGGTTGTAGGGCTAAACTCCACCGCAGTAATCTGCCGTTGTCTCTGGAGACCCGATTAAGCCACACTAAGGGATTATGGTCCGTTAGGAGGGAAAACTGTTGTCCATACACATATAGTTGTAACTTTTTGAGTGCCCATACTACTGCCAGGCACTCCTTCTCGATGGCCGCATAGCTTACTTCACAGGGCAGTAGTTTCCGACTCAGGTAAGCTACCGGGTGTTCTTGGCCGTCCGGCCCGACTTGGCTCAGTACTGCCCCCAATCCAAACATAGAAGCGTCCGTGTGAACAAGGAAACGTTTAGTTGGATCGGGTGCGGCCAATACAGGGGTATTGGTGAGGGCGTCCTTTATCTGGTGGAAGGCTTCCTCACACTCTGGGGTCCAGGTTACCTGGCGGGGTTGGATCTTACGGGTCAGATCAGTGAGGGGCTTGGCTACGCTGCTGTAATTGGGGACGAATTTCCTGTAATACCCTGCTGTCCCTAGAAACGCCATGACCTGGGTTTTCGTGCGAGGGGTGGGCCATTTGGCTATGGCCTCAATGTTGGCTGGTTCTGGTCGCTGTTTCCCACTTCCCACCCAATGTCCTAAATACTGAACCTCCGCTTTGCCCACGTGACACTTGTTTGGGTTCAGGATGATTCCGGCCTTGTGGATCCTGTCTAATACTGTCTCTAGGTGATTTAGATGCTCTTCCCATGTCGCGCTGTAGATGGCAATGTCATATAGGTAGGCACACGCATAGTCCTGGAGACCATCCAGAAGCCGGTCAGCCAGCCTCTGGAAGGTCGCCGGGGCATTCTTCATCCCAAATGGCATAACTTGAAACTGGAATAAGCCGAACGGGGTGACAAATGCAGACTTGGGAATAGCATCAGGACTAAGGGGAATCTGCCAGTAGCCTTTGCATAGATCGATGGTGGTCAAATACTTTGCCCCCGCCAGCCGGTCTAACAGCTCATCTACGCGCAGCATGGGATACGCATCCGTCACCGTTTTCTCATTGAGCCTGCGATAGTCTACACAAAACTGTGTAGTCCCATCCTTCTTGGGCACTAACACTACGGGGGATGCCCAGGGACTATCTGATTCTTCAATGACCAGTAAGCGCAACATCTCTCATATCTCTTGTCGCATCCCTTCTCGTACAGACTCAGGGACACGGAAGGGGGGGTTGTCTCAGGGGGGTCTGATCCTGGGTCTCAACCTTGTGTTGTGCCAGGTGGGTGTACCCAGGTCTCTCTAAAAACATCCTCTGTCGCTGCCTCAACAACGCCTCTGCCTGCTGTCTCTCCCGGGGACCTAGGTCTTCACCCCAGTGTACCTGGTCCCATGTTTTAGACTGAGTCCTCTCCCCTAAGACATCAGGCAAGAGGAGTCCCGCTAAATCCTCTGCTTCAGGTGCACAGATAGCCACTACCTCTTCAGGGCGCTCCCGGTAGGGCTTCAGCATATTCACGTGGAACATGCGGATAACCCTGGGGTCGTCAAAATCGGCGACATTATAGGTGGTGTCGGCTATTTTCCCCACTACCTGGTAGGGCCCCTGCCTAGTGGGTTCTAACACCAGGACCTTCTGTCCTATCTCAAAGGTGCGTTCTCTGGCCCTCCGATCGTACCATATGCGCTGGCGCCGCTGGGCCACCTGCATGTTCCCACGTACAACCTGGGTCAGCTCCTGCAGGCAGTCCCAGAATTCCAGCACATAGGGTACAATAGGTACCCCTTCTATGGTGCCCTCCCCTTTCCAGTGTTCTAGCACTAAGTCTAAGGGTCCCCTTACCTGCCTCCCGTATACCAGTTCAAACGGGGAGAACCCCGTGGATTCTTGGGGTACCTCCCGATAGGCAAACAGGAGGTGTGGCAAGAATTTCTCCCAGTCCCTATAGGTCCTGGTAAAAGTCCCAATGAGTTGTTTCAACGTTCCGTTAAAGCGTTCACACAACCCATTGGTTTGCGGGTGGTACGGGGCGATCCTAATGGACTTTACGCCGCACAGCTTCCACAGTTGGTTCGTCACTTCTGCTGTAAACTGGGTACCCTGGTCCGAGATAATCTCCCAGGGAAATCCAACCCGTGAGAAAACCTGGAGCAGGGCAGCCGCCACCGTCTCTGCCAATATGTTAGGTAACGCAACCGCCTCTGGATACCGTGTGGCATAATCTACCACTGTCAATATATACCTTTTCTCTGACGGACTGGGTTTGGCTAACGGCCCTATCAGATCGACCGCTACTCGGCTAAATGGCTCCTCCACAATGGGGAGGGGGCGTAATTTGGCCTGGCAGCGATCTCCTCTCTTGCCAATGCGCTGGCAACTGTCACAGGTCTGGCAGTACTGATGAACATCATAGGTTACCCCCGGCCAAAAGAAGTTTTGTGTCAGACGATGCCTGGTGCGACTGACGCCGAAGTGCCCGGCCAAGGGTATGTCATGAGAGATTTGCAGTAACTCCTGCCTGTACTTCTTGGGAACTACCAGCTGTCGTTTTATAGTGGGGCTCGTCCCTGTGTGGTGCTGCTCTGTGATCCGGTAGAGGAGTCCCTGCTTCCATACAAACTGTTCCCCTTCCAGTACCCCTCTCCCCTCCTGTGCCTTCCCACGATATCCCTCCAATGAAGGATCCTCAAGTAACTCCCTCTTAAATTCAGCTGTGGTGGCCCAAGAAATGTGTCTGGCTATGGGAATACGTGTAGGGCTGGGGTGTCTTACCTGGGCCTCCTCTGAGTGTGATTCCGCCTCCGCAGCTCGAGCTTGTCTCCGGGTGGTCACAGGATATGTCTCAGCCAGAGGGCCAACTGAGAAGGCAGACAACATAGGCCCCAAGTCATTTCCCAGCAAGACATATGCAGGCAATTCCTCCATCAAGCCGACCTCAACCAGGCCATCCCCGACTCCCCAGTTCAGGTGAATCCTGGCAGTGGGCAGTCGATGTATGGCTCCCCCTGCTACACGGACTGCCACTGTCCGGTCCGTCTTCTCTTGGTCCCGGACGAGATGAGGCTTCACAAGGGTCAAAGTTCCTCCGGAATCTCTTAGTCCCTGCATACGTTTCCCATTAACCCACACGACCTGTCGATGCTGTTGTCGATTATCTGCCCGGGCCGCCTGCACGGGGTCTACTTCATGCAGCACTTCCTCCATCTCTTCCATCCCCTGGTCAGTCATAGCCCTCAATGCCGGATCAGCTTCGCCTTGGTAGCAGTGTACAGCGGCCCGGCTGAAGGTATTTGTTCCCGCCTTTGGCCACTGGGTACGCTGAGTCCGGTTGGGACATTGTCTTTGCAGGTGGCCCAGCTGATGGCAGGTGTGGCATCGCGCCCCAGGGGGACTGTGGTAGGTGGGGTCTTGAGCTGGTCCCCCGACAATCTTCTGTGGTTTGGGGGCTTCCAGACCCATGGGAGGACCCCTAGTGACCATCTTTGATCCTGCCGACTGAGACCTCCTGGCATCATGGTGTTCGTCGGCCAGACGAGCGGCCTCCTCAAGAGTCATTGGTCGTCTGTCCCAAAGCCATTCCTGTGTCTCGGGGGTTAGTCCATTATAGAATCGCTCTAACAAGAAGAGCTGGAGGACGTCCTCCTTAGTGGTTGCTTGGCTCCCTTGTACCCACTTTAGCAGTGACAGCTGTAATTTACAGGCCCATTCAGCGTGGGTATCGGTTACCCGTTTTATAAGTCTGCGGAACTTTTGGTGGTATGCCTCTGGTGTCAGCGCATACCGGGCCAAGATCACTTCTTTGATCCACTCATAGTCCATACAGTCCTCATCAGGTACCGTGCGATAGGGGTCCGCTGCCCGGCCTGTCAGCTTGCTGGCCAGAATCTGAACCTGTTCCTCCGGCTTCACTTGATGCAGGGCACACTGCAGCTCAAAGTCCTGCAGAAAGCCATCAATGTTTTTCTCTTCCTCCCCCAACTGTCGGAAGGCATTATTCTGGATCTTTTTGTAGCTTACTGTTGAAGGTACCTGGACGGAGGCCAGAGCTCACCCTGCTCGCTGACTCTCCTCTCTCCGCTCTGCCATCTCCACCTTGGCCAGCTCTATTTTGGTCCGCTCTGCCATCTCCATCTTGGCTAGTTCTATCCTGGTCTGCTCTGCCATCTTTTCCTTCAGATCCCTTACGCACATCAGCCATCACCTCTCGTATGAGCTCTACTGCCGGGTTTGGGCCATAGAACGCCAGTCTGTTCTTTACCTCCCTCTGAATTCAGTCTCCTCCACGTTCACATTGGGGGGCGCTGCACTGTCGTGTTCCATGATGGCTGCTATCAAATCCACTTTTGTTTTTTTGCTGGCGATTAACCCTCGAGCTTCCACCAGGTCTTTTAATGTAGTCCTCTTTAACTTCTGGTAGTTGTTTTCCATTCATTCCTTTCCTCCTGTAGACGGGGTATCACATCCCGCTGTCTGCCACCAGTGTAACAGGGTCTACCGTGCTGGAGTACCTCTTTCAGTACCACCCCGTGTTTTAGGAGGTCCACTCTGCTTTGGCTGGATTCTGAATGAAGGACGCTGACTGGAATGGCTTCATTACATGTGCGCATATAAAATACTAGACTGTGGCCCGATTCTAATGCATCGGGTATTCTAGAATATGCATGTCCCCGTAGTATATGGACAATGATGATTCCAGAATTCGCGGCAGACTGTGCCCGTCGCTGATTGGTCGAGGCAACCTTTATGACATCATCGTCGCCATGCTGTGCCCGTCGCTGATTGGTCGAGGCCTGGCGGCCTCAACCAATCAGAGACGTGGGATTTCCAGGACAGACAGACAGACAGACAGACGGAAAAAACCCTTAGACAATTATATATATAGATCACTGCTTCTCCACGTATTTCCAGTGTGACAACTCTTTACTCACAGGACAGAGAATATATATCACAACAGATACAGAGGGCAAGCCAATACAAAAGTGGCAGGCCAGACATACATTACAATAGCCGCAGGTGGCCGGAGCCTGCCGATATTTACTGTGGGAATTACAAAGGTGGGGGAGGTCAGAAGGAGAATATCTTGTCCCCTCTGCTCAGGGGCGCAGCCTGTGGGCTGATGCATTAGGGACATTAATCTCACATGGAAGATATTATACATACATATGACTGCACAACATATTCTGGGTGCTGGGGGGTTCTGTAACATATGGCATTTAGGACAAATTTTTATCCAGGGATCAACTCGGACTCACCCCACCTGTCACAGGACTACCAAGGTTGGAGGGGCTGCTGTCGTAGGTTCTCCAGGCTGGCTATTGTCTTCCATCTAAAATAGAGTCTTTAGTGGCTTTGCTACTTAGTTTAGTGTAGGACTTGTAAGCGTGGGGACTAGGGTTGAGCGACTTTCATTTTTTTAAGATCGAGTAGGGTTTTGGGAAACCCGATTTTGTCCAGAGTCGAGTCGAGTGCAGTCGGCCGATTATCGCTAAAAGTCGGGGATCGACCGAAACACGAAACCCAATGCAAGTCAATGGGGAAGCATAGTCGGCAGTGAGTGGAGGCCAGGAAAACACCTACAGTGCCCATTTTAATGCCAAAAACATCCATTCTTGTTTCTGAAGCTTGCCAATCTTAATTAACTGTATAATAATAGTTGGGCATAGGGAATTGGGGGAAAGTTGTGGGGGGAGTAGGGCTGGCTCAAGTTTTTCGTGGGCCCAGGAAATGCGGACTACGTCACGGCGGTGTTGCAGGGAAAGGTAAGTATTTAAAAGTTGCAAGTGCTGTGATCCTGAGCAAGCAGGGGGGGGCCCACTCGTTCGCATTGCCACTGGCACAGGGCCCCTCAAAGTACGGCGGTGTGTTTGCATGGCGGGGGCGCCTCCCACCAGCAGCGACACTTTTGCGTACTCTGAGGGGCCCTGTGCCAGTGACGTCGCCAACGAGTATGCCCCCCCACCTGATGAAGGAACCTGCACTTTCATCTGCACCTTCCTCTTTGTCCCTGTGTAAGGTGGTATAACATGCGGGAAGGGGAACCTTACTTTCAGCAGGGACAGATTCTGGCTGTGTAGAGTACAAGGGGAATGTAGTGGTCTAGGTCAATGTACCAGCAGACTCATTTAGCAGTGGCTGGGCAATGGGCAGGATGAGGAGGAAACAGATATAGGGCCAAAGAATAAAGTAGGCTACATGCAGTTCAAAATTGGTAACAGGACTAAACAGGCGGCATTGCTTTGTTCAGTGGAGTAGCAAACCCAAGAGCAGCAGACACTGTTTCAAGGGCCTAACCACACTAGTAGGCCAAATGCAGTTTAATATCTGATAGTATAGGGCGAAAGCCAGAATGTGGAAGCTCAGCTTTGTTCAGTTGAGGACAACACCAGGGAGGGGCAGACACCTTTAGTAGGCCGGAAAAGCCTATTGCATTTTTTAAAATGGTAATTTGGAGCAGAAGGTTGAAGCTCAGCTTTATTTAGTTGAGGGCAACACCAGGCAGGGGCACACAGACAGACACCTTTAGTAGGCCGGAAAAGCCTATTGCATTTTTCAAAATGGTAATTTGGAGCAGAAGGTTGAAGCTCAGCTTTATTTAGTTGAGGGCAACACCAGGGAGGGGCAGAAGCCGTTAGTAGGCCCTAACCACCATTTTTTTTTTTTAAAACCACTTAATGAGAGCCGGAAGGTTGAAGCTCAGCTTTATTTAGTTGAGGACAACACCAGGGAGGGGCAGAAGCCGTTAGTAGGCCCTAACCACCATTTTTTTTTTTAAAACCACATAATGAGAGCCGGAAGGTTGAAGCTCAGCTTTATTTAGTTGAGGACAACACCAGGGAGGGGCAGAAGCCGTTAGTAGGCCCTAACCACCATTTTTTTTTTTAAAACCACATAATGAGAGCCGGAAGGTTGAAGCTCAGCTTTATTTAGTTGAGGACAACACCAGGGAGGGGCACACAGACAGACACCTTTTGTAGGCCTGAAAAGCCTATTGCATTTTTCAAAATGGTAATTTGGAGCAGAAGGTTGAAGCTCAGCTTTATTTAGTTGAGGGCAACACCAGGGAGGGGCAGAAGCCGTTAGTAGGCCCTAACCACCATTTTTTTTTTTAAAACCACATAATGAGAGCCGGAAGGTTGAAGCTCAGCTTTATTTAGTTGAGGACAACACCAGGGAGGGGCACACAGACAGACACCTTTAGTAGGCCTGAAAAGCCTATTGCATTTTTCAAAATGGTAATTTGGAGCAGAAGGTTGAAGCTCAGCTTTATTTAGTTGAGGGCAACACCAGGCAGGGGCAGAAGCCGTTAGTAGGCCCTAACCACCATTTTTTTTTTTTAAAACCACTTAATGAGAGCCGGAAGGTTGAAGCTCAGCTTTATTTAGTTGAGGACAACACCAGGGAGGGGCAGAAGCCGTTAGTAGGCCCTAACCACCATTTTTTTTTTTAAAACCACATAATGAGAGCCGGAAGGTTGAAGCTCAGCTTTATTTAGTTGAGGACAACACCAGGGAGGGGCACACAGACAGACACCTTTAGTAGGCCGGAAAAGCCTATTGCATTTTTCAAAATGGTAATTTGGAGCAGAAGGTTGAAGCTCAGCTTTATTTAGTTGAGGGCAACACCAGGGAGGGGCAGAAGCCGTTAGTAGGCCCTAACCACCATTTTTTTTTTTTAAAACCACATAATGAGAGCCGGAAGGTTGAAGCTCAGCTTTATTTAGTTGAGGACAACACCAGGGAGGGGCAGAAGCCGTTAGTAGGCCCTAACCACCATTTTTTTTTTTAAAACCACATAATGAGAGCCGGAAGGTTGAAGCTCAGCTTTATTTAGTTGAGGACAACACCAGGGAGGGGCAGAAGCCGTTAGTAGGCCCTAACCACCATTTTTTTTTTTAAAACCACATAATGAGAGCCGGAAGGTTGAAGCTCAGCTTTATTTAGTTGAGGACAACACCAGGGAGGGGCAGAAGCCGTTAGTAGGCCCTAACCACCATTTTTTTTTTTAAAACCACATAATGAGAGCCGGAAGGTTGAAGCTCAGCTTTATTTAGTTGAGGACAACACCAGGGAGGGGCACACAGACAGACACCTTTTGTAGGCCTGAAAAGCCTATTGCATTTTTCAAAATGGTAATTTGGAGCAGAAGGTTGAAGCTCAGCTTTATTTAGTTGAGGGCAACACCAGGGAGGGGCAGAAGCCGTTAGTAGGCCCTAACCACCATTTTTTTTTTTAAAACCACATAATGAGAGCCGGAAGGTTGAAGCTCAGCTTTATTTAGTTGAGGACAACACCAGGGAGGGGCAGAAGCCGTTAGTAGGCCCTAACCACCATTTTTTTTTTTTAAACCACATAATGAGAGCCGGAAGGTTGAAGCTCAGCTTTATTTAGTTGAGGACAACACCAGGGAGGGGCACACAGACAGACACCTTTAGTAGGCCTGAAAAGCCTATTGCATTTTTCAAAATGGTAATTTGGAGCAGAAGGTTGAAGCTCAGCTTTATTTAGTTGAGGGCAACACCAGGGAGGGGCAGAAGCCGTTAGTAGGCCCTAACCACCATTTTTTTTTTTAAAACCACATAATGAGAGCCGGAAGGTTGAAGCTCAGCTTTATTTAGTTGAGGACAACACCAGGGAGGGGCACACAGACAGACACCTTTAGTAGGCCTGAAAAGCCTATTGCATTTTTCAAAATGGTAATTTGGAGCAGAAGGTTGAAGCTCAGCTTTATTTAGTTGAGGGCAACACCAGGCAGGGGCAGAAGCCGTTAGTAGGCCCTAACCACCATTTTTTTTTTTTAAAACCACTTAATGAGAGCCGGAAGGTTGAAGCTCAGCTTTATTTAGTTGAGGACAACACCAGGGAGGGGCAGAAGCCGTTAGTAGGCCCTAACCACCATTTTTTTTTTTAAAACCACATAATGAGAGCCGGAAGGTTGAAGCTCAGCTTTATTTAGTTGAGGACAACACCAGGGAGGGGCACACAGACAGACACCTTTAGTAGGCCGGAAAAGCCTATTGCATTTTTCAAAATGGTAATTTGGAGCAGAAGGTTGAAGCTCAGCTTTATTTAGTTGAGGGCAACACCAGGGAGGGGCAGAAGCCGTTAGTAGGCCCTAACCACCATTTTTTTTTTTTAAAACCACTTAATGAGAGCCGGAAGGTTGAAGCTCAGCTTTATTTAGTTGAGGACAACACCAGGCAGGGGCACACAGACAGACACCTTTAGTAGGCCTGAAAAGCCTATTGCATTTTTCAAAATGGTAATTTGGAGCAGAAGGTTGAAGCTCAGCTTTATTTAGTTGAGGGCAACACCAGGGAGGGGCAGAAGCCGTTAGTAGGCCCTAACCAAAGTTGAAGGCCAAATGCAGTTTAATTTCTGATACTATAGGCCGAAAGCCAGAAGGTGGAAGTTCCGATTTAGACAGTGGAGGACAATTTGAATTAGGGACTGCAGACAGACTTAGTAGGCTGTCCCCTGTGGACCATGCATCCACCACATTAACCCATTGCGCCGTAATGGACACGTAATCTTCCGTGGCCATGCCTACAGGTCCATGCGTCTGTTGTCAGGTGCACCTTTGTACTCACAGATTGCCAGAGTGCATGGACAATGCGGTCTTCTACATGCTGGTGGAGGGTTGGGATGGCTTTTCTCGCAAAAGAAGTGTCGACTGGTTAGCTTGTAGCGTGGTACAGCGTAGTCCATCATGGCCTTATTAATAGTAAATAAAATATATAACTAGGCTCTATGAACTTTTAAATAGGTTCCAGGGGTACACGGGCAGCATTGGTGTGGTCAGTGGAGGAGTATTGCAAGTAGGGGCTGCAGACAGGCTATCAAAGGCCTAAAATAACAAACAGTAGGCAGTCATGGCAGTTTTACATCGGTTACATGGATACACAGGCAGGCACTCCAGGCAGCATTGTGGTCAGTGGAGGAGTATTGCAAGTAGGGGCCGCAGACAGGCTATCAAAGGCCTAAAATAACAAACAATAGGCTCATGGCAGTTTTACAGCGGTTACATGGATACACGGGCAGGCAGCTTGGTGGTCAGTGGAGGAGTATTTAAAGTAGGGACCGCAGACAGGCTATCAAAGGCCTAAAATAACAAACAATAGGCTCATGGCAGTTTTACAGCGGTTACATGGATACACGGGCAGGCAGCTTGGTGGTCAGTGGAGGAGTATTTAAAGTAGGGACCGCAGACAGGCTTCAAAGGCCTAACATAAGAAAATGGGCTGGCTGTAGGCACTTTATAATTGGTTCCAGGGGTACACGGGCAGCAGTGGTCTGGTCAGTGGAGGAGTATTTAAAGTAGGGACCGCAGACAGGCTTCAAAGGCCTAACATAAGAAAATGGGCTGGCTGTAGGCACTTTATAATTGGTTCCAGGGGTACACGGGCAGCAGTGGTCTGGTCAGTGGAGGAGTATTTAAAGTAGGGACCGCAGACAGGCTATCAAAGGCCTAACATAACAAACAATAGGCTCATGGCAGTTTCACAGCGGTTACATGGATACACGGGCAGGCAGCTTGGTGGTCAGTGGAGGAGTATTTAAAGTAGGGACCGCAGACAGGCTATCAAAGGCCTAAAATAACAAACAATAGGCTCATGGCAGTTTTACAGCGGTTACATGGATACACGGGCAGGCAGCTTGGTGGTCAGTGGAGGAGTATTGCAAGTAGGGGCCGCAGACAGGCTATCAAAGGCCTAAAATAACAAACAATAGGCTCATGGCAGTTTTACAGCGGTTACATGGATACACGGGCAGGCAGCTTGGTGGTCAGTGGAGGAGTATTTAAAGTAGGGACCGCAGACAGGCTATCAAAGGCCTAAAATAACAAACAATAGGCTCATGGCAGTTTTACAGCGGTTACATGGATACACGGGCAGGCAGCTTGGTGGTCAGTGGAGGAGTATTGCAAGTAGGGGCCGCAGACAGGCTATCAAAGGCCTAAAATAACAAACAATAGGCTCATGGCAGTTTTACAGCGGTTACATGGATACACGGGCAGGCAGCTTGGTGGTCAGTGGAGGAGTATTTAAAGTAGGGACCGCAGACAGGCTATCAAAGGCCTAAAATAACAAACAATAGGCTCATGGCAGTTTTACAGCGGTTACATGGATACACAGGCAGCTTGGTGGTGAGTGGAGGAGTAGTGCAAGGAGTGTCTGTCCCAGTACTCCCAAAATATAAATAGATGTTAATGTCTCGCAAAACAACCAAAACAAAAAAAAAAGGTGGCATACTTAGGTACAGGGGTGGGCTCATCTACTGAGTTTCTGACATAGTAATTTGGCAGTAACTATTTAATGGTGCCAATATAGGACACAGACACAGACTACTTTAAGTTGCATCATAGATGTCTACAAATTTGTATTGTCAGTGCCAGACATTGAATGATGTCAGCGAATAGACTAAAGATTGGTGGAGCTGTGCGACATAATTTTGCACGTGGTAGAGCACATTTTGAGCTGGGGTAGGGGGGAACTCTCTTGAGGCCGGCGGGACCGCCCCAGGGCCCCTCATGTTACAACGGTGTGTCTGACGTTGGGTGCGCACCACCACCGCCAGAGACACTACATTGTACTATGAGGGACCCAGTAGCAATGCCGTCAACCAAAAGCGAGCACACCCACCTCTTCAGACAAACAGCAGTCTCACGGGTGCTTGCGCCAAGTCGCGATACCACGGCCCCGTGTGGGGAGTTTTGCCATTTAGGGAGGTGTAAACATGTCGTATGCTGTACAATCAGCTGCAGCAAATTAGACATTAGAAAAGTAATTCACAGGCAAGAGCTTTTCATAGGAAAGCTAGGTGTCGGCCGGGCAAGGTGGGGCAAAAGATTTCGAAATCCAGTTGTGGTTCATTTTAATGAATGTTAGATCGTCAACATTTTGGGTAGCCAGACGAGTCCTTTTTTCGGTTAATATTGAACCTGCAGCACTGAATACTCTTTCTGATAGGACACTTGCTGCCGGGCAAGCAAGCTCCTGCAATGCATATTCTGCCAATTCTGGCCAGGTGTCTAATTTGGAGGCCCAGTAATCAAATGGGAATGACGGTTGAGGGAGAACATCGATAAGGGATGAAAAATAGTTAGTAACCATACTGGACAAATGTTGTCTCCTGTCACTTTCAATTGATGCAGCAGTACCTGTCCTGTCTGCGGTCATAGCAAAATCACTCCACAACCTGGTCAGAAAACCCCTCTGTCCAACGCCACTTCTGATGTGTGCACCCCTAACACTCCTAGTCTGCTGCCCCCTGGAGCTCGTGTGAGAACGATCACGTGCGCTGTGTGCTGGGAATGCCTGAAGCAAACGGTCAACAAGAGTTGATTGTTTGGTTGCTAATATTAGTTCCAAGTTCTCATGTGGCATAATATTTTGCAATTTGCCTTTATAGCGTGGATCAAGGAGGCAGGCCAACCAGTAATCGTCATCGTTCATCATTTTCGTAATGCGTGTGTCCCTTTTTAGGATACGTAAGGCATAATCCGCCATGTGGGCCAAAGTTCCAGTTGTCAAATCTCCGGTTGTGATTGGTTGAGGGGCAGTTGCAGGCAAATCTACGTCACTTGTGTCCCTCAAAAAACCAGAACCCGGCCGTGACACGCAACCAAATTCCTGTGCCCCCGGGAAAGGTTCGGCATTAAAAATATACTCATCCCCATCATCCTCCTCGTCCTCCACCTCCTCTTCGCCCGCTACCTCGTCCTGTACACTGCCCTGACCAGACAATGGCTGACTGTCATCAAGGCTTTCCTCTTCCTCTGGTGCAGACGCCTGCTCCTTTATGTGCGTCAAACTTTGCATCAGCAGACGCATTAGGGGGATGCTCATGCTTATTACGGCGTTGTCTGCACTAACCAGCCGTGTGCATTCCTCAAAGCACTGAAGGACTTGACACATGTCTTGTATCTTAGACCACTGCACACCTGACAACTCCATGTCTGCCATCCTACTGCCTGCCCGTGTATCCTCCCACAAATAAATAACAGCACGCCTCTGTTCGCACAGTCTCTGAAGCATGTGCAGTGTTGAGTTCCACCTTGTTGCAACGTCTATGATTAGGCGATGCTGGGGAAGGTTCAAAGACCGCTGATAGGTCTGCATACGGCTGGCGTGTACAGGCGAACGTCGGATATGTGAGCAAAGTGCACGCACTTTGAGGAGCAGGTCGGAGAACCCAGGATAAGTTTTCAATAAGCACTGCACCACCAGGTTTAAGGTGTGAGCCAGGCAAGGAATGTGTTTCAGTTGGGAAAGGGAGATGGCAGCCATGAAATTCCTTCCGTTATCACTCACTACCTTGCCTGCCTCAAGATCTACTGTGCCCAGCCACGACTGCGTTTCTTGTTGCAAGAACTCGGACAGAACTTCCGCGGTGTGTCTATTGTCGCCCAAGCACTTCATAGCCAATACAGCCTGCTGACGCTTGGCAGTAGCTGGCCCATAATGGGACAACTGGTGTGCAACAGTGTCATCTGCCGATGGAGTGGTTGGCAGACTGCGTTCTGTGGAAGAGCTGTAGCTTCTGCAGGAGGACGAGGAGGAGGAGGAGGAGGGGGTGCGAACGCCTACAGCCAACTGTTTCCTAGACCGTGGGCTAGGCACAACTGTCCCTAAATTGATGTCGCCTGTGGACCCTGCATCCACCACATTCACCCAGTGTGCCGTGATGGACACATAACGTCCCTGGCCATGCCTACTGGTCCATGCATCTGTAGTCAGGTGCACCTTTGTACTCACAGATTGCCTGAGTGCATGGACGATGCGCTGTTTAACATGCTGGTGCAGGGCTGGGATGGCTTTTCTGGAAAAAAAGTGTCGACTGGGTAGCTCGTATCGTGGTTCAGCGTACTCCATCAGGGCTTTGAAAGCTTCGCTTTCAACTAACCGGTAGGGCATCATCTCTAACGAGATTAGTCTAGCTATGTGGGCGTTAAAACCCTGTGTACGCGGATGCGAGGATAAGTACTTCCTTTTTCTAACCAGAGTCTCATGTAGGGTGAGCTGGACTGGAGAGCTGGAGATCGTGGAACTTTCGGGTGTGCCGGTGTACATGGCAGACTGAGAGACGGTTGGAGACGGTATTGTTTCCGCCGGTGCCCTAGATGCAATATTTCCTCCTACAAAACTGGTGATTCCCTGACCCTGACTGCTTTTGGCTGGCAAAGAAACCTGCACAGATACTGCCGGTGGTGCGGAAAATGGTGGCCTTACAGTGACGGAAGGGATGTTGCGTTGCTGACTAGCTTCATTGGCCGAGGGTGCTACAACCTTGAGGGACGTTTGGTAGTTAGTCCAGGCTTGAAAATGCATGGTGGTTAAGTGTCTATGCATGCAACTAGTATTTAGACTTTTCAGATTCTGACCTCTGCTTAAGCTAGTTGAACATTTTTGACAGATGACTTTGCGCTGATCAGTTGGATGTTGTTTAAAAAAATGCCAGACTGCACTCTTCCTAGACTCGGATCCCTTTTCAGGGATTGCAGACTGAGCTTTAACCGGATGGCAACGCTGTGCTCCAACAGGTTTTGGCTTTGACACGCGTTTTGGTCCAGATACGGGCCCGGCAGATGGAACCTGTTGCGATGTTGATGCCTGCTGCGGCCCCTCCTCCACCTCCGCTTCTGAACTACTGCCGCCTGCACCCTGTTCCCCCAATGGCTGCCAATCGGGGTCAATAACTGGGTCATCTATTACCTCCTCTTCGAGCTCGTGTGCAACTTCGTCTGTGTCACTGTGTCGGTCGGTGGTATAGCGTTCGTGGCGGGGCAACATAGTCTCATCAAGGTCTGATTGTGGATCTGTACCCTGAGAGGGCAATGTGGTGGTCTGAGTCAAAGGAGCAGCATAGTACTCTGGCTGTGGCTGTGCATCAGTGCACTCCATGTCAGAATATACTTGTAATGGGCATGGCCTGTTAAATGTTTCACTTTCTAAGCCAGGGACGGTATGTGTAAAGAGCTCCATGGAGTGACCCGTTGTGTCGCCTGCTGCATCCTTCTCTCTTGTTGTAGTTTTTGCTGAGGAGGACAAGGAAGCGACTTGTCCCTGACCGTGAACATCCACAAGCGACGCGCTGCTTTTACATTTACCAGTTTCGGAAGAGGAGGCAAAAGAGCTAGAGGCTGAGTCTGCAATGTAAGCCAAAACTTGCTGTTGCTGCTCCGCCTTTAAAAGCGGTTTTCCTACTCCCAGAAAAGAGAGCGTTCGAGGCCTTGTGTAGCCTGACGACGAAACTGGCTCCACAGCTCCAGACTTAGGTGGAATATTTTTATCCCCACGACCACCTGATGCTCCACTACCACTACCATCATTACCAGCTGACAATGAACGCCCACGACGACCTCTTGCACCAGACTTCCTCATTGTTTTAAAATCTTAACCAAAGTAACTTTATTTGTTGCTGTCAAACAACTTACACGGTGAGCTATAACTTCAGTATGATTTCAATATCCCTTAACAGGTTGGTGAGACCACAAGGAAAATCAGGCACAATGTTACACACTCTGTTTTCTGTGGCACAAAATCACAGAGATGACACACACGCAGGACTGTCACTCAAGCACTAATGTCAATATTAATCTCCCACCTAATTTATTTTTTTTTTTTTTTCAGGGAGACTTTAGAAACCAAATAATATTAAAAAAAAAAAAAAAAAAAAAAAATAGGCTTGCTATAGCCCACTGAATGAGAGATAGCACACACAGCAGTGGCACACAAGCCCTGACTGAGGCCAATATTTTTCTCCCACTGATTGATGTAGTGTTTTTGTGTTGAGGTAGAATTTAGAACACAAATCACAGAAAAAATAAATAGGCTTTCTATGGCCCACTGAATGAAAGGGAGAGAGGTGGCACACCCAGGAGTCAAGACTGGCACACAAGCTGAAAGGGCAATATTACTCTCCCACTGTTTTTTTATGTATTTTTTGTTTTTTCAGGGAGACTTTAGAAACCCAATAATATTTAAAAAAAAAAATAAATAGGCTTTCTATGGCCCACTGAATGAGAGGGAGAGAGGTGGCACACCCAGGAGTCAAGACTGGCACACAAGCTGAAAGGGCAATATTACTCTCCCACTGTTTTTTTAGGTTTTTTTTTTTTTTTCAGGGAGACTTTAGAAACCAAATAATATTAAAAAAAAAAAAAAAAAAAAAAAAATAGGCTTGCTATAGCCCACTGAATGAGAGATAGCACACACAGCAGTGGCACACAAGCCCTGACTGAGGCCAATATTTTTCTCCCACTGATTGATGTAGTGTTTTTGTGTTGAGGTAGAATTTAGAACACAAATCACGGAAAAAATAAATAGGCTTTCTATGGCCCACTGAATGAAAGGGAGAGAGGTGGCACACCCAGGAGTCAAGACTGGCACACAAGCTGAAAGGGCAATATTACTCTCCCACTGTTTTTTTATGTATTTTTTGTTTTTTCAGGGAGACTTTAGAAACCCAATAATATTTAAAAAAAAAATAAATAGGCTTTCTATGGCCCACTGAATGAGAGGGAGAGAGGTGGCACACCCAGGAGTCAAGACTGGCACACAAGCTGAAAGGGCAATATTATTCTCCCACTGTTTTTTTAGGTTTTTTTTTTTTTTTTCAGGGAGAATTAGAAACCAAATAATATTAAAAAAAAAAAATAAATAGGCTTTCTATGGCCCACTGAATGAGAGGGAGAGAGGTGGCACACCCAGGAGTCAAGACTGGCACACAAGCTGAAAGGGCAATATTATTCTCCCACTGTTTTTTTAGGTTTTTTTTTTTTTTTTCAGGGAGAATTAGAAACCAAATAATATTAAAAAAAAAAAATAAATAGGCTTTCTATGGCCCACTGAATGAGAGGGAGAGAGGTGGCACACCCAGGAGTCAAGACTGGCACACAAGCTGAAAGGGCAATATTACTCTCCCACTGTTTTTTTAGGTTTTTTTTTTTTTTCAGGGAGACTTTAGAAACCAAATAATATTAAAAAAAAAAAAAAAAAAATAGGCTTGCTATAGCCCACTGAATGAGAGATAGCACACACAGCAGTGGCACACAAGCCCTGACTGAGGCCAATATTTTTCTCCCACTGATTGATGTAGTGTTTTTGTGTTGAGGTAGATTTTAGAACACAAATCACGGAAAAAATAAATAGGCTTTCTATGGCCCACTCAGTGAGAGATGGCACACACAGGGATGGCACTGTAGCAGAAATGCCAATCTTAATCTCCCACAAAAAAAAAACAAAAAAAAAAAAAAAACTGTCCTACAATTACTATCTCCCTGCAGTAATGTAAGCCAGGTATGGCAGGCAGCAATAGGAGTGGACTGATGCACAAATTAAATAAAAAGTGTGGACAAACAAAAAAGATAGCTGTGCAGAAAGGAAGGAACAAGAGGATATGTGCTTTGAAAAAAGCAGTTGGTTTCCACAGTGGCGTACACACAGCAATACAGCTATCACGGAGCCTTCTAGGGCAGCCCAATGAGCTACAGCGCTGAGGGGAAAAAAAAAAAAAAATAGCTTCCACAGTCCCTGCACACCGAAGGTGGTGTTGGACAGTGGAAATCGCTGCAGCACAAGCGGTTTGGTGGTTAGTGGACCCTGCCTAACGCTCTCCCTGCTTCTGACGAAGCGGCAGCAACCTGTCCCTAAGCTCAGATCAGCAGCAGTAAGATGGCGGTCGGCGGGAACGCCCCTTTATAGCCCCTGTGACGCCGCAGACAGCAAGCCAATCACTGCAATGCCCTTCTCTAAGATGGTGGGGACCAGGATCTATGTCATCACGCTGCCCACACTCTGCGTTCACCTTCATTGGCTGAGAAATGGCGCTTTTCGCGTCATTGAAACGCGACTTTGGCGCGAAAGTCGCGTACCGCATGGCCGACAAGCACAGGGGTCGGATCGGGTTTCATGAGACGCCGACTTAGCCAAAAGTCGGCGACTTTTGAAAATGATCGACCCGTTTCGCTCAACCCTAGTGGGGACCCTTGGCATGGGTTACAAGCTTACGTATTTTGGCCAAAATATCAACCAATACCTCACATATTTTTGTTCTTTTTTTTGCACTATATTTTTTGGGGTGCAGCCAAGCCCAAACATGTTCGGACGAGCCTGAGGGGTGTTCGCACTATGATGCATTGAGAGTGTGCTGGCCAGCCCGCCTAATCGAAAAGTAGGTGCATGACTAATAGGCTGTGAACCAGACACTATGCAGTACTCTTGTGTGAACAACGCCCTATGCAGGCATTCATTGTGCAATTGTATACTGGGCAGTCACGCCCTCCAGAAATGGGTAGGCGGAGAGTGGCTGTTGATCTGGTATTTTGCACCTGTGTTGCTATTATCTTGCTTTATGGGCTGCACCCTCTAGTGCATTTGTTCCAAGATCTGGAGACTTTGAGTCTTTAGTGGCTTTGCTATTTAGTTGCATCTAAATACCTTCTTGCAGCATGGCTTCTTATCCTCTACCACCCCCAGATCGAATCAGATGTAGGGGGTGCTCTCTTGTTCCGCCCCTTTCCTGCATTCTGCTGCTGTTATACAGGGACGCACTAGACCATACTAAGCTGTGGCCCTGGAAGATGTACTGCGTCATTCCAGGCCATGCCCCTAGAATGCAAAAATCCCGACCTGCCAGCTCCCAGAGATGCAGAGCGCCATCAAAAGTGATGTCAGATGCTTTGCTGGGTTCTGGGGAAGCACAGCGTGATGCTAGGCCGTGACCCTGACATCACTCTTTGTCTGCTGGCTCCCAAGGATGCACTGCGCACAGAATGGCCGTGCTCCTTGAGAGATGTCCCTGCACGCTGCTCATCAGCGACCTCTGGATCTGATCCATGTGATGCTGGGACCTCAGCCCCGTGTAAGATATCTTCCCTCTCCGGCAGCATTGGAGAACAGTAGGGTCTCCCTCAAGGAGAGGAAACCACTGAAGTGTACTAGATAGCTCCGCCTTTTAAGCTAGAGTTTCCTGTCCTTGGGGGGCAGATCCTCTCTCTCCATGGTGCTGTCATGGGGAATGGGAAACCAGAACGTAATATTTTATACAGAAACCTTTTTTTTTTTTTTTTTTTGCAATTACAGAGGTCATATGTTTTCTGTAGTTCTTGACCAAATTTGCACACACTGCAGTAAGGATTTTGGCCCACTCCTCCATACAGATCTTCTCCAGATGTTTCAGGTTTCGGAGCTGTGGTTTAGCAACATTGAGTTTCAGCTCCCTCCAAAGATTTTCTATTGAGTTCAGGTCTGGAGACTGGCTAGGCCACTCCAGGATATTAAAATGCTTCTTACAGAGCCACTCCTTAGTTGCTCTGGCTGTGCGCGTTTCGGGTCATTGTCATGCTGGAAGACCCAGTCATGGCCCATCTTCAATGCTCTTACTGAGGGAAGGAGGTTGTTGGCCAAAATATTGCGATACATGACCCCATCCAACCTCCCTTCAATACAGTGCAGTCGTCCTGTGCCCTTTGCATAAAAGCGCACCCAAAGAATGATGTTTCCCCCACCATGCTTAACGGTTGGAATGGTGTTTCTGGGGTTGTACTTATCCTTCTCCCTCCAAACACGGCTAGTGGAGTTGATACCAGAATGTTCTATTTTGGTCTCATTTAACCACATGCCCTTCTCCAATGCTTCCTCTGAATCATTCAGATGGTCATTGGTGAACTTCAAATGGGACTGGTCATGTGTTGTGTGCGCAGGGGGACCTTGCATGCCCTGCATGATTTTAATCCATTACTAACAGTAATGTTTGAGATGGTGGTCCCAGCTCTCTTGAGGTCATTGACCAGATCCTTCCGTGTAGTTTTGGGTTGATTCCTGGCCTTTCTCAGAATCATCCTTACCCCATGAGGTAAGATCTTGCATGTAGCCCCAAACTTAGGAAGATTGTGTTTCTTCCAATTTCTAATAATTGTGGCAACAGTTTTTGCCTTCTCACCAAACTGCTTGCCTATTGTTCTATAGCCCATTCTAGCCTTGTGCAGGTCTATTATTTTGTTCCTGGTGCCCTTTAACAGCTATTTGGTCTTGGCCATGGTGGAGAGGTTGGAGTGTGATTAATTGTGTGGACAGGTGTCTTATACAGATAACAAGTTCAACCAGGTGCAATGAATACAGGTAATGAGTGCAGAGTAGGAGGGCATGTTAAAACCCAGTCATGTATGTCCACCAAGAATAAATGGTATTGCCAAAATCCTGGCATGCAAAAAGGCAAGCCCTCATTGTGGATGTGATGTCACCAGGACAGAACTACACAAGTCTTATACATCAGCTTCAGAGAGGTTTCTACAAGGGTTATTTGCCAATTGCCTCTGCTGATCATACAGTAGGGAAAATAAGTATTTGATATTCTGTTGATTTTGCAAGTTCCTCACCTACAAAGAATGAAGTGGTCTGCAATTTTTATCGTACACTTCATTCGTGAGAGAATATAAAAATAAAAAAACAGAAAATCACATTTGCATGATTTTTAAATAATTAAATTGCATTTTATCGAATGAAGAAGTATTTGATCAGCTGCCAACCAGCAAGAATTCTGCTTCTCACAGACCTGTTAGTTTTTATTTAAGTAGCAAAAACATGTTCGCCATCATAGAGACAGACTGTTTGTTCTTCGGGGCGGCCTTAGGGCAGGTCTTTCCTTGGTTTCTCTGGCCTAGAGCAGGAAGATAAGACTCTGCCTACAGTCCCACCCCGGAGCACGGGCATCTCATTAACTGAAAACTTCACTGATTACACAAGAAACACAAGATGGATTTCTTCACCCCAGGTATCATTTTAATCAGTTTAACACTGCTAGTCTGACAATGCCTGTAGTTTACTTACCAAAATCCTGCTTTAATGACCATTCGCAGTTTCATTGTACCATCTGTGTATACGCGGTAATCGTCGGAGAGGGCCTCATCTTCCAAACTTTTTAAAATCCAATCTACTTCACCATCTTTTTAAATTCCTCCCAAATTTTTTTCAGAGGCCAAATCAACTTCTTACTTTTTGCCATCTTGGTCTGTTTCTTGTTGTTTCATATGAGTATCATCTGATGGAAGTGTTCATTCTGGTCACATGCATCTCTTCCACAGTCCTCAATATGATAGCTTTTTCCATGCATTCATTTACAGATTCAGGGTTTTTATAGTCATCTATAAACAGAAATTCACAAAAGGTACTGATTTAATGACTATTCGCAGTTTCACTGTACCATCCGTGTGTACATGGTAGTCGTGGGAGACTTTACTGTACACTACTGGAGCTGGAAGTACTGTGGCTGCTGGCACCAGACTTGCCCTCCAATAGATCCCTGTTAAAGAATTTAAAGTACTCATTCCAATTACAGAACCTCTAATGAGTCCGGTATGGTTATTTTGCCTCACTACATCACCTGGTCGGGAGAGGGTAATTTGCACGCCTGCTGCCTTCCTTGGATGTGCTAACCATTTCTCAGGCTCCTTCTCCGGAATCGACCCCTAATTCTCCATTACACATGATTACCATAGAAGGGAGCCCGTACGGTATGGGAGATAGTTGGAAGGTAGAGCGACCGCCCTACCTCGTCACCAACCGCATCCATGGCGACGCACAGGGTTGCTCAGGAAAGGGTGTGGGGGCCTAGGCTTGACAGGGGGGGGGCTCATTGGAAGCACAAGGCAGAGGAGGGGGAGGAAGTTGCAAATGCAGCTGGGTGTTATGAACTGGTGGCCTAGGAGCAGCATGGATGAGCTCTGGAGTAGGTGGCCTCTATACTGACCGCAGACCCTGAACTTAACACCGCAACTAGAAGTAGCCGTGGGATGTTCCTGTCACTCCCTAGACACCTCGTCACAGCCGGAGGAGCTGTTTCCCTAAAGAAACAGGAAAACTATCTTGCCTCAGAGAAAATTCCCAAAGGAAAGGCAGCCCTGTCATGATCTCTGCAGGCAGAGATCATAGCAAGCCTATAGAGGGACAAGCTCTCGGAAGATGGAACTATACTGACCATGAACTAAGCCTGCCGCGCAACTAGAAATAGCCAGGTAGCATTTCCTATTTATTGCTAGATGCCCAGCTCTGGCCTAAGACCTAAATAGCTAGCAGAGGGAAATATAAGACCTGGCTCACCTCTAGAGAAATATTCCAAAGAAGACAGTAGGCCCCCACATATAATGACGGTGAGTTCAGATGAAACAACAAACGCAGCAGGAAAATAGTCTTAGCAAATTTGAGGTCCGCTTACTAGATAGCAGAAGACAGATAGTATACTTTCATGGTCAGCAGAAAAACACTAACAAAACACCATCCAGAGATTACCTTAAACTCTGGCATTAACTCATAACACCAGAGTAGCAATCCCTGATCAACGAGAGCTTTCCAGACACAGTAACAAAACTTCAGCTGTGAACTGGAACAAATAGGCAAAACGAAACATGGACAAAAGTCCAACTTATCTAGTAGTTGTCAGAAGCAGGAACAAGCACTGAGAGGCATCAGATAACATTGTTGACCGGCAAGAAACCACCAGAGAAATGAGCTTAAATAGCGACACCCACTACTGATGGAAACAGGTGAAACAGGAAAGAGGATGACAAGTCCAATTCCACAAGCGGCCACCGGGGGAGCCCAGAATCCAAATTCACAACAGTACCCCCCCCTCAAGGAGGGGGCACCGAACCCTCACCAGATCCACCAGGGCGACCAGGATGAGCCCTATGGAAGGCACGAACAAGATCAGAAGCATGAACATCAGATGCATTGACCCAAGAATTATCCTCCTGGCCGTAACCCTTCCAATTGACCAGATACTGGAGTCTCCGTCTGGAAACACGAGAGTCCAAAATTTTCTCCACAACGTACTCCAACTCACCCTCAACCAACACCGGAGCAGGAGGCTCAACTGAAGGTACAACAGGTACCTCATACCTGCGCAATAACGACCGATGAAAAACGTTATGAATGGAAAAGGACGCAGGGAGGTCCAAACGGAAAGAAACAGGATTAAGAATCTCCAATATTCTATAAGGGCCGATGAACCGAGGTTTAAACTTAGGAGAAGAGACCCTCATAGGGACAAAACGAGAAGACAACCAGACCAAATCTCCAACACAAAGCCGAGAACCAACACGACGATGACGGTTGGCAAAACGCTGAGTCTTCTCCTGGGACAACTTCAAATTGTCCATAACCTGCCCCCAGATGTGATGCAATCTCTCCACCACCGCATCCACTCCAGGACAATCCGAGGATTCCACCTGACCGGAGGAAAATCGAGGGTGAAACCCCGAATTACAGAAAAACGGGGACACCAAGGTGGAAGAGCTGGCCCGATTATTGAGGGCGAACTCTGCCAATGGCAAAAAAGCAACCCAATCATCCTGGTCAGCAGAGACAAAACACCTCAGATATGTCTCCAGGGTCTGATTAGTCCGCTCGGTCTGGCCATTAGTCTGAGGGTGAAAAGCAGATGAAAAAGACAAATCTATGCCCATCCTAGCACAGAATGCCCGCCAAAATCTAGACACAAATTGGGTACCTCTGTCAGAAACAATATTCTCAGGAATACCGTGCAATCGGACAACATTCTGAAAAAACAGAGGAACCAACTCAGAAGAAGAAGGCAACTTGGGCAGAGGAACCAAATGGACCATTTTAGAGAAACGGTCACAGACCACCCAGATGACAGACATCTTCTGGGAAACAGGCAGATCTGAAATAAAATCCATCGAGATGTGTGTCCAAGGCCTCTTAGGAATAGGCAAGGGCAACAGCAGTCCGCTAGCCCGAGAACTACAAGACTTGGCCCGAGCACAAATGTCACATGACTGCACAAAGACTCGCACATCTCGTGACAGGGAAGGCCACCAGAAGGATCTTGCCACCAAATCCCTGGTACCAAAAATTCCGGGATGACCTGCCAATGCAGAAGAATGTACCTCAGAGATGACTCTACTGGTCCAATCATCCGGAACAAACAGTCTATCAGGCGGACAACGATCCGGTCTATCCGCCTGAAACTCTTGCAAGGACCGCCGCAGATCAGGAGAAACGGCCGACAAAATTACTCCCTCCCTAAGGATACCTGTGGGTTCAGTATTACCAGGAGAGTCCGGGTCAAAACTCCTAGAAAGGGCATCTGCCTTAACATTCTTAGAACCCGGTAGGTATGACACCACAAAATTAAAGCGAGAAAAAAATAAAGACCAGCGCGCCTGTCTAGGATTCAGGCGCCTGGCAGTCTCAAGATAAATCAAATTTTTGTGGTCAGTCAATACCACCACCTGATGCTTAGCCCCCTCTAGCCAATGGCGCCACTCCTCAAACGCCCACTTCATGGCCAAAAGCTCCCTATTCCCAACATCATAATTCCGCTCTGCGGGCGAAAATTTGCGAGAAAAGAAGGCACAAGGCCTAATGACGGAGCAGTCGGAACCTTTCTGCGACAACACTGCCCCAGCTCCGATCTCCGAAGCGTCAACCTCAACCTGAAAAGGCAGATTCACATCAGGCTGACGTAACACAGGGGCAGAGGCAAAACGGTGCTTAAGCTCCTGAAAGGCCTCTACAGCATGAGGGGACCAATTAGCAACATCAGCGCCATGTCTGGTCAAATCAGTCAGTGGTTTAACGACATCCGAAAAACCAGCAATAAATCGGCGGTAAAAGTTGGCAAAGCCCAAAAATCTCTGAAGACCCTTAAGAGAGGAGGGCTGAGTCCAGTCACAAATAGCTTGCACCTTGACGGGATCCATCTCAATGGAAGAGGGAGAAAAAATATACCCCAAAAAGGAAATTTTCTGGACCCCAAAAACGCACTTAGACCCCTTCACACATAAAGAATTAGACCGCAGAACCTGAAAAACTCTCCTGACCTGCTGGACATGAGAGTCCCAGTCATCAGAAAAAATCAGAATATCATCCAGATATATTATCATAAATTTATCCAGAAAATCGCGGAAAATATCATGCATAAAAGACTGGAAAACTGAAGGGGCATTAGAAAGACCAAAAGGCATGACCAAATACTCAAAGTGGCCCTCGGGCGTATTAAATGCGGTCTTCCACTCATCCCCCTGCCTGATCCGCACCAAATTATACGCCCCACGAAGATCAATTTTAGAGAACCACTTAGCACCCTCTATACGAGCAAACAAATCAGTAAGCAATGGCAATGGGTATTGGTACTTAACAGTGATCTTATTCAGAAGCCGATAATCAATACATGGTCTCAAAGAGCCGTCCTTTTTTGAGACAAAGAAAAACCCAGCTCCCAAGGGAGAAGAAGATGGACGAATATGTCCCTTTTCCAAAGACTCCTTTATATATTCCCGCATAGCAGCATGTTCCGGCACGGACAGATTAAACAAACGACCCTTTGGATATTTGCAACCCGGTATCAAATCTATGGCACAATCGCACTCACGGTGCGGAGGTAACGACCCAAGCTTGGGTTCGTCAAAGACGTCTTGATAATCTGAGAGGAACTCAGGGACTTCAGAGGGAATGGACGACGAAATAGAAACCAAAGGTAAGTCCCCATGAATACCCTTACATCCCCAGCTCAACACAGACATTGCTCTCCAGTCCAAGACTGGATTGTGAGACTGCAACCATGGCAATCCCAGTACCAAATCGTCATGTAAATTATACAGCACCAGGAAACGAATAATCTCCTGGTGATCCGGATTGATACGCATGGTTACTTGTGTCCAGTATTGTGGTTTATTATTAGCCAATGGGGTGGAGTCAATCCCCTTCAGAGGAATAAGAGTCTCCAAAGGCTCTAAATCAAAACCACAACGATTGGCAAAGGACCAATCCATAAGACTCAGAGCGGCGCCAGAGTCAACATAGGCGTCCGTGGCAATGGATGACAAAGAGCAAATCAGGGTTACAGACAAAATAAACTTAGACTGAATGGTGCCAATGGAAACAGACTTATCAAGCTTCTTTGTACGCCTAGAGCATGCTGATATAACATGAGTAGAATCCCCACAATAGAAGCACAATCCATTCTTCCGTCTAAAATTCTGTCGCTCGCTCCTGGACAGAACTCTATCACACTGCATACTTTCTGGCGTCTTTTCCAAAGACACCGCCAGATGGTGCACCGGTTTGCGCTCCCGCAGACGCCTATCAATCTGAATAGCCATTGTCATGGACTCATTCAGACCTGCAGGCACAGGGAACCCCACCATAACATCCTTAACGGCATCAGAGAGACCTTCTCTGAAAGTTGCCGCCAAGGCGCACTCATTCCACTGAGTAAGCACAGACCATTTACGGAATTTTTGGCAGTAAACCTCAGCTTCGTCTTGCCCCTGAGATAGTGCCATCAAAGTTTTTTCTGCCTGAAGTTCCAAATGAGGTTCCTCATAAAGCAAGCCCAAGGCCAGAAAAAACGCATCCACATCGCGCAACGCAGGATCCCCTGCTGGCAATGAGAAGGCCCAATCTTGAGGGTCACCCCTGAGCAAGGAAATCACAATCCTAACCTGCTGAGCAGGGTCTCCAGCTGAACGAGACTTCAGGGACAAATAAAGCTTACAATTATTTCGGAAATTCTGGAAGCTAGCTCTATTCCCTGTGAAGAACTCCGGCAAAGGAATTCTCGGCTCAGATACTGGAGCATGTACCACAAAATCTTGTAAATTTTGTACTTTCGTGATGAGATTATTCAAACCCGCAGTTACACTCTGAAGATCCATTATTGTCAGGTGCACACAGAGCCATACAGAGATTAGGAGGAGAGAGAGAAAAAAAGACTGCAGCAAGGCAAACTGGAGGGAAAAAAAAAAAAAAAAATTCCAGCAGACTTCTTATAACGCTCCTTTCTCAACCTGGGTCTTTAACACTTTATTGGCCGGTCAAACTGTCATGATCTCTGCAGGCAGAGATCATAGCAAGCCTATAGAGGGACAAGCTCTCGGAAGATGGAACTATACTGACCATGAACTAAGCCTGCCGCGCAACTAGAAATAGCCAGGTAGCATTTCCTATTTATTGCTAGATGCCCAGCTCTGGCCTAAGACCTAAATAGCTAGCAGAGGGAAATATAAGACCTGGCTCACCTCTAGAGAAATATTCCAAAGAAGACAGTAGGCCCCCACATATAATGACGGTGAGTTCAGATGAAACAACAAACGCAGCAGGAAAATAGTCTTAGCAAATTTGAGGTCCGCTTACTAGATAGCAGAAGACAGATAGTATACTTTCATGGTCAGCAGAAAAACACTAACAAAACACCATCCAGAGATTACCTTAAACTCTGGCATTAACTCATAACACCAGAGTAGCAATCCCTGATCAACGAGAGCTTTCCAGACACAGTAACAAAACTTCAGCTGTGAACTGGAACAAATAGGCAAAACGAAACATGGACAAAAGTCCAACTTATCTAGTAGTTGTCAGAAGCAGGAACAAGCACTGAGAGGCATCAGATAACATTGTTGACCGGCAAGAAACCACCAGAGAAATGAGCTTAAATAGCGACACCCACTACTGATGGAAACAGGTGAAACAGGAAAGAGGATGACAAGTCCAATTCCACAAGCGGCCACCGGGGGAGCCCAGAATCCAAATTCACAACACAGCCCCCCACAAATATTGACTGTGAGAGGAGAGGGAAATTACAAACGCAGACTGAAAACAGAATTTAGCAAAGGAGGCCACGCTACCTAGAAAGAAAAGACAGGAAAGAGTACTGTGCAGACAGTATAAAAAATACTACAAAATCCACCACAGAGAATACAAAAATCTTCACACCTAACTAAAGGCATGGAGGGTAACTCTGTGACTCCAGAGCTTCCAACTTGGCTGAATAAATCTTTACACAGACAAAGCTGGACAAGAAAAAACATAGCAATTCACAGAACTATTAAGTCCACCGCATGTGGACTGCAAAAACAGAGCCAGGACTTATCTTTGATTTGGACAATCCAGAAGGAGAAACCAAGCAGAGATGTGGATCCCTAGAAAACAATGGACAACTGGCACTCACTAAAGGAAGGAGCCAGACTAAATAGCCCCGTCCAAAGTGGAAGCAGCTGATGACTGTTGTGAAGGACAAACAGCAGCACTACCACTTATAACCACCGGAGGGAGCCCAAGAGCAGAACCCACAACAGAATTCACAACAGCTGGGGCACCCCCACTAACTTGGAAGGGAATGTTAGTATGGCCGAAATGTGGAAAACCTTCCTTAACACGCAACAATATCCACAACCATCATCTGATATGGTCCGTATTAGTAGGAGGCGGCGTTTCAACAACATGGTGGTAGAGTACGCGTTCACACATCTTTACGTAATGAGTGATGTGTCTGCCCCATTTAACTTCTTGGTCTCTAAATTGGACACATGGCCTGAGCTTGCCTTTTATGCTTCGGAGGTGCTGGCTTTGAGAGGCAAGTGTACTGTCATAACATGTGTTTCGCACGGCAGGGAGTGTGTCCCTTGTGAAAAAAAAATTGGGTATAAAGTAAAATGTTTGTAAAAAAAAAAAAAAGTTTATGTTCACATTTTTTCCTTCAAGATTGCTTCAGTTCCTGTGAAATACCTGAAAGGTTAATAAAACTTCTTGAATGTGATTTTTGGCTGTTTTCTGTGATATAGACCCCTTAAAGTCATTTCAAATGTGATGTGGTCCCTAAAAAAGATGATTTAGCAAATTTTGTTGGAAAAATTAGAAATTGCTGGTCAACTTTTAATCCTTATAACTTCCTACCAAAAGAAAAATTCTGTTTCAAAAATTGTGCTGATGTAAAGTAGACATGTGGGAAATGTTATTTATTAACTATTTTGCGGGACCTAACTCTCTGGTTTAAGGGCATCAAAATTTAACGTTTTGAACAATTCAAATTTTTGAACAATTCAAAATTTTCTCTATATTTCCGATTTTTTTCTCAAATGCAAGTCATATAGATCAAATTTTACCACTATCATGCAGTACAATATGTAACAAAAGTGCTCCCACAGTGCCTGTTTTCAGAGTGCCCCTCAAAAAATAAAGACACACAAAAACAGTATTGGCTACTTCATCCCCTGCCTCTTTCACCTACAGCACCACGTCCACCTCCTCCATGTAGACCTCCGCCTCCTGGTTCAAAATTATTTTTTATTATTCTATGTTATTTTAAGTCATTTCCCTATCCACAGTCGTTTTCAGTGCAATTGTCCTTTTACCCCCATTTTGCAGCCCCCTAGCCATTACTATGACCATTTTACAGCACCTAAGTTTGGGTCCCCATTGACTTCTATTGGGTTTCAGTCTGGGGGGTCAAGTTCTGGTACCTGAACTTTGGATTGAAGTTCGGCCGAACCCAAACTTCCATGGGTCTGCTCATCCCTAGCCATGACCTTTGTCAGCACATGCACAAAAATCCTTCTGAGTCTAGCAAACTCATAAGCTTTGGCCTAGGTACTGAGGCCTGGGGATCTCAGCACTCCGAACGATGATTCAAAGGTGCGACGAGGACCGGATGGGTGGTGGTGAGGAGCGGAGGGGCCTGAGAGGTCAGCGGTGAGTACAATGAGATATATATCTCTATCTTATTTTTCAGACTATAAGACAAGACATACTTTTTTTCCCCAGAAATTTAGAAGATAGGGGGTGCATCTTATAGTCCGAATGGCGGCCATTTTCCTGAATCCGTGGGACGCTGGAGGCGGCGCGTGCACAGATTGGGATCTCGGCCCAGTCAAGATCCCAATCTGTGCAAGCGCCACCTCCAATGGCCCACAGCTTCAGGAAAATGGTTGCTGGTAAACCAATGATGCACTCCACACTGCTCACCGATGACACTGGACCCGCAGCATTGCCACAATTCTACAGCCGCTAGCTGCCTGAGTAAGGGACCCTGCTCCACACAATGCATTCTGCTCTGCCTCACCACCGACACCGGGCCAGCAGCATTGAACTGCTGGGACACCCCCTCCTCCCACCCAGGACCCGCAGCATTGCCCCACTTCTGTCGCCAACTTCCTGAGGAAGAAACCATGCCTCCTTTGACCCCGCTCCTCCACCACAGGCCCCCAGGTAAGACGGACCCCTATCTTATAAAAAATGTTTTCCCTATTTTCCACCCCAAAATTTGGGGTACATCTTATAGTCCAAAAATTACGGAATATGTCGTTTAGTACAGTATAAGTTTAACTTCGTCTAGGTACAATTGCACCAAGAAACTCAGCAGGGTTGTTCGAAACATCCTGCAGAACAGTCCACAGATCTTCCGCAAATGTAGGCTTGTGCAAACCCTTCTCTTCAGGTAATTCTAGACAGACTTGATGTTGAGATCAGGGTTCTATGGGGCCATATAATAATTTCCTGGACTCCTTGTTCTTATTTACGGTGAAGATATGCAGTCATTAAGAACTAAAACCTTGGCATAGTACTGTATATATGTAGGTTGTGCATTTGTTAAAGGTTACATTGTTTTATCACTTGTCTTATTTTTTTCTCGGACAGCACATGGGCCGATAAGAATTTCATTGATCCATACACACATCTATTTTCTTAAACTGATCCTTGTGTCTGAGTATCTAAAGTCTATGGGCATGCATGTAAAACAGTCTACCTGCATAAGTGAAAAAGAAACAAGAAATGGACACTAGAGCTAAAAATATTATACATTTTATTAGAAATACTCTATAGGATTATTTAAATAGATAACAACTGTGTGAGTGGACTAATGGTTCATAATATCATATAGAATACATTCGGTGTGTCAATTGTAATAAGTACACATTGCCAATGAGAATAGATAATATACCCACATGATAGAGCCAAAGTGGCTATAATATAGCTTGGGTAACCAAGTGTAAGGAAAATTATGCTAAGTAGGGAATCTCATAGATACATACTAAACAGTTGATTAATATGTTACCCTTAATCAATATATGTAGGCTATTAGAAGGATAGAGTTTGGTCAATATATAAAAAGCTAAATATGGTCATAGTAAAGTGCATCGTGCAAGTAGGTATAAAGTGCAACCAAGTGTACTAAAACCCATAGCCGCAGTGGCTAATATAATTAATGGAAGTCAATATGGATCGTATCCACAACATAACAGATCCAATATACAAGGGTATACAAGAAGACCTACTATAAAGTAAAGACCACATTAATGTAGCAAAGAAATGCGACCAGAAACCCCCTAAAGGGAAATCACATGACACAAGTGAACCAACCTGCTCCAGAACGTGGAAAGGGAAAGCCCCGAGGCGCGTTTCGCACACTTGCTTCCTCGGGGGGCGTAATGTCAGGGTCAAAGGAACCGGCTTATATACCCGATGATGTAAGAGCGGCTAAAGCTGCGCTTCTCATGGTGCCGCAGTGACCGGAAGCCAGGAAGTCGGCATCCAATGTCACAGGTTCACACCCCCCACTGACGCGTCAGTAGGAGGAGCCCGAAGTGCGATGTAGGTAGGACGCGTATCCCCAGCAACCAGGCCACACCGGCCAAGAAGTACGCACACCGCTACAGAATATAAATAAGGATGATGCTGGAGAGACAGAACAATTCCTAAATGGAGGTGCATATAAGCTTAACATAATGATACGATGGTGCACATACCTGAAGGTGAAGTAAAGTGAAAGAAAAGAAAGTAAAGTGCAGTGCTCAATGGGAGAGTCTCATTAAAGGGAGGAGTCCATCCACACATCCTAAAATATGAGTGAGTGAAAAAAGAAAGAAAAGTGAGGTGCAGTGCTCTTTAGGGAGACTAAAAAAAGAAAAGAGAAAAAGTATATATATAAATCAATCCAATTGCCTATGGGCAGAATACAAATCAACATAAAATGAATACATAATTGAATATTACGCAATTATAAGCACATAAATATCAAAGCGTGAAAATAAGTGAAGGTAAAAATAATGGTAAAACGGTAAATAACCGTTGGTTCAAGTGTGCAAAACGCGCGTCGGGGCTTTCCCTTTCCACATTCTGGAGCAGGTTGGTTCACTTGTGTCATGTGATTTCCCTTTAGGGGGTTTCTGGTCGCATTTCTTTGCTACATTAATGTGGTCTTTACTTTATAGTAGGTCTTCTTGTATACCCTTGTATATTGGAACTGTTATTTTGTGGATACGATCCATATTGACTCCCATTAATTATATTAGCCACTGCGGCTATGGGTTTTAGTACGCTTGGTTGCACTTTATACCTACTTGCACGATGCACTTTACTATGACCATATTTAGCTTTTTATATATTGACCAAACTCCATCCTTCTATTAGCCTACATATATTGATTAAGGGTAACATATTAATCAACTGTTTAGTATGTATCTATGAGATTCCCTACTTAGCATAATTTTGCTTACACTTGGATACCCAAGCTATATTATAGCCACTTTGGCTCTATCATGTGGGTATATTATCTATTCTCATTGGCAATGTGTACTTATTACAATTGACACACCGAATGTATTCTATACGATATTATGAACCATTAGTCCACTCACACAGTTATCTATTTAAATAATCCTTTAGAGGATGACAGTTGAGAAAAAACATTGCTGTTTCTCTCGAATGGTAACACTCACATGAATGTAGCGTGGTGCATGTAAACAAGTGGTTAACTCAGATTAACATTGGACAATTCAGTACTTTCTTGAAAGTTGACGGACTGCCATGTGATGTGTGAACATACAGTATATACTTGTGTCCTTTACCACTGTTCATTCTGTTCTTGAGTCTGGAGGCCCTCTCTAAATGACATAGATGATAATTAGCTTTAAGATGTTCTTCTTAGTCATCCTATATACTGAGTTTGCAGCCATTGATGAGATCACCTTCCCCTGATCATCTCGTAACATAACGTCAAACCAAACCCCCCATAAACCCAAGGAGGATAATTAAATCTCTTCTTCTTAGTCATGTAGAATCACAGTCTGACTGCTTCTCCACAGGCACATCATCACGCTGCAGTGGAATTGTCTTGTGATCACACGGTATTCATGTGTCAATACGACAAGGCCCCTTACACTTGCAATAATAAAGACAAGTCTCCACTTTATGGAATATTAAAAAAAAAGGAAACATAAAATGGAGCAGCTCTTTTGTTCTCCTCCAAGCAGTCGAAACGCCACCGATCACCGACTGATGGCATTTCAAAGAAATATACATTATTATTAAAACATCAATAAGTGCGGAGGTTTCTATAAGGGAAGGTACCGGTACTGGTATCATGTGGCTGAAAGATGCTACAGTAGAAATGTAAGGACCATACATAGATCTGGAAAAGGAGGCAAGAATCAGGAAGGGTAGTCAGAAGTTATACCAAGAACCAAACATCAAGATTTACCCCCTTCCTACAAAGTACATTGTATTCATGTCCTGGGAAGGGAATCCCAAGTGTGGAGGGGGCTCAGGAGCTGTGCCCAGTCCACATGCGGCAGATAGCGGGTACATTCAAACTCTATTTGAAAACATAATTATAGGATGATCAAACCGAACACCTTAAAGGAGTTGTCCACTACTAGGACAACCCTTCGTAACAAGGCGGGAAAAGTAATGCCAGCACTGATTGGGCACCACGTGTCATGCAACTGCACGAGAGCCCCAAGATCGCGAGTGCCAACACTGATGGAATGGCGCCAGCACGAGAGGTGAGTATAAGATCTTTTATTTCATCGGGGACTGCTCCCATCAGCCCCACGTGACATAATCAGAGGGGACTAATGGGTTACAATCACAGCTGCTGAGGACCCATTTCTCAAGCCCTCTTGTGAAGATCAGCTGTAGGCACAGGTCCATGGGAGACATTCACTACATTTAGCAATACTGTGGTAATGCAGTATATGGTAAAAGTGATCAGACGATTGCAGTTCAAGTCCACTAAAAAAATAATGTAACAGAAAAAAAAATATATATAAAAAGTTTAAAAAAAATATATAAAGTTCAAAACATGCCTCTTTTCTCTCATTTACTGTAGGCCACATTCAGTATTAGGTCAGTATTTTACATCAGTATTTGTCAGTCAAAACCAGGAGTGGAACAGAGGAAAAGTATAATAGAAACACGTCACCTCTTCTGTATTTATCACGCACTCTTGGTTTTGACTTACAAATAAGGGTGTAAAATACTTAATGTGTGAATGTGGCCTAAAAGGAAAAAAATTAAAAATAAACATTTGATTTTGCAGCGTTCAGGAAAGTCCAATCTATTAAAGTATGAAATTAATTAACCCGATTGGTAAACGTCGTAAAGAGAAAATTAAAATGCCGGAATTGGTCATCCGACCTTGCTTAAAAACTAGTAATAATAAGCAATCAAAGCATTTTATGTACACAAAACTGGTATCAATGAAAACTTCATGTGACCGCGCACAAAGCCTCTCACAGCATCATCAATAGTAAAAGTAAAAATGTTCCGGGTTTCAGAAAATGGCAACACAAAGCAAAGCATTTTTTTATTTGCAATATTTAGTTTTTTTTCAAATCACAAAAAAATTTAAATATTGATGTTTAGTATCGCTGTAATTGCTCTGATGTGGTCAATCATGTACACAGTTAACACCGTAAAAAAAATGGCAGAATTGTATTTTTTAATGTTTCATCACACTTGGAACTTTATACCCATGTATTTCAGTACATTATATGGTACTATGAATAAAGCCATTCAAAACTACAACATAGCTTGCAAAAAAAAAAACAAGCCCTCATGTCTATAAAATAGTTATAGCTCTTGAGGAAAAGATGAAAATGGGTAAAGAAAAAAAAACACTCCCTGGTCTTTAAAGGGTTAAAGAGGTGGAAACAAGTTATAGGGTCGGTGGGTGCCCAGCCGCTTGTACCCCAACCGATCGGCAGTTATTCCTGAGCACTAGACCAGTCACAAAATGGAGTAGCAGGTCTGATGCCAATTTATTCTCCATGGGACTGATAAAATGGAACGCAAAAACTGTATACAAGAATTAGCTCAATATGATGGTGGGTAAGTATCTCCAGGAAGGAAAGACAGATTTTGCTGAAAAGTTTGCACCCTAATATGAAAAGTAATTTTTATAATATTTATCCAATTAGCTTTCAGCCTCTGAAAATAAAATGTAAAAAATGACTATAAATTTTAAACGGTTAATGTAACATATATTGTAAAAACCTAAAGCCGGAGGTGTTCACTTCAATCCCACTCTAAAGGTACCGTCACACTAAACGATATCGCTAGCGATCCGTGACGTTGCAGCGTCCTGGCTAGCGGTATCGTTTAGTTTGACAGGCAGCAGCGATCAGGATCCTGCTGTGATATCGCTGGTCGTTGCTGAAAGTCCAGAACTTTATTTGGTCGTCAGATCGCCGTGTATCGTTGTGTTTGACACCAAAAGCAACGATACCAGCGATGTTTTACACTGGTAACCAGGGTAAACATCGGGTTACTAAGCGCAGGGCCGCGCTTAGTAACCCGATGTTTACCCTGGTTACCAGCGTAAAATGTAAAAAAAACAAACAGTACATACTTACATTCGCGTCCCCTGGCGTCCGCTTCCCACACTGACTGAGCGCCGTAAAGTGAAAGTACAGCACAGCGGTGACGTCACCGCTCTGCTGTTAGGGCCGGCGCTCAGTCAGTGCAGGAAGCGGACGCCGGGGGACGCGAATGTAAGTATGTACTGTTTGTTTTTTTTACATTTTACGCTGGTAACCTGGGTAAACATCGGGTTACTAAGCGCGGCCCTGCGCTTAGTAACCCGATGTTTACCCTGGTTACCCGGGGACCTCGGCATCGTTGGTCGCTGGAGAGCTGTCTGTGTGACAGCTCCCCAGCGATCAAACAGCGACGCTGCAGCGATCGGCATCGTTGTCGCTATCGCTGCAGCGTCGCTTAATGTGAAGGTACCTTTACGCTTTGTTACAGATCTATTGTGGTGGTGTACAGAGTCTAATCAAGGGAAATTCTGACACTATCCAAACATGTCTTGCCCAACTGTACATACACACAATTGCCTAAGCCTCCTGTGGCTACCTTTCAAGGTCGGACTATTTGTGTCTCTAATTCAGATCAATAGGATGTGCACGCAGATGACCCCAAATTAGTGGTAACGACGAACAGTGTAGATTTCAGCATGTGCATTCATAATAAAGTGTTGTACCCCCTGAAGAAGCATTAGCGAAACACGTCAGGTTTGGTTCCACGGATGGGTGTATCCAGATTCTTCTTGATTATACTTTGCACTCTGTCTTTATGATATTTTACTGTTCCTGAGGCATCTCTTTTACACTGTTTATATTTCCAGAATTGATATCCATCACCTCGCATGTTGATGTCGCTTCTCTGATCTATCTATACTTACACTTACATATATAGCTGTATATCGAGGATGGCTCATGATGATATTGTATGTATTTGTCACATTTTGCATTCTCTATATGTACACAGCTTTCACCCACCCATGTGTGTATTTTTGATAGGTCTGATGCACCCATGGTCTTTTATTGCATGACACACTCTACTTAAAACTTAGTTTTATTATGTGAATATGTAAACGTCATTGTCCTGCATTTTTTGGTGTTCTGATATTACTAATTCCATAGGACACATTAGGGTACCAGTAATTGCCTTATAGGATTGGCCTTAAAAAATATTACGGAAGTCATTACCATGAAAAGTGGGTATACACAGCTTGTTAATAGGACACCATATCTCAAACAAAATTCTAAGATATCTGAAAGGCTTTAATATTTCAAAGGGCTCCACTAACTATAATGGGAACTGTTGGGTTTTCCATCCTGGAGCCAAGTATTTTTGGACAGATCCGCGATGAAAGTTCCAAATGGAGTAATAACGTGCATAGGTGGCACATCCCCTCATACAGTGGGGCAAAAAAAGTATTTAGTCAGTCAGCAATAGTGCAAGTTCCACCACTTAAAAAGATGAGAGGCGTCTGTAATTTACATCATAGGTAGACCTCAACTATGGGAGACAAACTGAGAAAAAAAAATCCAGAAAATCACATTTTCTGTTTTTTTTTTATCATTTTATTTGCATATTATGGTGGAAAATAAGTATTTGGTCAGAAACAAACAATCAAGATTTCTGGCTCTCACAGACCTGTAACTTCTTCTTTAAGAGTCTCCTCTTTCCTCCACTCATTACCTGTAGTAATGGCACCTGTTTAAACTTGTTATCAGTATAAAAAGACACCTGTGCACACCCTCAAACAGTCTGACTCCAAACTCCACTATGGTGAAGACCAAAGAGCTGTCAAAGGACACCAGAAACAAAATTGTAGCCCTGCACCAGGCTGGGAAGACTGAATCTGCAATAGCCAACCAGCTTGGAGTGAAGAAATCAACAGTGGGAGCAATAATTAGAAAATGGAAGACATTCAAGACCACTGATAATCTCCCTCGATCTGGGGCTCCACGCAAAATCCCACCCCGTGGGGTCAGAATGATCACAAGAACGGTGAGCAAAAATCCCAGAACCACGCGGGGGGACCTAGTGAATGAACTGCAGAGAGCTGGGACCAATGTAACAAAGCCTACCATAAGTAACACACTACGCCACCATGGACTCAGATCCTGCAGTGCCAGACGTGTCCCACTGCTTAAGCCAGTACATGTCCGGGCCTGTCTGAAGTTTGCTAGAGAGCATTTGGATGATCCAGAGGAGTTTTGGGAGAATGTCCTATGGTCTGATGAAACCAAACTGGAACTGTTTGGTAGAAACACAACTTGTCGTGTTTGGAGGAAAAAGAATACTGAGTTGCATCCATCCAACACCATACCTACTGTAAAGCATGGTGGTGGGAACATCATGCTTTGGGGCTGTTTCTCTGCAAAGGGGCCAGGACGACTGATCCGGGTACATGAAAGAATGAATGGGGCCATGTATCGTGAGATTTTGAGTGCAAACCTCCTTCCATCAGCAAGGGCATTGAAGATGAAACGTGGCTGGGTCTTTCAACATGACAATGATCCAAAGCACACCGCCAGGGCAACAAAGGAGTGGCTTCGTAAGAAGCATTTCAAGGTCCTGGAGTGGCCTAGCCAGTCTCCAGATCTCAACCCTATAGAAAACCTTTGGAGGGAGTTGAAAGTCCGTGTTGCCAAGCGAAAAGCCAAAAATATCACTGCTCTAGAGGAGATCTGCATGGAGGAATGGGCCAACATACCAACAACAGTGTGTGGCAACCTTGTGAAGACTTACAGAAAACGTTTGACCTCTGTCATTGCCAGCAAAGGATATATTACAAAGTATTGAGATGAAATTTTGTTTCTGACCAAATACTTATTTTCCACCATAATATGCAAATAAAATGATAAAAAAAACAGAAAATGTGATTTTCTGGATTTTTTTTCTCAGTTTGTCTCCCATAGTTGAGGTCTACCTATGATGTAAATTACAGACGCCTCTCATCTTTTTAAGTGGTGGAACTTGCACTATTGCTGACTGACTAAATACTTTTTTGCCCCACTGTATATGGATGATGTCTAGTTAAAGGTGTACTCTCATCATCAAATATTGTCATCAACCCAAAGGACATGTGATAACTTGTGAATCGGTGGAAGTGTGACCCCCGGGATCCCCAATGATTCCAAGAATAGATGTCTGAAATGCTCCATTTGAGTAGAGTGATGGCTGCACTTTATTCATTCTCTATGGCAATGTTCCCCAACTCCAGTCCTCAAGGCTCACCAACAGGTCATGTTTTCAGGATTTCCTTAGTATTGCACAGGTGATTGAATTCTTGCCTGTCCAGGTGATGCAATTATCACCTGTATAATACTAAGGAAATCCTGAAAATATGACCTGTTGGTGGCTCTTGAGGACCGGAGTTGGGGGACACTGTTCTATGGGAATGCTGGAAAAAGTCAAGTTTTAATTGATGAAATAACATTTAGGCCTTATTCAGAAGTCTGTTTTTCCACACACAGTCATGGGCGAAAGAGTTGGCCCCCTTGAAATTGTTTCAAAACATTAAGTATTTCTCCCAGAAAATGATTGCAATGACATGTTTTGTTACACACACACACACACTTATTTCCTTCGGGTATATTGGAATAACAGAAAAAGCTGCAAATTAGAATTAATTTCACACTAGTAACAAATAAAGTTGCACTCTGTAGTGCTAGAACATGTAAACATGAAAATATCTAAGCATCTTCTTTTTTTTCCCTTTGGAATAACGGCAATCAATCGCTTCCTATAACCATCAACAAGCTTCTTATACCTCTCAACTGGAAATTTGGACCACTCTTCTTTTTCTAAACTGCTCCCGGTCTCTCATATTTGATTAGCGCCTTCTCCCAACAGCAATTTTAAGATCTCTCCACTGGTGGTCAGTGGCATTTAGATCTGGACTCATTGCCGGCCAACTCACAACTCTCCAGCGCTTGGTTTTCATCCATTTCTGGGTGCTTTTTGAACTATGTTTGAGGTCATTGTCCTGCTGGAAGACCTATGACCTAGGATGCAAATACAGCCTACTGAAATTGGTACTATATTGTCACCAACAGTAGAATGATGTGCTTTACCAAAAAGCTCTATTTTGGTCTTATCTGTCCACAAGACGCTTTCCCAGAAGAACTTTGGCTTACTCACATACATTTTGGCAAACTGCAGTCTAGCTTTTTTATGCCTCTATGTCAGCAGTGGGGTCCTCATGTGTCTCCTGCCATAGTGGTTCACTTCATCCAAATGTTGTTTGTGCTAACACTGGTGCACCCTGAGCTTGTATTTTTTTGGAAACTGATTGGGGCTGCTTATCCACCATCCGGACTTTCATGTGTTGAAACCTTTCATCAATTTTTCTCTGCCTTCCACATCCAGGGAGATTAGCTGCAGTGCCACGAGTTGTAAACTTCTTGATTATGTTGCGAATCGTGGACAAAGGAACATCAAGATCTCTGGAGATGGACTTTTAATCTTGAGATTGTTGATATTTTTTTTTAACATCTTTGGCTCTCAAATCCGACAGTTCTCTCCTCCTCCTCCGCTTTCTGTTCTCCATGCTTAGTATGGCACACACAATGCAAAGATTGAGTCACCTTCTCCCTTTTTATCTGGTTCTGGTGTGATTTTTATATTGCCCACACCTGTTACTTGTCACAGGTGAGTTGGAATGAGCATCACATGCCTGAAACAAGGTAGATTACCCACCATTTTGGAAGGTACCAACAATTTTATCAGGACCATTTTGGGGTATATAGTGTGAAATTATGTCCAATTCACCTTTTTTCAGTGTTGTTCCAATAGAAAATGAATGTGTATAATAAAACATGTATAATTGCAATAATGTTTGGGAAAAAATACTTCATTTTCTGGAACACTCCAAGGGTGGCAAGATGCTCGGCCTTGACTGTATGTGTTTAATCCTTGTTTCTGCACACACACAAAAAAAATAATGGAAACCTGTCTCCTTTTTTTTTTTATCCTATTATAAAAAACTAGATGGTGGCCCAATTCTAACGCATCGGGTATTCTAGAATATGTATGTCCACGTAGTATATTGCACAGCCCACGTAGTATATTGCCCAGCCACGTAGTATATTGCCCAGTGACGTAGTATACAGCACAGAGCCACATAGCATATTGCCCAGTTACGTAGTATATTGGCCAGTTACATAGTATATTGCCCAGTGACGTAGTATATTGCCCAGTGACGTAGTATATTGCCCAGTGACGTAGTATACAGCACAGAGCCACGTAGTATATTGCAGAGCCCACGTAGTATATTGCCCAGTGACGTAGTATACAGCACAGAGCCACATAGCATATTGCCCAGTTACGTAGTATATTGGCCAGTTACATAGTATATTGCCCAGTGACGTAGTATATTGCCCAGTGACGTAGTATATTGCCCAGTGACGTAGTATACAGCACAGAGCCACGTAGTATATTGCAGAGCCCACGTAGTATATTGCCCAGCCACGTAGTATATTGCCCAGTGACGTAGTATACAGCACAGAGCCACGTAGTATATTGCCCAGCTACGTAGTATATTGCCCAACCATGTATGACACAGGTTAAAAAAATAAAAAATAAACATATACTCACCTTCCGCAGGCGCGTTGTAGCTCTGTCGCCTGTGTGGGGTGCAGGCGGCAGCTACCGGTCCCAGGGTGTGATGACGTCGCGGTCACGTGACGACGTTGCGGTCACATGACCGTGACGTCACGGCAGATCCTTGTCGCGCAGGACCTGTGATGACGTCGCGGTCACATGACCGTGTTGCGGTCACATGACCGTGACGTCACGGCAGGTCCTTTCCGCGCAGGACTTGTGATGACGCATTCCTTTCATTAACTGCTCAAACAGATCTGAGTAGTGAGGTCGCGGTAGCATAACTTTTCCTTTTTGGCAGCATTGAGTAAACTGATTGTCAGATGGTTTTTCATCAATGAAATTCAGAGTCGCATTTAGAGCAAACTGCATTCATATTCCCACAGTAGTGTTCATGAATTGTACTTTCATTGTCTGTTACGTAATGTGCAAGTTGTTGAATATTGTCCTGGTCGTGCCTTAGTTGGTAGAGCATTCGTTTGTTATGAATTTGGCGATCATGTTGTTCCTGTCGTACAATAATTTGTTGTGGTGTCTCCGGTTGGCGACGGTGTCTGTGAGATTCCACATCCTGGGCTTGTCTGGCAGCAGTTTGTTGTGGTGTCTCCTGTTGGCGACGTTGTCTGTGAGATTCCACATCCTGGGCTTGTCTGGCGGCAGTTTGTTGTGGTGTCTCCTGTTGGCGACGTTGTCTGTGAGATTCCACATCCTGGGCTTGTCTGGCGGCAGGCAGTTTGTTGTGGTGTCTCCTGTTGGCGACGTTGTCTGTGAGATTCCACATCCTGGGCTTGTCTGGCGGCAGGCAGTTTGTTGTGGTGTCTCCTGTTGGCGACGGTGTCTGTGAGATTCCACATCCTGGGCTTGTCTGGCAGCAGTTTGTTGTGGTGTCTCCTGTTGGCGACGTTGTCTGTGAGATTCCACATCCTGGGCTTGTCTGGCGGCAGTTTGTTGTGGTGTCTCCTGTTGGCGACGTTGTCTGTGAGATTCCACATCCTGGGCTTGTCTGGCGGCAGGCAGTTTGTTGTGGTGTCTCCTGTTGGCGACGGTGTCTGTGAGATTCCACATCCTGGGCTTGTCTGGCAGCAGTTTGTTGTGGTGTCTCCTGTTGGCGACGTTGTCTGTGAGATTCCACATCCTGGGCTTGTCTGGCGGCAGTTTGTTGTGGTGTCTCCTGTTGGCGACGTTGTCTGTGAGATTCCACATCCTGGGCTTGTCTGGCGGCAGTTTGTTGTGGTGTCTCCTGTTCCCGATGTTGTCGTTTTCTTGCTGCTGCTGCTTTTCTGTCATCCTCATTGGCGTATTTTCGTTTACGACCCATTCTAAGATAGAAACACAGGGAGATGCCGCCCATACAGGGAGACGCAGGCACACACGCTACACAATGGCGGCACTTGACAGCAGTGGAGGACAATGATGATTCCAGAATTCGCGGCAGACTGTGCCCGTCGCTGATTGGTCGAGGCCGGCTGGCCTCGACCAATCAGCAAGGCGGGATTTCCGAGACAGACAATTAGACCCTTAGACAACACAATGGCGGCACTTGACAGCAGTGGAGGACAATGCCCGTCGCTGATTGGTCGAGGCTGGCTGGCCTCGACCAATCAGAGACTGTGCCCGTCGCTGAGTGGCGGCCTCGACCAATCAGAGACGCGGGATTTCCAGGACAGACAATTAAACCCTTAGACAATTATATATATAGATTAAGAAACGTAATTATCAATGTAGAAACGGTGCGCAATTTCCCCTTCTTTGATAGATACAAGCGCTGTGCGCTCTATTACCCCCTTCGCGAGGATCGAACTCCACACATCCATAAATGATTCCTGAGTGTTTTTCATTATTTATTTATTTATTTTTTTAAAGGATGGTGCCAATGCACTTTATTCTGTTTACAAGTGGAAATGACTAATCTCAGTTGTCACAGACAGAAAGGTAATTTAATAGCAAATAGGCAGAACATCTGGGAGGCGCCGGCACCTGGAGTGGGGAGTGTATAGGGGTGATCAGGCTTTTCTGGGGAGATTTCCCTGCAGACACTTCAGGCAGGCAGGATTCTTCATTTTCCATCCTTGTTAGCCATTACATCATTTTACATCCTGACAATTTCTGGAACATGTAAAACTCTTCGGCTGACGGAACTAGAAGTACCAGCATGCCCAGGAGACTTGTGACTCCGCAGCTGCCAAGCATTGAGTAGGCATGGCAGCGTGATTCACTCCTTGAATTTCCATTCTTGCCGGCACATGGGACAATGCTGCTGCACCTGCTGGGAGTTCAGCCACTTCAGGATGCAGTGCATGTGGAAGCAGTGCGAGCAGTGTCCCCAGACCAAGGGGCAGTCGTCTCCGGGAACCTTACCTGCGGGCAGAGAGCACAGGGGCGCCATCAGGACAGGCCCGGGCAACGCTGGATGGATGTCTGGACACATTAAGCGTGAGGGCAACTAATCAGCGATTCTCAATGGTCTAGTGTTCTCTGTTATCAGCCACCCCAGGCCACATTTCTGCACAATTTAGGATGTGCCTCTACAAAGTGATGTAAATAACCTGGCCTAACACTGGTCAGGGGGGCACTGCCGTCACGTCACACTGGGCAGGGGGGCACTGCCGTCACGTCACACTGGGCAGGGGGGCACTGCCGTCACGTCACACTGGGCAGGGGGGCACTGCCGTCACGTCACACTGGGCAGGGGGCACTGCCGTCACGTCACACTGGGCAGGGGGGCACTGCCGTCACGTCACACTGGGCAGGGGGCACTGCCGTCACGTCACACTGGGCAGGGGGGCACTGCCGTCACGTCACACTGGGCAGGGGGCACTGCCGTCACGTCACACTGGGCAGGAGGCACTGCCGTCACGTCACACTGGGCAGGGGGCACTGCCGTCACTTCACACTGGGCAGGGGGGCACTGCCGTCACTTCACACTGGGCAGGGGGGCACTGCCGTCACTTCACACTGGGCAGGGGGCACTGCCGTCACTTCACACTGGGCAGGGGGCACTGCCGTCACTTCACACTCTGGGCAGGGGGCACTGCCGTCACGTCACACTGGGCAGGGGGCACTGCCGTCACTTCACACTGGGCAGGGGGCACTGCCGTCACTTCACACTGGACAGGGGGCACTGCCGTCATGTCACACTGGGCAGGGGGCACTGCCGTCACTTCACACTGGGCAGGGGGCACTGCCGTCACTTCACACTCTGGGCAGGGGGCACTGCCATCACTTCACACTCTGGGCAGGGGGCACTGCCATCACTTCACACACTGGGCAGGGGGCACTGCCATCACTTCACACACTGGGCAGGGGGCACTGCCATCACTTCACACACTGGGCAGGGGGCACTGCCGTCACTTCACACTGGGCAGGGGGCACTGCCGTCACGTCACACTGGGCAGGGGGGCACTGCCGTCACTACATAGGACTAGCAGCAGCCATGACTCAGAGACAGAGAGTATGGCACAATAGCCTCATGTGCTTTGTAGCACCTCTGGCGCCCACCTCTGAGCGGGCAGACCCTATATACTAGTGTACCAGACGCGGCAGGGGGCACATACTTACAGTCGGGGCAGCAGCCATTAAAAGCCATACGGCAGATGCCGCAGTTCTCGTCATTTGCCACCCACATCCAGGAGGCGACGCCATTCCAGGCCTTGATGTGAACCTTCATCCTGCGGCAGGTCTGCACGGTGACATACAGTATGGAGAGATCAGCTATTCATGTCTGCCGCGCACAGGAGCCGCCTGCGCTATTGATAGGCGATGCCTGCAAGGGGCGTGGCTTACGAGTATGGGTGACGGGTGGAGATGATCGCTGCCGGTAACGTCTGTATTGTGAGGCTTCACGGACAACGTGACAATCGCGATATCGACTGCAACTGTGACACGTGATACAGGAACACGCAGCGAGAAACGTGGATACAATGCAATAGGCTTACTTGTGTGGTGTTATAGCGCCTCCAACTGGTCACATAGTGGTACAGGTGATAACAGTGCATGAAAAAAAGCTTATCCATAAACGATAAGGCCGACCACTCACTGATCCTTCATAACACCACCTGTCACTGATCCTCCATAACACCTCCACTCACTGATCCTCCATAACACCTCCACTCACTGATCCTCCATAACACCGCCACTCACTGATCCTCCATAACACCTCCACTAACTGATCCTCCATAACACCGCCACTCACTGATCCTCCATAACACCTCCACTAACTGATCCTCCATAACACCGCCACTCACTGATCCTCCATAACACCGCCACTCACTGATCCTCCATAACACCACCTGTCACCGATCCTCCATAACACCACCTGTCACCGATCCTCCATAACACCTCCACTCACTGATCCTCCATAACACCTCCACTCACTGATCCTCCATAACACCGCCACTCACTGATCCTTCATAACACCTCCACTAACTGATCCTCCATGACACCACCTGTCACAGATCCTCCATGACACCACCTGTCACAGATCCTCCATGACACCACCTGTCACAGATCCTCCATAACACCTCCATTCACTGATCCTCCATAACACCTCCACTCACTGATCCTCCATAACACCGCCACTCACTGATCCTCCATAACACCTCCACTAACTGATCCTCCATAACACCGCCACTCACTGATCCTCCATAACACCTCCACTAACTGATCCTCCATAACACCGCCACTCACTGATCCTCCATAACACCTCCACTAACTGATCCTCCATAACACCTCCACTAACTGATCCTCCATGACACCACCTGTCACTGATCCTCCATGACACCACCTGTCACAGATCCTCCATGACACCACCTGTCACAGATCCTCCATGACACCTCCATTCACTGATCCTCCATAACACCGCCACTCACTGATCCTCCATAACACCGCCACTCACTGATCCTCCATAACACCGCCACTCACTGATCCTCCATGACACCACCTGTCACCGATCCTCCATAACACCTCCACTCACTGATCCTCCATAACACCTCCACTCACTGATCCTCCATAAGGCTGCCGTCACACTAGCAGTATTTGGTCAGTATTTTACATCAGTATTTGTAAGCCAAAACCAGGAGTGGGTGATAAATGCAGAAGTGGTGCATATGTTTCTATTATACTTTTCCTCTAATTGTTCCACTCCTGGTTTTGGCTTACAAATACTGATGTCAAATACTGACCAAATACTGATAGTGTGATCGCAGCCTAAGGGCTCATTTCCACTGGCGAGAGACAAATCGGTCCGTAATCTGGACCGAAAAAACGGATGTAACGTATGCGAGTGCAATGCGATTTTTTTTATCGCATCATCCGTATTACTGTCCGATTTTTACGCACCGGTGTCCTTTGAAAAGCCGGCAAATCAGTGCTGTGTACAGTAAAATCACACTGACAGGTTAGAATAGAGTAGATATATACACATAGAATAGGTATATATACATATATATATGTCAGTGAGACACCTATATATGTATATTTATATTTAATGCAGCACTAGATAGCATTAAAGCCGCTAATTCAATTGCCGGCTTTTCATTTCTCCTTCACAAACCTGACAGGATATGAGACATGATTACACACAGTAAACCATCTCATATCCCCCTTTTTTTTGCATATTCCACACTACTAATGTTAGTAGGGTGTATGTGCAAAATTTCGGCACTGTAGCTATTAAATTTAAGGGTTAATTCGCGGAAAAAATTGGCGTGGGCTCCCGCGCAATTTTATCCGCCAGAGTAGTATAGCCAGTGATTGAGGGCAGATATTAATAGCCAGGAGAGGGTCCATGGTTATTGGCTCCCCCTGGCTACAAACATCTGCCCCCAGCCACCCCAGAAAAGGCACTTGGCCACTCTCTTCCCACTCCCGTGTAGCGGTGGGATATGGGGTAATGAAGGGTTAATGTCACCTTGCTATTGTAAGGTGACATTAAGCCAGATTAATAATGGAGAGGCGTCTATTATGACACCTATCCATTATTAATCCAATTGTCTGAAAGGGTTAAAAAAACACACACACACATGATTTAAAAGTATTTTAATGAAATAAACACACAGGTTGTTTTAATATTTTATTGCTCTCTCAATCCATGTGAAGACCCTCGCTTGGAAAAATAATAACTGATATATACACTCACCGGCCACTTTATTAGGTACACCATGCTAGTAACGGGTTGGACCCCCTTTTGCCTTCAGAACTGCCTCAATTCTTCGTGGCATAGATTCAACAAGGTGCTGGAAGCATTCCTCAGAGATTTTGGTCCATATTGACATGATGGCATCACACAGTTGCCGCAGATTTGTCGGCTGCACATCCCAAAGATGCTCCATACAAGGCAGGATGGATCCATGCTTTCATGTTGTTTACGCCAAATTCTGACCCTACCATCCGAATGTCGCAGCAGAAATCGAGACTCATCAGACCAAGCAACGTTTTTCCAATCTTCTACTGTCCAATTTCGATGAGCTTGTACAAATTGTAGCCTCAGTTTCCTGTTCTTAGCTGAAAGGAGTGGTACCCGGTGTGGTCTTCTGCTGCTGTAGCCCATCTGCCTCAAAGTTTGACGCACTGTGCGTTCAGAGATGCTCTTAGGCCTACCTTGGTTGTAACGGGTGGCGATTTGAGTCACTGTTGCCTTTCTATCAGCTCGAACCAGTCTGCCCATTCTCCTCTGACCTCTGGCATCAACAAGGCATTTCCGCCCACAGAACTGCCGCTCACTGGATTTTTTTTCTTTTTCGGACCATTCTCTGTAAAGCCTAGAGATGGTTGTGCGTGAAAATCCCAGTAGATCAGCAGTTTCTGAAATACTCAGACCAGCCCTTCTGGCACCAACAACCATGCCACGTTCAAAGGCACTCAAATCCCCTTTCTTCCCCATACTGATGCTCGGTTTGAACTGCAGGAGATTGTCTTGACCATGTCTACATGCCTAAATGCACTGAGTTGCCGCCATGTGATTGGCTGATTAGAAATTAAGTGTTAACAAGAAGTTGGACAGGTGTACCTAATAAAGTGGCCAGTGAGTGTATATATATATATATATATATATATATATATATATATATATATATATATATATATATACCTATTCTATGTGTATATATCTACTCTATTCTGACCTGTCAGTGTAATTTTACTGTACACTGCGCTGAATTACCTGCTTTTCAAAGGACTCCGCATGGTGCAAGTGCTGTGCGATTTTTTTTCTCGCACCCATTGACTTGCATTGGCGAGTCTCGTCCGAGAATCGCAGCAATATGCAGCATGCTGCGATTTTTTTTCTCAGTCCGATTTCGGCTGAGAAAAAAATCGCAAATGAAAAGACACCTATTGAATAACATTGGTCCGAGTGCAATCCGATTTTTTATCGGATTGCACTCGTCCGTTTTCCTCGCCAGTGGAAATGAGCCCTTACACCGCCGTTCACTGATCCTCCATAACACCGCCACTCTCTGATCCTCCATAATACCGCCAGCCACTGATCCTCCATAATACCGCCACTCACTGATCCTCCATAACACCGCCACTCACTGATCCTCCATAACACCGCCACTCACTGATTCTCCATAACACCATTACTCACTGATCCTCTATAATACCGCCACTCACTGATCCTCCATAATACCGCCAGCCACTGATGCCGCCATAACACTGCCATGAGCTCCTCTGTGAGGCGCAGTCAGATGACCATATAAATCAGACCCAGTTCGGACTGCAGTGCACTGACTGTCCAGTGGGTCTCCCAACCTGAGTGTGACAGCTTTTTAGAAATATATGACGCGGTCATGCTTGGGACTGAAGACTCGCCGGTCAGCCCTTGTATTGAAGTCCCATCTAGGTCTGATTTATACAGTCTTCTGCACTGCCACTTAATTACACCGCTAGTCACTGATGTCTACATAATGCCAGCAGTGATTCCTCCATAATGACGCCTGTCACAGATGCCTCCATTCCATGGCCTGTTACTGATGTCTTTAACACTACCAGTCACAGAAAAAGCTAACATTTTTGTTACATTAAAGTCAAGAGGAAAAGTTAGGTTACTGCATGGGATATGGATGTGGCTGACACACAGATAAGGTGGCATGGGATGGTAGTGGTGCCTCATAAATACCAGTACTGGTACATTTGCTTTTAGTTATTTGATTTCGCACCTTGGTCGGCTCATTTGTTTGCACTGGCTAAGTTCTCCCTTTGTGAGACTCCCATACTGTCACACCTTGTTTTTATATCTACATGTTTATGTATTTACTCTCTGCATCACACTACCATATATTATCTAAATGTTATTTATATTTTATATGTGTATATCTATCCATCTTATATTTACAACCAATGAAGTGTTTTTTATTGTGCCTGGCTCTGTTTTTTTTGTCCTACACATTACCGTATTTTCTTTTTTTAAATGGTTTTAATACACATATCCCTTTGAATTGATGTACCAATGAAGGATTTTTACATTAATCATTGGAGAAGAGAATCTTTTTTCTGTCTGCTCAATAGAGATACATAATAAAGATATAGATAGACAGACATATAATTTCACAGCTCTCCGACATACTATAAAGTTGTACCCTTTGGAGCTTATTGGACAGCTCTTTAGTATTAAATAAATAAATTAATGAAATAAACATTTGAGGTTTTAACCATTTTTTTTAACCAGCCAATATAAAGCAGACAGCTGAGAAGTGATATTATCACGCTGGGAAGGTCCCTGGTTATTGGGCCATTCCCAGGCTAAAAATACCAGCCCGCAGCCACCCCCGAAGTGGCGTATCACTTTAGATGAGCCAATTCTGGTGTTTCGCCAGAACAAGTCTCCATAGTCTTTGCATGGAGGATTCAATGGACTTCGCTGGATTCACTTGTACTACTTTGGACCTGCGTGGGAACTTTTTTTTTCTAATTGCTGAATGAGGGACAGTGTCTTGTTTTTATTTCTCTGTTTATGTTTTTCAGGTTTCCGTTTGTGGAATACGTCGGATTCGGTGAACTACGGCGGACCTGCATGTTTTTTTTTTTTACTAAATTGATTAACAAGGGAAAGTGTCGGGAAGTGTTTATTTAAATAAAGTATTTTTGTGTGTTTTTTTTTTTTAATTATTACCAGGTTAGTAATGGGGTGACTGATAGACCCCTCTCCATTACTAACCTTTGGGGCTTGATCCCGGCTGTGATTTTGGACATTTCACAGCTGACATCAACCCCAAGCCCCATTACCCCTATTGCCAACGCACCAGGGCATCAGGAAGAGCCAAGGCAAAGCATAAGAATTGGATCATCTCATGTGATGCGCCACTTTTGGGGAGGCTGCTGGTTGGTATCCTAAGGCCGGCGTCACACTGGCGAGTTTTACGGACGTAAGAGCGCAGAAACTACGTCCGTAAAACTCGCATTACATACGGCACAATTATTCTCAATGGGGCTGCTCCTATTAGCCGTATATTACGGTTCAGTATTATACGGCTTTCTACGGCCGTACAAAATCGCAGCATGCTGCGTTTGTCAGCGTATTGCGCAAAAAAATCGCTAATGAAAGTCTATGGCCGGCGTCACACTCGGCGTAAGACAATATGGTCCGTTTTTTACGTCCGTACTACGGCCGTAATACGGAGAAATGTTCCCAAAATAGTGATCCGTAGTCAGGGTGTGTCAGCGTATTTTGCGCATGGCATCCTCCGTATGTAATCCGTATGGCATCCGTACTGCGAGATTTTCGCGCAGGCTTGCAAAACCGACATCTAATGGATTTATGTGCTCAAATGTTCGGGAAAACATATATACAGTATATATATATATATATGTCATTGAGACACATATATATATATTCTGTATTTAGATTTCATTCAGCGCGATATCTGTGAACAGCCGGTAATTCAATTACCGGCTTTTCATTTCTCCTGCACAAACCCGACAGGATATGAGACATGGTTTTCATACAGTAAACCATCTCATATCCCCTTTTTTTTTGCATATTCCACACTACTAATGTTAGTAGTGTGTATGTGCAAAATTTCAGCGCTGTAGCTGCTGAAATAAAGGGTTAAATGGCGGAAAAAATTGGCGTGGGCTCCCGCGCAATTTTCTCCGCCAGAATGGTAAAGCCAGTGACTGAGGGCAGATATTAATAGCCAGGAGAGGGTCCATGGTTATTGGCAGCGTATTTTGTGCATGTCATCCTCCGTATGTCATTGAGACACATATATATATATTTATATTTCAGACAGCGCTAGATATCATAAAAGCCGGTAATTCAATTGCCGGCTTTTGCGCTCTCCTTCCCAAACCCGACATGATTTACATACAGTAAACCATCTCCTATCCCTTTTGTTTTTTTGCATATTCCACACTACTGTTAGTAGTGTGTATGTGCAAAATTTGGGCCCTCTAGCTATCAAATTAAAGGGTTAAAACGCTGAAAAAATTGGCGTGGGCTCCCGTGCAATTTTCTCCGCCAGAGTGGTAAAGCCAGTGACTGAGGGCAGATATTAATAGCCTAGAGAGGGTCCATGGTTATTGCCCCCCCCCTGGCTAAAAACATCTGCCCCCAGCCACCCCAGAAAAGGCACACCTGGAAGATGCGCCTATTCTGGCACTTGGCCACTCTTCCCACTCCCGTGTAGCGGTGAGATATGGGGTAATGAAGGGTTAATGTCACCTTGCTATTGTAAGGCGACATTAAGCCAGGTTAATAATGGAGAGGCGTCAATTATGACACCTATCCATTATTAATCCAATAGTACGAAATGGTTAATAAAACACACACACATTATTTACAAGTATTTTAATGAAATAAAGACACAGGTTGTTGTAATATTTTATTATACTCTTAATCCACCTGAAGACCCTTGTCCTGTAAAAAAGGTAAAATAAAAAATCAACAATATCCCATACCTTCCGTCGTTCCGTCAGTCCCACAATGTAAATCCATCTGAAGGGGTTAAATCATTTTACAGCCAGGAGTTCTGCTAATGCAGTCGCTCCTGTCTGTAAAATGTTGTAAATGAATGTAATGCAGGGGAATGTCCTGTAGTTACCTTGAGTCGCGGTGATGCGCCCCCTGCTGGATGTTCTCATATGAACTCGAGCCTGGGAACTTTTCCCAGGCTCGAGTTCATATGAGGACATCCAGCAGGGGGCGCATCATCGCTCCTCACTATACATTATGGGTAATGGAGACACCTACCGAACTTAGAATCAGATAAGGTTTGATATTTAAGGGGGCTGGTTGGGTTGGGGGGTCGGTCGGCTATATGGAGCCTGCAGCCAGGATAGGGAGGGAGCAGGGGCCAGGGGCAACGGTCGGTAGTAAATTGTGTGTATATATAGAGGTGAGAGGTGCTGTGTGTGTGTTGTGCATGTGTGTATATAGTTGAGAGGTGCTGTGTGTGTTGTGCATGTGAGAGGTGCTGTGTGTTGTGCGTGTGTGTATATAGGTGAGAGGTGCTGTGTGTGTGTTGTGCATGTTAGAGGTGCTGTGTGTGTGTTGTGCGTGTGTGTATATAGGTGAGAGGTGCTGTGTGTGTGTGTTGTGCATGTGAGAGGTGCTATGTGTGTGTATATAGGTGATAGGTGCTGTGTGTGTTGTGCGTGTGTGTATATAGGTGAGAGGTGCTGTGTGTGTGTTGTGCGTGTGTGTATATAGGTGAGAGGTGCTGTGTGTGTTGTGCATGTGTGTATATAGGTGAGAGGTGCTGTGTGTGTTGTGCGTGTGTGTATATAGGTGAGAGGTGCTGTGTGTGTGTTGTGTGCGTGTATATAGGTGAGAGGTGCTGTGTGTGTGTTGTGCATGTGAGAGGTGCTGTGTGTGTTGTGCGTGTGTGTATATAGGTGAGAGGTGCTATGTGTGTCGTGCATGTGAGAGGTGCTGTGTGTTGTGCGTGTGTGTATATAGGTGAGAGGTGCTGTGTGTGTGTTGTGCATGTGAGAGGTGCTGTGTGTGTGTTGTGCGTGTGTGTGTTGTGCGTGTGTGTATATAGGTGAGAGGTGCTGTGTGTGTGTTGTGCGTGTGTGTATATAGGTGAGAGGTGCTGTGTGTTCTGCGTGTGTGTATATAGGTGAGAGACGTAAATGGTTTTGTGTGTGTGTACGGGGAGGAGAGGTGAGGGCAATGATTGGGTTGACAGGGAGAGGGCAGTAATTGGGATGGAGGGGGAGGAGATGATGGATGTGGTGGAATGGGCAATGATGGAGGTGGCAATGATGGAGGTGGAATGGGCAATGATGGGGGTGGGGGGAGGCAATGATGGAGGGGAAAATTGGAATGGGCAAAGATGGTGGTGGGGGGAGAATGCAATGATGGTGGGGGAGGAGGAAATCAAGGAGGTGGTGGAAAGGGCAATAATGAGGGGGGGAAGAAATGATGGAGGTGGTAGAATGGACAAGGATGGTGGTGGTGGAAAGCACACTGATGATATTGGAGGGGGAGAAAATGATGGAGGTGATCGAATGGGCAAGTATGGTGATGTGGTGATGGCGGTGGAAAGGACAATGATGATGGTGGTGGAAAGGGCAATGATGGGGATGGTGGGGGAAGAGAAAATGCTGGGTATGGTGGAAAAGGCAAAGGAGGAAATGATGGAGGTTGTGGAATGGGAAATTATGGGGTGGGGGGAGAAAGCAATGATAGTGGTGGTGGAGAAGGCAAAGATGGAGGTGGTGAAGAGAGCAATGATGGGGTGGGGTAGAGGAAAATAATGGGCATATATGAGGAAACAGTACAGGAGAATGGGGGGCATGTATGAGGAAACAGTACGGGGGAATTGGGGGCATGTATGAGGAAACAGTACTGGGGAATAGGGGCATATATGAGGAAACAGTACTGGGGAATGGGGGCCATATCTGAGGAAACAGTATGGGGGATGGGTGCAGACAGTATGATGAGTGAATGGGGGAATGTATGTGGAGACAGTATGAGTAGCGATGTGAAAAATGTATGTGGACAGAGTACGGGGAGTAAGGGTGATGGGATGTGTGCAGACACAGTATGGGGAGTCAGGTGAGCAGGCAGTATAGAAAGTGAGGGGGTAAATATATGAGGAGACAGTATGGTGAACAGGGGGGTGTGAGAGGAGACAGTATGAGGAAGGAGGGGAATAGTGTGAGGAGACAGTATGGGGGGAGAAAAGTGAGTGGGCACAGAATAGAAACTGAGCAGTGGGGGCGTAGCATGGGGGGACAGTGTAAGGGCACAGCCAGGAGCGGACAGTATACCAAGGAGGGGGGGTCTGATGAGAGTACAGTATAAATACTGGGCCCTATAGGGGGGACACAGTATGAGAGGATAGTGTGAAGAGGGGGCCGGTATGGAAAGGAGAGGTCAGTGTGAAGAGCGTGTACCATAAAAGGGACAGTGTGGCGGTCATATTTTGTGCAGACAATATAGTGAGGGGCAATTTTTTATACAGGAGCATTATAATGACACTTGTATCTTTAAGGGCATCATGTGGAGATTTTCTGCAAAAGAGCGGAGAAGATGGAAGTCTGCAGAGATGGCTGTAGATGAGAAAACTCATCATGGGGTCTAGACAAGATGAAGAAAGGAAGGAGAACGGCTCCAGAGACGACGTCATCTATAAAGGTACCTGGATGTAAATGTTATTTGGGATACTAACTAACTCTCATGTTTTTATTTATGTTAGGAGCATTAAAGGGGATGTCCAGGTTTGTAATGAGTCTGCAGTCATTCTTTGTGACTGCAGACTTCTGAGTTCTCACAGTGCGCACTGCACGCTGTCAGGATTCTCTCGTGCTGGCGATTTACATACATGCGGTCACGTGCTGACTAGACATGTGTGGCCTCACTCAATGAAAATGAACTGAGCGAGGCCGGGCACATCTAGTCGGAATGTGGTCGGAAGTATACAAATCACATACTTGTGCTGACATGACTGTCCACCGGCCAGGGAGAATCCTAAAAGTGTGCAGTGCATTAGTTGTGAGAATTTAGAAGCTGCGATGTCAGGATTCAGCTCTGCAAGTTCCAGTAGTCATCACATGGACACTTCACTCATATGCGACTTTCATACTTATGGTCCTGTGACAACGAGCTTCTCTTCCTGCTTTTCTGTTTTTCACTGAATATTGAGAGCATTAGGGAGAGAGGCTCGTCGGTACATGACTAAGTGTGCAAATAGCATATGTCCTGGGGGGGGCGCCAAAATGAATTCTTGCCCCGGGTGCCAGAAACCCTAGATACGCCTCTGGAAAGTATAATATGTATGACTCCGGAATAAAGCATGCTGAGCATTTTTTTAAGAAGCCATGGGGGAAACGCATTTTATTCAATCCAGCGTTCAATAATCCACGGATGATCCATCTAATAAATGTAGTAATCCAGAACTCATTTTTTGGAAAAGGTTTTAAAACTAGGCTGGAATTTCGTAAGATCACAAACTGGTTCAAAAAAGATTTGGAATAAAACAAATTTGATCACATTAGATTAATAAATAATAAAAATATTTTTATATAGCGCTAACATATTCCACAGCACTTTACAGGTTGCACACATTATCATTGCTGTCCCCGTTGGGGCTCACAATCTAAATTCCATATTAGTATGTCTTTGAAATGTGGGAGGAAACCGGAGTACCTGGAGGAAACCCACGCAAACACGGGGAGAACATACAAACTCTTTGCAGATGTTGTCCTTGGTGGGGTTTGAACCCAGGACTCCAGCGCTGCAAGGCTGCTGTGCTAACCACTGCGCCACCTTTTATAAACATTTAGAACAATACAATCTTACAATAACACAGATCACTGAAGCCGTATAATAAATGAGGATTGAGAAAATATCTATTTGAGAAATAAAGAGTACAATGAGGAATAAGGGAAAATGCATTGGAGATTGAGAAATGATCCACAAATGATATTATGGTATATACGAGGGGCGTTCATTAAAGAAATCCCCTGACCCACTTCCTGTGGACTGAGCGCAATGAAACTTGGCACAGTTATTAGTCCTCTACATAGGTGCCACCTTGGGACACACTTCTCCCATCTCTTTAAGCAACTGTAAACACCTCGCTTGTAGAAGTCGGATGGTTGCTCCAAAAGCCACATTGTGACTTCAGAAATCAGAGTCTCATCATCTGGAAAATGCTTGCCCTTCAAAAATAACTTAATTGTTAGAAAGAGGTGGAAGTCCGATTGTGCCAGGTCGGGTGAATGAGCGGGTTGCGGTAGAAAGCCACAGAAGCACGTTTCCATTTGGGCATTTGGGCAACATGTCAGTTGTGAACTGCTGTATTGTCTTGCAGAAGGTGGATACCTTTGGTGAGCATGCCACATCTCTTGGTTTTGATGGCCTAACACAATTTCCGCAGCAGTGAAGCATAGTATGCCCCAGTGATCATGGTATCTTTTGCTAGGAAATCCATCAATACTATTCCATGCTGGTCCCAAAATACTGTGAGCATGGCCTTGCCTGCCAAGGGTTGGCCATGTGCCAGTTCTTTACTACATCATATGATGGGGAATCATCACCATAAACCTCTTTCATCTCATCGAACGTCTCCTTTGGTGTGCGGCCTTTCAAGTCAAGGAACTTGATGACTGCTCTGTATTCCACTGGGTTCATTATCAAACCTCACAACACTTCAGCACCTGCAAAATGACAAAATGAAGACCGTTATCAGTTCTGAGTTGCAAAATGTCAGGTAACCTATAGAACAAAAGTCAGTAGCAGGCGGATTTTTTAGGAGCGCTAGAAGGGTAGCCCCAGTGAGTTGGAAGGGTGCACAGTTCCCCTGCAGCTCCAGCCGAATACCTCTGAAGGAGGACAGAAACAGGAAAAGGGTAAAACTCAGTCAAAGGAGCGCCGAAAGGAGACTCTGACACCAGAATGGGGTTAAGCCACAGTGCATTTCAACGGAAGTACCGTCTTCATTAGGTGGACTTTCCACTGATGAAGACGGTACTTCCGTTGAAACGCGTTGTGCCCTAACCCCATTCTGGTGTCAGAGTCTCCTTTCGGCGCTCCTTTGACCGAGTTTTACCTTTTTCAGGTAACCTATAGAGACTTATATCATTACACACGTGCAGTTTCAGCATCCTGTGACAAATAGAAGTGGGTCAGGGGAAATCTTTAATGAACGCCCCTTGTAAGTGAATATTAAGACATAAAAGACAAAAACAGATGAGACATCTATAAATAACACTGAGAGTGAGATCCATAACATTCAGGATACATTAGCTAAGCAGATGACAGCCGATGCCATGTCAAAACTCAATACTGAGCTTGACTCTGACTTCCAGAAATGGGAGAAAGAGATTGTTCAGGCTAAAAGTAAAAAATACCAAAGAGATCTTAATGGTTATAAAGCTAATCGAGTGTATAGATGGTGTAAGACATTTACAAAGAGCAACAAAGGGCCATCATCTCAAAGTAGATCAAACTCCTTTTCCTCTGCTACATCCATTGGATGATGATTTAATGTTGGGAGCAAGTGGTGTGAAAGAGATTAGGAACCATCAAATCCACCAACACACCTAAGGGGAAATCAACTAATAAATGTAAAATCACCCCACCAGAATCCATGGAAAAGAAGAGCAAAAATAATCTAGAAGTAATAAATTTGTCCTCACATGCTTTATCAGAAACACAATGTGAGGTTTTGCGTTTAGGCTTGACATTTGTCCCTAACAACAATTTTGACTTTTTCACTAGAGTGAAGGACCTCTTTCTGTTCTCGAAAAAATTGTTTTTAAAAAACTACACTCTAAAAATTGTTCTAACGTGGATCTTAACAACAGGGCAGAACAAGAAGCTGTATGAATTCTTGAAGAATTATTAAGAGAAAACTCTAAGACTCCCACAGGTAATTTTCCCATGTATATCCTTCCCAGATTCACCCCCCCCCCCCTTCTCTGTGCCCCGGGTTAAAATATTCTGCAAACTTGTCATGCAAGAATTAGAAAATGTTCCCAGGGGCAATGTACACGACAACGTGATCGGGGCCCAGAGAAAAGCATTATCTGAATTAAGATACAGTTGTGGCCAAAAGTATTGACACCCCTGCAGTTCTGTCAGATAATACTCAGTTTCTTCCTGAAAATGATAGCAAACACAAATTCTTTGGTATTATTATCTTCATTTAATTTGTCTTAAATGAAAAAAAAACACAAAAAGAATTGTCCTAAAGCCAAATTGGATATCATTCCACACCAAACATAAAAAAGGGGATGGACAAAAGTATTGGCACTGTTCGAAAAATCATGTGATGCTTCTCTAATTTGTGTAATTAACAGCACCTGTAACTTACCTGTGGCACCTAACAGGTGTTGGCAATAACTAAATCACACTTTTAGCCAGTTGACATGGATTAAAGTTGACTCAACCTCTGTCCTGTGTCCTTGTGTGTACCACATTGAGCATGGAGAAAAGAAAGAAGACCAAAGAACTGTCTGAGGACTTGAGAAACCAAATTGTGAGGAAGCATGAGCAATCTCAAGGCTGCAAGTCCATCTCCAAAGACCTGAATGTTCCTGTGTCTACCGTGCGCAGTGTCATCAAGAAGTTTAAAGCCCATGGCACTGTGGCTAACCTCCCTAGATGTGTACGGAAAAGAAAAATTAACAAGACATTTCAACGCAAGATTGTGCGGATGTTGGATAAAGAACCTCGACTAACATCCAAACAAGTTCAAGCTGCCCTGCAGTCTGAGAGTACAACAGTGTCAACCCGTACTATCTGTCGGTGTCTAAATGAAAAGAGACTGTATGGTAGGAGACCCAGGAAGACCCCACTTCTTACCCCGAGACATAAAAAAGCCAGGCTGGAGTTTGCCAAAACTTACCTGAAAAAGCCTAAAACGTTTTGGAAGAATGTTCTCTGGTCAGATGAGACAAAAGTAGAGCTTTTTGGGCAAAGGCATCAACATAGAGTTTACAGGAGAAAAAAAGAGGCATTCAAAGAAAAGAACACGGTCCCTACAGTCAAACATGGCAGAGGTTCCCTGATGTTTTGGGGTTGCTTTGCTGCCTCTAGCACTGGACTGCTTGACTGTGTGCATGGCATTATGAAGTTTGAAGACTACCAACAAATTTTGCAGCATAATGTAGGGCCCAGTGTGAGAAAGCTGGGTCTCCCTCAGAGGTCATGGGTCTTCCAGCAGGACAATGACCCAAAACACACTTCAAAAAGCACTAGAAAATGGTTTGAGAGAAAGCACTGGAGACTTCTAAGGTGGCCAGCAATGAGTCCAGACCCGAATCCCATAGAACACCTGTGGAGAGATCTAAAAATGGCAGTTTGGAGAAGGCACCCTTCAAATATCAGGGACCTGGAGCAGTTTGCCAAAGGAGAATGGTCTAAAATTCCAGCAGAGCATTGTAAGAAACTCATTGATGGTTACCGGAAGCGGTTGGTCGCAGTTATTTTGGCTAAAGGTTGTGCAACCAAGTATTAGGCTGAGGGTGCCAATACTTTTGTCTGGCCCAATTTTGGAGTTTTGTGTGAAATGATCAATGTTTTGCTTTTTGCTTCATTCTCTTTTGTGTTTTTTCATTTAAGACAAATTAAATGAAGATAATAATACCAAAGAATTTGTGTTTGCAATCATTTTCAGGAAGAAACTGAGTATTATCTGACAGAATTGCAGGGGTGTCAATACTTTTGGCCACAACTGTAGTTTGATGATGCTGTTTTTAAACCTTCGGATAAGGCGGGCAATGTGGTGGTCTGGCCCAGCAAGATGTACGAACAGAAGGATTTTAAACAACTGAAGGATAAAGAGGCATATGTGACACTTACTTATAATCCTGTTTCCTCTTTCCAGAGAGAACTTTTTCAGATTCTCAATAAGGCGCTCTCTCGGTGTTAGGGTTGGCGGAACGCACCGAATATATATATTTGGTGCGTTCACAACCCGGGATCCACCGTGCAGGAAAGCACCTGCAGCTAGATATTATAAACAGTAATATAAACAGACTCTGTTACGTCACAGAGTCTGTTAGCAAGGATAACACTGTGCCCTGTTTGGCTCACAGAGGAACACAGCTACTTAGTAGAGCAGATGGTGGTCATGCAGTCAAATGCAAACATGAAACTCCTCGCCGGAGGAGCCAGCATTTTAGGGGCTTATTTCAGCCGGGTCCCTGAATACACACACACCAAACTCCTCGCCGGAGGTGCCAGCATTCTAGGGGCTTATTTCAGCCGGGTCCCTGAATACACACACAAACATGACCACACTGGCGCTGAGCTCGTACATAAATTGACACTAGCGCATGGCCGTGCGGACATGCGCACCTCTTATAGCTGCAGCAAGTACAGGACCTTCCTAGAAGGACCAATGAGAGACTGCCACAGACGTTGAACACCTTCAGGACCTTCCTAGAGGACCAATAGAATTTGCTGCAGTACCTGAGCATGTGACCCTTGATCTCCAATGAGAGATCTTACCCTAGGCATGCTCAGAAGGGGAAAAGTAGGACTTAGTCCCAAAGACGTCTGCTCGCTGCTGACCAGTACTGGCTACAATGGCAGAAGCTGGAAGGACAGCAGTAACCCTTCGCACAGTGTCAGACTGAGCATGACGCTGGGACCGACGCCTCCGCTGAGCAGGCTCCACTGCGGCAGAAGAATGGGAGACCACAGCGGAGATGGCTTGAGATTCCACCTGTGCAGAGGCAGGAACTCGACCCCCAACATTGCCCCCCCTTCTTGGACCTCGCCACGCTCGAAGGCAGAAATGAGCTGCGGAGCCCGAATATTCTCAGCAGGCTCTCAGGACCATAACCCTTCCAGTCCACCAAATAAAATATTTTGCCACATACCACCTTGCACCCCAAAATAGCATTCACCTCATAATCGACCGTAGACTAACCCGATGTCCCAGCAGATGACTCGGAAAACCGGGACATATATACGGGCTTCAAGAGGGACAAATGAAAGGTGTCGGTGATACCCAGATGTGGTGGAAGGGCCAGACGGTAGACCACTGGGTTAACCTGTTCGAGGACCTTGCAAGGACCCAGGTAGCGAGGAGCAAACTTAGTGGACTCAACTCGCAGCCTGATGTTACGGGCGGAGAGCCACACTAAGGCTACTTTCACACTGGCGTTTTTTGTCCTTCGCAATGCGTCATTTTGGTCAAAAAACGCATCCTGCAAAAGTGCTTGCAGGATGCGTTTTTTGTCCATAGACTAACATTAACGACGCATTGCGACGAATTGACACACGTCGCAACCGTCGTGCGACGGTTGCGCCGTGTTGTGGCGGACCGTCGGCTGCAAAAAACGTTACATGTAACGTTTTTTGCTGCCGACGGTCCGCTTTTTCCGACCGCACATGCGCGGCCGGAACTCCGCCCCCACCTCCCCGCACCTCACAATGGGGCAGCGGATGCGCTGGAAAAATGCATCCGCTGCCCCCGTTGTGCGGCGCATACAACGCTAGCGTCGGTAACCCGACGCTAGTGTGAAAGTAGCCTAAGTCGCCAGGAGCAAAGGTCGGAGCGGGGCGCCGATGTGCATCGGCAGAGGACCTCATTCTCTCCTTGGAGGCCCGAATGGCATCCTGAGTGCGGTCCCAAATGTCCCGTGCCTCCACAGCCCAGACTGCCACCCTGGAGTCGGCGGAAGACACGGGCATAGGCACAGGTACCCGCGCATAGTTTAGGAGGAATGGGGTCTGTCCAGTGGAGTCGGCTACGGTGTTATTCAGTGCAAACTCCGCCCACGGTAGCAAGGATGCCCAGTCATCCTGCCTGGCTGAGACAAAATGTCGAAGATATGTGACCAAGGTCTGGTTGGCCCTCTCTACCAACCCATTCGTCTCGGGATGATAAGCGGAAGAGAGATTCAACTCAATGCTGAGTAGACGACAAAGCTCTCTCCAGAAACGAGACGCAAACTGGGAACCCCGGTCACTGACAATTTTGTCCGGCATACCATGTAGGCGAAATATGTGTTTGATAAACAACGCCGCCAGAGCCCGTGCAGAAGGTAGCCGTGGAAGAGGCACCAAGTGCACCATTTTGGAAAAATGGTCGGTGATAACCCAAATAATGGTGCAGCTACGAGACTTAGGTAAGCCCACCACAAAATCCATCCCGACCATCTCCCAGGGTCTGTCTGCCACCGGCAGGGGATGAAGCAACCCAGTTGGCCGTTGACGAGGAGACTTGTTCCTGGCGCAGGAGACACATGCCCGAACATAGTCTGCGACATCACGGGCCATATGTGGCCACCAATATGTCCTCGCCAGGAGCTCAGATGTCCTTTTGGTCCCAAAATGTCCACCCACCCTAGACGAGTGAGCCCAAGAGAGAACCTCCGGACGCAAACTGGATGGTACAAAAGTCTTGCCCGGAGGCACAGACTCTAGCAAAACCGGGGCCACAGTTCTCAGGCTCTCGGAAGGGACAATAAGCCGAGGCTCCTCTTCCTCCTCCTCAGATGATACAACGGAGCGAGAGAGAGCGTCGGCACGAATGTTCTTCTCCCCGGAAAGAAAATGGAGGGTGAAATGGAACCGAGAGAAGAACAAGGACCATCTGGCCTGGCGAGAATTTAGCCGCTGGGCGGTCTGTAAATAAACCAAATTCTTGTGGTCTGTGAATACTTGGAAGGGAAAACGAGCCCCCTCCAGGAGATGTCTCCACTCTGAGAAGGCTAACTTCATTTTTAGCAACTCCCTGTCCCCGATGGAATAATTCCTCTCCGCTGGTGTGAAGGTTTTGGAAAAGAAGAAGCAAGGATGCTTCCGACCTTGAGCATCCTTTTGGAAGAGGACTGCTCCAGCACCAACGGAAGAGACATCCACCTCCATTATAAACGGCTTATCTACATCGGGGTGATGTAGAATGGGAGAGCTAGCAAAATGAGATTTAATAGAAGTGAAAGCCTTGGAGACCTCCACAGACCACAATCTGGGATTTGCTCCCTTCTTGGTGAGGGCTACCAAGGGAGCTACCAAGGTTGAGAAATGAGGAATGAACTGGCGATAATAGTTAATGAACCCCATAAAGCGCTGCACCGCTTTAAGGGAATGGGGTTCTTGCCAGTCCATCACAGCCTGTAATTTGGCAGGATCCATAGCCAATCCTTGGGCGGAGATGATATAGCCCAGGAAAGGTAAAGACTCCTGCTCAAACACACATTTCTCCAATTTGGCGTAGAGGGAGTTAGTTCGTCGAAGACTCTGCAAACATCTCTCCGGCGGGAGTCAATATCTGGAGAGTAGATGAGAATGTCATCCAGATAGACTAGGACCGAGGTAGAGAGCATATCCTGGAAGATATCGTTTACAAAGTCTTGGAAAATGGCTGGGGCATTACAGAGCCCAAAGGGCATTACTAGATATTCATAGTCCCCATCCCTGGTGTTAAAAGCCGTCTTCCATTCGTCCCCCTCACGGATGCGAATCAGGTTGTAAGCACCCCGCAGATCTAGTTTAGTAAACACCCTTTCTCCCCGTAGCCTATCAAAAAGCTCAGATATCAGGGGCAGAGGATATTTATTCTTAACGGTGATGGCGTTAAGACCCCTGTAGTCTATGCATGGAGGCAGTTCTCCACTCTTCTTCTGCACGAAGAAGAACCCAGCCCCGGCGGGTGACACTGACTTTCTAATGAATCCTCTTGCCAGAATTTCCTGGATGTACTGAGACATTGCCTCCATCTCCGGGAGAGATAACGGATAGACTTGACCCCGGGGAGGCTCAGCACCAGGCAAGAGGTCAATAGGACAGTCATAGGGGCGGTGAGGCGGAAGGGTCTCCGCAGCCCTTTTGGAGAACACGTCAGCATAGGACCAATACTGCTTGGGCAGAGAGGAAAAATCTGCGGGTACCTCTGTTGTAGCAACCTGAACGCTCTCCCTCTGATATCTACCCCCACAAGATTCACCCCATCCCAAAATTCTGCCTGTGGACCACTCGATATGAGGAGAGTGATACAGTAGCCAAGGCATCCCTAACAGGACCTCATCAATTCCTTCAGGAATGACGAGCAGAGATATAATCTCCTGATGAGACGGCGACAAGGACAGAGTGAAAGGGATGGTCTGGTGTGTAATCTGTGAGGGCAGTGTCGACCCATTTACCACATGTACTGTTACTGGTTGAGCTAACATTACCAGGGGAATTGCGTGACGTTGGGCGAAGGCAGAAGACATAAAATTGCCCTCCGCCCCAGAATCCATGCAGAGTGGGTAAATGAGCCTATAGTAATTGTCCCCTTAAAGGACAATTTGGAGGCACACGTCGCCGTGTCTAGTGTACCTCCACCTACTACCACTAGACGCTGACGTTCCCTCGATCGCTGAGGACATCTGGGGGCAAGATGTCCTGACTGCTGGCAAACATGACAAGCCTGGAGTGCACGAGCGGTCCGGGACTTAGATCCCGCTCGTGACCCTACTATGGCCTCATGTGACTCAGGGACCAGGACCGGAGATTCCAGAGGTTTGGCAAAGGTGGGAGCCAGCCAAAACCTCTGCCTACACTGGGCTCGCTCTAACCCCCGCTCATGAAAACGGAGGTCAAGTGTGGCCAGAGAGTCCTTCACGTGGTCAGCCAGCCCCCTCCAAAATATCGGAATAAGGGCCTTATCCACCCACTCCAGCTCAGATGCTAGGGTGCGAAAGTGGACAGCAAAATGGCTGACCAAGGACGAGCCCTGAGTCAATGCCAACAGCTGGAGCGCAGTATCATGGGTGACACGAGGTCCTAAAAAGACCTGTTTCAGAGTGCTCAGGAACAATGGAGCACTCTGCACCACATGATCGCCACGCTCCCACAGCGGTGTAGCCCACTCCAACGCCCTGTCCGACAGGAGAGACACAATAAATCCCTCCTGAGCTCGCTCTGTGGGGAAACGTGCGGTCAGAAGCTCGAGATGTATAGAGCACTGGCTCACGAAACCCCTACAAGATTTACTATCACCAGAAAATTTTTCTGGCAGCGGGAGGCGAGATAGAGTCGGAACAGGGGTGGCAGTGGACATGGTTGCTGCAGCCACGCTAGCAGCCTGAACAGCAACTGCGGTTACGTCCACAGCTGAGGTTATGCGCTCGAGAGCCGCCAACCTACCCTCCAGCTGCTGGATGTACCGCATGGATTGCTGTTGTGAATTCTGCTCTTGGGCTCCCTCCGGTGGTTGTAAGTGGTAGCGCTGATGTCTCTGAATCACAGCATTTATCAGGTGTTTTCACCTTTTGCAATTTGGACAGGGCTATTTAGTCTTGCTTCACCCTTTAGTCAGTGCCAGTTGTCCATTGTTCCTGGAGGATTCACATCCCTGCCTGGTTCCTTCTGCTTTGCAGTTCTTTTCATCAAAGATAAGTTCTGGCCTTGATTTGCTGTCCACATGTTGTGGTCTTATTGCTCAGTTCCTTTCTATGTTTTGTCTTGTCCAGCTTGGTCTGTATTAGGATTTTTTTTAGCCAAGCTGGTATCTCTGGAGATGCAGATATACCCTCCATATCTTTAGTTAGCTGTGGAGTTTTTGTATTTTCTGTGGTGGATATTTTCTAGTTTTTTTAATACTGACCGCATAGTACTCTGTCCTGTCCTTTCTATTTAGCTAGAAGTGGCCTCCTTTGCTAAATTCTCATTTCAGTCTGTGTATGTTTGTTCCCTATCCTCTCACAGTCAATATTTGTGGGGGGCTGCCTGTTCTTTGGGGATTTTCTCTGAGGCAAGATAGTTTTCCCTTTTCTATCTCTAGGGGTAATTAGTCCTCCGGCTGTGTCGAGATGTCTAGGGAGCGCTAGGTACATTCCACGGCTACTTCTAGTTGCGGTGTTAGGTTCAGGGTCTGCGGTCAGTACAGGTACCACCTTCTCCAGAGTACATCCCATGCTGCTCTTAGGCCACCAGATCATAACAGTACAACTGGCCAACAATGAGTTAACCGCATCTCAGAACAAGGGAAGGAAAGTGCTGAGCCATTTTTTTTTCTGTAGTCTGTTGTGTTTTTTTTTTCTCTTCCCTCTTTGCCTCTGGGTGGCTCAAGAGTTCGGCGCTGGTATGGATGTTCAGGGACTGGTTTCTTGTGTGGATCAACTTGCTGCTAGAGTACAGGGTATTTCCGATTATATCGTTCAGACTCCAGTTTTAGAGCCTAGAATTCCAACTCCTGATTTGTTTTTTGGGGATAGGTCCAAATTTCCGAGCTTTAAAAATAACTGTAAACTGTTTTTTGCTCTGAAACCCCGTTCCTCTGGTGATCCCATCCAGCAGGTTAAAATTATTATATCTCTGCTGTGTGGTGACCCCCAGGATTGGGCATTTGCCCTGGAACCTGGGAATCCAGCGTTGCTTAATGTAGACACCTTTTTTCAGGCGCTTGGGTTATTGTATGACGAACCTAATTCTGTGGATCATGCTGAGAAGACCTTGTTGGCCCTGTCTCAGGGTCAAGAAGCGGCAGGATCATATTGCCAGAAGTTTAGAAAATGGTCTGTTCTGACTAAATGGAATGAGGATGCCTTGGCAGCAATCTTCAGAAAGGGTCTTTCTGAATCCGTTAAAGATGTTATGGTGGGGTTCCCCACGCCTGCTGGTCTGAATGATTCTATGTCTCTGGCCATTCAGATTGATCGGCGCTTGCGCGAGCGCAGAGTTGTGCACACTATGGCATTGTCTTCCGAGCGGAGTCCTGAGCCTATGCAGTGTGATAGGATTGTGTCTAGAGCTGAACGACAAGGATTCAGACGTCAGAATAGGTTGTGTTTTTATTGCAGCGATTCTGCTCATGTTATTTCTGATTGCCCTAAGCGTACCAAGAGAATGGCTAGTTCTGTTACCATCAGTACTGTACAACCTAAATTTCTGTTATCTGTGACCCTGATCTGCTCATTATCGTCATTTTCTATCATGGCATTTGTGGATTCAGGCGCCGCTCTAAAATTAATGGACTTAGAATTTGCCAGACGTTGTGGTTTCCCCTTGCAGCCTTTGCAGAGTCCTATTCCTTTGAGGGGCATTGATGCTACACCGTTGGCTAAAAATAAACCTCAGTTTTGGACACAGCTGACCATGTGCATGGCGCCAGCCCATCAGGAAGATTGTCGTTTTTTGGTGTTGCATAATTTGCATGATGCTATTGTGCTGGGTTTCCCATGGTTACAGGTGCATAATCCGGTATTAGATTGGAAATCTATGTCTGTGACTAGTTGGGGTTGTCAGGGGGTTCATGGTGACGTTCCTGTGATGTCAATTGCCTCCTCCCCCTCTTCTGAAATTCCTGAGTTTTTGTCAGATTTCCAGAATGTATTCGATGAGCCCAAGTCCAGTTCCCTTCCACCGCATAGGGACTGTGATTGTGTTATTGACTTGATTCCAGGCTGTAAGTTCCCTAAAGGCCGACTTTTCAACCTGTCTGTGCCAGAACATACCGCCATGCGGAGCTATGTGAAGGAGTCCTTGGAGAAGGGGCATATTCGGCCATCTTCTTCACCATTGGGAGCAGGTTTTTTCTTTGTTGCCAAAAAATATGGCTCCTTGAGACCCTGTATTGATTATCGCCTCTTGAATAAGATCACGGTCAAATTTCAATACCCTTTGCCTTTGCTTTCTGATCTGTTTGCTAGGATTAAGGGGGCTAGTTGGTTTACTAAGATTGACCTTCGAGGGGCATATAATCTGGTTCATATTAAGCAGGGGGACGAATGGAAAACTGCGTTTAATACGCCCGAAGGCCATTTTGAATACCTTGTGATGCCATTCGGACTCTCTAATGCTCCATCTGTGTTTCAGTCCTTCATGCATGATATATTTCGGAATTATCTTGATAAATTCATGATTGTATATTTGGATGATATTTTGACTTTTTCAGATGATTGGGAGTCTCATGTGAAACAAGTCAGGATGGTATTTCAGATCCTTCGTGATAATGCCTTGTTTGTGAAGGGGTCTAAGTGCCTCTTTGGAGTACAGAAGATTTCTTTCTTGGGCTTCATTTTTTCTCCCTCATCTATAGAAATGGATCTGGTTAAGGTTCAGGCCATTCATGATTGGATCCAGCCCACATCCGTGAAGAGCCTTCAGAAATTTTTGGGCTTTGCTAATTTTTATTGCCGTTTCATTGCCAACTTCTCCAGTGTGGTTAAACCCCTGACCGATTTGACAAAGAAAGGCGCTGATGTTACTTATTGGTCCTCTGCGGCTGTTTCTGCCTTTCAGGAGCTTAAACGCCAATTTACTTCTGCCCCTGTGTTGCGTCAGCCGGATGTTTCTCTTCCTTTTCAGGTTGAGGTTGACGCTTCTGAGATTGGGGCAGGGGCCGTTTTGTCTCAGAGGAATTCTGATGGTTCCTTGATGAAACCGTGTGCCCTCTTTTCTCAAAAGTTTTCGCCTGCGGAACGCAATTATGATGTCGGCAATCGTGAGTTGTTGGCTATGAAGTGGGCATTTGAGGAGTGGCAACATTGGCTTGAGGGGGCCAAGCACCGTATTGTGGTCTTGACCGATCATAAGAATCTGATTTATCTCGAGTCTGCCAAACGGCTGAATCCTAGACAGGCCCGATGGTCCCTGTTTTTCTCCCATTTTGATTTTGTGGTCTCGTATCTTCCGGGTTCTAAGAATGTTAAGGCTGATGCCCTTTCTAGGAGCTTTTTGCCTGATTCTCCTGGGGTCCTTGAGCCGGTCGGTATTCTGAAGGAAGGGGTGATTCTTTCTGCCATCTCCCCTGATTTACGTCGGGTTCTTCAGAAATTTCAGGCTGATAAACCTGACCGCTGTCCAGTGGGGAAATTGTTTGTTCCTGACAGATGGACTAGTAAAGTGATTTCGGAGGTTCATTGTTCTGTGTTGGCCGGTCATCCTGGGATTTTTGGTACCAGAGATTTGGTTGGTAGGTCCTTTTGGTGGCCTTCTTTGTCACGGGATGTGCGTTCTTTTGTGCAGTCCTGTGGGACTTGTGCGCGGGCCAAACCTTGCTGTTCCCGCGCTAGTGGGTTGCTTTTGCCTTTGCCGGTCCCTGAGAGGCCTTGGACGCATATTTCTATGGATTTTATTTCGGATCTTCCGGTTTCCCAGAGGATGTCAGTTATCTGGGTGGTTTGTGACCGGTTTTCTAAGATGGTTCATTTGGTACCTTTGCCTAAGTTGCCTTCCTTTTCTGATTTGGTTCCGTTGTTTTTTCAGCATGTGGTTAGTTTGCATGGCATTCCGGAGAACATTGTGTCCGATAGAGGTTCCCAGTTTGTTTCTAGGTTTTGGCGGGCCTTTTGTGCTAGGCTGGGCATTGATTTGTCTTTTTCTTCCGCATTTCATCCTCAGACAAATGGCCAAACCGAGCGAACTAATCAGACTTTGGAAACTTATTTGAGATGCTTTGTGTCTGCTGATCAGGATGATTGGGTGGCTTTCTTGCCATTGGCCGAGTTTGCCCTTAATAATCGGGCTAGTTCTGCTACCTTGGTTTCACCCTTCTTTTGTAACTCTGGTTTTCATCCTCGTTTTTCTTCAGGGCAGGTTGAGCCTTCTGATTGTCCTGGGGTGGACTCTGTGGTTGACAGGTTGCAGCAAATTTGGGCTCATGTTGTTGACAATTTGGTGTTGTCTCAGGAGGGGGCTCAGCGTTTTGCTAACCGTCGTCGCTGTGTTGGTTCCCGGCTTCGGGTTGGGGATTTGGTCTGGTTGTCTTCCCATCATGTCCCTATGAAGGTTTCTTCCCCTAAGTTTAAGCCTCGGTTTATTGGCCCTTATAGGATTTCTGAGATTATCAATCCAGTGTCTTTTCGTTTGGCCCTTCCAGCCTCTTTTTCCATCCATAATGTTTTTCATAGATCTTTGTTGCGGAAATATGTGGTGCCCGTTGTTCTCTCTGTTGATCCTCCTGCCCCGGTGTTGATTGATGGGGAGTTGGAGTATGTGGTTGAGATTTTGGATTCTCGTTTTTCGAGGTGGAGGCTTCAGTATCTTGTCAAATGGAAGGGTTATGGCCAGGAGGATAATTCTTGGGTTGTTGCCTCCGATGTTCATGCTGATGATTTGGTTCGTGCCTTTCATTTGGCTCGTCCGGATCGGCCTGGGGGCTCTGGTGAGGGTTCGGTGACCCCTCCTCAAGGGGGGGGTACTGTTGTGAATTCTGCTCTTGGGCTCCCTCCGGTGGTTGTAAGTGGTAGCGCTGCTGTCTCTGAATCACAGCATTTATCAGGTGTTTTCACCTTTTGCAATTCTGACTGGGCTATTTAGTCTTGCTTCACCCTTTAGTCAGTGCCAGTTGTCCATTGTTCCTGGAGGATTCACATCCCTGCCTGGTTCCTTCTGCTTTGCAGTTCTTTTCATCAAAGATAAGTTCTGGCCTTGATTTGCTGTCCACATGTTGTGATCTTATTGCTCAGTTCCTTTCTATGTTTTGTCTAGTCCAGCTTGGTCTGTATTAGGATTTTTTTAGCCAAGCTGGTATCTCTGGAGATGCAGATATACCCTCCATATCTTTAGTTAGCTGTGGAGTTTTTGTATTTTCTGTGGTGGATATTTTCTAGTTTTTTTTAATACTGACCGCATAGTACTCTATCCTGTCCTTTCTATTTAGCTAGAAGTGGCCTCCTTTGCTAAATTCTCATTTCAGTCTGTGTATGTTTTTTCCCTCTCCTCTCACAGTCAATATTTGTGGGGGGCTGCCTGTTCTTTGGGGATTTTCTCTGAGGCAAGATAGTTTTCCCTTTTCTATCTCTAGGGGTAATTAGTCCTCCGGCTGTGTCGAGATGTCTAGGGAGCGCTAGGTACATTCCACGGCTACTTCTAGTTGCGGTGTTAGGTTCAGGGTCTGCGGTCAGTACAGGTACCACCTTCTCCAGAGTACGTCCCATGCTGCTCTTAGGCCACCAGATCATAACAGATTGCTGTGTGTCCACCATAACTAGCCAGATCCTGGCACTAGTGTACTGTTAGGGTTGGCGGAACACACCGAATATATACAGTATATTTATTAGAAGTTGGTGCGTTCGCAACCCGGGATCCACCGTGCAGGAAAGCACCTGCACCTAGATATGGCGGTACAATTTAGTAATATAAACATACTCTGTTACATCACAGAGTCTGTTAGCAAGGATAACGCTGTGCCCTGTTTGGCTCACAGAGGAACACAGCTACTTAGAGCAGATGGAGGTCTGTTATGGTTCTCAATGGCAAGAGAACATAGCCCAGCAAACATAAGTACTAGCTCTTGGAAGGATGGAAACTAAACTGACCATGAACTAAACCTGCCGCACAACTAACAGTAGCCGGGTAGCGTTGCCTACGTTTTTTATCCCTAGACGCCCAGCGCCGGCCGGAGGACTAACTAATCCTGGCAGAGGAAAATATAGTCCTGGCTCACCTCTAGAGAAATTTCCCCGATAGGCAGACAGAGGCCCCCACATATATTGGCGGTGATTTTAGATGAAATGACAAACGTAGTATGAAAATAGGTTTAGCAAAATTGAGGTCCGCTTACTAGATAGCAGGAAGACAGAAAGGGCACTTTCATGGTCAGCTGAAAACCCTATCAAAATACCATCCTGAAATTACTTTAAGACTCTAGTATTAACTCATAACATCAGAGTGGCAATTTCAGATCACAAGAGCTTTCCAGACACAGAAACGAAACTACAGCTGTGAACTGGAACAAAATGCAAAAACAAACGAGGACTAAAGTCCAACTTAGCTGGGAGTTGTCTAGCAGCAGGAACATGCACAGAAAGGCTTCTGATTACAATGTTGACCGGCATGGAAGTGACAGAGGAGCAAGGTTAAATAGCGACTCCCACATCCTGATGGAAACAGGTGAACAGAGGGGATGATGGACACCAGTTCAATTCCACCAGTGGCCACCGGGGGAGCCCAAAATCCAATTTCACAACAGTACCCCCACTCAAGGAGGGGGCACCGAACCCTCACCAGAACCACCAGGGCGATCAGGATGAGCCCTATGAAAGGCACGGACCAGATCGGAGGCATGAACATCAGAGGCAGTCACCCAAGAATTATCCTCCTGACCGTATCCCTTCCATTTGACCAGATACTGGAGTTTCCGTCTGGAAACACGGGAGTCCAAGATTTTTTCCACAACGTACTCCAACTCGCCCTCAACCAACACCGGAGCAGGAGGCTCAACGGAAGGCACAACCGGTACCTCATACCTGCGCAACAATGACCGATGAAAAACATTATGAATAGAAAAAGATGCAGGGAGGTTCAAACGGAAGGACACAGGGTTAAGAATCTCCAATATCTTGTACGGGCCGATGAACCGAGGCTTAAACTTAGGAGAAGAAACCCTCATAGGGACAAAACGAGAAGACAACCACACCAAGTCCCCAACACAAAGCCGAGGACCAACCCGACGCCGGCGGTTGGCAAAAAGCTGAGTCTTCTCCTGGGACAACTTCAAATTGTCCACTACCTGCCCCCAAATCTGATGCAACCTCTCCACCACAGCATCCACTCCAGGACAATCCGAAGATTCCACCTGACCAGAAGAAAATCGAGGATGAAACCCCGAATTACAGAAAAAAGGAGACACCAAGGTGGCAGAGCTGGCCCGATTATTGAGGGCAAACTCCGCTAAAGGCAAAAAAGCAACCCAATCATCCTGATCTGCAGACACAAAACACCTCAAATATGTCTCCAAGGTCTGATTCGTCCGCTCGGTCTGGCCATTAGTCTGAGGATGGAAAGCAGACGAGAAAGACAAATCTATGCCCATCCTAGCACAGAATGCTCGCCAAAATCTAGACACGAACTGGGTTCCTCTGTCAGAAACGATATTCTCCGGAATACCATGCAAACGGACCACATTTTGAAAAAACAGAGGAACCAACTCGGAAGAAGAAGGCAACTTAGGCAGGGGAACCAAATGGACCATCTTAGAGAAACGGTCACACACCACCCAGATGACAGACATCTTCTGAGAAACAGGAAGATCCGAAATAAAATCCATCGAGATGTGCGTCCAGGGCCTCTTCGGGATAGGCAAGGGCAACAACAATCCACTAGCCCGAGAACAACAAGGCTTGGCCCGAGCACAAACGTCACAAGACTGCACAAAGCCTCGCACATCTCGAGACAGGGAAGGCCACCAGAAGGACCTTGCCACCAAATCCCTGGTACCAAAGATTCCAGGATGACCTGTCAACGCAGAAGAATGAACCTCAGAAATGACTTTACTGGTCCAATCATCAGGAACAGTCTACCAGGTGGGCAACGATCAGGTCTATCCGCCTGAAACTCCTGCAAGGCCCGCCGCAGGTCTGGAGAAACGGCAGACAATATCACTCCATCCTTAAGGATACCTGTAGGTTCAGAGTTACCAGGGGAGTCAGGCTCAAAACTCCTAGAAAGGGCATCCGCCTTAACATTCTTAGAACCCGGCAGGTAGGACACCACAAAATTAAACCGAGAGAAAAACAACGACCAGCGCGCCTGTCTAGGATTCAGGCGTCTGGCGGACTCAAGATGAATTAGATTTTTGTGGTCAGTCAATACCACCACCTGATGTCTAGCCCCCTCAAGCCAATGACGCCACTCCTCAAAAGCCCACGTCATGGCCAAAAGCTCCCGATTCCCAACATCATAATTCCGCTCAGCGGGCGAAAATTTACGCGAGAAAAAGGCACAAGGTCTCATCACGGAACAATCGGAACTTCTCTGCGACAAAACTGCCCCAGCTCCGATTTCAGAAGCGTCGACCTCAACCTGAAAAGGAAGAGCAACATCAGGCTGACGCAACACAGGGGCGGAAGAAAAGCGGCGCTTAAGCTCCCGAAAGGCCTCCACAGCAGCAGGGGACCAATCAGCAACATCAGCACCCTTCTTAGTCAAATCAGTCAATGGTTTAACAACATCAGAAAAACCAGCAATAAATCGACGATAAAAGTTAGCAAAGCCCAAAAATTTCTGAAGACTCTTAAGAGAAGAGGGTTGCGTCCAATCACAAATAGCCTGAACCTTGACAGGATCCATCTCGATGGAAGAGGGGGAAAAAATATATCCCAAAAAGGAATCTTTTGAACCCCAAAAACGCACTTAGAACCCTTCACACACAAGGAATTAGACCGCAAAACCTGAAAAACCCTCCTGACCTGCTGGACATGAGAGTCCCAGTCATCCGAAAAAATCAAAATATCATCCAGATACACAATCATAAATTTATCCAAATAATCACGGAAAATGTCATGCATAAAGGACTGAAAGACTGAAGGGGCATTTGAAAGACCAAAAGGCATCACCAAATACTCAAAGTGGCCCTCGGGCGTATTAAATGCGGTCTTCCACTCATCCCCCTGCTTAATTCGCACCAAATTATACGCCCCACGGAGATCTATCTTAGAGAACCACTTGGCCCCCTTTATGCGAGCAAACAAATCAGTCAGCAGTGGCAACGGATATTGATATTTAACCGTGATTTTATTCAAAAGCCGATAATCAATACACGGTCTCAAAGAGCCATCTTTCTTAGCCACAAAGAAAAAACCGGCTCCTAAGGGAGATGACGAAGGACGAATATGTCCCTTTTCCAAGGACTCCTTTATATATTCTCGCATAGCAGCATGTTCAGGCACAGACAGATTAAATAAACGACCCTTAGGGTATTTACTACCCGGAATCAAATCTATGGCACAATCGCACTCCCGGTGCGGAGGTAATGAACCAAGCTTAGGTTCTTCAAAAACGTCACGAAATTCAGTCAAGAATTCAGGAATCTCAGAGGGAATAGATGATGAAATGGAAACCACAGGTACGTCCCCATGCGTCCCCTTACATTCCCAGCTTAACACAGACATAGCTTTCCAGTCAAGGACTGGGTTATGAGATTGCAGCCATGGCAATCCAAGCACCAACACATCATGTAGGTTATACAGCACAAGAAAGCGAATAATCTCCTGATGATCCGGATTAATCCACATAGTTACTTGTGTCCAGTATTGTGGTTTATTACTAGCCAATGGGGTGGAGTCAATCCCCTTCAGGGGTATAGGAGTTTCAAGAGGCTCCAAATCATACCCACAGCGTTTGGCAAAGGACCAATCCATAAGACTCAAAGCGGCGCCAGAGTCGACATAGGCATCCGCGGTAATAGATGATAAAGAACAAATCAGGGTCACAGATAGAATAAACTTAGACTGTAAAGTGCCAATTGAAACAGACTTATCAAGCTTCTTAGTACGCTTAGAGCATGCTGATATAACATGAGTTGAATCACCGCAATAGAAGCACAACCCATTTTTTCGTCTTAAATTCTGCCGTTCACTTCTGGACAGAATTCTATCACATTGCATATTCTCTGGCGTCTTCTCAGTAGACACCGCCAAATGGTGCACAGGTTTGCGCTCCCGCAGACGCCTATCGATCTGGATAGCCATTGTCATGGACTCATTCAAACCCGCAGGCACAGGGAACCCCACCATAACATCCTTAATGGCATCAGAGAGACCCTCTCTGAAATTCGCCGCCAGGGCGCACTCATTCCACTGAGTAACCACAGCCCATTTACGGAATTTCTGGCAGTATATTTCAGCTTCGTCTTGCCCCTGAGATAGGGACATCAAGGCCTTTTCCGCCTGAAGCTCTAACTGAGGTTCCTCATAAAGCAACCCCAAGGCCAGAAAAAACGCATCCACATTGAGCAACGCAGGATCCCCTGGAGCCAATGCAAAAGCCCAATCCTGAGGGTCGCCCCGGAGCAAGGAAATCACAATCCTGACCTGCTGAGCAGGATCTCCAGCAGAGCGAGATTTCAGGGACAAAAACAACTTGCAATTATTTTTAAAATTTTGAAAGCAAGATCTATTCCCCGAGAAAAATTCAGGCAAAGGAATTCTAGGTTCAGATATAGGAACATGAACAACAAAATCTTGTAAATTTTGAACTTTCGTGGTGAGATTATTCAAACCTGCAGCTAAACTCTGAATATCCATTTTAAACAGGTGAACACAGAGCCATTCCAGGATTAGAAGGAGAGAGAGAGAGAGAGAGAAAGGCTGCAATATAGGCAGACTTGCAAGAGATTCAATTACAAGCACACTCAGAACTGAAGGGAAGGGGAAAAAAAAAAAAAAAAAAAAATCTTCAGCAGACTTCTCTTTTCTCTCCTTTCTCTGTCAATTAATTTAACCCTTTTTGGCCGGTCAAACTGTTATGGTTCTCAATGGCAAGAGAACATAGCCCAGCAAACATAAGTACTAGCTCTTGGAAGGATGGAAACTAAACTGACCATGAACTAAACCTGCCGCACAACTAACAGTAGCCGGGTAGCGTTGCCTACGTTTTTTATCCCTAGACGCCCAGCGCCGGCCGGAGGACTAACTAATCCTGGCAGAGGAAAATTTAGTCCTGGCTCACCTCTAGAGAAATTTCCCCGATAGGCAGACAGAGGCCCCCACATATATTGGCGGTGATTTTAGATGAAATGACAAACGTAGTATGAAAATAGGTTTAGCAAAATTGAGGTCCGCTTACTAGATAGCAGGAAGACAGAAAGGGCACTTTCATGGTCAGCTGAAAACCCTATCAAAATACCATCCTGAAATTACTTTAAGACTCTAGTATTAACTCATAACATCAGAGTGGCAATTTCAGATCACAAGAGCTTTCCAGACACAGAAACGAAACTACAGCTGTGAACTGGAACAAAATGCAAAAACAAACGAGGACTAAAGTCCAACTTAGCTGGGAGTTGTCTAGCAGCAGGAACATGCACAGAAAGGCTTCTGATTACAATGTTGACCGGCATGGAAGTGACAGAGGAGCAAGGTTAAATAGCGACTCCCACATCCTGATGGAAACAGGTGAACAGAGGGGATGATGCACACCAGTTCAATTCCACCAGTGGCCACCGGGGGAGCCCAAAATCCAATTTCACAACAGAGGTCATGCAGTCAAATGCAAACATGAAACTCCTCGCCGGAGGAGCCAGCATTTTAGGGGCTTATTTCAGCCGGGTCCCTGAATACACACACACCAAACTCCTCGCCGGAGGTGCCAGCATTCTAGGGGCTTATTTCAGCCGGGTCCCTGAATACACACACAAACATGACCACACTGGCGCTGAGCTCGTACATAAATTGACACTAGCGCATGGCCGTGCGGACATGCGCACCTCTTATAGCTGCAGCAAGTACAGGACCTTCCTAGAAGGACCAATGAGAGACTGCCACAGACGTTGAACAGCTTCAGGACCTTCCTAGAGGACCAATAGAATTTGCTGCAGTACCTGAGCATGTGACCCTTGATCTCCAATGAGAGATCTTACCCTGGGCATGCTCAGAAGGGGAAAAGTAGGACTTAGTCCCAAAGACATCTGCTCGCTGCTGACCAGTACTGGCTACAATGGCAGAAGCTGGAAGGACAGCAGTAACCCTTCGCATAGTGTCAGACTGAGCATGACGCTGGGACCGACGCCTCCGCTGAGCAGGCTCCACTGTGGCAGGAGAAGAATGGGAGACCGCAGCAGAGATGACTCGAGATTCCCCCTGTGCAGAGGCAGGAACTTGACCCCTAACACTCAGGGAGTTATTACTAAAAAAAAGTTTTTGAGGGTTTACTCATCCAGTTTCCAGTAATACCTACGCTTTATCTGTTACCCAAAATACACAAGGACCCGACGGTCCTCCCTGTGAGTCCTATTGTCTGTGGCCTGGGAGGGCTATGCGATCCTATTTGCAAATTTATTGAATATTATTTACATCCACTGGTTGAGATGCTCCCCTCCCACATCAGGGACACTACCGACGTCCTTCGGAGACTTGATGGCCTTGTTCTTGAGCATGATATGTGGCTGGTCACTGCGGATGTAGAATCCCTGTATACGTGTATCTTACATGAACATGGTTTGGGGGTCGTCGAATTTTATTTTAGTACAAGTAATCTGGATGTCACACTTCAATCTTTGATTTTGGAATTGCTTAATTTTATTTTGACTTATAATTTTTTTACATTCAAAGATCATTTTTTTCTACAGAAACGCGGTATCGTTACGGGAGCAGCAAGTGCACCGTCTTATGCCAACCTCTTGGTTATTGGGAGAGGGAGTTTTTTTGGGACGGGGCATCTGCCGTTACCCCGGTACAATGCTGGTATCGCTATATTAATGATTTGTTGATTATATGGCAGGGTTCGGTTGCAGACCTTCATAGTTTCATTTCTCATCTTAATATGAATATTTATAACATCAAACTTACGTATAAATTTCATAGGCAACAGATCTATATTCTGGACATCCAGATCCTTGTTTGTGAGGACAATAGAGTACAAACCGAGGTCTTCAGAAAGAAGACGTCGGTGAATGCTCTTTTACATGCCTCATTGGTCCACACTCCATCTACCATCGAGGCTATCCCGATAGGCCGGTTCCTGTGGATCAGAAGTTTGTGTTCCACCAGTGAACAACTTGAGACGCAGGCGCTGGACCATCGGAATAGATTTCATGCACGGGGGTATAGTAAGCGCTGTACAAAACGTGGCTATCAGAGGGCCAAGGAGTCCTGCCGTGGCCAGCTTCTGTCAGCCTCTAGGAAACTTCAGGATGAGTCCCATCAAATTACATTTATCTCTACGTATAATAATAGTTGGAGTACTATCCGTAACATTCTCAATAAACATTGGTCGATTTTAAAAACTGAGCCTGATATAGGTGGTTTGCTCCCTGAGAGACCACTGATGACAGCGAGACGAAGTCGAAGTCTGAGGAACCTTCTGGTTAAGAGCCACTATGTGGCAAATCCCTCCCTCCCTTTCTACACATGGAAACGTGTAGGTTGCTTCCCATGTGGGTCATGCTTGGCATGTCGAAATATTGAAAGAGTTGCTGATTTCTGTTCCTCTGATGGAAAACAAGTGTTCAAAATCAGAGAATACATTTCATGTAGTACGGATTTTGTGGTATACTATGCCACATGTCCTTTGGCTTGATATATGTGGACTTAACATCAAGACAATTACGTATAAGAACTAGGGAGCATGTTAGGGACATTAAGGCGGCCCAGACAATTGATGACGTGGCATCTCTAAAGATGATTCCCCGCCACTTCAAGCTACACCATGCTTGCGATCCAGATTTTCTAAAGATAAGTGGAATTGATAGGATACATGGTGGCATTAGAGGAGGTGATCTGAGATGTAGATTGGCGCAGCTTGAGCTCCGTTGCATCATAAAAGTGGATACTATGATCCCTTTGGGTCTAAATGAAAAGTTGAGTTTTTCATCTTTTCTATAACATGCCTATTATTTCATTTGACCCTTTTCTGTTGTGACACTTGTGCCTCTGGAATGATTCTTTTATCTCAATTTTATTAATGTGTTTTTTTCTGTTTTCACTTTATTTTATTCAGCGGATTTGTTTCAGCAATTGGAATTTGTGCCTTGTCAGCATTATCTGAGTGAATATCCTTTATGATGTCCCATAATCTGGCCAAAGTATGGATATGACAATCGAGCGTATATGATATATCAATAATATATTATGTGCTGTCTACAAGAGATAATCTGTCATCCATGGTTTAATTATGGATATATGGACTGGCTTTATATACTACATCAGCAATTAATAATCTGTGTTTTATACATGGGTTAAATCATGGATTAAGTGTGCTTCTATGATACTTTCTTGGGCAATCATGTTATTTTGTAATTTTTTTTCTTTTCGATGGAATTTATATGTGATTATAGTCTTTTGCCCTATAACCAATATGGCCACTCCTACATGGTATATATCTCTGGATGGGTCACCTTTTTCCTGCCGCAGGTGATGCATGTAGACGGTGCTTCCTGCTAGCCTGCGTGTCAGAAGGCATCTTTACAGAGCGATACATTCCATTGACATCAGACGGAACATTTGTTCCCTATATGCACCACTTCTGTGATGCTGGATGTGACGCGGTAGCGGTGGAAGTCCCGCCTCCAAGCACACGATGAACGCGGCCAGATGTTTCTTCTCTCCACTGCCACCATTGGTTACCAGCGATTGTTATGGGATATATAATGTGGCATTTGAAACACACATGCACTGCCCCCTGAGAAAGCAACCAGTGGGGCATTTGTGCAAGAGGTTGGCATCAATATGGGTAAGAGGCTGTGATACTTTAATCTCATGGGCTTGTATGGTATTTTATCGGCCACGATTTTCACTGTTGACAACTGCTTTAGATTAATGGCCATACTATCATATGGATATTATGAGTATAATGTGCTAGGTACTATTCAATTGCCCTCTAACCCATTTTGTGATTGGTGGTGTTATTACATATACCTTTTGAAATCATGCATAATGCACTTTAATAGTTATTGTGTACTAGATGGTGGCCCGATTCTAATGCATCGGGTATTCTATAATATGTATAGTAGTATATAACACAGCCCACGCAGTATATAATACAGCCCACATAGTATATAACACAGCCCACGTAGTATATAACACAGCCCACGTAGTATATAACAGCCACGTAGTATATAGCACAGCCACGTAGTATATAACACAGCCACGTAGTATATAACACAGCCCACATAGTATATTGCACAGCCCACGTAGTATATTGCTCAGCCACGTAGTATATAGCACAGCCACGTAGTATATAGCACAGCCCACGTATTATATAGCACAGACAAAGTATATAACACAGGCCATGCAGTATATAACACAGCCCATGCAGTATGTAACACAGGCCACGCAGTATATAACACAGCCCACGTAGTATATAGCACAGCCACGTAGTATATTGCCCAGCCACGTAGTATATTGCACAGCCACGTAGTATATAGCACAGCCCACGTAGTAAATAGCACAGAGACGTAGTATATAACACAGGCCACGCAGTATATAACACAGCCCATACAGATCAACACCGATCCTCCACCAAATTTCACAGTGGGTGCAAGACACTGTGGCTTATACGCCTCTCCAGGACTCCGTCTAACCATTAGACAACCAGGTATTGATCTGGGGATGCTTCAGCAATGCTGGGATTGGGCAGGTTATTCTTTGCGAAGGACGTATGAATCAAGCCACACACAAGGTTATCCTGGAAAAACAGTTGATTCCTTCTGCTCAGGCAATGTTCCCCCCACTCTGAGGACTGTTTTTTTCCAGCAGGACAATGCGCCATGCCACACAGCTAGGTCAATCAAGGTGTGGATGAATGACCACCACATCAAATCCCTGTCATGGCCAGCCCAATCTCCAGACCTGAACCCCATTGAAAACCTCTGGAATGTAATCAAGAGGATGATGGATAGTCACAAGCCATCAAACAAAGAACTGCTTAAATTTTTGTACCAGGAGTGGCATAAGGTCACCTCAAACGCAGTGTGAAAGACTGGTGGAAAGCATGCCAAGACGCATGAAAGCTGTGATTAAAAATCATGGTTATTCCACAAAATATTGATTTCTGAACTCTTCCTGAGTTAAAACATTAGTATTGTTGTTTCTAAATGTTTATGAGCTTGGTTTTTTTGCATTATTTGAGGTCTGGAAACAATGCAATTTTTGATATTTTTACCATTTCTCTTTTTCAGAAAATAAATACAAAATTTATTGCTTGGAACTTCGGAGACATGTTGTCAGTAGTTTATAGAATAAAAGAACAATTTACATTTTACTCAAAAATATACCTATAAAGAGAAAAATCAGACAAACTGAACATTTTGAAGTAGTCTGTTAATTTTTGCCAGAGCTGTATATGTACCGGTGCATGTATATACAGTATATTATACAGATAAGAGGACATTAAAGGATTGTTATTGAGATATACGCAACTATACACAACTATTGAGATTTAAAATACACAACTCTATACAGTATATAATAGGAAATTATATATTTTTGTAATGGCATTTAAAATGAAAGTGATATTTTAAGCGTAAACAGTATCCTTCTGATTAATGTAAAATAATCCAAAACTGGTTTTCTGGAAAGATCTGAAAACTAGGCTAATTGGACACAAGGTCAGTAAGGTTTTGATGGGTTCCACACTCGGCATATTCTTTCTGTTGGTGCGTGACATTTCCGTCCAGTGTCCTGCTGTATTATATGATCAGATCACACCATGGCTCCCAGAGCAGTTACCTCCAGACCACTCTGCCAGGTTCACATTCCTGCCCTGGGGCAAATAGCTGGTGAACAGGACCCTGCCCATAGCTTTGTGGCCAGAACTGGACCACTGATACCATACAGGTATACTCTCACCCTCCTGGTCACTCTCAGTAGGGGGCACATTTACATACATGCTCCAGCCCCACCATCACCATGCAGATGTTTCTGCCTATGAGTTCTGATTAACCCTTTTACACCATCTAAAGCCATAGATATAAAGCTCTTTCTGCAGTCAGAGAAGATGTGTAATATATTTATATTTTATAAAGAGGCAATATCTGCAATGGGGGTAGAGTTTTCCTTTGCATTTTCTTACCTGACAGAACATTTATGACCAGTAATGATGATTGATCATATATAGTAGTTATAAATGCCTCGTATATGCAGACCTCACCAGCTTTTGAGAGAATATGGCATTGGGACTGCAGATACTCCCATAATAAAGAGGGACTTTACATTCTCTTATATAGGGAAAGTGGTTCTTGTGATCACTAATGTTCTCCTGGGTGACACCTGCACCTGTCGGGCTTTATGATATTCTGCTGGATCTACACAATATGGCGCTGGCTGAGATACGCCTTCACGTGTAATGACATCTCATCCCTATTGATGACACCTTATTGTGCAAAGGACGAGACTTAGAACCAAAACCAGATAGATCGGCCTAAATTGGGAATGTGATACATGGCAGGACTCGATCAACCCAGGGTTTTTTACCAGAATTTTGGCTTAAAACAGCTCAAAATATCACAACATGATAAAGTTGTGTAAAAATGTTACGAATTTTGTTGTTTTAACACCCTTCATTAAGACTGGCATACAAAATGTTCTGCGAACCAGAAAGGAGCATGGATCCCTAAAATATTACTTTTAATATTTCCAAGTTAAAAACATTTGTAAACTCTCAAAAACTAATATAGACACAATGGCGCTCACCCACCTCAAAAATCCTCAGCTGCCAGGATCAAGTCAGATAAGTGCCAACTCTGCCACTGAAAAGATCTAGAAGTAATAATACATGATACCGCACTTGAGGATAAGAAAGTGAGAACAAGAACCTCATATGACACCAAAAACAATGTTCACTTCAGGGTATGGTGCAGTCGACCCCTTGTTATAATACCGCTGAGTAAATAACTGGAATTAGGCTACTTTCACACTAGCGTTAACTGCATTACGTCTCAAAACGTCTTTTTTCAGAAAAAACGCATCCAGCAAAAGTTTTTGCTGGATGCGTTTTTTCCCCATAGACTTGTATTGGCGACGTATTGCGACGGATTGGCATACGTCGTGTCCGTTTTACGACGGATGCGTCGAAATTTGGCCACACGTCGTCGGCAAAAAACGTTGCTTGTAACGTTTTTTGTCTCCGCCTAAAAAACGTGTCGCGACGCATCCTGCGGCATACGTCGTTGGCTACAATGGAAGCCTATGAGCGACGCAATGCAGCGCTGCAATACGTTTTTTTACACTGAGCATGCTCAGAAGCTGGATTTTGTTGCCAATTGGCCAGACACCCCCAAATCTATATAAACCTGGCCTGGGCCTTCAACCCCACATATGCCAGCAAGACCCAGAGAGAAGACTGCCAGCCACAAGACCCCAGCCAGCCACGTATTTAAGTGCCACGTATATAAGTGCCACGTATATAAGTGCCACGTATTTCAGTGCCACGTATTTAAGTGTCACGTATATAAGTGCCACGTATATAAGTGCCACGTATTTAAGTGCCACGTACTATAAATACTATAACTACGTGGTTATACGTGGCACTTATATACGTGGCACTTATATACGTGGCACTTATATACGTGGCACTTAAATACGTGGCACTTATATACGTGGCACTTATATACGTGGCACTGAAATACGTGGCACTGAAATACGTGGCACTTATATACGTGGCACTTATATACGTGGCACTGAAATACGTGGCACTGAAATACGTGGCACTGAAATACGTGGCACTGAAATACGTGGCACTTATATACGTGGCACTTAAATACGTGGCACTGAAATACGTGGCACTGAAATACGTGGCACTGAAATACGTGGCACTATGACTGTCAGAAAATGTTCATTAAACGGTTAGGGGTGAGGTTAGGGGTAGGGTTTGGATCCCTTTATCATCATCCGTAGTTCATTAATCGGATGTATCCAGAGTCGCCTCCGTCTCCGTTGCTGCAGAAGCATCCTCCGTTTTTCCGCTGCCGCCTCCTTCTCCCGCACTATGATATCCAGGCGATTCGTCTCAAAGATAATGTCGGTAACCAAACTAGCAATGCTCACAAGAACACCTTCCATCGCTGCCACAAAACTAAAACCCTCAAAGATGGGCTGTAAAAACAGTAACTATATAGTTTTCCATATTTTCCAGTAGCCAATCAAATTTGGGAGCCTCCCATTTTAAAAACGGATCAGTCGTAAAAACGGATGCAACGGATGGTAAAAACGGATGCAACGTATGCAACGCATCCAGTATTTTCGATGGAAACGTTTAACGGATTTGCGACGGATCCGTCGAAATGCTGTATGCGTTGCATACGTTTTTCACTTTTTTGACGCATCCGTTTTTTCAGCAAAAAAACGGATTTGCGACGTAATGCAGTTAACGCTAGTGTGAAAGTAGCCTTAGACAATCTTACCAGTTAAATAGGTTTACTAAGGAGGAGGCCAGTTTAAAAGCTAGTGCAGAAGGAAATGCTGTCCGTAATGGCCGTGTGGGGAAAGGACGCTTCATGCCATGAATTATACTAGTGTGTGTAATGGTAATATACCTTTGATTGCAATCCACTCATTATTACTTCTAGATTTGCAGACTCTCATTAACATGAAATATTACTGGGTAAAATATGATACGCATGATCTATTACCAGGATTGTATTCCAATAAGCACTGAATCCTTCACCTGGAGATAAATGCAGTCTATCCCACCCTACAGGAGTCCCTACAGGAGTTCTTACGGAAGACCCTACAAGAGTTCCTACAGGAGCTCTTACAGGAGTCCCTACAGAAGACCCTAAAGGAGTTCCTACAGGAGACCCTACAGCAGACCCTACAGGAGACACTACAGGAGACCCTACAGCAGACTCTACCGGAGACCCTACAGCAGACCCTACAGGAGTCCCTACAGCAGACCCTACAGGAGTCCCTACAGCAGACCCTACAGGAGTCCCTACAGCAGACCCTACAGAAGACCCTACAGCAGACAGACCCTACAGGAGACCCTACAGCAGACAGACCCTACAGGAGACCCTACAGGAGACCCTACAGCAGACCCTACAGCAGACAGACCCTACAGGAGACCCTACAGAAGACCCTACAGGAGTCCCTACATTAGACCCTACAGGAGTCCCTACAGAAGACCCTACAGGAGTCCCTACAGAAGACCCTACAGGAGACCCTACAGAAGACCCTACAGCAGACAGACCGTACAGGAGACCCTACAGCAGACCCTACAGGAGACCCTACAGGAGTCCCTACAGAAGACCCTACAGGAGTCCCTACAGCAGACTATACAAAAGACCCTACAGGAGTCCCTACAGCAGACTATACAAAAGACCCTACAGGAGTCCCTACAGCAGACTATACAAAAGACCCTACAGGAGACCCTACAGAAGACCCTACAGGAGTCCCTACAGCAGACTATACAAAAGACCCTACAGGAGACCCTACAGAAGACCATACAGGAGACCCTACAGGAGTCCCCACAGCAGACTATACAAAAGACCCTACAGGAGACCCTACAGAAGACCCTACAGGAGTCCCTACAGCAGACTATACAAAAGACCCTACAGGAGACCCTACAGAAGACCATACAGGAGACCCTACAGGAGTCCCCACAGCAGACTCTACACCCGACCCTACAGGAGACCCTGAGTTTACAAATGTTTTAAACTTGGTAATATTAAGTTATATTTTCTGGGTCCATGCTCCTTTCTGGTTTGCAGACAATCTGGGCCTCCCTCATTATACAATTAACGTTTGTCTTAAAGAATAGGGACCACAGACATTATGGCGCCTTTCTATTAGTCAGTGTTAGGACACTGCAAAAATACACACTAGGCCCCGAGCATGCAGACCGCCATTGTGCACGGCCGTCTCGAGGCCCCCGTACATTCAAGCTGTCCGCTGTAAACACCTGGATGAATCAGACCCCTTATGGCTGCACGACTTGTACACACATTGCATAGCCCCCCAGTGCACACCTGCGTTTCACCAGGGGTCAATGATTTGGGGCTAGGCTATGTCTGCAGCCGCCGCTAGGTGTCACTCATCACGTGGCTCGTTTAAACAAACATGTACATTCTAGTATGCAGCGATAGCGTGGCCCCACCGGAACGTCACGTGTCCCTGTCTATTCACCTCCTCTGCAGCTGATTGGCTGCGGTATTTCCTCAGCTCACGAGGCATGGAACGCAGAACGCCTGATGACGTAAGGCGGAAGTGGCGTCGATAGTGGCGGGCTTGTGAGAGGAGGGGCTATATAAGCGCTGCTCAGTGCGGCCGTTGTATTGTTAGAACGGAAACCGCACCCGTACACGTGATCCCACAACACCGGGCACCCGACGCCACCATGGGGGACAAGATGGACATGTCCCTGGACGACATTATCAAGATGAACCGAACCCAGAGGACGACTGGCCGAGGCAGGGGAGGGCGAGGGGCCCGCGGTGGCGCGTCCCGTGGTGGAGCAATAGGCCGCATTGGAAGTGGTGGCGGCGGTCGGGGAGGCGGAGGACCCGTGCGGACAAGGCCGATGCTAAACCGAGGCGGCAGGAACCGCCCCGCGCCGTACAGCCGGGTAGGAGGGGAGGGCCGCGGCCTAGCAGCGGGGGGCGGCCTGTGAGAGGCCTATGGCGCCTGGTGTTGGGGGGCTCACAGTCTCTTGTCTTCCAGCCCAAGCAGCTCCCGGACAAGTGGCAGCATGACCTGTTTGACAGCGGCTTCGGGGCAGGTGCAGGAGTGGAGACCGGAGGGAAGCTGCTGGTGTCTAACCTGGACTTCGGGGTCTCTGATGCTGACATCCAGGTATGGCTCCTTCTGTGGGTTATTGCAGCTGTGGCCCGTCCTGTAATGCCCCCATATGCGGGCATTCCGTGCCCAGTGTGTGACCCCCTTGTTGGTGGTTTCAGGAGCTGTTTGCGGAGTTCGGCACTCTGAAGAAGGCAGCAGTTCACTACGACCGATCGGGCCGAAGCTTGGGGACAGCAGATGTGCACTTTGAAAGGAAAGCTGATGCACTGAAGGCAATGAAGCAATACAACGGTGTCCCGCTAGATGGTAAGGTCCCGCTCGGCTTCCCATGGCAGCCGCCTGGGGACGGTGAGCAGCTCGGTGATCTGTCCTCCACGGGGACGGTGAGCAGCTCGGTGATCTGTCCTCCACGGGGACGGTGAGCAGCTCGGTGATCTGTCCTCCTTCCTTCTGCAGGTCGTCCTATGAACATTCAGCTGGTCACGTCACAGATAGAAGCACAGAGAAGACCTGTACAGAGGTGGGTAGTAAGCTGGCTGGGCCGCTGCGGATGGACGACTCCTGAACTGTAGTAATTTTTCTATATATTTTTTTTTTTTTTCCAGTTTGCCTAGGGGTGGTATGACACGGCCACGAGGGGGCTCAGCAGGGTTTGGTGCTGGTGGAGGAAACAGAAGAGGTGGCAGGGGAGGAAATCGGGGCCGTGGACGGGGAGCTGGCAGAGACACAAAGCAACAGTTATCGGCAGAAGAGCTGGATGCACAGCTGGACGCCTACAATGCCAGGGTGAGTGATGGTGGCAGTGTTATTATTATTGCTGCATGATGGCACTGTCTGTAACTTGTAGGGTTAAGTCCTGGCTATCCAGAGGATGGGAGGTTTTGAATTGCTTCACAGTAATTCTGAATGGGACTTGTGGTCCTGTGGCGACTGTGTGCCAAATAGGATGGTGATGTACATCAACACCATTCACTCCGCTGACACAGAAACCAGTTTTAGTATTGATGCTAGATTTCATACTACTAATAATGCAAAAAAAAAATAATTAATGAGTAACTAAACTACTGGTTGTGGTGTTTAGGGTCCCCAACACCTATTATTCTTAAGTATCCGTGTAGTAAAAGACCACTGTGGTCTGTTTAGGAGACTTGTTAAAGGGAATCTGAGTGGGATAAACCCTTCCAGTCTATATGGGCCTGTAAGTCATGTGAAAATGAATAAAATGACCCCTTCAGTCACAGATATCAATTCCTTATTTCAGAGACATAAAAAGTTTTTGTATATGTAAATCAACTGTTAAAGTCTATGGCCGGATACGTATCTGCCTGCAGAGCTTATTATAAATGAAGAGGACCATCACAGGTGTGAGACGTATAGATCGGCAGAGCCAACTGTCAGTCATTACATGTCTCACGTTAGTAATGTGCTCTAGAGGCAGCTTCTCACAGATTTGGCTGGCTCAGATCCTAATGACTCATTCACATATTCCAGAGGAACCCATGTTTTTTATGACCCTGGTTGTCAGAGCAAGGTGTCACTTTATTCAGCTTCCTATGACCTACATGCACATATAGACGGCTTATGAAAGTTGATCTTACTTTGTCTCCCTTAAGAGCTGTTGCGTGTTTGGGGTGGTGTTTTTTTTTTTTTTTATTATTATTAAAAAGATAGTACTTGATGCCTATATGTGGTGCCCACTTCTGCAGCATACCCTCCCGGCGGCAGCGTGTGTTGCCGCAGCTGTTCCTTATAATGTGCAGGCAGCTGATGCTGTGCCAGCTGTTCATTCTTATTCCTGTCTCCGCTTCTCCACAGATGGACACCAGCTAATCCTTCCCCATGCTCCTGTGCTGCAGTTCTATCTCTGGACATCATTTCCTTTCTATTCAACTTTTTTTTTTTGCTTTTATTTCTGATAGGTTTTAAACTCATGTAAAGTTGCATTATTTTTTTTTTTTTATTATGCAGACCTATAATTTTTTTTTGTACAGTTATTTTCTGGGATATTTTACTGGTTGTGTCATGAATAGGGCTATATTTAATAAAAAGGATTTGGTATATTTGTTCTTTGTGGCACATGTCATGTGCACAAAAGGATGAACGTTGGGGGACACTATCCTGCTTCTCTATGCCAATGTAATATGCTCTTTTTATGAAGCTATCTGCCAGGGGGCACTCAAGTATTGCATTTATTAAATCCTGTTGGGTCTGCAGTGCTGGGTTTGTCTTTTTGTTTCAAGTGTTTTTTTTTTTTGTTTGTTTTGTTTTTGTTACTTGGGTTACTCTGTTAAGATCCTACATGAAGACTTGTATAGGTCAGTTCAGTAACTTGTACAAGGAACATCGACATGAGCAATTGTGGGGTCAGAGGGATGCTTTCTCTGCAAAGGACATGCTGTATGTTCTTGTGAGGTGGCAACTTGATATCCAAGGATTTATGACAATATTACATGTGAAAGCTCTGTCTGCGACTATCTGACTCCCACTTTAACTACCTATGTTATTGTTGGCTGGGTTTTGATGACGATTCAACTTCTGTGGCTGTCAGGTACTTTGATTCCAAGCCGTGTAAAGGTAGATGGAAAGTTGCATGAGATGTTCCACACAATAATAACAAAAACAACTGATCTACAACTACTCATCCTATAACCCTACTAAACACCATTTCAAATAAAAATGGGACTACAGCTCTGTGATGCTGCTTAAAAAGTGAATAAAATCACCTAAAATATTCAATAATACCACTAAATGTCATAATAATCCTGGAAGTGAGACATTTTCCAAGGAAGAATGGGAGAAAATCCCTCAAACAAGAATGAAAGACTTGGCTGGCTACAAAAAGTGTTTACAAGCTGGAGTGCTACTAGGTGCTAACCATGTAGGGTGCACAAACTTTTGCCTTTTTGTAAATTTTACAATGTTAAACTTTTTACCTAACATGCAAAGGAAATGTGTCATCTTTAATGTTAGTCCATTTAGAGATAATTTCAGAACTTCTCACAATAGCAGTAATTTTGATCATGGGTGTCCGTTTTCCATGCCACTGTATGTTAGGAAGGGATCTGGGTGAATTTCAGTCCAATAAAGGGTCTCATAGGACCAGCTACATCCAACTTTAGGCATAAGCGTACATAGTCTTTGAAGCAGAAGCTTGAACGCTATCAGTGTTCTTCCTAAAGCGTGCCTTATTTTATGTATAAAATACCAGCAGCTGCCTAAAGAATGGTCAGGTCACTGTTTTTTGTTGTTGAAGTGGTTAAAAATGGATCATATTCAGTTTATGTGACAATGTGTAAAGAGTGGCATAGCACGAGCTTTGTCCAATGCTGGTATTGCTGTATTGGCCCCGTTGTGTCCACAGGAAGAATATGACCACAAGACCTGGACCTTCTGCGGCAGAACTAAGGTACTCGGGCCTGGTTTATGATTTGGGGGTTTTATTTTCCAAGTCATTTGTTTTGTAGTATTCTGCACCAAATTAAAAAAAAAAGTGGCACATGTTGGCTGATAAAGGTAGTTTTGTGCAAAGTCAAAGATATTCTTTTTCCAGTCAACTATTTTGTGCCTTTTGAGAGAAAAAAACTCCTTTAAAAAAAAAAAAAAAAAGTTGCATGTTAGTCTTCAGCTGTGCAAATCTAAACTTAGACAGGTCAGACTCCACTAGGGTACTAGAATGCAACTTTCTGAAAAGTTGCGAGTGAGTAAAAAACCATGGCTGCGTTGTGAAGTACACTTAATAAAAGGGCTCAATTTAAATAACGTATAAAGTGCAGACATAGAAGTCACTATGAGACCTATTGTTCTCCAGAAATAAGGTGCTACGGCAATGAGGGATCGAGGCCTATGAGACCAGATTCTGACCTAAATTGGTGTCAGAAGAACAGAAGTGGTGGCCATGTGATTATACACTGCCCCTTACAGATAGTTACCAGTAGATGGTGCTATAAACCCTTCCTTCTGGAGACTCGCTAGTGTGAAATGAAGACGCATCCTGGTGCCACCGATTTGGGTATATCACCTGTGTAAGGCTGGGTCATAAAACAATATTGTAACTCAAAGAATACCACTAATGGAAATGTGGGAAAAATTAAATTCATTACCAGGCCCGCTATACCATGAAATCGGGGAGGTCAAATGAGACTGATGGAGAGAAGGCTGCACATCCCGTCCGTCACTACCATGATAACTGCTGAATTCTTGGGTTTTGTTCACCACGACAGCAATTTTTAGGCTGCATTCACACAAATGCATTTGTGATGTGTTTTTGCTGTAATTTTTCCACTATGCTATTTTACATTTTCTGAATATCTTGTTAAAAAAAAAATAAAAAGAACACATCCTCAGTGAGGCATGGGTGGGATCTAACCGAGCAGAAGCTGCAGCGCTCACCCTGCAGATAGATGGCCATAGCTTCCAAGCAAGTACGTGTTCACATTAGGATGGGGGACTAATGCAGCATTTAAACAAGTAATCAGTAGTGATTAGCGCAAGTGCTCTTTACTCAAGTTTGCCTAGGGTGCTGGGATGACATGTTCGCGTCCCCACATGTCTCACGGCTGTTAGGGTATGTGCCCATGATCAGAAACTGCTGCTGGGTACTTGTGCAGCAGCCAGATGTTACAGCATAGTGGAGGAGATTTCTAAAGATCCCATGTCTACTATGCATCCATATATATGTGTAAACCGTGGCACTGCTCTGAAGGTGCTCAAAAAGAGGTTCCCACACCAGAATATTGAATGCACACGTGCAGAGTTGGTCCTATTGGGTCCCATCAAGAGAATGTATCAGAGGTGGCCAATGATATGAGTCTTGTCACAGATCTCTGGGCCTCAGTGGGGATCTGATTCAGTGAGTAGAAAAGGACGGCTCTATATATTAGGCTGCCATTAGGGCCCTAAACAAGCAGTGGATACCGCGTTTGGTACGGCACGAGACACCCACCACCACCGATGGTGCTGACATTCCACTGGTCCTAAACACGGCAGCCTAATATATATAGAGCCGTCGTTTTCTGACAAGACATATCATTGGCCACCTCTGATACATTCTCTTGATAGGACCAACCCTGCATGTGTGCATTCAATATTCGTAGAACTCTTTGCACATCTTTAGTGCCTTATCGACTCAGACACCTCAATAAGCAGTTGGTGTACTGAAGAGGGTCAGCTGTTTGACCGAAACGTTATATACCGACTGCAAATAAAAAATTCATCTATAAAACAAGTTGAGTGCCAAAAAATTACTTTATTACTATGCATCCATAGTAACCTGCAGACACTGACATGCGGCGCGTCTCTCCAGACTGCAGCATGTCAATATTTTTTCTGGAGACGTGAGCCTCCGCAAGATAAATGTCACCCGTACAATGTAGTGGACGCGGTGACTGAACACATGCGGAATCACTTGCGCTCAATAACCGACATGTACTGTGTATAAAGCACCCGAATGATCGTGGGCACCCGGCCTTAGCCACAAAACATGCTGGCATTGTCCATGAACGTCAGTGGCTATCCAACAGCCGCAAAACATGCAAGGACTCAAACATGTCACTCAAGCACCCGCAATACTCCGTGCACACCCGAGGAACGGGCACTTGTGCTAATCAGTAGGAATACTCTGCCCCACGTATCTGCTTGTATAAACAGGCCAGTGCTCATTGGCCATTTATCGGCAGCACATCACCTTGTGTGAACATCCTTCGATACTGTATGAAGGCTGTCTCCATCACTGATCATTGCTGGTACATGGGTCTCCAACACCTTCTATACGGTCGACCGGCACTTCTTAGGGTATGTGTCCACGTTCAGGATTGCATCAGGATTTTCCATCAGTATTTGTAAGCCAAAACCAGGAGTGGAACAATTAGAGGAAAAGTATAATAGAAACATATGCACCACTTCTGCATTTATCACCCACTCCTGGTTTTGGCTTACAAATACTGATGGAAAATCCTGACCAAATCCTGATGCAATCCTGAACGTGGACACATACCCTTAGGCTACCGTCACACTAGCAGTATTTGGTCAGTATTTTACATCAGTATTTGTAAGCCAAAACCAGGAGTGGAACAATTAGAGGAAAAGTATAATAGAAACATATGCACCACTTCTGCATTTATCACCCACTCCTGGTTTTGGCTTACAGATACTGATGTAGAATACTGACCAAATACTGCTAGTGTGACGGCAGCCTTAAGGTGTATGGACACGCCAAAAATCGCCAAATGCACCACAGGGACTTTTCTGGCAGCGTCTTCTCACCCTTGAGGGCACAGATGGGGGCTGGTTGGCCGCTGAAATCTGTGGCTTTCACAACCTCATGGTACAACCTGATGTGCCAATTTCTACCAGCCAATGCACCGCAGTGGGCGCAAGTCGCATACATACACATTGTTCTATCAGGCTCTCGTGTACGCAGGACAATGACCAGTGGTGGCCAGGATGACCGCTGAGACACTTTGGGTTTTCACATGGTGGCTCAGTGGTTAGCACAGTTGCACTGCAGCGCTGGGGTCCTGGGTTCAAATCCCACCAAGGATAACATCTGCAAGGAGTTTGTATGTTCTCTCTGTGTTTGCGTGGGGTTCCTCCCACATGCCAAAGACCTAGTGATAGGGAATCTAGATTGTGAGCCGCAATGGGCACAGTGCCGATAATGTCTGTAAAGTGCTGCGGAATTAATGGTGCTATATAAGGGAGTATAATGTTAATACTACATGCGATCACCCAAGAGATAAGTGGTTTGCTCTTTTGTCAGCTGATCACCAGCAGATTACTGCACACCACACATAGGTGATGGAAATAGCTGCAGTACAGTCCTGGAGCCCGGCAGAGATCTATGCCTAGCATGCATTACCCGCAGCATCATGGGAGTTGTAGTTTCCCACCAGCTGGAGACCACTGGGTGCAGACCAGTAAGCACTATGATATGATGCCCATTCTCTGGCCTGGGGTACAGAGCACTGCACTCACACTGTAAGGCTCGCTTTACGGTCACCGCACACTGTGCTGCACTGACCTCACCCTCCAGTACTTGCATCGAGTCTTCCTGCCTGGGTGTACCAACATGGCTGCACCAGGCGGAAATGACGCACGTTCCGGAACGGAAGACGATAGAGCACGGCGGGGCGTGTCCAGCCATCATTCGCCATTCCTGAGGGTGGGAGTTGTAAGAGCGGGGAACCGAACCGGCAGCGGTAAGTGTTCTGCTCACATGGGTGCGGCGGTGACAGCTGACTGAGAGCTCCCTGAGCCGGGATGGTGGAGTGTCACCACCTGGTCCTGCGCCGCAGGGAGGCTCCGGGTTCTCCCACATGATATATACGAACAGTGCCGGTGTTACCCGCCACTGCTCACTGTTGGCGGCATCCTGCCCGGTACCGCTCTTCTACCGATATACGTACACCCTGCATTATACACCCTATATACGGATACACGCTATATTATACACCCTATATACGCTATATTATGCACCCTATATACGCTATGTTATACACCCTATATACGGATACACCCTGCATTATACACCCTATATACGGATACACGCTATATTATACACCCTATATACGCTATGTTATACACCCTATATACGGATACACCCTGTATCATACACCCTATATACGGATACACCCTGTATCATACACCCTATATACGGATACACCCTGTATCATACACCCTATATACGGATACACCCTATATACGGATACACCCTGTATCATACACCCTATATATGGATACACCCTGTATCATACACCCTATATACGGATACACCCTGTATCATACACCCTATATACGGATACACCCTGTATCATACACCCTATATACGGATACACCCTGTATCATACACCCTATATACGGATACACCCTGTATCATACACCCTATATACGGATACACCCTGTATCATACACCCTATATACGGATACACCCTGTATCATACACCCTATATACGGATACACCCTGTATCCTACACCCTATATACGGATACACCCTGTATCATACACCCTATATACGGATACACCCTGTATCATACACCCTATATACGGATACACCCTGTATCATACACCCTATATACGGATACACCCTGTATCATACACCCTATATACGGATACACCCTGTATCATACACCCTATATACGGATACACCCTGTATCATACACCCTATATACGGATACACCCTGTATCATACACCCTATATACGGATACACCCTGTATCATACACCCTATATACGGATACACCCTGTGTCATACACCCTATATACGGATACACCCTGTGTCATACACCCTATATACGGATACACCCTGTGTCATACACCCTATATACGGATACACCCTGTGTCATACACCCTATATACGGATACACCCTGTGTCATACACCCTATATACGGATACACCCTGTATCATACACCCTATATACGGATACACCCTGTGTCATACACCCTATATACGGATACACCCTGTGTCATACACCCTATATACGGATACACCCTGTGTCATACACCCTATATACGGATACACCCTGTGTCATACACCCTATATACGGATACACCCTGTATCATACACCCTATATACGGATACACCCTGTAGTATAGCCCAGAGCTGGTTTCGCAATTCTGTTGGCTGTCATTGCAGTCAGCAGTTAGTGCCTTGGCTCATACTGTACAGGCAAGCTGCAGAAGTGTGAATGATGCTGCAGACTGTAACAGGCTGTAAGTCAGGGTCAGTACATGAAGGACGCATCACTCAGCGTTATATGTGGCTGTGTGCCATGCCCTGCATGCTCGCTGCACCTCATATGATCTGCATGCTCGCTGTGCCCCCGCCCGTGCTTTCTGTGTGATCTGCGTGCTCGCTGCACCCCTTGTCATCTGCATTCTTGCTGTGATCTGCGTGCTCGATGCACCCCTTGTCATCTGCATTCTTGCTGTGATCTGCGTGCTCGCTGCACCCCGTGACATCTGCATTCTTGCTGTGATCTGCGTGCTCGCTGCACCCCGTGACATCTGCATTCTTGCTGCACCCCTTGTCATCTGCATTCTTGCTGTGATCTGTGTGCTCGCTGCACACCATGTCATCTGCATTCTTGCCGTGATCTGCGTGCTCTCTGCACCCCGTGTCTTCTGCATTCTTGCTGTGATCTGCGTTCTCGCTGCACCCCTTTTCATCTGCATTCTTGCAGTGATCTGCGTGCTTGCTGCACCCCTTGTCATCTGCATTCTTGCAGTGATCTGCGTGCTTGCTGCACCCCTTGTCATCTGCATTCTTGCTGTGATCTGCGTGCTCGCTGCACCCTGTGTCATCTGCATTCTTGCTGTGATCTGCTTTCTCGCTGCACCCCTTGTCATCTGCATTCTTGCTGTGATCTGCGTGCTCGCTGCACCCCGTGTCATCTGCATTCCTGCTGTGATCTGCGTGCTCGCTGCACCCCGTGTCATCTGCATTCTTGATGTGATCTGCGTGCTCGCTGCACCCCTTGTCATCTGCATTCTTGCTGTGATCTGCGTGCTCGCTGCACCCCGTGTCATCTGCATTCTTGATGTGATCTGCGTGCTCGCTGCACCCCGTGTCATCTGCATTCTTGATGTGATCTGCGTGCTCGCTGCACCCCTTGTCATCTGCATTCTTGCTGTGATCTGTGTGCTCGCTGCACCCCGTGTCATCTGCATTCTTGATGTGATCTGCGTGCTCGCTGCACCCCGTGTCATCTGCATTCTTGATGTGATCTGCGTGCTCGCTGCACCCCTTGTCATCTGCATTCTTGCTGTGATCTGCGTGCTCGCTGCACCCCGTGTCATCTGCGTGCTCGCTGTGATCTGGGTGCTTTCTCCACCCCATGTGATCAGGGTGCTGGCTGTGATCTGGGTGTTTGCTCCACCCCATGTGATCAGGGTGCTGGCTGGACCCCTGCTGCTGCCTGATCTTCGTGCTTGCTCGTACAATTTTAGCAGCAGTGACCTGAAGAATGAAAAGCTGTCAATCTTGTGCATTGCTTTTCTAATGCCTTCTTAAGTCCTTGTGTACATGGTGAGAGGGAACCCCGCTGTCCTGCCGACATGTATGTGTTGCGGCTACCTTCCAGCTACACCTGACATGATTCCTGTTTAACGGAAAAAAACCAAACCTGGTTCATACAGGGATTGTCCGCCCCTAAACCTTTATCGCCTGCCTTCTAGATAACACATTTTAGACTGCTGAAGATCTGACTTTTGCCCCCCCCCCCCCCCCCCCCCCCCACTGATCTCAGGTACAAGGTGTCCTAGATGTGCAGTTATGTGATGGTCGCACACAGTGGCTGCTCATCTGTCGTCTGTTGCTCTTTTTATGGCACACGGATGGGAGGCATTTAGCTCTTGAATGTTGATAGAAAATAAGCAGAAGATGGTGCAAAGGTTTGTCGTGCCTTGTAAAATGAAACGGACAAGATTTGTGCGCAGCAGTATATAGAGGCACCTCGCCTTTACATCTTTACAGTAGTCTGCTTAAAGGGTCTGTCCACCTCTTGACAGCCAGGTAAATTGCCCATAATTTAAAAAAAACAAAAAACATCTCTTTACCTCCCGGACCACCAGCATGGCACTAAATAGTTAATGTTGCGGTGCATGGTGGGGTTCCCCTTTGGGGGGCTTCTGTCTGTAATTTCACCCTGAATTGAGCCGATGCCCAGTGCTGTGCCAATGCCCTGTCTGCCCTGTGCCATTGCTCATTTTGCCAGTCACTTCTGTACCCACACGGGTGCGCGCAGGGCGGGGGAGGAACGCTGCTGTACTTCCTCTTTCAGGGGAAATCCTGTGACCTTGCTGCAGTCATTTACACTACTGGGGCCGGCTCATTGTCTGCTGCCCTATCGCAGTGCCGGGTGCTTGTATCTGATGAATGTCCTGAATGTGAAACCTCACCCTATGGCAGGGCCATGTGCCAGTCGGCACCATACAGATATATAGTGAGTATACTTGCTAGCCCGATTCTTTCGCTTAGTAAATCTACTTCCCCCAATGCTTCACATTTATCTGCTGACAGTTTCCAGTTTTAGGTGTTTGATTGTTAATTGCTATATGAATGAAAGCTTCTACAAGTTTTGTTTCCGTTCTTCGTGATTTCCCAGATGTTTGCTTGCTGTCATTGAATGAGGACACTAGTAGGACTAGGTTTACCTTAAGGCTAGCATTGTAAACCCCTGATAAAAGGGATCCTGCAGGGAACCTCTGACAGAGGCCTGCACTTCAGTGAAGCCAATGAAGTCACTGTGGACCCCGAGTGGCCTCCGTCCCGGCAGTATTCATCTTTTTCGTACATGCACAATAACGTTTTAGCAATAATCACTATTGACATTTGCTCAGGGCTGTAATGTTGGTAAAACTGTTTCTTTTTCCCTATCCTTAATAAAGGGCGCCCTCTCTGAAACATGGCTGAACACGAACCCACTTCAGAGCAACTTGCACAGATCGCAGCAGAGAATGAGGAGGATGAGCATTCTGTGAACTACAAGCCTCCAGCACAGAAAACCATCCAGGAGATACAAGCTCTGGACCAGGATGATGAGAGCCTGCGGAAGTACAAAGAGGCTCTGCTGGGCCCTGTTCCTAGCACACTGGGTAAGTCCAGCCACTTTAAAAGGGATCTGTCTCCGGCTTTATGCCAATTGGAATGCAGCATATAATGAGGTCAGAGCCCCTGATTCCAGCATGGATCATTCAGTGGGGTCTTTACTATAGTTTTGATGCTTAATCTGTTGCAGCTCTGTTACTCTTCTCAATAATCTATGTCAAGCCCCGCTTATGCAGTATATTGACAGCTTTCTGATGACACTGCATAGGCAGAAAGCTGCTAATCCGTGGTGGGATTCGTGTGTAGCCAGAACTCATAAATATGGAGGACTGCATAACAGGAGCTCATAGCTGCAACAGATAAGTGTTTTGTCAAAACTACAGCAAGCAGCCCATTAAGTGACACAGCAGCAAAAACTTGGCAATATATTTTATTCGGACTCACATGACAGCACCACGAGAGAGGGGATCCACCCCTTAGGAACAGGAAACCCACAGATACAAAAGGGCGGCACCTCTCCCACGTATCAGTTGGTTTCCTGTTCCTAAAGGGACGGGATCCTGCAGAATTTACAAAAGGATCCCAGGCCGGCCGGCCGACTCAGGTAGCGGGGGGGTCTCCTACCTCGGCCGGTGCGGAGATCCTGGAAGATGTCACGGTGGCCCTGGCAGGGCTGCACGGCAGTGACTTTCGTCAGGGAGCGGCCACCGGTGGTGTCCTGTCTCCGGGACCAGCGCTGGGTGAGTATGTCCCCTGGGTCTCCTCTTCCCGGTGCAATGGTGTGGCTGGGGGCTCTGTGTACGGCGGCGCATTTGGTGGCACCACCCTGTGTGCTGCTGGTTTGCCGGTGTCCCACGCCGTTCCAAGCGCCGACAGGAATCGCTGGGAGCCCGGGTGATGTCGGGGGCGGAGCCGGCAGTCACTTCCGGGTTTTCGGGGTCCCGCGCATGCGCGATGTATCCAAGATGGCGGCGCCCACCGGTAATTGCACGCCGCTTGCATTCGGACCCCGGAGATGACCTCCTGCACCTGGGGGGAAGCAGGCAGCAAATCAGAGGAGCACTGGGCATATCTGCTGACCGGAGGAGGGGTTATAAGAAGAACTCCGGATCGTGGTTCCTTGCTTCTGACCTCATATTGTGAGTATGGAGGACGAGCATATACAGCAGCCTCAGCTGCTGGAAGAGGTGTCTCAGAAGCCTAAAGGAAAGGAACGCGACAGAGGGAGTAGTGAATCTGGCCGCAAAAGCTCCTCCAGACAGGGGTCTGGAGCATCAGCCAGGAAGAATCCCCCTCATATTCCGGTACCTTTCTTTGGGCAGCCGCTGGTAAGTGATCTTCGTGAAAGTTCACCCAGTGACGTGATTCCCCTCATATGTTTTATTATAGGGGAAGAAATGTGTCAGTAAGGCGAAACACAGAGAATGCGGCATCTGCAGGGTTCCCTTACCTGATTTGTGCCCTAAAAAAACTATGTGCCCCCTGTATCCAGCAGACGGTGAGGTCTCAGGAAGGGGGAGGGGGTGAGAGCATTATATCTACATAGATTAGATTGCCTTACTTGCCCCCTCAGGTAGCGGAGGAATCCCTTACTATGGCCGCAAGCCTAAAGGAGATGGTCAGGATGGAAGTCAAACAGTCCATAAAGTGCCTATCTCAAGCGGGAAGTTCTAAATATAAAGCTCCATTGTTCTCCGATTCTTCAGTGGATGAGGATAGGGAGGAAGTTTTCTCTGGTTCAGCTGCATCTTCCTCTTCCTCGGACGAAGATGCCGCTCGCTTCTGTCTAAACCTTGAGAGGATAGATAAGTTAGTTAAAGCGGTCAGAGGAACAATGGGCATAACAGAACCCAAACCCCAACTTTCCAAAGAGGAAATTGTTTAGTGGACTGGAGCAAAAGAAACGTAGAGTTTTTCCGCTCAATGAAAAAATTCAAGAACTTATTAATAAGGAGTGGAAGAAGCCTGAGAAAAAAGGTTCCTTACCACCAGCACAGAAACACAGGTATCCCTTTGATGATCCAGCAGTCATCAATTGGGAAAAAGCCCCTAAATTGGATGCGGCAATAGCCAAGGTGGCGAAACGAGCCTCTCTTCCCTTCGAGGATATGGGAACCCTAAAGGACCCCCTTGATAGGAAGGCGGACCCTTTTCTAAAGGGTACCTGGGAAATGTCGGCCGGTTCCTTGAGACCTGCGGTAGCTTCAACTTGTACAGCGAGATCAATGATGGTTTGGCTGGATCAGTTAGAGACCCAGTTGAAAGAGGGAGCTTCACGGGACTCTATTCTTACTGCTTTACCGGTGATTCAGGAGGCAGCTGCCTTCTTGTCGGATGCTTCCATTGACTCTGTTAAAATGGCTGCTAGGGCAGCAGGATTCTCGAATGCGGCTAGGAGAGCCCAATGGTTAAAATGCTGGCCAGGTGATATACAACCGAGATCAAAGCTTTGTGCCATTCCGTGCAAAAAAGAATATTTACTCGGGTCCACCTTGTATGAACTAGAAAAAGCAGGAGACGACAAAAAGAAGTTCCCTAATCTATTTGGATCCTATCGTCGTCCCTTTAATAAAAAGCGATTTGGTCGCAGAAGAAAGCGTGCCTTTTCACCTATAAGAGATTGGTCTAGATGGGATGATAGACGTAGAAGAGGTACAGGATATATGTTCCATCGTTCCTCAAAGGAGAGGAAGAAGGAGGACAAATGACTAAGAATTCCGGTGGGGGGGTAGACTATTGCAGTTCTATTCAGAATGGTCAGAGATCACAAATAGTGTTTGGGTACAAAACACTATTTCTCAGGGTCTCACACTTGAGTTTTACCGTACCCCACGGGATAATTTTAAGTTAACTCCTTTGCGTTCTTCTCCCCTGGAACAATCTGCTCTAGAGCAAGAGGTGTGGTCTCTTTGCTCTAAGAATGTCCTTATAGAGGTTCCAAAGTCTGATAGAGAGAAGGGATTTTATTCTCCCCTGTTTCTGATTCAGAAACCTGATAAGACTTATAGGACCATTATAAATCTCACACATCTTAATAGTTATCTGGTTAAACATACCTTTAAGATGGAATCCATCAACTCAACAATAACAATGCTGTTCAAAAATTGTTTTATGGTGGTAGTCGATTTAAAAGATGCCTATTATCATGTGCCCATTCATGAAGATTTCCAGCAGTTCCTGAGGGTAGCAGTATTAATGGGGGGTGTAGTTCACCATTTTCAGTACAGACCACTTCCCTTCGGTATAACTTCTGCCCCTAGAGTATTCACAAAAATAGTTGCGGAGGTTATGGCTCATTTGCGGGAATCTAATATTCTTATTGTTCCCTACCTTGATGATTTCCTCATAGCAGGGAACTCAGTGGAACACTGTTTGTCCCAATTAGAGTTAAATTGGAACTCCTGGACTGGATAATTAATTATGAAAAATCCCGGTTGCAGCCCCTAAAAATTCCAAAGTTTTTAGGGTTGTTGTTAGATTCAACTACACAACAGTGTCTCCTTCCAGAAAATAAATTAAATCAGATTCAAGATCAGGTATTAAAGGCGATTAATACACCCTCTATGTCCCTTCCACAAGCTATGTCCCTGCTGGGGTCCTCCACATCTTGCATCCCAGCTGTAAGATGGGCACAATTTCATTCTAGACCCCTTCAAAAAGATGTGTTGATTAATGACAAAATCTTGAGGGGTGTATTAGGGGAAAAAATAACCTTGAAACCGGCAACTATTGAATCCCTAAATTGGTGGCTGTATAGGGATAATTTGTCGGCAGGAGTCCCTGGATAATAGATATATTGTGGGTGATAACTACGGATGCTAGCTCATCAGGGTGGGGGCTCACATGGATGACATTGTGATTCAGGGTCAATGGGAATCATACACAACGTCTTCATCCAATCAGAGGGAATTATTGGCAATTGAATTGTCAATTAAAAAACTCCTCATGTATCTGCAGGGCCACCACGTCAGGATCCTCTCGGACAACCAGGTGGCAGTCGCCTATATAAATCATCAAGGTGGAACACGTTCCGAGACTCTGATGCAGGTCACAGATCGCCTGTTCCAGATGGCAGAAGCGAATTTTCAATCTTTGCTCTCCACATCAGAGGAAAGGAGAATATAAAAGCGGACTTTCTCAGCCGCAATATACTAAGACAAGGGGATGGTCTCTAAATGGAGACTTCTTCAAGCAGATTGTCCGCCGATGGGGTCGGCCAGTGGTGGACCTATTTGCTACAAAAGACAACAGAAAGTAAAAGACTTTTGTTCTCTGAATCCCAGGGAAAATCCGCTAGCAGTGGATGCATTCCTCATAAAATGGGATTTTACTCTGGCTTACGCCTTCCCACCATTGAACCTTTTAACCTCTAGTGGTGAGGAAAATCAGAGAAGATCGTGCGAGGGTCATTCTGATTGCTCCTTTCTGGCCCAGGAGAACCTGGTTCGCATGGCTCAGGACAATGTCGGTAGGCGATCCCTGGGTGCTACCAGACATCCCAAATTTACTTTTCCAGGGGCCGGTATTCCATCCACAAGTGAAGGCACTCCATTTAACGGCTTGGAGTTTGAGCGTTCGTTATTAAAAAATAAAGGCTTCTTCTCTAATTTGGTTGATACCCTTTTAAAAAGTAGAAAGCAGATAACGAGAATCTACTCTAGAACCTGGAGAAAGTTCCTGACTTCCTCAGATTTTAACATCAGTGAAGGAGTACCGATACGCCAAATATTAGAATTTCTGCAGAGGGGGTTAGAGTTAAATCTCTCCACAAGCACACTGAGAGTACAGGTATCAGCACTTGGTGCCCTGTTCTCGTGTAATATTGCTAACAATCATTGGGTGTCGAGATTCATTAAGGCAGCCGGTAGAGCTAGACCGTTACATAAAAATAAAATGGTACCGTGGGACTTAAATCTAGTCCTTTCTTCTCTAACAAAAGACCCCTTCGAGCCCTTAAATGAAGCCTCAATCAAAATGTTATCTCTCAAAACAGCTTTTCCGATAGCTATAACATCAGCTCGCAGAATAGGAGACATCCAGGCGCTTTCTAGACTTCCCCCGTATACAGAATTTTTACAGGATTTATGAGTTATCTTCAGGCCAGACCCAGCCTACTTTCACAGATCGCAGGAGATAGTTTTACCTTCATTTATCCCTAATCCTTCTAACCCTAAAGAAAATGAAGTCCATACATTAGATGTTAGGAGATGCCTTTTACAATATATTTCAGTTACTAATGACTGGAAGAAAGATGATGCACTATTCCTATCCTTCCAAGGTCCTAGGAAAGGGGTTAGAGCGTCAAAATACACACTAGCTAAATGGATTAGGGAGGCTATCTCTCTGGCTTACACGGCAGGTGGGGGTCCAGCTTCGCAGAATCTGAGGGTGCATTCCACCCGAGCCATGGCATCATCCTGGGCGGAAAGGTCTGGAGTGTCAATCGACCAGATATGTAAGGCGGCCACATGGTCATCCCCTTCCACCTTTTTCAAACACTATCGGTTGGACTTGGGGTTTTCCTCAGATCTCCCCTTCGGGTTAAGGGTGCTGCAGGCTGTGGTCCCTCCCTAAAATGGCTTACATCTCTGTAAATCTCTCGTGGTGCTGTCATGGGAGTTCGAATAAAGCATTAAGCTACTTATGGGTAGCGGCATTTTTCGGAGGCCCATGATAGCACCCTTAATTCCCTCCCTATTCACGTGGGGGTTGCACTTCCTTTAAGTATTTATAAAAAAAAAAAAAAAAAAAAAGGGTGATTTTCTCACGTGTGATATCTGGATTGTTACTTTATTAAAGATATTGTATTTAACTATATAATGTTGTGTTTGCTTGTCATTAACTGCGGTAGTCCTCTCAGGCTCTGTAATACAACTGATACGTGGGAGAGGTGCCGCCCTTTTGTATCTGTGGGTTTCCTGTTCCTAAGGGGCAGATCCACTCTCTCGTGGTGCTGTCACGGGCCTCCGAAAAATGCCGCTACAAGTAAGTAGCTTAACCCCTTCGCGACATGCGCCGTACTAGTACTGCGCTGCCGGCACTGCATTTGTGCCAGCCGCAGTACTAGTACGGCGGATCGATCACCGCGGTCTCGCGCTGAGCGCCGCGGTGATCGGGTGCGGGTGTCAGCTGTATATGACAGCTGACACCCCGCAGCAATGCCCACGATCGGCGCTAGCGCCGATCGCGGGCATTTAACCCCTCTGATGCCGCTGTCAGTAGTGACAGCGGCATAGAGGTGGATCGCGCAGGGACGGGGGCTCCCTGCGCTCTCCCACCGGAGCAACGCGATGAGATCGCGCTGCTCCGGTGATCCGGAAGGAGTCCCCGGATCCAAGATGGCCGCGGGACTCCTTCCGGGTCATTTACTGACCTGGGTTGCCGGCGCCTGCTGAGAGTTCCTAATAGCAGGCGCCGGCAAGCCTCTGTAAGTTGCCTGTCAGATCGTTGATCTGACAGAGTGCTATGCACACTGTCAGATCAACGATCTGATCTAAAACAGTGATGTCCCACCCTGGGACAATGGTAAAAAGGAAAAAAAAAAATACAATGTATAAAAAATAAAATAAAAAAATCCCCAAATAAAGAAAAAAAAAAAACATTTCCCAGTAAATCCATTTATTTTTGTAAATAACAAAAAAAACAATAAAAGTACACATATTTGGTATCGCCGCGTCCGTAACGACCCGCTCTATAAAACTATCCCACTAGTTAACCCCTTCAGTGAACACCGCAAAAAATAAAAATAAAAAACAAGGCAAACAACAACGCTTTATTATCATACAGGCGAACAAAAAGTGGAATAACACGCGATCAAAAAGACGGATATAAATAACCATGGTACCGTTGGAAACGTCATCTTGTCTCGCAAAAAAAAAGCTGCCATACAGCATCATCAACAGAAAAATAAAAAAGTTATAGCTCTCAGAATAAAGCGATGCAAAAATAATTATTTTTTTATATAAAATAGTTTTTATTGTGTAAAAGCGCCAAAACATAAAAAAATTACGTAAATGAGGTATCGCTGTAATCGTACTGACCTGAAGAATAAAGTTGCTTTATCAATTTTACCACACGTGGAACGGTATAAACGCCCCCCCCTAAAAGAATTTCAGAAATTGCTGTTTTTTGTTCATTCTGCCTCCCAAAAATCGGAATAAAAAGCGATCAAAAAATGTCATGTGCCCGAAAATGGTACCAATAAAAACGTCAACTTGTCCTGCAAAAAATAAGATCTCACATGACTCTGTGGGCCAAAATATGGATAAATTATATCTCTCAAAATGTGGTGATTCAAAAACTATTTTTTGTAATAAAAAGCGTCTTTTAGTGTGTGATGGCTGCCAACCATAAAAATCCGCCAAAAAAACGCTATAAAAGTAAATCAAACCCCCCTTCATCACCCCCTTAGTTAGGGAAAAATAATAAAATTTTAAAAAATGTATGTATTTCCATTTTCCCATTAGGGTTAAGGCTAGGGTTAGGGCTAGGGTTAGGGTTGGTATTAGGGCTAGGGCTGGGGTTAAGGTTGGGGTTGGGGTTTCAGTTATAATTGGGGGTTTCCACTGTTTAGGCACATCAGGGGCTCTCCAAACGCGACATGGCGCCCGATCTCAATTCCAGCCAATTCTGCTTTTAAAAACTAAAACAGTGCTCCTTCCCTTCCGAGTTCTCCTGTGCGCCCAAACAGTGGTCCCCCCCCCAACATATGGGGTATCAGCGTTCTCAGGACAAGTTGGACAACAACTTTTGGGGTCCAATTTGTCCTGTTACCCTTGGGAAAATAAAAACGTGGGGGCTAAAATATCATTTTCGTGGAAAAAAATATATTTTTTATTTTCACGGCTCTGCGTTACATACTGTAGTGAAACACTTGTTGGTTAAAAGTTCTCACAACACATCTAGATAAGTTCCTTGGGGGGTCTAGTTTCCAATATGGGGTCACTTGTGGGGGGTTTCTACTGTTTAGGTACATCAGGGGCTCTGCAAATGCAACATGACACCTGCAGACCAATCCATCTAAGTCTGCATTTCAAACGGCGCTCCTTCCCTTCCGAGCTCTGCTGTGCGCCCAAACAGTGGTTCCCCCCCATGTATGGGATATCAGCGTACTCAGGACAAATTGGACAATAACTTTTGTGGTCCAATTTCTCCTGTTACCCTTGGGAAAAAAAAAATTGCGGGCTTAAACATCATTTTGTGGAAAGAAAAAATGACTTTTTTAATTTTCACAGCGCTACATTCTAAACTTTAGTGAAACAATTGGGGGTTAAAATTGCTCACCACACATCTAGATAAGTTCCTTAGGGGGTCTTCTTTCCAAAATGGGGTCCATTGTGGGGGGTTTCCACTGTTTAGGCATGTCAGGGGCTCTCCAAACGCGACATGGGTTCCGATCTCAATTCCAGCCAATTTTGCATTGAAAAGTCAAACGGCGCTCCTACCCTTCTGAGCTCTGCCATGTGCTCAAACAGTGGTTTATCCCCATATATGAAGTATCAACGTACTCAGAACAAATTGCACAACAACTTTTGGTGTCCAATTTATCCTGTTACCCTTGGGAAAATAAAAAATTTGGGGCAAAAAGATCATTTTTTGTGAAAATTAATATGACATTTTTTTTACGGCTCTACGTTATAAACTTCTGTGAAGCACTTGGAGGTTCAAAGTGCTCACCACACATCTAGATTAGTTCCTTAGAGGGTCTACTTTCCAAAATGGTGTCACTTGTGGGGGTTTCCACTGTTTAGGCACGTCAGGGGCTCTCCAATCGAGCCATGGGTTCCGATCTCAATTCCAGCAAATCTTGCTTTGAAAAGTCAAATGACGCTCCTTCCCTTCCGAGCTCTGCCATGTGCCCAATCAATGGTTTACCCCAACATGTGGGGTATCGGCGTACTCAGGACAAATTGTACAATGACTTTTCTGGTCCAATTTCTCCTGTTACCCTTGGTAAAATAAAACAAATTGGATCTGAAGTAAAAATTGTGTGAAAAAAAAGTTAAATGTTCAATTTTTTTTAAACATTCCAAAAATTTCTGTGAAGCACCTGAGGGGTTAATAAACTTTTTGAATGTGGTTTTGAGTACCTTGAGGGGTGCAGTTTTTAGAATGGTGTCACTTTTGGGCATTTTCTGTCATATAGACCCCTCAAAGTCACTTCAAGTGTGAGGTGGTCCGTAAAAAAAATGGTTTTGCAAATTTTGTTGCAAAAATGAGAAATCGCTGGTCAATTTTTAACCCTTATAACTCCCTAACAAAAAAAAATTGTTTCCAAAATTGTGCTGATGTAAAGCAGACATGTGGGAAGTGTTGTTTATTAACTATATTATGTGATATAACTCTCTAATTTAAGGGCATAAAAACTAAAAGTTTGAAAATTGCTAAATTTTCATAATTTTCGACAAATTTTTGTTTTTTTTCACAAATAAATGCAAGTCATATCGAAGAAGTTTTACCACTATCATGAAGTACAATATGTCACGAGAAAACATTGTCAGAATCAGCAGGATCCGTTGAAGCGTTTTAGAGTTATGACCTCATAAAGTGACAGTGGTCAGAATTGTAAAAATTGGCCCTGTCACTTAGGTGAAAACAGGCTTCGGGGTGAAGGGGTTAATGCTTTCTTTATGTCAAAACTAAGCACAGCCTTGTCCAAATCCTAATCTGCAGGAAGTTTGTACTGTATGCCTGTTGTCCCTGTCCACACCTAAGACGCCTCCTTCATCCCGTCTTGTGTGAGAGAGGGGGGACGAGCGATTGATTGCAGGCTATGGAAGAAACCATAACTAATGTAGCTTTTTCTTTCCTATTAGATCACAGCGCTCCAAATGTTGTTGTCACCAAACTGACCCTGGTGTGTGCCGATGCTCCCGGCCCCCTGCAGTTGGATCTAACAGGTATGTGAGCCTTTGTGAATCGGACAGTGCGCATAGTCATGGCTTCATCACACTCGAGGGTCTGACCTTAATTGTTTTCTGTACACATCAGGAGACCTTGAGAAGTTTAAGAAGGAATCGTTCACCCTTAAAGAAGGGGTTGAGTACAGAATCAAAATCAGCTTTAAGGTGAGGATGCTGAATGCTAGGTGCGAGGTTCTGGAGATGTCAGTCGTCATATAATGAAACTTCCATTGTTTTTTTGGGCTTACAGGTTAACAAGGAGATAGTGTCCGGACTGAAATATCAGCAGCAGACGTACAGGAAAGGTGTAAGATGTAAGTGTTCATATACATCCATTCTACCTCTGAGTTCAGCTTCCTCACTTCATATGATGCGGTCAGACATCTCATCTGATTTTGGGGACAATCTAATGTACATAAGGGCGGTCTGATCTTCCCTCAGAAGTTAAAGGGAACTTTTCACCATGAAGAGAAGATGCAGTCCAATCTGCAGGCATGATGTTATATGGCAGGAGGAGCGGAGTAGATTGATATATAGCTTTGTGAGAAAAGATTCAGAATAACCCGTGTTGTAGTCATTTAATCATGTACTCTTTCTGGGGTTTTGGGTCCAGAGGGCGGTCTGATCAGTGACTGAAAGCTCTTCTTGTATAAGTGTGTATAGAGATGGCTGTCAGTCAGTAATAGGCCCAAAATCCCAGAAAGAGCAGAGGATTAAATAATGGAAACACGGGTTATACTGAATCTTTTCTCACAAACCTATGTATCAATCTACTCCTCTCCCCCTGCTCTATATCATGGTGACTGTATTCCCTTTATGATAGGTTACCTTTAAAGGGAATCTATCATCAGTTTTTTGCTATTTTAATTTGAGAGTAGCATAATGTAGAGGCTGAGAGCCTGATTTCAGTAATGTGTCACTTACAGGGCTGCTTATTGTAGCTTCAATAAAATCACTGTTTTATTAGTAGGAGATTATCACTAGCGGACTAGTTGTCTGGTGCCATGTAGTCCTCCTGCTCTTGAGTAACCGCATTGAAACCACTGATTCTCAGCTTTCTGCCTATGCACAGTGTATACCGAAAGCTGCCAATCAGGGGTGTGGGCGGGGTTATACAGAGCTCCGCATTAGAGAACTTCTAGATCTGCAGCACCGAAAACCGTGATCACCGAGGTCCCCGGCAGTTTTTAAATTAAGTAATAGTTTTAAATGCTGCAGTGTTTCTGAGTCAAACATACCTGGCTGAGGTCATACAGTCAGTGCCTGATACATGGTGCTTGTGGATCGGGCAGCATGTATCATAAGTCAGGTTCACAATAAGTATGCGTCTTACAGGTAAGTGTCCTGTGCAGCCAAGACACTGGCACACCTGTAAGAGTTGATCCCTGATCTTGGCAGTTGTGAAACATTAGTCAGAATTGGGGGAATGATTAAAAAAGTTCTTTGTGTTGTTATACTTTGCCTTGTTCTGTGCGCTGCTTGTGGGTCGGTGAATGAAAACTATCATTAATTACAGTGAGAGTCTGAGAACCTGTTTTGTGTGACACAGGAGAGAGCTAAGACAGACATAATGACCCGTGCCCAGATCCATCGTGTTACTGGTAGGCTGTGGTTACATGTAGGCTTGTGGCTCAAGTTCTAGACTAGTGTGTAGTCATTGAGCTGTCGGCAACCACACTAATGAAAGCTTTTTATTTCTTCTAGTGGACAAGACAAACTATATGGTCGGAAGTTACGGCCCCCGTGCGGACGATTATGAATTTCTCACTCCGATCGAGGAAGCGCCCAAGGGTTTGTTGGCCAGAGCCTGTTACAATATGAAGTCTCTTTTCACTGACGACGATAAGACCAATCACCTCTCCTGGGAGTGGAACCTCAACATCAGTAAAGATTGGAAGAACTAGGTCTGCCCAGAGAATACCCCCTTTGGGGTCTGTAACACCCCTCTGTCGTCCTACTCTCTGAGAGAAGCTGCCGGATTGTCTCCCAACTCTGTACCATGTGGTGTTCCCCCTCACAAGCTCCTACCCATGCTCCTGTAAGAAATGCCAAGTGGGCTTGCCGTTTCTGCCTGGTGTGGGCACTGTTTGCCTTGCCCTGTGTTATGTATACTGCAGGATGACTGGGAGAGGGAGTGTTCCCTATCTGCTCACGTTATCGTGCCGGCTTAGTCAAGGTGCCTGGCCTCAGAATTGGCAGCCAGTTTGGGCTGGGAATTTATTCCAGGGACTTCTTTCTGTTTCTTCTTCTCTCCCGTTTATTCCACCTCATGGCCGCCTTATGATCATTGCCTGGTCCATCATTTCTGCCAATGATTCTTTTTTTTTTTTCAATCACTTCTCGTAGCCGTGTTGCCTTAATGATTTTGCGTTTGTTGCAGTCGGGCAGTGCCCAATGCCCCACTGGTGTAATGTGTGCCTCGTTTCAAAGTCCGCCTGCTGCAGTGTAACACCCTGGAATGGGGTGACCACACTCGCAAGTTCCTAAGCTGCTTGTATTGCCGCGATGAGATCGCTTTTGAAGGCACTTCTCTGTATATCCTGAAGGTTTGTTTTTCCCTCCAGCTCAGATTACTATAGGACCAAACGTAAGATGAAACATTGTTCTGTGTCAATCCTCTATCCATGGGCAGCAGGGGCTGGATTGCCCACTCTCCAGTATCTGGGCTTAGTTGTGTGATGTGCCAGTGTATTGAGACCCGCCAGTACAGAGCTGCTTGTCTGTAGTCAGCCTGCTTCACCATGCACAATGTCCTTATGGCATTTCCAGTAGAGCGATACACCGTTATTAACTCTAGTACTGACATATGAATGTGGGGTTTTAGCTCAGACGGGCGGCTTTCCACCCAGGGGAGATGTCCAAGTTGTGAAAGTGCTCTTCCTTGGGATTACCAATATTTATTGCCTTGATCATACTCCCAGATGCGCCATTCCACCCTGGGGACTCCTGGGGTATCTGTATTGTTGCAGCCTGGAGAGTCTTTGTGGAAGTGGGGGGGTCGTTTCTCACGGACAGAGAAGAAAATTTGTGGTTTATTTTGTTTTGTATTTTGTCTGTAACATTTCTCAGAAGCCAGAATAGCATGATACAGCGGTCATCTGCTTCCTTTTTCTGAAATAAAGTGATTCCAACTGGCCACACGATGTCTCCCGTTCCTATGTTCCATCTTTGCTCCTCCTGAGACGTTACCCTGCTGATAATATCATGGCATGCAACCATGAAACTGTATGTATGTGCCGCCCTCCCCAAGATGACCCTGTAAGTAAGCTCTGCAAATACCAGCAGGGGGCGCTGTAAAGCTACACTTGACTAAAGGGAAGGTGCCATAAAAATAAATGACAATGTAAAGTTTTCATTTTTAATCTTTTTTTTTTTTTAAATATTAACATCTGTTGTTTGTTTTGTTGTTGTTTTTTAAATCAAATCATTTTTATTGTTAAATCCAAACACAAATTTTCCATCTTTGAAATATCACAAATGACATAATAATTGCATAGTGTAATACATGAACTAAGGCTTCTTTTACACTTGCCGTTATTTTGCGGCCCCAATAACGGGCCGCAAAAGTCACGGCAAGTGAAAAAGAAGCCTAAGTAACTCTACTTTATTTCCCTATCCCACCATAAACCCAAACCCCAACATTCCAGAGAGAACCATTTTCATTTTCAGAGCAGTTCTAGAATAATGGAGTATAAAATTTGTAGAAAGGGAGAAGAAGGAAAAAGAGGACTAACAAGATGGCATTGTAAATATTCTCTCTCTAAATAGAAGATTTGTGGCCCACCCTGGCATATCCAACAAAGGACTCCATATCATTGCAAATTTGCCAGGAGACTTACTTATATGATAGACTCTTCTTTCCACCAGATTATATTATTTATCCCTTGTTGTAGTTCTCCCATTGATGGAGGTTGCGTCTAACTAATGAAATGCAAGAAGTTTACGTGCTTGAAATAAGATACGAGAGAGAGGGGCAAGTTGAGATCCCCTCCATCTTCAAATAATCCCAATATACATATACGGAGATCTGTTAACAATTTCACTCCATACACCCTCTCTATCAAGGAGACGGGCCCATCTTGGAGTGAGGTTACCCGTCTACATTCCCACATCCTATGCATCATACGTGCAATCCCACACGTAAGACATTTTTCATCATGGCGATATCATTATCTTGTGTAAAAATCTTGGGGTTTTGTATACTCTGTGAATTAGATATAGTTGAGATCCTTTGGGCCTCACAGGGAGATAATTTGGAAACAGTTTCTAGAATCTCTCTCCATTACTCCATCGATATAGGGCCTACATCCGCCTCCCATTTAGCTGTAACTGTCAGGGGGTTATTAGTTGGGATGACAATAGGCACGTATATATGGTAGAAATGAAACCCTTTGTATGACCCGTAGATGCAGTAGTATCTATTAGGGGATGATGATGTGTGCTGAGATCCAACAGACCCGATTGAGCTGAAAGCATATCAGATTTGTAGGTATTGGTAAAAAGTGTTGCGGGATAAATTGAATTCTTCATGGAGCTGTTGAAAACTTTTAAGGACTGAGTTTGCAAATAATTGTTCTATCGACCAGATCCCTTTTTGCTCCCAATCAGAAAAACCCTTTAACTTAGATACTTCACCCAACTTGGGATTATGCCGTAGTGGTGTGTATTTAGTGAATCCCGTAATATTCAATGTGGGAGTAAGAGGGTCCTCTCCGGGAGAAATCCCAAACTCCAGAAGACAGAGGTGAGGCCCATTTCATATTCTATAAAACAAGAGCACCCGACCTGCCCATGTCATCTCTACTTCTCCATCCATAGAGGTGTAATTGGGATGCAATAAAATACCGCCAAACCACCCTCATCCTTATTACGTTGGAAACGTTGTAGTTTTATTTGAGCATAGTGTTTACCCCATATTCCCTGAACATGGTTTCTATTTTATGACATATGGAGGGAGGAAGCCAACAAGGAGCATTAAGTAGCACATATAACAATTGTGGCATAAGGATCATCTTGATAAGATTTCCTCTACCTATAACGCTGGGTGCCCGCGAACCAGAACTAGCAGCACTTTGGATGCAGCTTATGTTCGCTGCGTTCAAAGCGCTGCCATCTATTGAACGCAAGTAAATCCATATGTGTTCACTGAACCATGCGGATTCATCGCGTCCTCTGCGGGTGATCTGCAGGCGCACATACACGCATAATGGACATGGGATTTCTAGCAATCCCATCCCCTACGCTGTAACATCTGGCTGCTGCTGGTTTGATGCTGCATAAATACACAGCGTCCAACCTGCATCAATTACTGAATGTGTGCACATACCCTAACTGATAGTGGGAGGTTGGACCATGCATTCACCTTAGTTCTAAATTTGGCTAACAAACGGTCTGCATTTAATGTTCCATATTAAAGGGTCTGCGTTTAATGTTCCATATTCTTTTGGCTTGGTACTGACACTTATTCCCAAGTATTTAAACTTGTCTACAATTTGTAACTGACATTGTTCCACTATCGGAGAAGGGGGCAGAGAGGGTCTACTGGCATCAGGACAAATTTATTCCAAATAATTGATAAACCTGATAACCTTCCGAAGTCTGTTATGATTTATATTATTGGACTGATTGAGGATTTTACGTTATGTATGAAAAGCAGCATATTATCTGCATAGAGACTCACCTGCTCCTCTATTTCTCCACATTTAAACCCAGTAAAATCTCTTGACTCTCTTAGGCGACAAGCCAAGGGTTCACAACTGTGCCTCGGTAATCAGCGCTGAAATCTCATCTCTCAAGATCTTGGTCCCGAGATAACCATCAGCGCATGCGCCACTCTCGGCGGTGGCCAAATTCCCGGAGACCAGCGCAAGTGGAACCCTGGAGATGCCGGGGCTCTGGCCTGTCGCAAAATGTTGACAGAGCCCCGGGCAGCGCCGGACACCCACTGTGTGGGTGTATACATATACAGTACAGACCAAAAGTTTGGACACACCTCCTTTAAAGATTTTTCTGTATTTTCATGACTATGAAAACTACGTTCACACTGAAGGCATCAAAACTATGAATTAACACATGTGGAATTTTATACTTAATTTCAGTTGTTTTCACACTCTTTTGTTATGTCGTATATTCTAGGTTCTTCAAAGTAGCCACCTCTTGCTTTGATGACTGCTTTGCACACATTCAGTGTGAATGTACAATTTTCATAGTCATGAAAATACAGAAAAATCTTTAAATGAGGTGTGTCCAAACTTTTGGTCTGTACTGTGTGCGTGTATGTATGTGTGTATATATATATACAGTGCCTTGCAGAAGTATTCGGCTCCCTGGAACTTTTCAACCTCCCACATATCATGCTTTAAACATAGATACATTTTTGGTGAAGGATCAACAACAAGTGGAACGCAATTCTGAAGTTGAACGAAATTTATTGGTTGTTTTAAGTTTTTGTTGAAATTCAAAAACTGGAAAGTGGGGCGTGCAATATTATTTGGCCCCTTTGCTTTCAGTAGTTCATTGTGGATTTCTGAATGATCCAATGTTGTCCTAATGGTACTGTCACACAGTGGCACTTTGGTCGCTACGACGGCACGATCCGTGACGTTCCAGTGATATCCATACGATATCGCTGTGTCTGACACAGTACTGCGATCAGGGACCCCGCTGAGAATCGTACGTCGTAGCAGATCGTTTGAAACTTTCTTTCGTCGTCAAGTGTCCCGCTGTGGTGGCATGATTGCATCGTGTGACAAAGGTTGTATACGATGTGCGCACAGTAACCAATGGCTTCTACATCGCAAATACATCATGAAATTATCGCTCCAGCGCCGTGTATTGCAACGTGTGACCGCAATATACGACGCTGGAGCGATAATCAAGCGACGCTGCAACGTCACAGATCGTGCCGTCGTAGCGACCAAAGTGCCACTGTGTGACAGTACCCTAAATGCCTAATGATGATAAATATAATCCACCTGTGTGTATTAAGTCTCCGTATAAATGCACCTGCTCTGTGATAGTCTCAGGGTTCTGTTTGAAGCACAGAGAGCATCATGAAGACCAAAGAACACAACAGGCAGGTCCGTGATACTGTTGTGGAGAAGTTTAAAGCCGGATTTGGATGCAAAATGATTTCCAAAACTTTAATCATCCCAAGGAGCACTGTGCAAACAATCATATTGAAATGAAGGAGTATCATACCACTGCAAATCTACCCGGTCGTCCCTCTAAACTTTCATCTCAAACAAGGAGAAGACTGATCAGAGATGCAGCCAAGAGGCCCATGATCACTCTGGATGAACTGCAGAGATCTACAGCAGAGGTGGGACAGTCTGTCCATAGCAAAAGAAAACAGAGAAGGAAGGTCATAAATGGGGATCACCACGCAATAGATTTGAAAACAATGTAAACACAGCTTTATTAATAACTAATCACCAATATGAAACATGCATATAAGAAAAACACGCACATTTAAAAACAATTAAAAAAAGGTAACATACTTGTTCCTTTAAAACAAAGCCTACAATAAGACTTAACACCTGCGCCAAGACACACAGTCAGATCTGTGTGAGCGGGTGCCTGTATGGACACCACTAAGCATGCACTAAAGAATTGTAGTATACAGGGACAGATCCATAAGTTGTCATTGTGGAAGGGCAAAAATGAAGTAGACAACCAACCTGCCTGACCCAGGCATGGTAAACACCAATATACACTTTGATAAACACATTAAATAGCAAGATAACCTGGGTACATATATACAAAATGTTTTAGCCCAAATCACTACCCCCACATGGGCTAAAAAATAAGCCCAGATGTAAAGAGCCCTGTATGCAACCGCTCACATACTATACCATGAGCCCATCCCTAGCCGTGCACAGCCTGATGGCAAAAAGATAGCAGCAAATAACATAGGCGCAGGTGGAGCGGAGACCCAACGCGTGTCGCCACGCAAAGGTGGCTTCGTCAGGGACCCCTGACGAAGCCACCTTTGCGTGGCGACACGCGTTGGGTCTCCGCTCCACCTGCGCCTATGTTATTTGCTGCTATCTTTTTGCCATCAGGCTGTGCACGGCTAGGGATGGGCTCATGGTATAGTATGTGAGCGGTTGCATACAGGGCTCTTTACATCTGGGCTTATTTTTTAGCCCATGTGGGGGTAGTGATTTGGGCTAAAACATTTTGTATATATGTACCCAGGTTATCTTGCTATTTAATGTGTTTATCAAAGTGTATATTGGTGTTTACCATGCCTGGGTCAGGCAGGTTGGTTGTCTACTTCATTTTTGCCCTTCCACAATGACAACTTATGGATCTGTCCCTGTATACTACAATTCTTTAGTGCATGCTTAGTGGTGTCCATACAGGCACCCGCTCACACAGATCTGACTGTGTGTCTTGGCGCAGGTGTTAAGTCTTATTGTAGGCTTTGTTTTAAAGGAACAAGTATGTTACCTTTTTTTAATTGTTTTTAAATGTGCGTGTTTTTCTTATATGCATGTTTCATATTGGTGATTAGTTATTAATAAAGCTGTGTTTACATTGTTTTCAAATCTATTGCGTGGTGATCCCCATTTATGACCTTCCTTCTCTGTTTTCTTTTGCTATACATATTGTTGGTCAGGGTTATGATCCCACTGTCTATACCGTGGTGCCCCCTCAAACTTATATGATTAGACAGTCTGTCCATAGGGCAACAATCAGTTGTACGCTGCATAAAACTGGTCTTTATGGAAGAGTGGCAAGAAGAAAGCCATTTCTCAAAGATATTCCTAAAAAGTGTTGTTTAAAGTTTGCAACAAGCCACTTGGGAGACACACCAAACGTGCAAGAAGGTGCTCTGGTCAGATGAAACCAAAATCAAACTTTTTGGCAACTGCCAAACGATATGTTTGGCGTAAACGCAACACTGCTCATCACCCTGAACACACCATCCCCACTGTCAAACATGGTGGTGGCAGCATCATGGTTTGGGCCTGCTTTTCTTCAGCAGGGACTGGGAAGATAGTTTAAATTGATGGGAAGATGGATGGAGCCAAATACAGGACCATTCTTGAAGAATACCTGTTGGAGTCTGCAAAAGACCTGAGACTGGGACAGAGATTTGTCTTCCAACAAGACATTGATCTCAAACATAAAGCAAAATCTGCAATGGAATGGTTCACAAATAAACATATCCAGGTGTTAGAATGGCCAGATCAAAGTCCAGACCTCAATCCAATCGAGAATCTGTGGAAAGAGCTGAAAACTGCTGTTCACAAACGATCTCATCAAACCTCACTGAGCTCGAGCTGTTTGCCAAGGAGGAATGGGCAAGAATTTCAGTCTCTCGAAGTACAAATCTGATAGAGCCACACCTCAAGGGACTTGCAGCTGTAATTGCAGCAAAATGTGGTGCAACAGAGTATTAAGTTAAAGGGGCCGGATAATATTGCACGCCCCACTTTTCAGTTTTTGAATTTCCACAAAAATTTAAAATAACCAATAAATTTCGTTTAACTTCACAATTGTGTTCCACTTGTTGATTCTTCACCAAAAATTAACATTTGGTATCTTTATGTTTGAAGCATGATATGTGGGAAAAGGTTGAAAAGTTCCAGGGAGCCGAATACTTTCGCAAGGCACTGTATAAGGCTGCAGAGTTCAGGTCAGGAGACCCTTGGCCAATCATTATATATAGCTATATATAGCTATTTCTGTCTGCCTACCCAAGATAATCTCCTTATTCTACCCTATCCAGACATACTCTAGTGTAATTATTTGCACTTTAAGGATTTGTTATTTAACATGGACCTTCTATGTATGCTGTCTATATTTGACTCTCCCCATCCGTCCTGACCACTAGGAGTAATTAAACAATCTAATGCATCCGCACTTGGTGACTACGAATATTCTTTGTGTTGATTATATATATATATATATATATATTTATATATATATATATATACACATATATATATATATATATACACATATATATATATATATATATATATATATATATATATATATATATATATATATATACCGTATTTTCCGGCGTATAAGACGACTGGGCGTATAAGACGACCCCCCAACTTTACCAGTTAAAAAATAAAATCTTCTTAAAAGTTGGGGGTCTTCTTATACACCGTATGTCGTCTTATAGGGCCGGTGAATATGTGCCTTTTGGGGGGGGGGGGAGTGATCCTGATGAGGACGAGGGGGCGTCTCACAGGAAAGTGAGTATCCCCCATTACCTTATCATAGCGCTGCAGCGTGGGGTCTCTGTGCTGGGAGCGGCGGCTGCTGTGCTGTGGCGGCTCCTCTTCTGCAGTGTGGGGCCTCTGGTGCTGTGGGGCAGTGGCGGCGGCGTATCTTCATGCAGTCGGGGCTCCTCCGGCATCTCAGCCTGGAAGCCCCGCCGGCAACTCCATCGGTACAATGCGGTCAGGTGGCCTCCGGGAAGATGGCCGCTGCTCAGATTCAGATCTCGTCCCGAGATCTCGGGAGACGAGATCTGAATCTGAGCAGCGGCCATTTTCCCGGAGGCAGCTCAATAGGTGCGATGCGGTGGCCCGGCCGCTGGGGGCTGTGCATGCTCAGATTCAGATCTCGTCCCGAAATCTCGGGACACGAGATCTGAATCTAAGCAGCGGCCATTTTCCCGGAGGCCAGCGCATTACACCGATGGAGTTGCCGGCGGGGCTTCTAGGCTTTGAGATGCCGGAGGAGCCCCGACTGCATGAAGATACGCCACCGCCCCACAGCACCAGAGGCCCCACACTGCAGAAGAGGAGCCGCCACAGCACAGCACAGCAGCCGCCGCTCCCAGCACAGAGACCCCACGCTGCAGCGCTATGATAAGGTAATGGGGGATACTCACTTTCCTGTGAGACGCCCCCTCGTCGTCATCAGGATCACTCCCCCCCCCCCCACCCACCATATACACCCGGCGTACAAGGCGATTCCCGGCGTACAAGACGACCCCCGACTTTTAAGAAGATTTTCAGGGGTTAAAAAGTCGTCTTGTACGCCGGAAAATACGGTATATATATGTATATATATATATATATATATATATATACATATATATACATATATATATATATATATATATATATATATATATATATATAGCCCCTGGCAAAAATTATGGAAACACTGGCCTTGGAGGATGTTCATTCAGTTGTTTAATTTTGTAGAAATAAAAAATCAGATCACAGACATGGCACAAAACTAAAGTCATTTCAAATGGCAACTTTCTGGCTTTAAGAAACACTAAAAGAAATCAAGAACAAAAAATATGGTAGTCAGTAATGGTTACTTTTTTTTAACCAAGCATGGGGAAAAATTATGGAATCACTCAATTCTGAGGAAAAAATTATGGAATCACCCAGTAAATTTTCATACCCAAAAATAACACCTGCATCAAATTAGATCTGCATCTAAAAAGGAGTGATCACACCTTGGAGAGCTGTTGCACCAAGTGGACTGACATGAATCATGGCTCCAACATGAGAGATGTCAACTGAAACAAAGGAGAGGATTATCAAACTCTTAAAAGAGAGTAAATCATCATGCAATGTTGCAAAAGATGTTGGTTGTTCACAGTCAGCTGTGTCTAAAATCTGGACCAAATAACAAACAACATGGGAAGGTTGTTAAAGGCAAACATACTGGTAGACCAAGGAAGACATCAGAGCATCAAGACCGGAAACTTGAAGCAATATGTCTCCAAAATAGGAAATGCACAACAAAACAAATGAGGAACGAATGGGTGGAAACTGGAGTCAACGTCTGTGACCGAACTGTATGAAACCGCCTAAAGGAAATGAAATTTACATACAGAAAAGCTAACCGAAAGCCATCATTAACACCTAAATAGAAAAAAACAAGGTTACAATGGGCTAAGGAAAAGCAATCGTGGACTGTGGATGACTGGATGAAAGTCATATTCAGTGAGGAATTGCGAATCTGCATTGGGCAAGGTGATGATGCCGGAACTTTTGTTTGGTGTCGTTCCAATGATACTTATAAAGATGACTGCCTAAAGAGAACATGCAAATTTCCACAGTCATTGATGATATGGGCCTGCATGTCCGGTAAGGCACTGGGGAGATGGCTGTCATTACATCTTTAATAAATGCACGTTTATGTTGATATTTTGGAAACTTATCAATTGAAAGGATGTTTGAGGATGATGAAATCATTTTTCAAGATGAGAATGCATCCTGCCATAGAGCAAAAACTGTGAAAACGTTCCTTGAAAAAAGACACATAAGGTCAATGTCATGGCCTGCAAATAGTCCGGATCTCAATCCAATTGAAAATCTTTGGTGGAAGTTGAAGAAAATGGTCCATGACAAGGCTCCAACCTGCAAAACTGATCTGGCAACAGCAATCAGAGAAAGCTGGAGCCAGATTGATGAAGAGTACTGTCTGACACTCATTAAGTCCCTGCCTCAGAGACCGCAAGCTGTTATAAAAGCCAGAGGTGGTGCAACAAAATACTAGTGATGTGTTGGAGTGTTTGTTTGTTTGTTTTTCATGATTCCATAATTTTTTCCTCAGAATTGAGTGATTCCATAATCTTTCCCCTATGCTTGGTTAAAAAAAGTAAAAATTACTGACTACCACATTTTCTTGTTCTTGATTTCTTTTAGTATTTCTTAAAGCCAGAAAGTTGCCATTTGAAATGACTTTAGTTTTGTGCCATGTCTGTGATCTGCTTTTTTTCTACAAAATTAAACAGCTGAATGAACATCCTCCAAGGCCAGTGATTCCATAATTTTTGCCAGGGGCTGTAATATATATTTATATATATATATATTTATATTTATTTATATATATATATATTTATTTATATATATATATATATATATATATATATATATATATATATATATTGCACTACTCTAAAAATTGAAGGGAACGCTTAAACAATACAATGTAACTAAGTCAATCACACTTCTGTGAAGTCAACCTGTCCATCATCTTTTTGACTGTTGTTTTGATCACTTTTGCATTTTGTTATTGATATCACCCCTAGAGGAACTGTATAGTAGCATGTGGTGGTGTCTACAACCCACAGAAGTTGCTCTTTTAGTGCAACTCATCCATGATGGCACATCAATGTGAGATGTGGCAAGAAGAATAGCTGTGTCTGTCAGCACAGTGTCCAGAGCATGGAGCATCCATATGTCTGCTCAAACTGTCAGAAAAACTCCACGAGGGTGGTATGAGGACCCCACGTCCACAAGTGGGTGTTTTGCTCGCCACCCAACACCGTGCAGGGCCATTGGCAATTGGCAGAGATCATCAAAATTGGCTGATCTGACATTGGCACTCTGTGTTTGAGAGCAGGTTCACACTGAGCACATGTGACAGACATGACACATTCTGGAGCTGCCATGGAGAACGTTCTGCTACCTGCAACATCTTCCAGCATGACCAGTTGGCAGTGGGTCAGTAAAGGTGTGGGGAGGCATTTCTTTGGAGGGCCGCACAACTCTCAATGTGCCAGCCAGAGGTACCCTTACTGCCATTGGGTACTGGGATGAGATGCTTATGTAATGACCAGAGGTCCGAATAAGATCCAGTGAGTCACAAACCAAGACTAAGGCAGAAATCTCCAAACGGTATTTACTCAAAGGCAAAATAATAAAGGTAATATGGAGAATATTAAAGTAGATGCACCCCAAAGATACACCAGCTCAGCATCAGCTGAAATCACTGTGCCACTCCAAGGTCTCCTGAGAACTGTATGCTACAAAAGACTAGTAAGAAATTTACCTAACAAGGAAACTAAAACAGGAACAAGTGTAAATTGATTGTAATGTTATAAAGGGAGTCCCTGGAACGGCACACTGAGTATAACTTACACAACTCTAATATTAGATACACCTCTAAAGTAACAATTAAACACTCTGCGCAGGGATACCCGGGTATCTATGACTATTGGTACCGTATCCTGAGATAGATCTCCTCTCAGGTAAGAATCCGCACAGGCTGCAGCCCAGTCTATATCTTCAGCGCCAATAAGTTACAGCAAGCTCCTCTTGTCTGATCGGCGGATGCCGAGCCCAAACGCCGGGGACTTAGTTAGTGGCCTCATGATATTGTCTCTTCTTCTGTAGCTCCTAGGAATGCTTCCACTACAACCCGTCAGTCTCTGTATCAGCAATCGGTCAGACTTGTTTCTCCAATCAATGCACAGGGAATCACAGACTCTCAAACACGTAGTGGGTCTTTAGTCAAGTCTCAGTCTTTTTAGATAATGGATTAGCTCTTCTTCAGAATACGCTGGCAACGAAGTCTCTCAAAGGTTAACAAAAGATTGGCTCTTCTCCAGGGGAACGTTAGCAAGACTAAGTCTCTCCACAGCTTCTTTTCTCTACACACTCGCAGTAAAGTCCACACACTGACTCCTTGCAATATCACCGCAGCTTCTGTCTTCTCTTCCCGCACTTTCTCTCTCACTTCCTTGTTTCATTTTTACACAGAAGACACCAGACCCCACCCACCAGCCCAGATTGTCTCCGGGATTCTGGCAGTATCAGAATTTGTCCCTTGCTGCAGCAGGCAGAAACCACAGGGTCCTAGTGCTCTCTCAGTGTGACTACAGTTCACCCTCTTACATGCCACCCCACTAGAGGTTGGCGTCCTCGACACACCTTCCCACTCAAATTCATCCTGAGCCTATCGCTGAGGCGGTATTCCTGCCGTAGATCGTGTAGTTCTCCTGAGTCCTACATCAACAGGTGCAACCCTAGAGGGAGCTAAAGTCTCTTCCGTGATCGTGTTAGTGGGCGCAAGTGGAGTTGCCTCCTTCCGCGGCTCGATGTTCCGCGATACAGCGTCAGGACCAAGCAGTTGACCTGATGCGCTCTCCTCAACAGCATCCGCCACATTCTCAACATTCTCATCACACGAGGCAAGATTGGTCACAGGGGGCAAATAAGCAGGCGCAGGAATAAGCACACCATCAAACTCAAGATCATTCAGAGTTCCCGCCCCTTGGGACATGGCCTCTGGCTCTGGGGGAATAGGCGCCGAATCTTCAAACCAGCACCGTTGTAGCATGTTACGGTGCAAATTACGGGTTGGCCCCCCTGTCCCCACCGGTTCAACTTCGTACACTGGAATCTCAGGATTCACTTGTTTTTTTATCAGATACGGTATCGCCTCCCATCGGTCACTCAGCTTTCCTGACCGTCGCTTTGTCCTCACCAACACTCTGTCTCCCGGAGAGAACAATTCTGTTTGCACGGGTCGCATGTCCCTATGAACCACCTGGCGAAGACGGTCGCCCACCACCTGATGCACCACCCTTAACCGTCGCCGATGTTCTCGTACCCACTCGGATGCAGTCCGGGGGGGGACGGAGGAGGGATCTGGCATGTTCAAATCCTCAATGTCTCGGCCAGGTCTACCAAACATTAACATGTGTGGCGAGTAACCAGTAGTACTGTGCACCCTGTTATTGTAAGCCCACATCAATTCGGGGAGATACTCAGGCCAGCATGTCTGTTGCTGACTCTCTAAGGACCGCAACATTTGCAACAAGGTCCGATTAAAACGCTCACATGCCCCGTTACCCTGAGGGTGGTAAGGCGTTGTTCTCGACTGCTCGATACCATAGAGCTGGTGCAACTCTTTCATCAGCGTCCCCTGAAAGCAGGCCCCTTGATCTGAATGTATTCTCTGCGGACACCCGAACACTTGGAAGAAATGTTGGCACACTGCCTCAGCCGCCGACTTGGCCGTCTGATCTCTTGTCGGCACCGCTACAGCATACTTGGTAAAGTGATCTGTCATCACCAGGCAATAGGAGTACCCTGACGTAGAGTACCCTATCAACACGTAGTCAATCATGAGTAGCTCCAGCGGAGCTGAAGTTTTAATAGATTGTGTGGGAGCCCGCTGCTCAGGGCTTTTGTTGAGCCCACAAATTCGGCACTGCCGACACGCGTCGGCCACCATCCCTCCCAACTCAGGGCAGTAGAGGACTCGCTGCAACCACTGGAGTGTCTTTTCACTTCCAAAATGGGCCCCCTTCTCATGCGCCTCACGAGCGACCACTGGACCCATCCCCACAGGGATTATCAGTTGGTACCGATGCTGCAGCTCCGATGGCAGGTACACCTTACGATACAAAAGACCTTGTTCCACACACAATTTATCCCATTGTCGAAGGAGTTTCATTCCTTCCATGGACAACTGAGCCTTCTCCTCTGCACTGGGCCAGGCCTTGTTTTGTACCCAACGGCGCACAAGTGCAACGTCCGGACACTCATCCTGGACTCTTATCCAATCTGAGGATGTTTTACCCAGGACACAGGGCATCCCGGTGGCCACCCCACTTGAGTATACCACACTTTGGAAGATAGGTATCTGCCCCAAAACTGGAGTTTCAGTGTCCTCCAGTTGTTCGTCAACATCTTCCCCTGATGACCCAAGGGGCACTCTTGACAATGCATCTGCATTGCCGTTTTCTCGACCAGAACGAAATTTAATGCGGTAATTGAACTTGGCTAGTCTGGCGACCCACCGCTGCTCCAACGCCCCAAGTTTTGCATTCTCTAAGTGAGCTAGCGGGTTGTTATCTGTCATGACTAGCACCTCCGCTCCTGTTAGATACTCGGCGAAGCGTTCTGTCATTGCCCACACCAGGGCCAGCAATTCCAGCCGGAATGAGCTGTAGTTAGCCGGATTTCGCTCGGAATCTCTTAAAGATCTGCTACCATAAGAAATCACTCGCTCTCGGCCGTCCTGCACCTGTGCTAGCACTGCCCCCAACCCATGAAGACTACCATCGGTATACAACAAAAAAGGGGTGTCAAACCGGGCGTAGGCCAGCAATGGGGCACTCGTTAGGGCGGTTTTCACTTCATCAAATGCCTTTTTCTGTAGGGGCCCCCATGGGATGGGGCGATTTCGAGGACCCAGCGCTGTCCCTCTCAAAAGTTCATTCAAGGGACTCACCACTTGTGAGAATTTAGGCACAAACCGCCGATAGTATCCTGCTAGACCCAGGAAGGCCCGCACTTCTCGCAAGTCACAAGGAGGTGGCCACTCTTGTACCGCCTTGATCTTACTGTCTAAAGGTAGTACCCCGTCCGGGGTCACCAGATGCCCCAAATATTCAATCTGGTTTCGTAACAGTTGACATTTTTTTGGCTTTATTTTCAGGCCGTAGCTCTTGAGCCGCCGGAGAACTTGACGCAGCTTCTCCAGATGATCTTCAAATGAGGTTCCGAACACCACAATGTCGTCTAGATATATCAAGACTGATTCAAAATTTAGATCGCCCAAGCAATGTTCCATCAGGCGTTGGAAGGTTCCCGGGGCGGTAGCGAGGCCAAAGGGCATCCGGTTGAACTCGAAGAGCCCCATTGGCAAGACAAACGCCGTCTTGGCCCGATCTTTTTCAGCCATTGGGACCTGCCAGTACCCGCTTGCCAAATCCAACGTTGAGAAATACTTGGCCCGACCCAGGGCCGACAGGGATTCTTCAATACGGGGTAAAGGATATGCGTCCCGTACGGTGTGGGCGTTCAATTTTCGATAGTCCACACAAAATCGGAGTGTCCCATCCTTCTTGCGGACCAAGACTACAGGAGCCGCCCAGGGACTCCGGCTCTCTCGGATCACTTGGTTGTCCAGCATACTGGCCACCATGCTCTTCACCTCTTGATAAAGCGCTGGAGGAATTTGCCGATATCTTTCTCTAATGGGTGGAGTATCCCCCGTTGGAATCTCATGCTCAATCATCTGGGTACACCCGAAATCCTCTCCATGTCGGGAAAAGGTCTCTTGATGTTCCCACAAAACTTTCTCCAACTGCTCCAACTGCGCGGGAGTCAGCTTCTCCCGATCCACTCCCATCTGTTCCATGATCACATGACCATTCCATTCCTCCGTAGGAGGCTCAGCCCGGCCTACCTCGACCGCAAAGGTCCAGGATGACTGTTGGTCTGGTCGCAGTTCGAATCCGGCATTTTCCGGCACCTTTTCTGCCGGCACGAACAGTTCAGCCAGTATGGTTCCAGCAGGAATTGCAACAGCTTCATCTAAAACATTGATGCATCGGACCGGCACTCGTCCATTCTTCACAATCGCCAGAGACCGGGCCACATGTACCTTGGCGAATGAGGAACCCTCTCGGACGGGCTCAAGTAGCACTTCAAGTCCATTCAATCTCTGTGCAGCTCCCACAGGCAGCATTAAGAGTTCCTCTTGTCTTGGTCCCAGCAGGATCGGGGCCCTCGATGGCACTCGGACCCGGCCCACCCGGCCGCCTGGGACCGCACTTTTCAGCAAGTCGCAACTCAGCACTAGACGGTGTAGAATTCTCTGTGTGGGTCGGTGTCTTGTCGCACGGGCCCAGTATCGGGGTCCTTCACTGGCATACATCTGGTGATTCAAGTCTCGCAGCACGTTCATTCCGAGCGTCACTTCCATCCCTCTTCTAGGGGGGTGATCCACCAGTACTACCCCTTTCTGCCCCAGCTCTTGACCAAACATTTTTAGTTGCATCCACACGATTCCCTTGACTGACAGTTGACCATTATTTGCGGCGGTCAGTCGTTCACTCGGCCATCCTCTGGAATCACTAGTCGACTGAAGTATCTCTCATATATTTCTAGTGGCATTATAGTACATTCGGATCCCATGTCAACCAAGCACCTCATCTTCCGCCCTTCAAATTCTGCTTCTATCACTGGACTACATGCAAACAAATCTTGCTCATTCCGTCGAGGACTTTGTGTGAGTGGGGCCGCTGCTGCTTGCCCTCTCATGGCAGCGGCCGGAAGTTTAAAGCCGGCGACGGAGTTTCTGGGGCTGCAAGCGTCCGGCAGTAACGAGAGATGTGTCCCTGGCGTCCACACTTCCAGCAGGTGATTGCTCCTCGTGGACGAGGGCTTGACTCATTCTGATAGGACGACCTGGCCGTCCGTGGGGTCACCGTTCCAGGGGGTGAGGCAGGAGGCCCCCGTGAGGGGGTAGAGGCGGGATCAACTGTCAGTTGAGACAATTTCAGCCTCAACTCCTTCACCTCAGCACGCAAAGCTTGTACCACGCTCACCAGCCCCTCTCCCCCTGACCCTGATGACCCACCTTCTTCCAGCTGGGCACTGTTCACTGACCCCTCGGGCACATGGGCAGATTTCTCTTCCCTTTCCACTGCAGCTCGGTAAATCTGCCAGAAGGATAATTCTGGTGCAGCCCGGGCCATTTCCAACAGTTTGTCCCGGAGAAGTCTATTAGCTAAACCGGTGATGAATTGATCCCGGAGCAAGCGGTCTACCTCCCGGAACGCTCCCATGGCCCCCTGGTCTAGTCGCTGCATCTCATTCAGCGTCTCTTGCAAGATATTAGAGTACTGCATCAGGGACTCACACTCTCTCTGGGGGCGATTAAAGAATAGGGACCGAAGCTGGGCCACACGCGCTCGGCCCCCCAAACTCCCCTCTAACAGTTCCAAAATCTTTTCTAACGTATCCCTCTCTGATTCTGGGCGCACCATCACCATACGTCTAATATCGCCCTCCAGTGCATTTAATGCCAGCTCAGCGCGTAACGCGGGGGTCAAATTACACATGCGCAGAATACTCCGGATTCTCTCAGCCCAATCTTGCAACGCCATATTGCGCCCGTCGTATTTCGGCATGTGCTGAAGTAAAGCTCCTACAGGCACATACCCTCCCGAAATCGCCGCGGCTGCCAGGGGAACCCCAACCCCCGAGGAGGATGCGGATACATCGGGGTCATTTCTACCCTCGCCCTCGTCCATGACAAACACTGTATCCTGCCGACTACGCCAAAAATGTAATGACCAGAGGTCCGAATAAGATCCAGTGAGTCACAAACCAAGACTAAGGCAGAAATCTCCAAACGGTATTTACTCAAAGGCAAAATAATAAAGGTAATATGGAGAATATTAAAGTAGATGCACCCCAAAGATACACCAGCTCAGCATCAGCTGAAATCACTGTGCCACTCCAAGGTCTCCTGAGAACTGTATGCTACAAAAGACTAGTAAGAAATTTACCTAACAAGGAAACTAAAACAGGAACAAGTGTAAATTGATTGTAATGTTATAAAGGGAGTCCCTGGAACGGCACACTGAGTATAACTTACACAACTCTAATATTAGATACACCTCTAAAGTAACAATTAAACACTCTGCGCAGGGATACCCGGGTATCTATGACTATTGGTACCGTATCCTGAGATAGATCTCCTCTCAGGTAAGAATCCGCACAGGCTGCAGCCCAGTCTATATCTTCAGCGCCAATAAGTTACAGCAAGCTCCTCTTGTCTGATCGGCGGATGCCGAGCCCAAACGCCGGGGACTTAGTTAGTGGCCTCATGATATTGTCTCTTCTTCTGTAGCTCCTAGGAATGCTTCCACTACAACCCGTCAGTCTCTGTATCAGCAATCGGTCAGACTTGTTTCTCCAATCAATGCACAGGGAATCACAGACTCTCAAACACGTAGTGGGTCTTTAGTCAAGTCTCAGTCTTTTTAGATAATGGATTAGCTCTTCTTCAGAATACGCTGGCAACGAAGTCTCTCAAAGGTTAACAAAAGATTGGCTCTTCTCCAGGGGAACGTTAGCAAGACTAAGTCTCTCCACAGCTTCTTTTCTCTACACACTCGCAGTAAAGTCCACACACTGACTCCTTGCAATATCACCGCAGCTTCTGTCTTCTCTTCCCGCACTTTCTCTCTCACTTCCTTGTTTCATTTTTACACAGAAGACACCAGACCCCACCCACCAGCCCAGATTGTCTCCGGGATTCTGGCAGTATCAGAATTTGTCCCTTGCTGCAGCAGGCAGAAACCACAGGGTCCTAGTGCTCTCTCAGTGTGACTACAGTTCACCCTCTTACACTTAGACCCATTGTGAGACCATATGCTGGTGTGGTTGGCCCTGGGTTCCTTCTTCTGCAGGACAATGCCAGACCTCATGTGGCTGAAGAGTGTCAGCAGTTCCTTCAAGATGAAGGCATTGAAGCTATGGACTGGCCCGCCCGTTCCCCAGACCTGAATCCGATTACATCCGGGACATCATGTCTCACTCCATCCACCAACGTCACGTTGCACCACAGACTGTCCAGGGATTGACTGATGTTTTATCCCCTTCACCACTGGGCCTTTTTCGTTTTTCATTCCCCTTCTTCCCAGAGCCATACCTTTTTAATTTATTTGTCAGTGTGACCATGTGAGGGCTTGTTTTTTGCAGAAGGCGTTGTACTTTTGAGTGCCACCATTGATTTTGCCATATTGTGTACTGGAAAACCGAAAAAAATTTGAAAATGCAAAAAAAAGTGCAATTCCACAATTTTTTTTTTTACCATGTTCATTAAATGCTAAAACTGACCTGCCGTTATGATTCTCCAGGTCATTATGAGCTCACAGACACCAAACATGTCTAGGTTCTTTTTTATTTAAGTGGTGAAAAAAAATCCAAAGTTTGTTAAAAAAGAAGAAAAGGTGCCATTTTCCGATACCTGTAGCATCTCCATTTTTTGGGCTCTAGTGCTGAGTGAGGGTTTATTTTTTGCTCACTGAGCTGATGTTTTTATTGATACCATTTTGAGGATAGATACAAAAATTTTTTTTACAATATTTGGTCTTAATTTGGTAGGGAACCTCTTTCTATTTTTTACTTAAAGACATCTAAGAACTTTGGCAACAGTACCTCTTTATTTAGTTTCTACCATTCTCCTGGGAGACCAGGTGCTTTCTCATTTTGCAATGTTTGTAATGCATCATCTAGTTCTTTCAAGTCCAGGGGCAGATCCAAAGCCTCCCTTGTAGCTCCAGACAGCCTAGGAAGAGCAATTCCATGTAGGTAAGGGAACCAGTCAGCAGGATTGTGCTGAGGAACCTACAGACCCCACAACTTTTCCTTCTTGATGTTGTAATGTGAACGTTATGGAGTGTATGTTAATATGATTTAGAATAGTGACCGTAGTGATCGCAGTCCATGTGGTGCCCTACTTTGTGCTGCAGTGCACGGTGTTGCCGGTGTAGTGCCAGAAATTGATCTAATACCTGGATAGACACCGATATGTGCCAGGTGATGGGTCCCGCCTGCTGGATCATATCGCTGCCCTGATTGCATAAGCATTTCAGTATTTGTATTAATAGTGTTGTTGGGTCAGCGTGCTCTACAGGACAGTCCATGTACAAGGACAGAACAATAATTGAGCACCTGGCTATTTCACATGTTTGGAGTTTTCTACAACTTAATCTGTGTACTGGTTGTGTAAATTATAGAAACACATTTTATAATGCACAGAACTACAAGTAGAAAATTCACTCTATCCTTTTTCTTATACCCTTAATGACCAGGTCAAATTTTTTAAATCTGACCAGCGTCACTTTATTGGGTAAAAACTCTGCAACACTTCAACTGATCCCAGTGATTCAGAAATTGTTTTCTCATGACATATTGTACATCATAATAGTGGTAACATTGATGTGACTTGAGTTTATTTGTGAAAATATTGGAAATTTCGCAATTTTCAAACTTTTATTTCTTATGCCTATCAAAGTGAACCTGTCGGCAGGATTGTGCTCAGTAACCTACAGACAGTGTCAGGTCGGCGCCGTTATACTGATTAAAATGATACCTGGGTTGATGAAATCCGTCTTGTGGTTGTTGTGTAATCTCTATTTGTAGTTTTGAGTTAAGGTACCGTCACACTCAACGACGCTGCAGCGATATAGACAACGAGCCGATCGCTGCAGCGTCGCTGTTTAGGTCGCTGGGGAGCTGTCACACAGACAGCTCTCTCCAGCGACCAACGATCAGGGGAAAGACATTAAAACTGTCTTCAACGATGCCGAAGTCCCCCTGCAGCACCCGGGTAACCAGGGTAAACATTGGGTTACTAAGTGCAGGTCCGCGCTTAGTAACCCGATATTTACCCTAGTTACCATTGTAAAAGTAAAAAAAAAAAACACTACATACTCACATTCTGATGTCTGTCACGTCCCCCGGCGTCCACAGGGTTATGCGCTGCTGCTCAGAGCTTCCTGCACTGATTGTCAGTGCCGGCCGTAAAGAAGAGCACAGCGGTGACGTCACCGCTGTTACTGCCGGCACTGACACATTCAGTGCAGGAAGCTCTGAGCAGCTGCGCGTAACCCTGTGGACGCCGGGGGACGTGACAGACATCAGAAGGTGAGTGTGTACTGTTTTTTTTTTTAACTTTTACAATGGTGACCAGGGTAAATATCGGGTTACTAAGCGCGGCCCTGCGCTTAGTAACCCGATGTTTACCCTGGTTACAAGTGAACACATCGCTGGGTCGGCGTCACACACACCGATCCAGGTATGGACAGCGGGTGATCAGCGACGAAATAAAGTTCTGGACTTCTAGCTCCGACCAGCGTTATCACAGCAGGATCCAGATCGCTGCTGCGTGTCAAACACAACGAGATCGCTATCCAGGACGCTGCAACGTCACGGATCGTCGTCGTTCTCGCTGCAAAGTCGCTTAGTGTGAAGGTACCTTTAATGATATGCTCATGCTTCGGGGCGGCCTGTGGTGCTCTGATTAGGGTATTCATAATGAAGACTGCTGACAGGTCACTGATTCCTCACTGACCTGCCCCTTATTTTATGCTCAAAATTATTTATATATATATATATATATATATATATATATTAAATCACCTTCTGCAGACAGGCATCCATATTGTGCATTTATGGATACCATCAAAAAGAATAATTAAATTCGTAAAAAAGAAAAATCAATTTGAAAACGGCATCGGCCGTGCCCGCGCAGTAGCAGCTATCGCGCAGCCACGGCCAGCGCCATTTTCAAACTGATTTTATTAAATTAATTTATGGATATAATCAAAAAGAATAATTAAATGCACAATATGGATGCGATCATGGTGCAGCGCAGATTCAGATGCCTGCTTTCAGAATTTCTTTTTTTTTTTATAATATAAATTATGTAAACTATGGGGCAAGTCACAGAGGGGTCAGTGACCTATCAGAAGCCATCAGTATGAATACCTAATCAGATAACCAAATGGAGACCCCCCACAGGCCGCCCCAGAGCACAAGCATATAATTAATTCAAAACTGAAAATAAAGATTACCGTAAACAACAACCACAAGACAGATTTCATCAACCCAGGTGTCATTGTAATCAGTATAATGGTGCCAACCTGACACTGTCTGTAGGTTACTGTGCACAGGGGGAGGCCCATATAAAAGAAAAATACCCAAAAGTGATACCATTCTAAAAACTGCACCCATCAAGGTGCTCAATACCACATTCAAGAAGTGTATCAACCCGTCAGGTGCTTCACAGGAACTGAAGTAATGTGGAAGGAAAAAATTAACATTTAACTTTTTTTTGCAAACATTTTACTTTAGCTTAAATTTTGTTATTTTCACAAGGGTAACAGGAGAAAATGGTCCCTAAAATTTGTTTTGCAATTTATCCTGAGTACTGTACACTGTTTGGGCGCATGGCAGGGCTTGGAAGGGAAGGAGCAACATTTGACTTTTTAAACACAAAAATGGCTGGAATCGAGAGCGGTCACCATGTCGTGTTTGGAGAGCCCCTGATGTGCCTAAACTGGATACATCCCACAAGTGACACCATTTTGGAAACTAGACCCTTTACCGAATGTATTTAGATGTATATTGAGCACCTTGAACCCCGAGGTGCTTCACAGAAGTTTATAACGTAGAGCTGTGAAAAAAAAATCACCCCTATAATTAGTGACAAATGATGGACCTGAGTGGGAGCTGGTTTTGTGTTGGATAAATAAGGTTTTTATTGGTAACATTTTGGGGTACATAATATTTTTATATTTTTTTGATCGCTTCCAGAATAAGGCTGGGATCACATTATTGTGTTCTACGCTGAGCACTAATGTTGGAGTATCCGTGTAAATTCCACAAAAAAGCGATTCGGACGAAACCCCAAACAGAACCACGCCCCATAATGAGGCAGGTGGGGACACTTTGGAGTCCGTTTGGTGTCTGTTCTAGTGGTATCCATTTTTTAGGCATGCACAGATCGGTGGTCGTCCACACTAGTGCGCTAAAATTACACCTAATTTTGGACACCGCCGGAACGCAAACCAGTCCAAGGTGACTTCATCTGTCTCATAAGTGAGTGGTTCCATCCGGGATTTTGTCTGAATAGCGGTTTTGGGGTATAAGTGATGAGGCAGATTTATTGATTGGGTCGGTGCGATTACAGCGATACTTTTTTAGGTTTTGCTGCTATCACACAGTGAAAATACACAAAAGGTAAAAATAAAATGCTTGTCGTGTAAAGACCAGCCATCAATATAATAAATAGGGGCATTCAAATAACGCTGCTTGAACTGTTCACAAGTACAGAAACAAAGTGATATTGAGTGCTTGGTAGGGAGAATAGGGAATATGGTTAGTGAGGTGACAGGACAGTCTAAAGAAATGTGTTTTTAGGGCACACTTTAAACTGTGGATACTGGAAATTAATTGGATTGTCTTTAGTAGTGCATTCAAGAACACTAGTGCATCACAATAGAAGTTCTGGAGACAGGAGTGGGAGTTTCGGATTATAGAGGCTTAGGTCTAAAGGCCCCGTCTCACTTAGCGAGATCGCTAGCGATATCGCTGCTGAGTCACAAGTTTTGTGACGCAACAGCGACCTCAGTAGCGATCTCGCTATGTGTGACACGTACCAGCGATCAGGCCCCTGCTGTGAGATCGCTGGTCGTGTCGGAATGGCCTGGACCTTTTTTTGGTCGTTGAGGTCCCGCTGACATCGCTGAATCGGTGTGTGTGACACCGATCCAGCGATGTCTTCACTGGTAACCAGGGTAAACATCGGGTTACTAAGCGCAGGGCCGCGCTTAGTAACCCGATGTTTACCCTGGTTACCAGCGTAAATGTAAAAAAAAAAAAACATACATACTCACCATCTGATGTCCGTCAGGTCCCTTGCCGTCTGCTTCCTGCTCTGACTGTGAGCGCCGGCCGTAAAGTGAGAGCACAGCACAGCAGTGACGTTACCGCTGCGCACTGCTCTCACTGTACGGCGGCACTGTCAGAGCAGTTTCAAAGGTTTTTTGGGTTATCAGGAGTTGTATGCCAAAATCATCAGTATTAAAACAATAAATGACCTGACAAATTTCAGTTGGTGGATAATGAATCTATAATATATGAAAGTTTAATTGTAATCATTACATTATGGTAAATAATGAAATTTAACACTATATGCTAATTTTTTGAGAAGGACCTGTAGTGACCAAATAATACCATACAGGGGACTAATTCCACCATACCATGACCATATCAGATATTACCACCACATAGTGAATGAATAATACCACATGCAAGTAACAAACACTGATCTGACCACATATTGTCACCACTCAGTGACCCAATATTAGCACATACAAGGGAGACATACCATCACTGTTATGACCCCAGTGGACAGGGTCACAGAGGAACGTGTAAGTCTGCGAGATACAAAAATCCAGCTCATAGGGCAGTGGTAACTGGGTTGACCAAATATCTACTCCTAATGCCAACACTAGAAGTAGCCGGGGATCATGCCTGCGGTGATCGCTAGATGACTCACGCCAGCCGGAGAATCTAACTACCCCTAGGAGAAGAAAACAAAGACCTCTCTTGCCTCCAGAGAAAGGGACCCCAAAGCAAGATACAAGCCCCCCACAAATAATAACGGTGAGGTAAGAGGAAATGACAAACACAGAAATGAACCAGGTTCAGCAAAGAGAGGCCAGCTTACTAATAGCAGAATATAGCAAGATAACTTATTTGGTCAACAAAAACCCTATAAAAATCCACGCTGGAGATTCAAGAACCCCCGAACCGTCTAACGGTCCGGGGGGAGAACACCAGCCCCCTAGAGCTTCCAGCAAAGGTCAGGATACAGATTTGGAACAAGCTGGACAAAAATACAAAACAAAACAAAAGCAAAAAGCAAGGAAGCAGACTTAGCTTAAACACGCAGGAACCAGGATCAGTGGACAAGAGCACAACAGATTAGCTCTGATTTCAACGATGCCAGGCATTGAACTGAAGGTCCAGGGAGCTTATATAGCAACGCCCCTGAACTAACGGCCCAGGTGAGCATATAGGAGAAGACAGACGCTCCAGAGTCAAATCACTAATGACCACTAGAGGGAGCAAAAAGCAAATTCACAACAGTACCCCCCCCTTAGTGAGGGGTCACCGAACCCTCACCATGACCACCAGGGCGATCAGGATGAGCGGCGTGAAAGGCACGAACTAAATCGGCCGCATGAACATCAGAGGCGACCACCCAGGAATTATCTTCCTGACCATAGCCCTTCCACTTGACCAGGTACTGAAGCCTCCGCCTGGAGAGACGAGAATCCAAGATCTTCTCCACCACGTACTCCAACTCGCCCTCAACCAACACCGGAGCAGGAGGCTCAGCAGAAGGAACTACAGGCACAACGTACCGCCGCAACAAGGACCTATGAAACACGTTGTGGATAGCAAACGACACAGGAAGATCCAGACGAAAGGATACAGGATTAAGGATTTCCAATATCTTGTAAGGACCAATAAAACGAGGTTTAAATTTGGGAGAGGAAATCTTCATAGGAACAAAGCGGGAAGAAAGCCACACCAAATCCCCAACACGTAGTCGGGGACCCACACCGCGGCGGCGGTTGGCAAAGCGCTGAGCCCTCTCCTGTGACAACTTCAAGTTGTCCACCACAAGATTCCAGATCCGCTGCAACCTATCCACCACAGAATCCACCCCAGGACAGTCAGAAGGTTCCACATGACCCGAAGAAAAACGAGGGTGGAAACCAGAGTTGCAGAAAAACGGCGAAACCAAGGTGGCGGAACTAGCCCGATTATTAAGGGCAAACTCAGCCAACGGCAAGAAGGTCACCCAATCGTCCTGATCAGCAGAGACAAAACACCTCAAATAAGCCTCCAAAGTCTGATTAGTTCGCTCCGTCTGTCCATTAGTCTGAGGATGGAAAGCAGACGAAAACGACAAATCAATGCCCATCCTACTACAAAAGGATCGCCAGAATCTAGAAACGAACTGGGATCCTCTGTCTGACACAATATTCTCAGGGATGCCGTGCAACCGAACCACGTTCTGGAAAAACACAGGAACCAGATCGGAAGAGGAAGGCAGCTTAGGCAAAGGAACCAAATGGACCATCTTGGAAAAGCGATCACATATCACCCAGATAACAGACATGCCTTGAGACACCGGAAGATCAGAAATGAAATCCATGGAAATATGTGTCCAAGGTCTCTTAGGGACAGGCAAGGGCAAGAGCAACCCGCTGGCACGAGAACAGCAAGGCTTAGCTCGAGCACAAGTCCCACAGGACTGTACAAATGACCGCACATCCCTTGACAAGGAAGGCCACCAAAAGGATCTGGCCACCAGATCTCTGGTGCCAAAAATTCCTGGGTGACCTGCCAACACCGAGGAATGAACCTCGGAAATGACTCTGCTGGTCCACTTATCAGGCACAAACAGTCTGTCAGGTGGACAAGAATCAGGCCTATCAGCCTGAAATCTCTGCAACACACGTCGCAGATCTGGAGAAATAGCTGACAAGATAACTCCATCCTTAAGAATACCAACAGGTTCAGCGACTCCAGGAGCATCAGGCACAAAGCTCCTGGAAAGAGCATCGGCCTTCACATTCATTGAACCTGGTAAATACGAGACAACAAAGTCAAAACGGGAGAAAAACAATGACCAGCGGGCCTGTCTAGGATTCAGGCGTTTAGCAGACTCGAGATACATCAGATTTTTGTGATCAGTCAAGACCACCACACGATGCTTAGCACCCTCGAGCCAATGACGCCACTCCTCAAATGCCCATTTCATGGCCAACAATTCCCGATTGCCCACATCATAATTTCGCTCAGCAGGCGAAAACTTCCTAGAGAAAAAGGCGCAAGGTCTCATAACAGAGCAACCAGGGCCTCTCTGCGACAAAACGGCCCCTGCTCCAATCTCTGAAGCATCCACCTTAACCTGAAAGGGAAGCGAGACATCAGGCTGGCACAAAACAGGCGCCGAAGTAAACCGACGTTTCAACTCCTGGAAAGCCTCCACGGCAGCAGGAGCCCAATTAGCCACATCGGAGCCCTTCTTGGTCATATCCGTCAAAGGTTTCACAATGCTAGAAAAATTAGCGATAAAACGACGGTAGAAGTTAGCGAAACCCAAGAACTTCTGAAGACTCTTAACTGACGAGGGCTGAGTCCAATCAAGAATAGCTCGGACCTTGACTGGGTCCATCTCCACAGCAGAAGGGGAAAAAATGAACCCCAAAAAGGGAACCTTCTGTACACCAAAAAGACACTTTGAGCCCTTGACAAACAAAGAATTTTCACGCAAAATTTTAAAGACCATCCTGACCTGCTCCACATGCGAGTCCCAATTATCAGAAAAAACCAGAATATCATCCAGATAAACGATCAAAAATTTATCCAGATAGTTCCGGAAAATGTCATGCATAAAGGACTGAAAAACTGAAGGGGCATTAGAGAGCCCAAAAGGCATCACCAAGTACTCAAAATGACCTTCGGGCGTATTGAATGCGGTTTTCCATTCATCTCCTTGCTTAATGCGCACAAGGTTGTACGCACCACGAAGGTCTATCTTGGTGAACCACTTGGCACCTTTAATCCGGGCAAACAAGTCAGACAACAGCGGCAAAGGATACTGAAATTTGACAGTGATCTTATTTAAAAGCCGATAGTCAATACAAGGCCTCAAAGATCCGTCCTTTTTAGCCACAAAAAAGAATCCCGCACCAAGAGGGGAAGAAGACGGACGGATGTGTCCTTTCTCCAGAGACTCCTTGATATATGAACGCATAGCGGTATGTTCAGGTACCGACAGATTAAACAGTCTTCCCTTAGGAAATTTACTGCCTGGAATCAAATCTATTGCACAGTCACATTCCCTATGAGGAGGCAATGCACTGGACCTGGACTCACTAAAGACGTCCTGATAATCAGACAAATACTCCGGAACTTCCGAAGGCGTAGAAGAAGCAATAGACACAGGCAGGGAATCCTCATGAATACCACGACAGCCCCAACTTGACACTGACATAGCCTTCCAGTCTAGGATTGGATTATGGGTCTGTAACCATGGCAGCCCCAAAACAACCAAATCATGCATTTTATGTAGAACAAGAAAACGTATCACCTCGCGGTGTTCAGGAGTCATGCACATGGTAACCTGTGTCCAATACTGCGGTTTATTTTCTGCTAATGGCGTAGCATCAATACCCCTAAGAGGGATAGGATTTTCTAATGGTTCAAGAATAAAACCACAGCGCTTAGCAAATGAGAGATCCATAAGACTCAGGGCAGCACCTGAATCTACAAACGCCATGACAGGATAAGATGACAGTGAGCAAATCAAAGTTACAGACAGAATAAACTTAGGATGCAAATTACCAACGGTGACAGGACTAACAATCTTAGTTATACGTTTAGAGCATGCTGAGATAACATGTGTAGAATCACCACAATAGTAGCACAAGCCATTCCGGCGTCTATGAATCTTCCTCTCATCTCTAGTCAGGATTCTATCACATTGCATCAAATCAGGTGTCCGTTCAGACAACACCATGAGGGAATTTGCGGTTTTTCTATCACATTGCATCAAATCAGGTGTCTGTTCAGACAACACCATGAGGGAATTTGCGGTTTTGCGCTCCCGCAACCGCCGGTCAATTTGAATAGCCAGGGCCATGGTATCATTCAGACCTGTGGGAATGGGAAAACCCACCATAACATTCTTAATGGCTTCAGAAAGGCCATTTCTAAAATTAGCGGCCAGTGCACACTCGTTCCAATGTGTCAGCACGGACCATTTCCGAAATTTTTGGCAATACACTTCAGCCTCGTCCTGGCCCTGAGACATAGCCAGCAAGGCTTTTTCTGCCTGAATCTCAAGATTGGGTTCCTCATAAAGTAAACCGAGCGCCAGAAAAAACGCATCAATATCAGCCAATGCCGGATCTCCTGGCGCCAACGAAAAAGCCCAATCTTGAGGGTCACCCCGTAAGAATGAAATAACAATTTTTACTTGTTGAGCAGAGTTTCCAGACGAACAGGGTCTCAGGGACAAAAACAATTTACAATTATTCCTGAAATTCCTAAACTTAAATCGGTCTCCTGAAAACAGTTCAGGAATCGGTATCTTGGGTTCAGACCCAGGATTTCTGGTAACATAATCTTGTATACCCTGCACACGAGCAGCAAGCTGGTCCACACTTGTAATCAAGGTCTGCACATTCATGTCTGCAGCAAGCTTAAGCCACTCTGAGGTAAAGGGGAAAAGAAAAAAAAAAATGAGAGAGGGAAAAAAAAAACTCAAAATTTTCTTTCTTATAATCCCACTTCTGCAATGCATTAAACATTTAATACGGGCCTGGCATACTGTTATGACCCCAGTGGACAGGGTCACAGAGGAACGTGTAAGTCTGCGAGATACAAAAATCCAGCTCATAGGGCAGTGGTAACTGGGTTGACCAAATATCTACTCCTAACGCCAACACTAGAAGTAGCCGGGGATCATGCCTACGGTGATCGCTAGATGACTCGCGCCAGCCGGAGAATCTAACTACCCCTAGGAGAAGAAAACAAAGACCTCTCTTGCCTCCAGAGAAAGGGACCCCAAAGCAAGATACAAGCCCCCCACAAATAATAACGGTGAGGTAAGAGGAAATGACAAACACAGAAATGAACCAGGTTCAGCAAAGAGAGGCCAGCTTACTAATAGCAGAATATAGCAAGATAACTTATTTGGTCAACAAAAACCCTATAAAAATCCACGCTGGAGATTCAAGAACCCCCGAACCGTCTAACGGTCCGGGGGGAGAACACCAGCCCCCTAGAGCTTCCAGCAAAGGTCAGGATACAGATTTGGAACAAGCTGGACAAAAATACAAAACAAAACAAAAGCAAAAAGCAAGGAAGCAGACTTAGCTTAAACACGCAGGAACCAGGATCAGTGGACAAGAGCACAACAGATTAGCTCTGATTTCAACGATGCCAGGCATTGAACTGAAGGTCCAGGGAGCTTATATAGCAACGCCCCTGAACTAATGGCCCAGGTGAGCATATAGGAGAAGACAGACGCTCCAGAGTCAAATCACTAATGACCACTAGAGGGAGCAAAAAGCAAATTCACAACACATCACATAGTGACTGAATAATACCACATACAGGGGATAAATACTACCACACCATGACCAGATGACATAGTGACCAAATACTACAATACTGATCATTAATAAAAAAAAACCCCACAATACTATTGCAATAAGTGCCATTATACACAGGATCTCTGTACATATTATACAGTGTATAGTATAAGTCTACAGTTAATACAGTAACATACACCGGAGCTCTGTATATAGTATGTAGTGTTTAATGTAAGTGTACAGGTAATATAGGGACTCACCAGTGACATAGACAAAAGATCTGTGTATAGTGTACAGGTAATACAGTGATCATCAGTGACTTTATACACAGTAACTCTGTATGTAGTGTCAGTGTATAGGTAATAGTAAACAGTGTATAGTGTAAGTGTACAGGCAATACAGTGACATTATACACTGGAGCTCTATGTAGTATACAGGTAATACAGTGACTCACCAGTGCCATTATACACAGCAGCTCTGTACATAGTATATACTGTAAGTGTACAGGTAACACTCTAGCTCACCAGTGATGTCTAGTAGAAGATATTCATCTTTGCTTTTCTTCTTCATCCAGCACAGACAGCTATCACTTCTTCCAGCCAAATCTCGTCTCCTCAGAGAAAAAAAGCGACATTGTGTTACCCTGCACAGCCACAGGACCTCTCCCCCTCAGTGAAAACAGTATCCTCAAAAATACATCACAGCAGTAATAATATCCCTTAATTATCCCCAACATTAATAATGTCCCACATCCTGGCCCCTTACTGTAATAGCATCTACCCTAATGACTTCATGTGTCTTATTCCTTGCCCCATATGTCTCCATCCTGCTCCCATATGTCCTCCCATCTTGGCCCCATGTATCCTCTCATCCTGGCCCTATATGTCTCCATACTGCCTCCATATGGCCTCCCATCCTGGCCCCATATATCCTGCCCCCATATGTCCTCTCATCCTAGCCCCATATGTCTCCATTCTGCCCCATATGATCTCCCATCCTGCTCAATGTGTCTCCATCCTATCCAATATGATCTCCCATCCTGCCGCATGTGTCTCCATCCTGCCCCATATGATCTCCCATCCTGCCCCATGTGTTGCCATCGTGCCCCAGGTGTTTCCATCCTGCCCCATATGTCTCTATCCTGTGCCATATGATCTCCCATCCTGTCCCCATATTGCCTCTTTCAGTACAAAAAGAAAAAAGTTTCCCTTTACTTGGCCGCGGTCCAGCAGCATCCTCTTCCTCATTAATTTGAAGCGCAGATGTGCCTGCACATGGCAGTGACGTCATATGCAGCTGGCACAGCAATAGATTTTAATTGGATATGTGTCAGTTACTGAACTGGCAGAATCCTGCCCCTAGGGCCCGGTGAGCAGAAGCAAAAAGAGGGCGGCACTGTTCAGCCATCCTTCCTTGCTTCTGCTCACTGGGCCCCATACACTAGTAAGGGCAGTAATGCCATGATGACGTCCCTGCTTATACAGCGCCAACATATTCTGTAACACTTTACGGACACTGCTGGGCATGGGTGTAACTATAATAGGTGCAGGAGTTGCATGCACTCCCAGGCCCTGGAGGCTAGGAGGGCCCCAAAGGTCCCTTTGTTCCATATGAAAAAGCTATTACTATTAAAGACTTGTGTTAATTGGGGGCCATAAGCTTCAAGTTATGCCACTACCATGCATATTATATAATTGCTGGTTATTTTAGTGGTAGACAAGTTGGTTGTATCTTACTCTTTAACCCCAATCAGGACTTATCTAACTCAGGTCCTAAAAATACTATACTGTTTTTTGCATCATCCATTAGATGCGCCAATTCTGGCGCTTTACCTCAGCTCTCCCCACTTGTCTTGGTGTGTTGGCAAGTGAGGTAATGGTTTTGGGGTTGATGTCAGCTTTTTTATATTTATATGAATCCCAAAACTATTACCCCCAGTTGCCACCACACCAGGGCAAATGGGAAGAGTCAGGCAAAGTGCCAGAATTGGCGCATCTAATGGATGTCCATGGTCCCTTTCCAGTCTGAGAATACCAGCCCCCAGCTGTCTGCTTTAATTTGGGTGGTTATAAAAAAAGGGGGGGACCCCACACAGTTTTTTTAAATTATTTATTTAAATAATTAAAATAAAACTGTGGAGACCCCTCTATTTTTGATAACCAGCCAAGATAAAGCTGAGGGCTGCAGCTCACATCTGTCAGCTTTACCTGCGCTGGTTATCAAGAATAGGGGAGACCCCAAGTACTTTTTTTTTTTACATACTGGGCCGGACAATCACAGCCATGCCAATACTTGACAAGGTTGTGATTGAGAAGAAAGTGCACACACCGGAAAAGCTTGTTGTTGGCTGCGCTGCAGCTTTTCAACAAGCTTTTTTTAGAGCTGCTGAACCCAAACAGTAACACAGGGACCGAACTTTACCATTCAGGTTTGCCCATCATTACTAAAGATAAAAGACCCTTTTATTAAGGTGTGCGGAATTATTAGGCAGCTTGTTTACCTCAGACAAAATGAGTTAAAAAAAGACTTATGGTAACTGGATCTGAAAAGCAAGAATTGGTGCAAGTCTTACCGACGAATGCAGCACTCCTTAAATTGCTAAGATATTGGGGTATTATCACAGAACCATCAAACATTTTGTAGCAAATCGTCAAGTTATATGCTTTTTTTTGGTTGGCACCTGTTCACACTAGTTTGGATGTGCTGGTCTTTTTCTCTATTTACGTGATGCTGATTGACAGCCGGTTCCATGCTGACTATCTGCGGGGAGCCGGCAGACAATCAGCATGACATTGGAAGTCATGCCCCATTGACAGAGCAGCCTGGAAGAAGAAGCTGCTCTGTTGGTGTGGAGCAGCTGAATCACCGGCAGGAACGGTCTGTGATCACTCTGAGCTGGCGCTGAGTAGAGCAGGCAGGTAGTTACGTCTGTTAGCAACTACCTGTCTGTTAGTATTCAGGTCTATAGTAAAAAAAATTAAATAGTCTCCCCAACCCCTTTAATTTAAGCCCCTCTTTTCCTATGAATCCTTATATACAGAGAACTATAAGCACTGTACCTATCATACTCTTTGTTTTCTTTGAGAGCAATTCAGATGATTGCTTCCTAAACTGCTGGACTATATGATGGAATTGGCGAGGGGTCAGAGTTCTACAAGGAGCCTTTTGTTTGGCCTACACAATGAAAAACGTGTTTTATGAACAAAAGCTTTCTGTCTTGTGTGAGGGCTTCTTATGTAATATGTAGTATGCTATATTTGAGAAAGATATAGCTGTCAATCATCGTTTTCCTATTGCAAAATCAGATGTAAACTAATTCAGCTAAAAATATTAGAATCCAGAAAGATTAAAATAATTGTCATGTACAAAGGTTAATAAATCTCCCCTCTCACACAATCTAGCACTCTGCTTTCACTCAGGTTGCAAATTGAGCATAAAGTACACCTCAACATCGAACAACAGGATACATGCCGCCACCACTTACTGAACAAGTTCCTCACTAATAGTGACGGTGACGTACGCATGCTCAGACCAGAGGTGACCCCAACCATGTGAGTCACATTTTTATTGTCTTAGTTATATTTTATGGCACGGTGGCTGAGTGATTAACACTGTTGTCTTGCAGCGCTGGGGTCCTGGTTTCAAATGCCATGAAGAACAACATCTGCAAGGAGTTTGTATGTTCTCTACATGTTTGCTTGGGCTTCCTTTGGGTTCTCCGGTTTCCTTCCACACTCCAAAGACATATCTATATTTTGAGCCCCAATGGGGACAGAGATGATAATGTATGTAAAGAGCCATATGATGACGCTATATAAACAAGGTATAATAAATAAATAATATCTTTAGTCCTGGTATCTACACTTATACCCCCTTGCTCTGGATCTACTAGGTCTTTGTAAGGGGGTACGGAGGCTAGTTCATGCCCCACACTCCTTGCCCATGTCCCTGTAAGGCTGGTATATTTGATAGGTTTTATAATTCTGCATACTGTGTAATGCAATGTACAGATGTTAATGTGTCAAGTAGATATAGCGAAAGTATAGGATTTAGCCCACTAGGGGGGCACAATAGAGTAAGATATGAATAAGTTAGAACAATAAGATTTAGCTAGATAGGAGGGGCCAACTGGGAGTAGTTGGGGAGCTAACTGGAGTTAGTCAGAGAAGGCTGGGAGCCAGGACAGCACAGTTGTGTCCCGTAACGTTCAAGCTGGGGAGCCCAGCCATCCAGGGCCTATGGGCTGACAGTCACACGGTGGAGGAGGAATACAGGGCAGCATCAATATGGTAGCAGCTAAACTTTGTGGGAACAACCCTAAATGTCCGATGCGAAGTGGACAGGGAACTCCTGAAGTGGGTTAGTCTGACCAGTCAGGAAGCTGCGGTACCGAAGGCGATGGTACGACCCTGCGATATTCCTGGAGAAGTGAGGGAGAGTACAGGGAACAGAACGGTGATATTTTGTGAAGAACCTTGTGCTGTTTCTGTGACTAAAGTGCACGAGCTGAATAAACTTGTTTTGTTGAAATTGTATTTGGACACTGCCTGTCATTACATGGTGCTTAAAGGAGAGAAGCCCCAGCTGATCGAGGTGGACACTGATGTGCAAGTAAGTGGACCACCAAGTGCACCACAGAAGGGACAATGTGTTTATGAGACGGAGGGCAAGGGTGTGCCAGTACTGCCACCCTTAGCAACGACTACCCACCTGGCCTCCGTTTCATCTGTGATCCAGTTCCCCCCAAAAAACGCAATAACATTTGCTGGCCATTTCAGGGGACCTCTATTAACTCAAAAGTTACTGACTGTTACAGGTGTCAGAGCGGCTGGACAGGGCTGAGAATCCCCCCTGAAACACAATAAAATGAAGCCCCAGTAATCAGATATTTAAGACCTATCCTCTGGAAAAACTGTTAACTATTTAGTGGCCATTTACATACAGTTATAAACACCACATCATCCCCCCAGCTACTGCAGGCTTCTCACATAGGGGGCTTTACCCCAGATTGTGTTCCTTTCGGGCTGTATGTCTACACACGCTATATAACTACATATCTATTAAACCTATGGGGGTTTATGTGGCTGGTGGTTACATTTTTCCAAACCTCTATACTGTATATAATAAAAAACAATCTAACTGCATGCAGTTTTTAGCCTATCCACTAAGACTCATAACACATATTATCACTTTTGCTCTGATATCCTTTCTCGGGAGCAGTGTCTATGGGCCGACCGCAAAAAGTGGGACACAGCATGAATGTACTATGTTGTTTCTGTAACTCCAATAGAAATGAATACGAGCTGCAAAAGCAGCCTATTAGAGCAAGCCATCTCATAAGCAGTATTGGACATTGGCAGAAGAAGGGAAAAGAATATCGGAATAGTTGTCCAAGAACCAAGGACCACCTGTGAAGAATTACAGAAAGACCTGGAATCAACAGTTACAATTGTTTCAAAGAAAGCAATAATACATTCAACCTCCATGTCTTGTATGCACACTTACCACGCAAGACTCCATTGCTAAACAAAAAAGCATGTGCAAGCGAATTTAAAGTTTGCTCAACAACATTTAGACCAGGGGTGGGGAACCTCAGGCCCCAGGGCCATTTACAGCCCTCGATGACCTTTTATCAGGCCCCTGAGCAGATTCTCAGGGACCTCATTCTTGGGCAAGGATCTGTATTTTGATTGTCACAAGCTCATTAATTTCTTCTTGCTCTGTTAGCACACACATACAGTGTTCACTACTGAACATTGAAGAGTATGCAATGAAAGATTACGTCCTGAAACCAGTGCCAGAGTCAGGATCTACTTTGTGGGTGGAGTTTGAATGGCCCCCGAAGGATGGTATAAATATCCAAATGGTCTTTCACAGAAAAAAAGATTCCCCACCCCACCTTTAGACAAACCTGTGAAATACTGAGATAATCTAGTCTGGTCAGATGTGATCAAAAAATGAATTATTTGGATGCCATAATAAACACCATGTTTGGAGGTCAAAAGGCACGGCATATCAACCCCAAAACATCATATCAACAGTAAAGTTTAGAGGTGGTAACTGAATGAAATATTCCAGTTATAAATCTTTATTCATTGCATAGTGGAATGTGTTGAGAACAATAAAACCTAAAAATGATCAACGTAAATCACACCTAATATCCCACGGAGGTCTGGAGTTGGAATGATGCTCAAAATCAAAGTGGAAAATGAAGTTACAGGCTGATCCAACTTCAGTGGAAATTCCTCAAGACAAGGAAATGATGCTCATTAGTGTGTGTAGCCTCCACGTGCCTGTATGACCTCCCTACAGCGCCTGCTCCTGATGAGGCGGGGGATGGTCTCCTGAGGGATTTCCTCCCAGACCTGGACTAAAGCATCCGCCAACTCCTGGACAGTCTGTGGTGTAATGTGACGTTGGTGGACGGTGTGAGACATGATGTCCCAGATGTGTTCAATCGGATTCAGGTCTGGGGAACGGGCGGGCCAGTCCATAGCTTCAATGCCTTCATCTTGCAGGAACTGCTGACACACTCCAGCCACATGAGGTCTTGCAGTGTCCTGCATTAGGAGGAACCCAGGGCCAACCACACCAGCATATGGTCTCACAAGGGGTCTGATGATCTCATCTCGGTACCTAATGGCAGTCAGGCTACCTCTGGCGAGCACATGGAGGGCTGTGCGGCCCTCCAAAGAAATGCTACCCCACTCCATTACTGACCCACTGCCAAACCGGTCATGCTGAAGGATGTTGCAGGCAGCAGATCGCTCTCCACGGAGTCTCCAGTCTCTGTCACGTCTGTCACATGTGCTCAGCGTGAACCTGCTTTCATCTGTGAAGAGCACAGGGCGCCAGTGGCGAATCTGCCTATCCTGGGGTTCTGTGGCAAATGCCAAGCATCCTGCATGGTGTTGGGCTGTGAGCACAACACCCATCTGTGGACACCGGGCACTCAGACCATCCTCATGAAGTCGGTTTCTAACCATTTGTGCAGATACATGCACATTTGTGGCCTGCTGGAGGTCATTTTGCAGGGCTCTGGCAGTGCTCCTCCTGTTCCTCCTTGCACAAAGGCTGAGGTAGCGATCCTGCTGCTGGGTTGTTGCCCTCCTACGGTCCCCTCCACGTCTCCTGGTGTACTGGCCTGTCTCCTGGTAGCGCCTCCAGGCTCTGGACACTACACTTACAGACACAGCAAACCTTCTTGCCACAGCTCGCATTGATGTGCCATCCTGGATGAGCTGTACTACCTGAGCCACTTGTGTGGGTTGTAGAGTCCGTCTCATGCTACCATGAGTGTGAAAGCACAACCAACATTCAACTGTATCACCAACGATACCAGCAGTAAGTGTATTTATATCGTCTTTATTATTCAGGTTTATTCCACATATTGTTCCGTATATAGACAGAGCAGGTGATCACTATCTCTACTAGCAAGTAAACTATACAATTAACAGGTATACACAGAACCTGTCATATTCACCAGCAGCTCTCAGAGGATTTTTCTTCCATTGGAAATTTTCTGGAGCGCCAGTGTTTGTTTTTACATTAACAACATTCAAAAGTGACCAAAACATCAGCCAGAAAGCATTGGCACTGAGATGTGTTCTGTGGTCCCCACCTGCAGAACCGCTCCTTTATTGAGTGTGTCTTGATAATTGCCAATAATTTCCATCTGTTGTCTATTCCATTTGCACAACAGCATGTGAAATTGATTGTCAAGTTTGTTGCTTCCTAAGTGGACAGTTTTATTTCACAGAAGTTTGATTTACTTGGAGTTATATTCTGTTGTTTAAGTGGTCCCTTTATTTTTTTGAGCAGTGTGTATCGATGTCAACGGGAGATAAAGAAACAGGTCCTAAATACACCACATTAATACTGCCACACTAGGGGAATGATGCTGGTGGGTATTTGTGCCAGGAAGCAGCCATGTTTGTGCTCCTCCTCTCTGTCACACCTAAGAAGATAGTTGGTAAAGATAACCTAAAAGGTCACTATATTGACATAGTGTTTGCTATGTAAGACTAAAGCCCCCGTCTCACTAAGCGAGATCGCTAGCGAGATCGCTGCTGAGTCACAAGTTTTGTGACGCAACAGCGACCTCAGTTGCGATCTCGCTATGTGTGACATGTAGCAGCGACCAGGCCCCTGCTGTGAGATCGCTGGTCGTGTCGGAATGGCCTGGACCTTTTTTTGATCGTTGAGGTCCCGCTGGGTAGCACACATCGCTGTGTTTGACACCTTACCAACGACCTCGTTGACGACTCAGACACTGAATCGTCATAATAGCTCCCATGTGACATCGTTGTACAGGTCGCTACAGGTCGCTGGTGAGATGTCAAACAGTGAGATCGCAGCAGCGATCGTTGGAAGATCTCACTGTTTGACATCTCACCAGCGACCACATAGCGACGCAGCAACGATCCCTGACAGGTCGTATCGTTGTCGGGATCGCTTTAGCGTCGCTAAGTGAGATGGGGCCTTAACCCCTTAATCCCATATGACGTACTATACCGTCGAGGTGGGGTGGGCCTTAATTCCCGGTGACGGGATAGTACGTCATACGCGATCGGCCGCGCTCACGGGGGGAGCGCGGCCGATCGCGGCCGGGTGTCGGCTGCATATCGCAGCTGACATCCGGCACTATGTGCCAGGAGCGGTCACGGACCGCCCCCGGCACATTAACCCCCGGCACACCGCGATCAAACATGATCGCGGTGTACCGGCGGTACAGGGAAGCATCGCGCAGGGAGGGGGCTCCCTGCGGGCTTCCCTGAGACGATCGGTACAAGGTGATGTACTCACCTCGTACCGAACGTCTTCTCCCTGCAGGCCCCGGATCCAAAATGGCCGAGGGGCTGTATCCGGGTCCTGCAGGGAGCACTTCCGGGTCGGAGCAGGCTGCAGATGAAAGCTGCAGCCTGCTCCGATGAAAGTATGATCGCAGATCTGATAGAGTGCTGTGCACACTATCAGATCTGCGATCTGTGATGTCCCCCCCTGGGACAAAGTAAAAAAGTTAAAAAAAAAATTTCCACATGTGTAAAAAAAAAAAATAATAATTCCTAAATAAATAATAATAATAAAAAAAATATTATTCCCATAAATACATTTCTTTATCTAAAAAAAACAAACAAAAACAATAAAAGTACACATATTTAGTATCGCCGCGTCCGTAACGACCCAACCTATAAAACTGGCCCACTAGTTAACCCCTTCAGTAAACACCGTAAGAAAAAAAAAAAAAAACGAGGCAAAAAACAACGCTTTATTACCATACCGCCGAACAAAAAGTGGAATAACACGCGATCAAAAAGACGGATATAAATAACCATGTTACCGCTGAAAACGTCATCTTGTCCTGCAAAAAACGAGCCGCCATACAGCATCATCAGCAAAAAAATAAAAAAGTTATAGTCCTCAGAATAAAGCAATGCCAAAATAATTATTTTTTCTATAAAATAGTTTTTATCGTATAAAAGCGTCAAAACATAAAAAAATGATATAAATGAGGTATCGCTGTAATCGTACTGACCCGACGAATAAAACTGCTTTATCAATTTTACCAAGCGCAGAACGGTATAAACGCCTCTCCCAAAAGAAATTCATGAATAGCTGGTTTTTGGTTATTCTGCCTCACAAAAATCGGAATCAAAAGTGATAAAAAATGGTCACGTGTCCGAAAATGTTACCAATAAAAACGTCAACTCGTCCCGCAAAAAACAAGACCTCACATGACTCTGTGGACCAAAATGTGGAAAAATTATAGGTCTCAAAATGTGGAGACGCAAAAACTTTTTTGCTATAAAAAGCGTCTTTTAGTCTGGTTTCACACTTGCGTTTTTATCTGCATGCGTTTTTTAAAAAAACCGCATGTGTGAAAAAATGCATGTAAACGCGGTAAAATGCATGCGTTTTTATAGAAAAACACAAGAAAACAAGAAAAAAACAAAAAACCCTAACCCTACCCCTAACCCTAACCTGAAATACGTGGCACTGAAATACGTGGCACTGAAATATACGTTTATATACGTATATACGTATATAAGTGCCATGATATTTCAGTGGCCACGTATATAAGTGCCACGTATTTAAGTGCCACGTATTTAAGTGCCACGTATTTAAGTGCCACGTATTTACGTGCCACGTATTTACGTGCCACGTATTTTTCAGTGCCTGAAATACGTGGCACTGAAATACGTGGCACTGAAATATCGTGGCACTGAAATATCGTGGCACTGAAGTATTTACGTGCCACGTATTTTTCAGTGCCTGAAATACGTGGCACTGAAATACGTGGCACTGAAATACGTGGCACTGAAATACGTGGCACTGAAATATTGTGGCACTGAAATATCGTGGCACTTAAATACGTGGCACTTAAATACGTGGCACTTAAATACGTGGCACTTAAATACGTGGCACTTAAATACGTGGCACTTAAATACGTGGCACTTATATACGTGGCACTTATGACTGTCAGAAAATGTTCAGTAAACGGTTAGGGGTAGGGTTTCAGGTAGAATTGGGGAGTTTCCACTGTTCAGGCACATCAGGGGCTCTCCAAACGCGACATGGCGTCCAATCTCAATTCCAGCCAATTCTGCGTTGAAAAAGTAAAACAGTGCTCCTTCCCTTCCGAGCTCTCCCGTGCGTCCAAAAAGGGGTTTACCCCAACATATGGGGTATCAGCGTACTAGGGACAAATTGAACAACAACTTCTGGGGTCCAAGTTCTCTTGTTATCCTTGGGAAAATAAAAATTTGGGGGGCTAAAAATCATTTTTGTGGGAAAAAAAATATGTTTTATTTTCACGGCTCTGCGTTGTAAACTGTAGTGAAACACTTGGGGGTTCAAAGTTCTCACAACACATCTAGATAAGTTCCTTGGGAGGTCTAGTTTCCAATATGGGGTCACTTGTGGGGGGTTTGTACTATTTGGGTACATCAGGGGCTCTGCAAATGCAACGTGACGCCTGCAGACCAATCCATTTAAGTCTGCATTCCAAATGGCGCTCCTTCCCTTCCGAGCTCTGTCATGCGCCCAAACAGTGGTTCCCCCCCACATAGGGGGTATCAGCGTACTCAGGACAAATTGGACAACAACTTTTAGGGTCCAATTTATCCTGATACCCTTGTGAAAATACAAAACTGGGGGCTAAAAAATCATTTTTGTGAAAAAGAAAAATAATTTTTATTTTCACGGCTCTGCGTTATAAACTGTAGTGAAACACTTGGGGGTTCAAAGTTCTCACAACACATCTAGATAAGTTCCTTGGGGGGTCTAGTTTCCAATATGGGGTCACTTGTGGGGGGTTTGTACTGTTTGGGTACATCAGGGGCTCTGCAAATGCAACGTGACGCCTGCAGACCAATCCATTTAAGTCTGAATTCCAAATGGCGCTCCTTCCCTTCCGAGCTCTGTCATGCGCCCAAACAGTGGTTCCCCCCCACATAGGGGGTATCAGCGTACTCAGGACAAATTGGACAACAACTTTTAGGGTCCAATTTATCCTGATACCCTTGTGAAAATACAAAACTGGGGGCTAAATTTCATTTTTGTGAAAAAAAAATAAATAAATTATTTTCACGGCTCTGCGTTATAAACTGTAGTGAAACACTTGGGGGTTCAAAGTTCTCACAACACATCTAGATAAGTTCCTTGGGGGGTCTAGTTTCCAATATGGGGTCACTTGTGGGGGGTTTGTACTGTTTGGGTACATCAGGGGCTCTGCAAATGCAACGTGACGCCTGCAGACCAATCCATTTAAGTCTGCATTCCAAATGGCGCTCCTTCCCTTCCGAGCTCTGTCATGCGCCCAAACAGTGGTCCCTCCCCACAAATGGGGTATCAGCGTACTCCAGACAAATTGGACAACAACTTTTGGGGTCCAATTTATCCTGATACCCTTGTGAAAATACAAAACTGGGGGCTAAAAAATCATTTTTGTGAAAAAAAAAATAATTTTTATTTTCACGGCTCTGCGTTATAAACTGTAGTGAAACACTTGGGGGTTCAAAGCTCTCAAAACACATCTAGATAAGTTCCTTAGGGGGTCTACTTTCCAAAATGGTGTCACTTGTGGGGGGGTTTAATGTTTAGGCACATCAGGGGCTCTCCAAACGCAACATGGCATCCCATCTTAATTCCAGTCAATTTTGCATTGAAAAGTAAAATAGCGCTTCTTCCCTTCTGAGCTCTGCTATGCGCCCAAACAATGGTTTACACCCACATATGGGGTATCGTCGTACTCAGGACAAATTGCACAACAACTTTTGTGGTCTAATTTCTTCTCTTACCCTTGGGGAAATAAAAAAATGGGGGTGAAAAGATAATTTTTGTGAAAAAATATGATTTTTTATTTTTACGGCTCTGCATTATAAACTTCTGTGAAGCACTTGTTGGGTCAAAGTGCTCAACACACATCTAGATAAGTTCCTTAGGGGGTCTACTTTCCAAAATGGTGTCACTCGTGGGGGGTTTCAATGTTTAGGCACATTAGGGGCTCTCCAAACGCAACATGGCGTCCCATCTCAATTCCAGTCAATTTTGCATTGAAAAGTCAAATGGCGCTCCTTCCCTTCTGAGCTCTGCCCTGCGCCCAAACAATGGTTTACACCCACATATGGGGTATCAGTGTACTCAGGACAAATTGCACAACAATTTTTGGGGTCCAATTTCTTCTCTTACCCTTGGGAAAATAAAAAATTGGGGGTGAAAAGATAATTTTTGTGAAAAAATATGATTTTTTATTTTTACGGCTCTGCATTATAAACTTCTGTAAAGCACTTGTTGGGTCAAAGTGCTCACCACACATCTAGATAAGTTCCTTAGGGGGTCTACTTTCCAAAATGGTGTCACTTGTTAGGGGTTTCAATGTTTAGGCACATCAAGGGCTCTCTAAATGCAACATGGCGTCCCATCTCAATTCCAGTCAATTTTGCATTGAAAAATCAAATGGCGCTCCTTCCCTTCCGAGCTCTGCCCTGCGCCCAAACAATGGTTTACACCCACATATGGGGTATCAGCGTACTCAGGACAAATTGCTCAACAATTTTTGGGGTCCAATTTCTTCTCTCACCCTTGGGAAAATAAAAAATTGGGGGTGAAAAGATAATTTTTGTGAAAAAATATGATTTTTTATTTTTACGGCTCTGCATTATAAACTTCTGTAAAGCACTTGTTGGGTCAAAGTGCTCACCACACATCTAGATAAGTTCCTTAGGGGGTCTACTTTCCAAAATGGTGTCACTTGTGGGGGGTTTCAATGTTTAGGCACATCAGGGGCTCTCCAAATGCAACATGGCGTCCCATCTCAATTCCAGTCAATTTTGCATTGAAAAGTCAAATGGCGCTCCTTTGCTTCCAAGCTCTGCCATGCGCCCAAACTGTGGTTTATCCCCACATATGGGGTATCAGCGTACTCAGGACAAATTGTACAACAACTTTTGGGGTCTATTTTCTCCTGTTACCCTTGGTAAAATAAAACAAATTGGAGCTGAAATAAATTTTGTGTGAAAAAAAGTTAAATGTTCATTTTTATTTAAACATTCCAAAAATTCCTGTGAAACACCTGAAGGGTTAATAAACTTCTTGAAAGTGGTTTTGAGTACCTTGAGGGGTGCAGTTTTTAGAATGGTGTCACACTTGGGTATTTTCTATCATATAGACCCGTCAAAATGACTTCAAATGAGATGTGGTCCCTAAAAAAAAATGGTGTTGTAAAAATGAGAAATTGCTGGTCCACTTTTAACCCTTATAACTCCGTCACAAAAAAAAATTTTGGTTCCAAAATTGTGCTGATGTAAAGTAGACATGTGGGAAATGTTATTTATTAAGTATTTTGTGTGACATATGTCTGTGATTTAAGGGCATAAAAATTCAAAGTTGGAAAATTGCGAAATTTTCAAAATTTTCGCCAAATATTCGTTTTTTTCACAAATAAACGCAAGTTATATCGAAGAAATTTTACCACTAACATGAAGTACAATATGTCACGAGAAAACAATGTCAGAATCGCCAAGATCCATTGAAGCGTTCCAGAGTTATAACCTCATAAAGGGACAGTGGTCAGAATTGTAAAAATTGGCCCGGTCATTAACGTGCAAACCACACTCGGGGCTTAAGGGGTTAATAGTAGTTTCAGTTTTCCCTTTATTTGCGCTCCATCTTCGCTATCATTAAATCAAAAATCCAATATTTATTGCATAGTACAAAGTATACTGAATGTAATTACTCAAATGTATTGTGCGTATTCAATGTTTCCAACCTCCTGTACATGCAAAGCTTGACCAAAGTTGAAATTAAAATTGTGAACAAAGACGATGTCAAAGATAAAATCAGCATTCATGTTATGAGGGAGAGAAGAATTGGGATTACTACTGGAGTCAGATGTGAAGTAATGAAAGAGGAGTAGTTAGGGGTAGTAATGGGGCAGCACGGTGGCTTTGCAGTGTTGGGGTCCTGGGTTCAAAGACCACAAAGGACATCTGCAAGAAGTTTGTATGTTCTCCCCATATTTGCATGGGTCTCCTCTGGGGTTGGAGACAGTGAAGCTGATGTCTTGAAAACGCTGTGGAATAAATGGAGCTATATAAGTGAGCAAAATAAATAAAAAATACAGAAGTATGTTGTAGTTGTAACATAGAATAACTGCCATTTCAATGCCACGTATATATATATATATAAACAATGATCCCGGTTCATCAAGACTGGCGGTTATTGTACACTGGAGTAAGGTACACCAAATCTATTTGAAGGGAACCTGTCATGTAAAAAATGCTGTTAGCCTGAATCATTGGAGCCACCTGTCAGTCAGTGGCGTGGCGCCGTTACAGTCGCCGCTCACTGGACAGTCACTGAAGTCGCACCGGCCTGACCCCTACAACTGAAAGCCTGAGGCTGCCGAGAGGAATAAAGTTAATGTCTTCCCGGCAGAGGGGCTCTAACTGCGGGCGCCGAGCAGCTCCAAAATACTATTAACCTCTAGATTGACCCCTTATCTGCAGGTTATTAGCGTTTTCTTACATGACAGATTCCCTTTAAAGACCCATGCCTCTTGGTGAATTTGGTATGTCTTTAGCTGCCATGCACCAACACAGGAAATGTTTGCCACTTTTCGTGGCATTAATTATAATGAATTTGTTGGGCATTTTCCATCATACCGTGGCCTAGTATACTTTTCAAAATGTTGGCAGAGCTAGGTGAGATAGAAGTGAAAATGGCAAAAGTTCCTACATTTTTGTGCAACTATGAATTGTTCAAAAATTTGGTGACATTTCAAGCAGTTTCACACCAGAGAACTGATGTAAACTGCTTCATGAATCAGCCTCAATGAGGGGGTAGAGGCGAGGAGAAGTACTAATAGAGGTGTACTATCACAGTTGGATTAATAATAGCGAGCAATTATATAGGACTAAATGGTGGCCCGATTCTAACGCATCAGGTATTCTAGAATGTGTATGTAGTTTATTTATGAAGTTTTCAGCATAATGCAATTTATACACAGGATTCAGCCGGCCTGGCGCAACCAATTAGCGAAGCGCGGTTTAAATTCCACGCAAATTCGCAGCCGGATTGTGCCTGTCACTGATTGTTCGTGGCTGGCCGGGCGTGACCAATCAGTGAAGCCAGGGCCGGCTCCAGGTTTTTGAGGCCCCCTGGGCGAAAGAGTCTCAGTGGGCCCCCCTCTTTAACACATACCACGATTCATGATGCACAGATACAGCAGAGAAATATACCACAGCCAAGTAGCATATAACACAGCCCCGTAACATATAACACAGCCCACGTAGCATATAGCACAGCCACATAGCATATAGCACAGGCCATGTAGTATATAGCACAGACCACGTAGTATATAACGCAGCCCATGTAGCATATAAGCATATAGCATAGCCCACGTAGCATATAGCACAGCCACATAGCATATAACACAGCCACGTAGCATATAGCACAGCCACGTAGTATATAGCACAGCCCACGTAGTATATAGCACAGCCCATGTAGTATATAGCACAGCCTGCGTAGTATATAGCACAGCCCACGCAGTATACAGCACAGCCCACGCAGTATACAGCACAGCCCACGCAGTGTATAACACAGCCCACGTAGTATATAGCACAGCCCACGTAGTATATAACACAGCCACGTAGTATATAGCACAGCCAGGTAATATATTGCACAGCTATGTAGTATATAGCACAGCTCACGTAGTATATATCACAGCTCACGTAGTATATAGCACAGCTCACGCAATATAACACAGCCACGTAGTATATTGCCCAGCCAGGTAATATATTGCACAGCTACGTAGTATATAGCACAGCTCATATAGTATATATCACAGCTCACGTAGTATATAGCACAGCCACGTAGTATATTGCCCAGCCACGTAATATATTGCATAGCCCACGTAGTATATAGCACAGAGACACAGTATATAACACAGCTCACGCAGTATATAACACAGCGACCAATCAGCGACGCGGGATTTCCGTGACAGACAGACAAACAGACGGAAGTGCTCCTTAGACGATTATATATATAGATGAGGGCACAAGAAGCAGCAGAGCAATTCCATTTTCAAAATTGACGCTACAACACTCCACTTCAAGGGTGCAGAAGGTGGCAGTGCCTGAAAGGTTGCTTTATAACAAAGAGAATAGCAGAATTCCAAATGTACAGTGCAGGGTGTAATATGATAAGGATACTAGTTTATCAATGATCAGACAAGACTTAATATGTTAATCATTCAATTATATTTTCAGATGTTTAAAGAGAATCTGTCACCAGGATTTCACACTGTAAACTATTTATATGCCCATGTAGCTCTTTCAAAGTCCAGCAATACCTTTACATGGCCAGTCCGTTCCTCTATTACTGAGAAATCAGAGTTTGAATTGATATGCAAATGAGGCTAAAGAACTTTTTGTAGATCTCAGGACTCTGTCACTCCAGTTCTATTCCCCAACCAGTGCCGCATCTTCCTTCTTGACATCTATGTTGTCAGACTTAAGGCAAAAGAGCCGTCGGTCAAGAAGAAGGAGATAGCACTGGCAGGGAGAAAAACTGAAGTGACAAAGGCTTCAGCTCTACTATTCTTCTTCAGTCTCATTTGCATATAAATTCTCACCCTGATTTATCATTAATGGAGGAACGGGTGGCCATGTAAAGGTATTAGTGGACTTAGCTTTGAAAAAGCTACATGTGCATATTAATAGTTTGTGCTAAAATACTGCGGACACATTCCCTTGAATGGGCATTGCTCTGGTCCACCCCATCCTTTTGTCAGTATTCTTTCCTGGTACATGTTGGTGAGAGCTGACTGTCGATGGACAGAGGGCAGGAAGATGAAGCTAAAACCATAATGGACCAGTGTCAGAGCAAGAGTCACCTTGTTGTCCATACCATTAAACTGTGTTTCACTTTAATTTTCAAGCCTTAGAAAACTAAAATAACACATACCTAACAAAGTGGGATTTTGTTTTGATCATCAGTTTTCGTAGACAACCATAAGAAGTCCAAAGAAGTTCTTTCTCTTCTACTCAAGAATCAAAGGAAAGTCTACAGGCAGACTGCCGAATTGTCCAGTGCGGTGGGCGGTCACGTGATGGCATACTTGTGGTCAAAGGCAGACCAGACTCTCCTCCAATGTTCAATGTTGTAGCAAAGTGGAATCGTCAGTACATGACCGCAGGTATGCAAGTCAGTTATATGTGGTCACTTACTGCCCACCACACAGAGAATCATAATAATGTTACCAGAATTCGACAGCCTGCAATCATACCTTTCTACTTGGACAAGGCAATTCCTTTAACCTATCAGTATTTTTTTTATAGTGTGGGATGATTTTAAAGGTCCCCAGGAATTACACATGCAGATAGAAAGAGAACAGAAAACTTCATGTAAGTGTTGGTATGAAGAGTAGTCACCATAGAGCCAGGGCATGGGATTGCTCTGTGGCCCAGTACGGATCTTGCTCCTTGGCTTGTAGTTGCCACTAGGTAGAGCTCACTGCATACAAATCTATACTGCTTCCATTGCGTTTAAGACTAGATGAATAACAACTAATGTCGTTACCACCCTTAGCTGTAGTCTCATTCAGCCTGAAAAAAAAACATTTATCAACTAATCAGCTCAACATTTTTGACCTGAAACAGAATGCAAGACATTAAAGGGGTATTCCCATCTCCAAGATCCTATCCCAATATGTAGTAGGTGTAATAATAATAATATTAGCAAATACCTTCAATTAGAAATGTAGTAAAGTTTTTCTGATTCATTATGTCTCTTTCCTCATGTGCGGGAATTGCAGGACCTTAGGTATCCATGATTACAACCACTAGCAACTAGCTAACTAACGCTATATCAGTGGTCGTAACCATGGATACCTAAGGTCCTGCAATGCCTGCACATGGGGAAAGAGACATAGTGAATCAGAGAAACTATACTACATATCTAATTGGAGGTATTTACTAATATTTTTATTATTATACCTACTACATATTGGGATAGGGAGGATGGGAGGATATAGGTAAAAATTTGTTATAGGACCTCTTGCAGTGGGGGGTAAATAGCTGATCTTTATATGAAGCACTAGAGGGTAACAAATTCAAATCTTCTCCAAAAACACTATTTCCCACATTATCGTTAATGCATAAAATATGGTGGAAAATACGAGATCTGCAACAAATAGAGAGTTGCTCACAATTTACATCAATATGGGACACCCCATGATTAGTTAATCTGAGAAGTTTGGTGGGTTTGGGGGAAGTGGAGGGAGGGAGGCGGGGGTGGGCAGGGTATCTTAACTGCTATTAGATAATGTACTCAAAATTTTATACACAATTACAGGAGGAGTTTGATCTCAATCCAAAGGACTTTTATAAATCCCTCCACCTACGTCATGCATTCAGTGCGGACTTTACGGAGAGTAGTTTTAAAGTCTATGTACCAAATGCTGTTATACAGTTAATTAGTAGATCAAATAGTGTAAATGTGATAATATCGCGGCTATATAGATCTTTATTAACATTAGTGCTAAGCAAACACCCAATTCATGGTAAAGAGAGATGGGAGACAGAGATCGGCCCAATGGAAGAAGATCAATGAGATATTGGAAAGGCTACCTCAACTCTCTCTTAGTGAAGGGCATAGACTTACTCAACTTTATCTAATACATAAGGTGTATAGAACACCGGAGTTTCTGTGTAAGATTAGGGCCAGAGCAGACGCATGCTGTCCTAGGTGTGGGTTGGAGCCTGCTACTCTACTTCATATGATGTGGTCATGTCCTAAACTGGAGGGATACTGGAGGAAAGTACTAGGATTAATCGGACAAGTGTTTAAGGTGGTATTGGAAACTACGCCCTTAGTTTGTATGCTGGGGTATGTGGAAGACCTACAGACAACTGAGCCGAGTAAAATAGCTATAGCACGAATGCTGTATTTAGCATGGAAACTAATAGCGCAACACTGGTTGGATACTGAGAGCCCAACAAAAAAGGAATATATCAACAAAACAAACTGGTTTATAAGTTTGGAAAAAGGTATGTACAAAAAAGAGGCAATATTAATAAATCTGAACAGCTTTGGCTGCCTGGATGGATGAACCAGGGCTCCCGTTGAGGGAATTAGTGAGATATAGATTGGGCTTGATTAAGAGGATTACGAGAGATATGATCCATGTTTATCCCATGAGCAATGATAATGATTGCACGGCTAGAAGCTCTAAAAGGAGATTTTCTTTCTAGGCATTACAGTGGTGATGACTATATGTTTTGTCCCTTTTTTTTTGTAGAATGGGAACTTTTGTTTTTAATTTCAAGGGAACCTGTCACCTCAAAAATGAGTTTTTACCGGTCCGATGGGTGGCGTTTCATCTTCATTTCTCCACCCCGTCCGTCCCTGTTGTACGCAATATGTTAGTGAATTAGAGTATGTGTGCGCCTTAGTTGGCGCATGCGCAATGCAACCTTCGGTCGCGCACGCCCAGTATGCTTTGCCCAACTGCGGGCAAAGCCGAAAAGCATTAATGCGCATGCGCCCACGCACTATGTCCCGCAACACAGCGAAATACTTCCAGGACATAGTGTGCGGGCGCATGCGCAGAAATGCTTTTCGGCTTTGACCGCAGTTGGGCAAAGCATACTGCGTGTGTGCGACCGAAGATTGGATTGCGCACGCTCCAACTATGGCACACACGTACTCTAATTCACTAACATATTGTGGACAACAGGGACGGATGGGGTGGAGAAATGAAGATGAAACGCCGCCCATCGGACCGGTAAAAACTCATTTCAATATCCCGCCAATTTGAGGTGACAGGTTCCCTTTCATTTGGTCTTTCCCTTTCCATGTCCTATTTCCCCTCTTCCCAGTTGTTTTTAATTTAATTTAATATCAGTTTTTTAAATCTATGACTTGTGTGTGATGAAGGCCCTCTTTATGTACCCCCATTTTGTAAACATTTCCTCCTAAACAACAATACTATACCACATCAATTATCCTATTGGTTTCTGAGGGTAAAACATATGCCCAAGGGTGACATTTTAGCAATAGTGTCCTAATAAATATACCCAATGCAATAAACCTACCCATCACATAATGTACAAAGACTATGGAAACAAATGTGATTGAGTGCATTTGACCCATAGCATAGATATGGCTAGAGCATAGCGATAGAGTCGGCATAGAGCTCCATCCCTTTTATATCCTGCGCACCCTTCCCCCCATAACGATGTGGATATATTTTATATTGTAGCGTAAGTAGCCTATTATAACAATATTATTGTCCCTGACACATAGACGGCAAACTAATTATCCAGAATTTCCTCAGGTGAATGAGTGACCGACCCATTGAAAGCCTAGGTGACAATGTATTTGGAAAAACAAAGAAACAGAATTCTTTTTTTTGTTTTGCTTCAGCAGTTACCAGCAGCTTGTAAATGTCCTGGCAGACACCCATTTATTGTGGTGTGACGTGTCTCAAGTACAAACTGCACACGCCTGATTGTGCAAACAGCACATCTCTTGTCTGGAGGAGTCATTTATCTCCACGTTGCCTTAGGCTGCCGTCACACTAGCAGTATTTGGTCAGTTTTTTACCTCAGTATTTGTAGCCAAAACCAGGAGCGGGTGATAAATGCAGAAGTGGTGCATATGTTTCTATTATACTGTTCCTCTATTTGTTCCACTCCTGGTTTTGGCTTACAAATACCATACCTCCCAACTTTTGAAGATGGGAAAGAGGGACAAAGTTTGTGTCGCACAACGCGGCAAATTTTAGGCCATGCCTCTGACCACACCCATTCATAACTAGTCACACCCATATCCATGTCCCAACCACACCCATTTAGCACTGCTGATCACACTGTTTCATAAACAATAATTATAAACAAAAAAATATGGCCACACAGGGCTCCATACTGTATAATGGCCACACATGACGCTCCATACTGTATAATGGCCACACAGTGCTCCATACTGTATAATGGCCACACATGATGCTCAATACTGTATAATGGCCCCACATGATGCTCCATACTGTATAATGACCACACATGATGCTCCATACTGTATAATGGCCCCACATGATGCTGCATACTGTATAATGACCGCACATGATGCTCCATACTGTATAATGGCCACACATGATGCTCTATACTGTATAATGACTGCACATGATGCTCCATTCTGTATAATGACTGCACATGATGCTCCATACTGTATAATGACCACACATGATGCTCCATACTGTATATTGGCTGCACATGATGCTCCATACTGTATAATGACCGCACATGATGCTCCATACTGTATATTGGCCGCACATGATGCTCCCTATTGTATAATGACCGCACATGATGCTCCATACTGTATATTGGCCTCACATGATACTTCGTACCGTATAATGGCCACACATAGCTACTCCTACACACGCGGCTGCGCTCCGTACACTTTGCACACACGGCTCTGCTCCGTACACACGTGCTCCACTCCATATACCTTGTACACACGCGGCTCCGCTCCGTACACCTCGCACACATTCAGCTCCTCTCCATACACCTCGTACACATTCAGCTCCGCTCCATACACCTCGTACACATTCAGCTCCGCTACATACACCTCGTACACATTCAGCTCCGCTCCATACACCTCATACACACACGGCTCCACTCCATACACCTCGTACACACATGGCTCTGCTACATCCACACTGTAAATGCCTCCTGACCCCACACATAAGGCAGCTTACTTATCTCATCCAGCAGCACCATGGCACGTTGGCAACCAGCACAGCCGAGTCCTGCAGTCCATGGAGGTCCCGATCATGTGACCCCTGACTCCTCCCCTCCTGTGACCTCATCACAGGTCCTGTGCGCACAGAGCAGCCAATATGTGGTGTAAGGCTCTGCGGGTGCAGGGATGACCGGCTGATACATTGCACACTGTTGTGAATTCTGCTCTTGGGCTCCCTCCGTTGGTTGTTGGTGGTAGTGCAGTTGTCTTGGGGTTGTAATCCGGGCAGGTGTTTCTGCTGATTGCAGCTCTACTAGGTATTTAGGTGTGTAGGATCCATTAGTCCTTGCCAGTTGTCCATTGTTCTTGGAGGGATTGCATCTCTCTCTGGTTCCTCATGCCCTGCTGCCAATTCAGCTAAGATAAGTGTCTGTTTTTGTCTCTGTGCACACATGCAGTGTGCTTTGCAATTCAGTGCAATTCATTGTGTTTTTGTCCAGCTTAGACTTTGTTTGGATTTTTCAGTCATGCTGGATTCTCAGGAGATGCAGATATACTTTCTATGTCTTTAATTAGATGTAGAATATTTGTATTATCTGCTGTGGATATTTTTAGGATTTTAATACTGACCGCTTAGAATTCTGTCCTATCCTTTTCTATTTAGCTAGAAGTGCCTCTTTTGCTAAATTCTGTTTTTCTGCCTGCATGTGTCTTTCCTCTTATACTCACAGTCAATATTTGTGGGGGGGCTGCCTATCCTTTGGGGTTCTGCTCTGAGGCAAGATAGAATTCCCATTTCCATCTATAGGGGTATTTAGTCCTCCGGCTGTGTCGAGGTGTCTAGGACGTGTTAGGTACACCCCACGGCTACTTCTAGTTGCGGTGTCAGTTTAGGGTTTGCGGTCAGTATAGGTACCACCTACTCCTGAGAAAGTCTCTCATGCGGCTCCAAGGTCACCGGATCATAACAGCACACCTCGCAACCAGTGCGGGACATACTTGCCCTGGCCGTGACAGCGGGGGAGACTGTCAAAATCGTGACAGTCCCGCTGGATCCAGGACGGTTGAAAGGTATGCAAATACTGATGTAAAATACTGACCAAATACTGCTAGTGTGACGGCAGCCTTACATTCTACAATCCTGTCATTTCTCTGTGATTAGCATGGCACCAGCCCTGTCCTAAGACACCTCTCACAGGCAACACTTTTGGGACAGGCAGAAGTTCATGTCCTTGAGGTCTTGCCCTACTTTTGAGTTAGAAATCCCTGACTGTATTTTTGGTCCATTGCCATCTCTGAGCCTTGCGTTGGAGGTATACATTGTGGAACACTCCTGGCGCACACCATTGTATGACCATACAGCAGCGTGTCAGTCATTTGCCACAATGTTAAAAAAAAAGTTATTCTGACAGTCATGTGCTTCTTTATGTCTGCTTTGTTTGCTTTCCTCTCCAGTAAAAAAATAACAAATCAATGGAGGCCAACTATAGCTACAGTTGGCGAACACCCAGGGAGCTCTCACAGTGCATAGGCCAACATATCCACATTACAAGATGTGAACAGAGCCATGGGCAGGCATTAGGGGCAGGCAGACCAGGCAGCTGCCTAGAGCCCCCGCTCCTCCAGGGGCCCCAGCTAGTGGCATTCCATTCATAGCCACACACCACGTGGCCACTATAAGGCCCTTAAGAGGGACCTGGCGCCCCCCTTCCCCATCGAACATTTAAAGGGCCACTGTCACCCCCCTCCAGCCGTTATAAACTAAAAGAGCCACCTTGTGCAGCAGTAATGCTGCATTCTAACAAGGTGGCTCTTTTAGTTTTTGGTTCAAGTATTCCCAAAATAAAGCGTTTTGAAACTTATCCAAAATACCTGTCTTTAGCCAGGGAGGCGGGTCCTCACTCCCCAGCTTGAACCGCTACTCTGCCGTCATTCAAATCTTCAGGGGCTTTCGGCGCCGCCCCCATCGTGCTGTTTTCGCTTCAAAACCGGCGCCTGCGCTGTGTTTAAGATCTGGCCGTCTGACGTCCCAGCCAGGCTTGCAGACTGCGCCTGTGCGGGCATTGCGGCCACCCACTTTGGAAATCCCAGCCCCACAGTGTGTTATGCATTATGCACAGTGCGGGGCTAGGATTCCTGGGCATGCGCACTGCGTGTGTCAGCCTGTCACCCAGGTCCCTCGCCTTACAGCATCTGTATACTGTATACTGTACTGTACTGTATACTGTACTGTATGAGGAGGCACGATCAGCTGAATACAGTATACAGACGCTGTAAGGCGGGGGACCTGGGTCATATCACAGCTACGGTTTGTATGAAGCACCTATTAGGTTTCCATAGAGGTGGATAAGCCCTCTACTGTGTATCATATGACCCTGATTATTATGCCGATGCACAGAATACGTATGAACAAAAAACAAAACAAATTGTGCGATGCTCCAGAAGACGGGGTCTGTATGGCAATATATGCCACTGCACATGAGCCTTTACTTTGTTACAAGACAACAATATAAGAGCATAATGGTACGACTTGGGATTGTAACATAATTTTTGCCATACACCTCTATGCTGATGACACACAGATCAACATCTCTGGACCAGATATCACCTCCCTACTAACCAGAATCCCTCAATGTCTGTCCACTATTTCATCCTTCTTCTCCGCTAGATTTCTGAAACTTAACATGGACAAAACAGAATTCATCATCTTTCCCCCATCTCACGCGACCCTCCCAACGAACCTAACCATTACAGTAAATGGCTGCCCACTCTCCCCAGTCCCACAAGCTCACTGCCTCGGGGTAATCCTTGACGCTGATCTCTCCTTCAAACCACATATCCAAGCCCTTTCCACTTCCTGCCGACTTCAACTCAAAAATATTTCACGAATCCGTTCATTCCTCAACCAAGAATCTGCAAAAACCCTAGTCCATGCCCTCATCATCTCTCGCCTTGACTACTGCAATCTCCTGCTCTGTGGCCTCCCCTCGAACACTCTCGCATCCCTCCAATCTATTCTAAACTCTGCTGCCCGACTAATCCACCTGTCCCCCCGCTATTCCCTGGCCTCTCCCCTCTGTCAATCCCTTCACTGGCTCCCCATTGCCCAGAGACTCCAGTACAAAACCCTAACCGTGACGTACAAAGCCATCCACAACCTGTCTCCTCCATACATCTGTGACCTCGTCTCCCGGTACTTACCTACACGCAACCTCCGATCTTCACAAGATCTCCTTCTCTACTCCCCTCTTATCTCCTCTTCCCACAATCGTATACAAGATTTCTCTCGCGTATCACCCCTACTCTGGAACCCTCTACCACAACACATCAGACTCTCGCCTACCATCGAAATGTTCAAAAAGAACCTGAAGACCCACCTCTTCCGACAAGCCTACAACCTGTAGTAACCACCGATCGACCAAACCGCTGCATGACCAGCTCTATCCTCACCTACTGTATTCTCACCCATCCCTTGTAGATTGTGAGCCTTCGCGGGCAGGGTCCTCACTCCTCCTGTACCAGTTATGACTTGTATTGTTTAAGATTATTGTACTTGTTTTTATTATGTATACCCCTCCTCACATGTAAAGCGCCGTGGAATAAATGGCGCTATAACAATAAATAATAATAATACTGAGAATATATTTCATGCTAGTAAAGAAATGTCCAGCTCACTCACCACCAGGTACACAGATCACACGGTCTGTGTGTAATGAAAGGAAAATGAAGAGCCATCCAGCTCCAAAGAGCCAGATAAAATAATCAATGACTTTATTGAATAATCCACAAAAAATATAAAGAAGAGACAAAGTGGAGCTATGCATATCTAGACTCTGTGTCTTGTTCATATTTTTTGTGGATTATTCAATAAAGCCAGCTGCAATTTTATTTGGATCATGGAAGCTGGATGTTTCTTCATTTTCCTCTACATTCCACTTTCAAATTAGCATAGTGCTCCATATTACTGCTTTTTGGGTCTCTGAGTTTCAGTGGTGTTAAAAGGAATTTTCTATAGGTTTTTCTTATAGTTTGTTATACATGAGTACAGAGGCATGTAGTCAATCGGTGTTGAAATTAATGGGAGTTTGAATATGCAAATTGCCTCTTAAGAGAGCCAAGGAAAGGAATTCTAGTGCTACCTAAAAGTCAATATACCCTATAATGAGTTTTGCCACCTAATTTAGGATCAATTCCAAACTAGAATCTCTATTTGCAGAAACATGTTTCAGGGTGTTGCCGTTCCTCAGTGCAAAGCAAGAGATCTGATTTGGCTGTGTGAGAGGCAATTGATTTGGGTCTAAGGGGTAACGTCTCTGCTTGTGGAGAGTGACAAGCCTGGCATGCCAGTGTAAAGAGATGCAATACTCTTCTGGGAAATTAAATATGCAAATTGCCTCTTCGAGGGGAAAGAGAACTGGAACTCTAGTGCCACCTATTATAAGTAGTAATCCTAAAAGTCAATATTGACCCTTTAACGAGCATTGACACATGACTTAAGGTACAGTCACATTAAGCGACGCTGTAGCGATATCGACAACGATGCCGATCGCTGCAGCGTCGCTGTGTGGTCGCTGGAGAGCTGTCACACAGACAGCTCTCCAGCGACCAACGATGCCGAAGTCCCCGGGTAACCAGGGTAAACATCGGGTTACTAAGCGCCGGGCCGCGCTTAGTAACCCGATGTTTACCCTGGTTACCAGTGTAAATGTAAAAAAACCCAAACACTACATACTTACATTGCCGTGTCTGTCGCGTCCCTCGCCTTCAGCTTCCCTGCACTGTGTAAGCGCCGGCCCTAAAGCACAGCGGTGACGTCACCGCTGTGCTTTGCTTTACGGCCGGCACGGACACATTCAGTGCAGGAAGCTCTGAGCAGCAGCGCGGACGCCGGGGGATGTGACAGACATCAGAGGGTGAGTATGTAGTGTTTTTTTTTTACTTTTACAATGGTAACCAGGGTAAATATTGGGTTACTAAGCGCGGCCCTGCGCTTAGTAACCCGATATTTACCCTGGTTACCATTGTAAAACATTGCTGGCATCATTGCTTTTGCTGTCAAACACGACGATACACGCCGATCTGATGACCAAATAAAGTTCTGGACTTTCAGCAACGACCAGCGATATCACAGCGGGATCCAGATCGCTGCTGCGTGTCAAACACAACGATATCGCTATCCAGGATGCTGCAACGTCACAGATCGTTGTCTTTCTCGTTGCAAAGTCGTTTAGTGTGAAGGTACCTTTAGGTTAACAGCAAAACCAGAATCTCTATATGCAGACAAACGTTTCGAAGTTTTTGAAATACATGATCCCTATAGCAGTAACAAGTATGAAATTCTCAATTAAAAAAGAAAAAAAGAAAAAGAAAGCACATGTACGTCCAACTCTCAACTGATACCTGGAGTCTAAGCCTGCAGTCTTTTAACAGCTCTCCTGCACAATCACTGATTTGTGGATGGATACACCGTACAACCGCCAAACTATGCGACCATTACGATCGGCTATTTGCCTTTCGGGTGAAACAGCAGGTTCTTTACAAAATTAAGTTATTGTGCACGAGAGAAGTGAAAAAAACGCAATGCCACAGGGCCATGTAACTACTGCATGTGAACACCGCCATAATCCACTTGTTCTCCAAACCAGAGGGGACTCAACTACTGGAACAAAAATTTTATCAATAAAAGATGACTAATGCTTCCATAAGATCTGGATTTTTAACATGGGTACTGCTATACCATAGATTGGCTCATAAGGATTTCTCCTTTGTCACACAGTGATTTGCATTTTCACTTTTTTGCAACATCTTATGATCATTTTTGCAAAAGCAATGCAAGCAAAACCAAGAAAACAAGTCAACCAAGCAAATCAGACATATTAATAGGAATATAAGTCACTCTCTGAAGCAATTTAGGATATTGGCAAGTGAACAACAGAATTCAATTACTTGATACAATTCACTTTTTAATTTTGGATTTCACATATTAACCAGAATAGTCTGCGCCCATCGGGGAACACAAAGTTTTAAAAACCAATTAGTAGAACTCCTTTCGACAGATATGAAATCATTTCAGGTAACAGCTCATGTTTTCTTACCTAGTTGTAATTTAATTGAATTCCAAGTAACTAGCTCTATAGTGCTTGTGAGAAGTTGATAAATTAGATTGGGATCTATTAAAATCATGCAAAGTATATAATTATACGTAACATTTAATTTAAAAAAAGTTTCCATTACAGTAAAGCGTGGAGTAAGTAGGTGCACTGAAGTTGTCAGTTGACACTTGTACCATTAGCTATTGGAAATATTTGGTTCCAGATAGCAAGATTCAGTTTACTAGCATCTAATGGCATCTACATATTATCCTTGGAAAAGTAATAACTATTTACTTTCCAGACTTTGGAAGGTTCTGCATCTCAAAGTTCAATATCTATCTGCAGTCGTTTCTCCACAGCTTCTATTACCACCACCTGAAACAGAATGTCACCAGGGGGCGGCGCTGTGGTCACTTACCACAGCTTCTTCATCGGCATCCATTGATGACTTCCTGTATCAGTAGCTGTGACAGAGAAGTGACTGCAGCTTCAGTGGCCGTGTCCACACTTCTTCTGTCCCTCGCATCTTTAGTTGGCGCCACAGTCTCTGTGGCCACTGAAGATGCAAGTGGTGGGGACAAGACTGTGGCGGCGGCAACTCATGCTGCGGTCACTTCTCGATCATCCCACTGAAACAGGAAATAATCAGCTGAGGTAAGTGACCGCAGCACATCACCTTAATGACGTCCTATTTCAGGGGAGGGGTAATAGAAGCTGCGGAGAAGTGAATGCAGAGCCATCCTCCTATGACATCCCATTTGAGAATCCTCTTCAAACTAAATTTTACAGTAAATAAAGAAAAAACCCAGATATAATAAATAGCAGGATAGGGAGAATGGTAGGGAATTATGACGCTCATCACTACTCATGGAGAAGCCGAGAGGCTGGGTAATCAAAAGATCCCAGATTGGAAGCCTGGAGGGCATGTCATAGACATAGGGGTGATGCAAAAAAAATAGTCAGGTCACGGTCCAGGGGTCAAAATACCAGAAAGATCGCTGATCAAGCAAAGGGTCAAAGTGAACGGATGGTAAGAACGAGGACCAAGGTCAGGCAGCAGTAGATCAGAGCACATAGTGACAAGGCAAACATACATCAGTGAGCAAGAAGCTACAATTGGCACTAGTCTGCGGCAGAGAGCTGGCTGAATAGCCAGGTAATTATCTGAACAGGAGACACCTGGATGAAGCTCAGGCAACATCCTAACTCCGGTTGGATGACTAAACTTTCATTCACATCCCACTCCAACGACCACTTCATCGCATTCAAACAGTCCCTCACTACTTTCAAGACCACACTCGCCACAGCTAAACAAACCTACTTCTCATCTCTCATATCCTCCCTGTCTCACAACTCTAAACAGTTATTCAACACCTTCAATTCTCTCCTCCGTCCCCCAGCACCTCCTCCCTCCCCACTTATCTCTGCTGAAGACTTTGCCTCATTTTTCAAGCAGAAGATTGATAGCATCAGAGACAGTTTTGGTCAACAAGCCCCAGAGCCCTTCCTCTCGACTTCCCAGCCCTCCACCTCCAAAACCAACTTCTCCACCATTACAGAAGATCAACTCTCCACTCTACTCTCAAGATCACATCTCACCACCTGTGCACTTGACCCGCTCCCATCCCACCTCATCCCAAACCTCACCACAGTCTTCATCCCAACCCTAACCCATCTCTTCAACCTATCACTAACAACTGGTGTTTTCCCCTCAAGCTTTAAACATGCCTCCATCACACCTATCCTCAAAAAGCCCTCTCTTGACCCATCCTCTGTACCTAGCTATCGCCCTATATCACTTCTCCCTTATGCCTCCAAACTACTGGAACAACACGTCTACCTTGAACTGTCCTCCCATCTCTCTTCTTGCTCCCTCTTTGACCGCTTACAATCAGGCTTCCGGTCACACCATTCCACAGAAACTGCCCTAACTAAGGTCACCAACGACCTCTTAACCGCCAAGAGCAAGCGACACTACTCTGTTCTCCTCCTCCTCGACCTGTCGGCTGCCTTTGACACAGTGGACCATTCCCTATTATTACAGACCCTCTCATCCCTTGGCATCACAGACTTGGCCCTATCCTGGATCTCATCATACCTAACAGACCGGACATTCAGCGTCTCCCACTCACACACAACCTCCTCACCTCGCCCCCTATCTGTTGGAGTCCCACAAGGTTCAGTCCTTGGGCCCCTGCTCTTCTCCATTTACACCTTTGGCCTGGGACAGCTCATAGAATCTCATGGCTTTCAGTATCACCTCTATGCTGATGACACACAGATCTACATCTCAGGACCAGATACTGCAGCGCCCCAGAGTCCTGGTCGTTGCAGTACTGTGGCTCCGCCACTATGGGGAGCTACGGTGCGTCCGATGGCACTGAAGGAGTTCATCTGATCAGGTATCACAGACACCAATACATTTCACAGCTGGGCCTCCGGGGGGAGCTAAGGGTGCTATTCATTAGGCCACTCCCCACCATAGTGGGTAAACTGGGGGTCAGGCAGGAAGTTAGATCAGAAAGCTGACTGGATTGGTTGGACGAAGCAACACCTAGTGGCAGAGGGTGTTGTGGAGGAAGAGACAGTAGGGTCTCTGTCAGGGGTGGGATCCTGACAGAGGCTTGGCATTGGAAAGAACGTAACGGGTCCGCGCCAGCTCCGGGAAGCGGCGGGGCCCCAAGAAAGGACTAGAAGCGAGATAGATTGTGCTGAGTGAGAAACGAGATCAAGCGATAGGAGAATTCCAGTAGGGGTCGTGCTGTAAGACCGGAGCAACACCCTACTGAGGCGCACTACCGGTGGCCGGAACGCCGAGGGAGTATTATAACATTCAGCTTCAAGCAATACTCTAAACAGCGGCAGGACAGTCAGTTTAAGGCGGGCTGTCTAACACATATCACCTATGAAGTCTTGGGAGGCAATTGCGGGAGAGGGGCGTCTCTAGGGTCCCGGAAGAACTCCAGGCCTACCCGACAAACGGGTGCCGTTCTAACTGTAACATCAGGAAGGGACGGACGATTAGAAGAACATCATTTAATCGAGTTGTGAGGGAACTTAAGAAACAGACACAACAGTTGTGGGGTACTTTCCGTAAGCACAACAGGGAAGGACTACAACACATAGCGCTAAGAAGGAAGGCACCGATTTCCACCTGTGAAGAGAACTCTGGAGGTGCCATTGGACCGGCCGGACTTGCGTAGCTTGGTGAACCGTATTCTGGACTGAGGACTCAGAGATCTCCAGTAAAGAGGTAAAGAGACTGCAACCTGGTGTCCTCGTTATTTACCGCGACCTGCACCCCACAACTGCAACGTTACAACACCACTTACTGCACCGGACGTCCCCCACTGACAGGCAGGGCCACGGACCGGGTCTAGCCACCGTGACAACTCCAGGACTGAGACCCAGAGGCCCGGCTCCGGGTACCCCTAGGCCCTGCGGCGGTGTGGGGGCGCTCCAACTTGGCGTCACGAACAGGATCTACTTAAGCCTGAAGAATCAGGTCATGTGTGCCTAGGAACTGTGATTTACTGTGCTTGGACTGTACTTTGTTGCAAAGACTGTGTTGCGCCATTTACCGCCAAAAGTTCCCGCCAAAAATCCGCCGCCATTACAGCGCTGAAGAGAGCGTAAGAAGAGAAGAGGGGAGTGAAGTGGGCGTAGACGAGCTGGAGAGCGCGAACAGCGATGGCCGCCCAGTCTAAGTATTTCTGTGTCCTGAGGACGTGCCCGTCAACAGCCGAGGTCCGCCTCCTGATCTTGGTTGGAGGGTGGAGACCATGGGGACGGGGCCGCCCACGAAAGAGACCGCGGGAAGAAGACATTGGAAGAAAGGCAAAGATGGCGACACCAGGAGCACCACGTGGGGCCGACCCAGCCCGGCCGGAGGCTGTGCAACCTGACATAGCCCCAGAAGCGCCAACGCTGCGGGGTCTGACCCTCACAGGGCCACCAATGGGCCGACCCCCTTTGCCGCTGTCGGAGGAATGTGTGGCTGCAGCCGAGGCCCGACAGCTAGCCCGCCGGCTGGAGGCCGATGCCCGCGCGCTCACTCGGCTAGGCCAGCCCACGGAGATCCGTCTGGCCCCAGTGTCCCCTGTTCCCTCCCACTTGGCCGCGGCTGGAAATACGCTACCGACGCCGGGCCTCAAGATCATGCCGGACGCCGAGCATTTACGGCGTCTGATGGCAGCATGGCGGAGCCGAACCCAGCCTGCAACGCAGATTGATCTGGTCAGAGCCCCGGAGATCCCGCCATCACACTGGGGTGTGGTAATCTCATTCAACCCCCGATATGGACGCGGGGTTATCCAGGAAATTGGGGAGCCACTGCAAATCCACGTGGAACGGGAAGAAGTGGAGCCCTGCAGCGGAAGATTCCCCCGCGACCTGGAGCCAGGTGATGCGGTGACGTACACCCGATGGAGGAGGGCTACGGGAGAAGCTGGCTGGATGGCGCGAGGCGTACAGCGGTGTACTGCCTTCCAAGCTGCTGCCGGAACACCGGAAGAGGGTGACCCCGTGGGGAAAGCAGCGGAGCCCGGCCCCGCGGAACCACGAGAAGCCCGGCCTCGCCGTGCCCCGGAGGGACGTGTGCGCCTGCCAGTAAGAAGGGCCTCCCGGCGAGGGATTTTATCGCTGCTGGGACCGGAGCCGCGTCCTGGCTCGCCAGTGCGACCCGTTGGCCTGGTGAGGCCAGATCGGAGACCACCACAGTAAGATTTTACTGTACTTTCTTACTTGTAAATAGTTACTGTTTTATTGCTTTTATGTTGCTGCTAAACCCGTTCAGGGTTAACTCTAAAGGGGATCCTTCTATGGACCTGGGATCCCTATTGTTTTGTTTTCTTGTTTGTCTTTCAAGTTTTTGCACAAAAGTTTACAGAACTGCTGAAATCATGAACAGTGCATGATCCGAACTTTTTGTATATAGTTTGCACCTTATTAAAGGCGCTCCCTACTGGTTTTACTTAAAGAAAGACTCTTTGCGAAGATACCGCACTGGAACCTTTGTTGAGTATGGACTGGTAGCTTGAGAAGATACGCTACCTCATAGAGACTTGGTCCTCTCTTAAAGGGGATGTTCATTTGTCACGCTTCGATAGTAATATTGCTTAAGATGAGTAGCAATAATGTCTTGACCAAAGGAAATGATGATAATGTTTATATGAGAAAAGTTATATGAAAATGTGAAGAAATATTGATAATGTGCTTTGAGAAGTAAAAGATAGAAGAAGGATGCAGTGGACCCGTAGAGATAGACGTGGTGTCCAGCATGCATAGTAGACAGAAAGATAATGAGAAGGCTAATGTTCGATAGAAAATGTTTTTGATAATGCTGATGGATAATTAATGGGGATAGAAGGTAAACCCTGAGTTCTCATAGGAGTCAAGAAGAGATGGCTCAGTGCTCTAAAACTGAAAGTAATGTTATGTTCTATACTGTGTATAGTAGTTGAAAAGGCAGTAGGCCCTGGCTGAACGGGGCGGTCCTGTAACTGAAAGGAGAGGCAGTAGGTCTGGTGCCGATAGGACAGGCGGTCCTGCAGATTTAAAGAAGGAGAATGAGAAAGTTAAAATGCCTTATAATGTGATTATAGGAAGGTCTTTAGTGGATTAAGAGTGTATGTCCTTAAAGGCAAAGTTAAATTATTGTTCAACAATCTTGCACTTAGTAGAATACCCGGTTGGGTAACGGGAGTTATTTATAACCTGTAATTTATAATGTTAACTATGTTTGTAACGTTCAAGTGTCCTCACCTCCCATAAAGGGAAGCTCTGTTCAAATATGCTTATTGTTATTGCACTCAACAAAATTGTATGTCTTTTTGCTAACTTGTATTGTTGTTTTCTTCCCAGTCCCGGAGTACTGTGTTTAACCAGGGGGGAGTGCAGCGCCCCAGAGTCCTGGTCGTTGCAGTACTGTGGCTCCGCCACTATGGGGAGCTACGGTGCGTCCGATGGCACTGAAGGAGTTCATCTGATCAGGTATCACAGCCACCAATACATTTCACAGCTGGGCCTCCGGGGGGAGCTAAGGATGCTATTCATTAGGCCACTCCCCACCATAGTGGGTAAACTGGGGGTCAGGCAGGAAGTTAGATCAGAAAGCTGACTGGATTGGTTGGACGAAGCAACACCTAGTGGCAGAGGGTGTTGTGGAGGAAGAGACAGTAGGGTCTCTGTCAGGGGTGGGATCCTGACAGAGGCTTGGCATTGGAAAGAACGTAACGGGTCCGCGCCAGCTCCGGGAAGCGGCGGGGCCCCAAGAAAGGACTAGAAGCGAGATAGATTGTGCTGAGTGAGAAACGAGATCAAGCGATAGGAGAATTCCAGTAGGGGTCGTGCTGTAGGACCGGAGCAACACCCTACTGAGGCGCACTACCGGTGGCCGGAACGCCGAGGGAGTATTATAACATTCAGCTTCAAGCAATACTCTAAACAGCGGCAGGACAGTCAGTTTAAGGCGGGCTGTCTAACACATATCACCTATGAAGTCTTGGGAGGCAATTGCGGGAGAGGGGCGTCTCTAGGGTCCCAGAAGAACTCCAGGCCTACCCGACAAACGGGTGCCGTTCTAACTGTAACATCAGGAAGGGACGGACGATTAGAAGAACATCATTTAATCGAGTTGTGAGGGAACTTAAGAAACAGACACAACAGTTGTGGGGTACTTTCCGTAAGCACAGCAGGGAAGGACTACAACACATAGCGCTAAGAAGGAAGGCACCGATTTCCACCTGTGAAGAGAACTCTGGAGGTGCCATTGGACCGGCCGGACTTGCGTAGCTTGGTGAACCGTATTCTGGACTGAGGACTCAGAGATCTCCAGTAAAGAGGTAAAGAGACTGCAACCTGGTGTCCTCGTTATTTACCGCGACCTGCACCCCACAACTGCACCGTTACAACACCACTTACTGCACCGGACGTCCCCCACTGACAGGCAGGGCCACGGACCGGGTCTAGCCACCGTGACAACTCCAGGACTGAGACCCAGAGGCCCGGCTCCGGGTACCCCTCGGCCCTGCGGCGGTGTGGGGGCGCTCCAACACCACCTCCCTACTAACCAGAATCCCTCAATGTCTGTCCACTATTTCATCCTCCATACATCTGTGACCTCGTCTCCCGGTACTTACCTACACGCAACCTCCAATCCTCACAAGATCTCCTTCTCTACTCCCCTCTTATCTCCTCTTCCCACAATCGTATACAAGATTTCTCTCGCGTATCACCCCTACTCTGGAACCCTCTACCACAACACATCAGACTCTCGCCTACCATCGAAATCTTCAAAAAGAACCTGAAGACCCACCTATTCCGACAAGCCTACAACCTGCAGTAACCACCGATCAACCAAACTGCTGCATGACCAGCTCTATCCTCACCTACTGTATTCTCACCCATCCCTTGTAGATTGTGAGCCTTCGCGGGCAGGGTCCTCACTCCTCCTGTACCAGTTATGACTTGTATTGTTTAAGATTATTGTACTTGTTTTTATTATGTATACCCCTCCTCACATGTAAAGCGCCATGGAATAAATGGCGCTATAACAATAAATAATAATAATAATAATAATTCAAGACACTGACAGCTTAGCACACCCAGATTAGGCAAATACTGACAGCTCAGCATGTCCCTGCTCTAGATTGGACAGCAGACAGAAATTCACTGCAGCCAGACGCACAAAAAAGTGGAATCCTGACAAGAATATTATAATAACGCAAATTGCAAAAGTGTTTAGATGTTAAAGATAGATATTTATAGAAAGTATTATATGCACCAGACCACCCCTTTAAGATTTTTAAAACCATAAATCATATTTCCGCCAGCTCCTTGCTTTATCTAAGCAGCCTCAAAAAATTGCTTTATCAGTTCCTCCTTGGATTTTTAAGGCATTGTTGCACAAGTAAAGGCCTGCTCCGTGATTTGATCAGTGACTTGTACACTCTGGCTATGTACTGTATATTCCTACAATGTTTGACCAAAGCTCTTTGGTTCCTGAACTTTTGATATTTGCAATGAGAAGGTATGATCACTGTTAGCCAGAATCCTTTGATAATATGTTGTGAACATGCTTAGTCTGTCTCTCACTCTTTTCTTCTGGTTTCAGAGAAATCCACAGGCTCTGAAGCAGGGATGTCAAACTCAAATACACAGAGGGCCACAATTAAAAGCTTGGACAAAATTCTAGGACAACTTTGATATTTATTAAAAAATGTCTAATTAATAGATCTTACAATAAAATATTGGAATATTATGTTACGCGAGATTAGTAAAAAGCATATGGTCCAATGGCCTAGTTTAAATATGTAATAACACCCTCCCCCTGATTAACCCTTTACCCTCAAGGGTGGTTTGCACGTTAATGACCAGGCCAATTTTTACAATTCTGACCACTGTCCCTTTATGAGGTTATAACTCTGGAACGCTTCAACGGATCCTGGTGATTCTGACCTTGTTTTCTCGTGACATATTGTACTTCATGATAGTGGTAAAATGTCTTTGATATTACCTGTGTTTATTTGTGAAAAAAAAAAGCAAATTTGGCGAAAATTTTGAAAATTGCGCAATTTTCCAACTTTGAATTTTTATGCAATGAAATCACAGAGATATGTCACACAAAATACTTAATAAGTAACATTTCCCACATGTCTACTTTACATCAGCACAATTTTGGAACCAAATTTTTTTTTTCGTTAGGGAGTTATAAGGGTTAAAAGTTGACCAGCAATTTCTCATTATTACAACACCATTTTTTTTAGGGACCACATCTCATTTGAAGTCATTTTGAGGGGTCTATATAATAGAAAATAACCAAGTGTGACACCATTCTAAAAACTGCCCCCCTCAAGGTGCTCAAAACCACATTCAAGAAGTTTATTAACCCTTCAGGTGTTTCACAGGAATTTTTGGAATGTTTAAATAAAAATGAACATTTAACTTTTTTTCACAAAAAATTTACTTCAGCTCCAATTTGTTTTATTTTACCAAGGGTAACAGGAGAAAATGGACCCCAAAAGTTGTTGTACAATTTGTCCTGAGTACGCCGATACACCATATGTGGGGGTAAACCACTGTTTGGACGCATGGCAGAGCTCGGAAGCAAAGGAGCGCCATTTGACTTTTCAATGCAAAAATTGACTGGAACTGAGATGGGACGCCATGTTGCGTTTGGAGAGCCCCTGATGTGCCTAAACATTGAAACCCCCCCACAAGTGACACCATTTTGGAAATTAGACCCCCAAGGAACTTATCTAGATGTGTGGTGAGCACTTTGACCCATTAAGTGATTCACAGAAGTTTATAATGCAGAGCCGTAAAAATAAAAAATAATATTTTTTCACAAAAATGATCTTTTCGCCCCCAATTTTTTATTTTCCCAAGGGTAAGAGAAGAAATTGGACCCCAAAAGTTGTTGTACAATTTGTCCTGAGTACGCTGATACCCCATATGTGGGGGTAAACCACTGTTTAGGCACATGGGAGAGCTCGGAATGGAAGGAGTGCCATTTGGCTTTTCAATGCAAAATTGACAGGAATTGAGATGGGACGCCATGTTTCGTTTGGAGAGCCACTGATGTGCCTAAACATTGAAACCCCCCACAAGTGACACCATTTTGGAAAGTAGACCCCCTAAGGAACTCATCTAGATGTGTTGTGAGAGCTTTGAACCCCCAAGTGTTTAATTACAGTTTATAACGCAGAGCCGTGAAAATAAAAAATCTTTTTTTTTTCCAAAAAAAAATATTTTTTAGCCCCCAGTTTTGATTTTTTTCCAAGGGTAACAGTTGAAATTGGACCCCAAACGTTGTTGTCCAATTTGTCCTGAGTATGCTGATACCCCATATGTGGGGGGAACCACCGTTTGAGCGCATGGCAGAGCTCGGAAGGGAAGGAGCGTCATTTGGAATGCAGACTTAGATGGATTGGTCTGCAGGCGTCACATTGCGTTTGCAGAGCCCCTAATGTACCTAAACAGTAGAAACCCCCCACAAGTGACCCCATATTGGAAACTATACCCCCCATGGAACTTATCTAGATGTGTTGTGAGAACTTTGAACCCCCAAGTGTTTCACTACAGTTTATAACGCAGAGCCGTGAAAATAAAAAATCTTTTTTTTTTCCAAAAAAAAATATTTTTTAGCCCCCAGTTTTGATTTTTTTCCAAGGGTAACAGTTGAAATTGGACCCCAAACGTTGTTGTCCAATTTGTCCTGAGTATGCTGATACCCCATATGTGGGGGGAACCACCGTTTGAGCGCATGGCAGAGCTCGGAAGGGAAGGAGCGTCATTTGGAATGCAGACTTAGATGGATTGGTCTGCAGGCGTCACATTGCGTTTGCAGAGCCCCTAATGTACCTAAACAGTAGAAACCCCCCACAAGTGACCCCATATTGGAAACTAGACCCCCCATGGAACTTATCTAGATGTGTTGTGAGAACTTTGAACCCCCAAGTGTTTCACTACAGTTTATAACGCAGAGCCGTGAAAATAAAAAATCTTTTTTTTCCACAAAAATTATTTTTTAGCCCCCAGTTTTGTATTTTTCCAAGGGTAACAGGAGAAATTGGACCCCAAAAGTTGTTCTCCAATGTGTCCTGAGTACGCTGATACCCCATATGTTAGGGTAAACCCCTATTTGGGCACACGAGAGAGCTCAGAAGGGAAGGAGCACTGTTTTACTTTTTCAATGAAGAATTGGCTGGAATTGAGATCGGACGCCATGTCGCGTTTGGAGAGCCACTGATGTGCCTAAACAGTGGAAACCCTCCAATTATAACTGAAACCCTAATCCAAACACATCCCTAACCCTAATCCCAACGGTAACCCTAACCACACCCCTAAACCTGACACACCCCTAACCCTAATTCCAACCCTATTCCCAACCGTAAATGTAATCCAAACCCTTACCCTAACTTTATCCCCAACCCTAACCCTAACTTTAGCCCCAACCCTAACTGTAGCCTTAACCCTAGACCCAACCCTAACCCTAGCCCTAGCCCTAACCCTTGCCCTAACCCTAGCCCTAACCCTAGCCCTAATTATAGTCCTAACCCTAGCCCTAACCCTAGCCCTAGCCCCAACCCTAACCCTAACCCTAGCCCTACACCTAGCCCTAACCCTAGCCCTAACCCTTGCCCTAACCCTAACCCTACCCCTAACCCTAGCCCTAACCCTAGCCCTAACCCTAGTCCTAACCCTAACCCTAGCCCTAACCCAAATGGGAAAATGGAAATAAATACATTTTTTAAATTTTTTAATTTTTCGCTAACTAAGGGGGTGATGAAGGGGGGTTTGATTTACTTTTATAGCAGGTTTTTTAGCAGATTTTTATGATTGGCAGCCGTCACACACTGAAAGACGCTTTTTATTGCAAAAAATATTTTTTTGCGTTACCACATTTTGAGAGCTATAATTTTTCCATATTTTGGTCCACAGAGTCATGTGAGGTATTGTTTTTTGCGGGATCGCTTTTTATTCTGATTTTTGTGAGGCAGAATGACCAAAACCAGCTATTCATGAATTTCTCCGCATTTGGTAAAATGGATAAAGCAGTTTTATTCTTCGGGTCAGTACGATTACAGCGATACCTCATTTATATCATTTTTTTATGTTTTGGCGCTTTTATACGATAAAAACTATTTTGTAGAAAAAATAATTATTTTTGCATCTTTATATTCTGAGGACTATAACTTTTTTATTTTTTCTTTGATGACGCTGTATGGTGGCTCGTTATTTGCGGGACAAGATGACGTTTTCAGCAGTACCATGGTTATTTATATCTGTCTTTTTGATCGCGTGTTATTCCACTTTTTGTTTGGCGGTATGATAATAAAGCGTTGTTTTTTGCCTCAGTTTTTTTTTGTTTTTTTTTACGGTGTTCACTGAAGGGGTTAACTAGTGGGACAGTTTTATAGGTCGGGTTGTTACGAACGCGGCGATACTAAATATGTGTACTTTTATTGTTTTTTTATTTATTTAGATAAAGAAATGTATTTATAGGAACAATATATATATATTTTTGGGGATTTTTTGGGGGAATTTTTTTTAATTTTTTTTACACATGTGAATATTTTTTTTTACACTATAACATTGGGGGGGGGGCATAAGGGCATCATGTTATAGTGTAAGATCACTGATCTGACACTTTGCTGTGCACTGTGTCGGATCGGCGATCTGATGTGCACAGCTCCAGGCTTCCTGGCGCCTGCTCTGAGCAGGCGCTGTGAAGCCACCTCCCTGCAGGACCCGGATGCCGCGGCCATTTTGGATCCGGGCCTGCTGCAGGGAGGAGGAGGTATGAGACCCTCGGAGCAACGCGATATCATCGCGTTGCCCCGGGGGTCTCAGGGAAGCCCGCAGGGAGCCCCCTCCCTGCGCGATGCTTCCTTATACCGCCGGAACACTGCGATCATGTTTGATCGCAGTGTGCCGGGGGTTAATGTGCCGGGGGCGGTCCGTGACCACTCCTGGCACATAGTGCCGGATGTCAGCTCCCCCCATGAGCGTGGCCGATCGCATATGACGTACTATCCTGTCGGTGGTCATACGGGCCCACCCCACCTCGACGGGATAGTACGTTTAATGTCAGAAAGGGGTTAATACAGATAATAAAGTATGATGCAAGCAAAAGTGCCCCAAACATAGTATGATACCCCCACAGTGAATTCCTCCACAGTGCCCTTCACACGCACGGTATGGTGACCCTACTGTACTCCCCTCTCTCAATCCCAACCAAGAAAGAATGGTGACCCCATCACAGTATGAGTCTCCAACTATACTCCCCACACAGCTCTCCATACGGTATATTGGCCACAAAAAGTGCTCCATACAGTATAGTGGACCCCACATACAGCTCCATATAGTATAACGGGGCCCTTCATTGCCTTCCATACATTACGATGGCCCCACATAGTGCTCCATACAGTATGATGGGCCCCACGTAGTCCTCCATACAGTATAACAGAACCCTGTATTTCCGTCCATACAGTGTAATGGTCCCACATAGTGCTCCATACAGTATAATGGCCAGAAAAAGTGCTCCACACTGTATAATGGCCCAACATAGCGTTCCACAGTATAACTGCCCCACATAGTGCTCCATACAGTATAATGGGCCCACATAGTACTCCATACAATATAATGGGCCCACATACTATTCCATACAGTATAATGGGCCCACATAGTACTCCATCTATCTATATAATCATCTAAGGGTCAATTCCGTCTGTTTGTCTTACGGAAATCCGCGTCGCTGATTGGTTGCGGCCAATCAGCGATGGGCACAGTCCGGCCGCGAATTCACCCTTCCCTACACCCCTCCAGTCAGTGCACTCTCCCTACTGCCCTCCAGTCAGCGCCCACATAGCGTTATCGGACTGCGTTACACCGCGGCATAACGCGGTGTAACGCAGTACGTTAACGCTGCTATTAACCCTGTGTGACCAACTTTTTACTATTGATGGTGCCTATGCAACATCAATAGTAAAAAGATCTAATGTTAAAAAAAATTAAAAAAAATAAAAATCATTATATTCTCACCTTACGGCGCCTTTCCCACTCCTCGCGACGCTCCGGTCCCAAGTATCCATTGCGGCAATGACCAGAGATGACGTAGTGGTCTCGTGGGATGATGACGTAGCGGTCTCGCGAGACCGCTACATCATCACGTGTTATTGCCGCGATGCATTCTTGGGCCCGGAGCGTCGCGAGGAGCATCGGTAAACACCTGGGCTGGATTCGGGGGCCACCGGAAGGTGAGTATATAACTATTTTTATTTTAATTCTTTTTTTTTAACAGGGATATGGTTCCCACATTGCTATATACTACATGGGCTGTGTTATATACTGCGTGGGCTGTGTTATATACTGCATGGGCTGTGTTATATACTGCGTGGCCTGTGCAATATACTACGTCTCTGTGCTATATACTACGTGGCTGGTAATATACTACGCGGCTGTGCTATATACTACGTGGCTGTGTTATATACTAGGTGGACTGTGTTATATACTACGTGAGCTTTGTTACATACTGTGTGGCCTGTATTATATACTACGCCTCTGTGCTATATACTATGTGGATGTGCAATATACTACATGGGCTGTGTTATATACTGCATGGGCTGTGCTATATATTATGTGGGCTGTGCTATATACTACGTGGCTGTGCTATATACTACGTGGCTGTGTTATATACTACATGGGCTGTGTTATATACTACGTGGGCTGTGTTATATACTACGTTGGCTGTGTTATATACTATGTGGGCTGTGTTATATACTGCGTGGGCTGTGTTATATACTGCGTGGGCTGTGTTATATACTGCGTGGGCTGTGCTATATACTACGTGGCTGTGCTATATACTACGTGGGCTGTGTTATATACTACATGGGCTGTGTTATATACTGCGTGGGCTGTGCTATATACTACATGGGCTGTGCTATATGCTACATGGCTGTGTTATATACTACGTGGGCTGTGTTATATACTACGTGGGCTGTGTTATATACTGCGTGGGCTGTGTTATGTACTACGTGGGATGCATTATATACTACGTGGGCTGTGTTATATACTGCGTGGGCTGTGTTATATACTGCGTGGGTTGTGCTATATACTACTATACATATTAAGGAATACCCGATGCGTTGGAATCGGGCCACCATCTAGTACAATATTACAGCATAATAGGCCCACATACTACTCCATACAGTATAATATGTCCCACATTAAAAATAAATAAATACTTGCAGCGCCCCAGAGTCCTGGTCGTTGCAGTACTGATGCCCCGCCGCTAAGGGGGGTGATGGTACGTCTGATGGCACTGAAGGAGTTCACCTGACCAGGTATCACAGACACCAATACACTTCACAGTCTGGCCTCCAGGGGGAGCTAAGGGTGCTATGTATTAGGCCACTCCTCACAATCTGGTAAAACTGGGGGTTAGATAGGAAGTTAGGCAGAAGCTGACTGGGTTGGAACCAGGCAACATCCTGTGGCAGAGGGTGTTGCAGGGGAAGATTCAGGGGGGTCCCTGTCAGGGGTGGGATCCTGACAGAGGCCTAGAGAACAGAAAGAACGTTACGGGACCGCACCTGCACTTCATTGCGGCGGTACCCCAAGAAAGGATAAGAAGCGAGGTTCATTGTGAAGAGTGAGAAACGAGATCAACGCAACAAGGAGATAACACCAGTAGGAGTCGTGCTGCAAGACCGAGGCAACATCCTACTGAGGCGCGTAGCCGGTGGCCGGAAACGCCGAGGAAGTATTGAGCTCCAGGCCTTACTTCAAACCTACGTCAGGACAGTCAGTTATAGGCGGGCTGTCTCACCCAAAATCACAGCAGACATAGGGGGCAACAGTTGGAGAGGGGCGACTCTAGGGTCCCGGAAGACCTCCAGGCCTACCCGTCATACGGGTGCGTCCTAGCCATATCATCTGGGGGACGAAGAAGAACATCAGAATCAGTTGTGAGGGAACTTCAGAAACAGACACAACAGTTGTGAGGACTATCCCGTGGTGCTAAACAGGGAAGGACTACAACACACAAGCGCTAGCAGGTAGGCACAGATTTCCACCTGCAAAGGGAACTCTGGAGGTGCCATCGGACCGGCCGGTCTCAGACAGCCCTGTTAACCGTACTCCGGATTGAGGATCCTGAAGCCTTCAGTAAAGAGGTAAAGAGACTGCAACCTGGTGTCCTCGTTATTCATCGCGACCTGCACCACACCACAACATTCTCAACTTTCACTGGACGCCCCTCAGCAGGGTCACGGACCGGGTCTAGCCACCGTGACACTCCCAGAACCGAGACAGAGAGGCCCGGTACCGGGTACCCCTTGGCCCTGCGGTAGTGGGGGAGCTCCATACTCACCTCTGCCAATTCTCTTGTAGCTCCGGTCTCATCATGGTGTCTTCAGTTCTTCTATACATCTCAGTACAGTGCATTGTAATGTTGTCATCGTGCCCGCTGCGCTGAGATGTCAGACGCAGAGGGGGAATGATGGGAGAGGGAGCATCAGCTGACGCTCCCTCCTCCATCATTGCTTTCTACTGTATCGGTATCTACAGTTGAAAGTGTTGTGGGACAAAAATAATAACCCGGCGGGCCACAGTTTGACATATGTGCTCTAAAGCCATATGTTCTCCAAATCAGCACATATTCCAGCTATTCTAACTACTGATACTACCAACTGTTATTTGTTACCTTGTGTAGTCTTTGTGAAACTAGTCTCTGTGAAAAATCCATACCTCATTACTGCCTGCAGAAGCATAATATCCATTTTCTCTGATCTCACATAATTGTCTCCCAAGCTTTGTGCTATGCATCCTCCATACTCTAAAATGCCCTTCCTTAAACACATCAGACTGTTTTCCTTAAGCAAAGGTTTCAAAGCAACCTGAAAAACATCATTACCAGAAAAACATACACCCTGCAATAACCTCTTTTTCACTATACAAATGAGCAAGCAGCTTCTAGCCTTAAATTCTGTCTACCTCTGTGGCACCCCAGGAGTTATGGTACAACAGTCGTGCTGCCTTCCTCTCGGGGAGGGTAGTGCTATTCTTGGAGACAAGAGGGATCCTTTTGGCAGGTAATCTCACACACAACACATTCTAACTCTAGGCCAAAAGGGGGTTTAAAACCCGGTTTTAGGGCAGCTTCCCTGAATAAAGATCCTGGTCTGAAGGAGGAGTCAGACAGTTGGTCCAGAGAGACCAGAGAGCGCAGTTCAGTCTGGAACAGACAGAAAAGGAGCAGAGGAGAGATTGAGGGCTCAAGGAGGCGACGATTAGGCCCCTAAGAGCCAGAGCGCAGAAACTGGGCTCCGGGAGCCCGAGGTTGTGGATAGCAGTAAGGTCCACATCAGAGCCGGTGGCATAGGACTATAAGTATACTGCCCATACCATACCTGAGGAAAAGCAGCAGACAGAGCCTGGAGTCACCGTGTCAGAGACCCCCAAGAGTACAGCTCAAGCTGCCTGTTGTGCAGGTACTGTCCCATTAGTGCGCATGCGCTGGCGCACTATGTCCTGGAACACAGCAAAATACTTCCTGGACATAGTGCGCCGGCGCATGCACACTAATGGTTTTCGGCTTTGCTCGCAGTTGGGCAAAGCATACTGCGCGTGCGCAAGGCAAGATTGCTTTGCACACGCGTTAACTAGGGAGGAAAGCGAATCAACGTCAAGTCAATTTCGCAACCAGCGTGCGGCCAGCGGGAAAAAGGGGGTTAATAAAAGACCCGAAAACACCGCCCATATGACCCAAAAAAGGACCCACCAAATTCAGGTGACAGGTTCCCTTTAAATAACATTTCCCATATGTCTACTTTTCATCAATATACTTGAAGCATACTTTTTTTTGTGAGGAAGTTGGAATGTTAAAAGTTTATCAGCATTTTCTAATTTCGCCAACAAAATTTACAAAAACTATTTTTTTAGGGACCACAGCACATTTGAAGTGACTTTGAGGGGCCTATATGGCAGAAAATACCAGAAAGTGAAACCATTTTAAAAACTGCACCCCTCAAAGTGCTCAAATCCACATTCAAGAATGCTATTAACCCTTTAAGTGCTTCACAGGAGTTAGAGAAATGTGGAAGGAAAAAAATAAACTGAATGAATTTTAATTTTTAACACAAAAATTATCATTTACAGTATCTCCAAATCTAGCATTTTTACAAGGGTAACAGGAGAAAATGTGCCATACAATTTTCTGTGCAATTTCTCCTGAGTACGCTAATACCTCCTATGTTGAGAAAAACTACTGTTGTGGCACATGGAAGGTCTCGGAAGGGAAGGAGCACATTGGACTTTTGGAGCACAAAATTGTCTGGAATAGACAGTGGAGACCATGTAGCGTTTGCAGTGCCCTTAATGTGATTAAACAGTGAAAAACCCCGACAAGTTGCCCCATTTCCAAAACTACTCCACCCAAGGAATTTATCTAGAGCAGTGGTGAGCATCTTGAACTCAGAGTTTTAAAACATTGCGCTGCGAAAATGAAAAAATTCATTCTTCCCACAAACATGACCCTCTGCCCCCAATTTCTCATTTTCACAAGACTAACATGAGAATATGGACCATACAATGTGTTGTGCAGTTTCTCCTGAATACGCTGATACCCTGTATGTGGTGGAAAACTACTGTTTTGGCACAAGGCAGGACTCGGAACGGAAGGAGCACCATTTCACTTTTGGAGCGCAAAATTGGCTGGAATCGATGACAAATGCCATGTCGTGCTTGCAAAGCCTCTGATGTGTCTAAAAAGTGGAAACCCCCCACAACTGACCCTATTTTGGAAACTGCACCCCTTAAGGAATATATCTATAGTTGTGATGAGCACCCTGAACCACAGATGCTTCTCAGACTTTTAAGTATGAAAATTAAAAAATACATTTTTCCTACAAAAAATGTTGCTTTAGCCCCAAATATTTAATATTCACAAGCGTAGCAGGAGAAAATGAACCATACAATTTGTTATGGAAATTCTTCTTCTGAGTACACCGATACCCAATATGTGGTGGAAAACTACTGTTTGGGCACACGGCAGGGTTTGGAAGGGAAGGAGCGACAATTGAATTTTAGATAGCAGTTTTTGGCCTGAACAGACTGTGGATGCCACATCACATTTGAAGATCCCCTGGCATAGTAAAATTGCAGAAACTTCCCAAAGTGACCACATTTATGGAAACTTCACCTTTTTGAGGAACTCATCCAGCCGAGTAGTGAGCATTTGTAACCCTCAAGCAAGTCACAGAATTGTATAACATTGGTCTCAGTCAATGGAAAATTACCATTTTTTCACTAAATGTTACTTTGGCCTCAAGTCTTCAATTTTCAAAAGGGATGATAGGAGAAAATGATTCACAAAATATGTTATGCAATTTCTCCTGAGTACATCAATACCTCATAAGTGGTTGAAAACTACTTTTGAGGCACAGTGCAAAGCTCAGAAGGGAGACAGAGACATATTGTACTGCACATTTTGCTAGAGTCCCTGATGTATCAGAATAGCAGACCCCCCATAAGTTACCTTATTTTACACCTTTCAATAAATTAACTTTGGGGAGCAGTGTTCATATTGGGACCACATGCAGGGCCGTTATTTGCCACTAGGCAATTGAAGGCATGTGCCTAGGGCGCCAGGATGCGGGGGGGCGGCACCTGAGCAAGGTTTTTTTTTTATCCGGGCTCACCGGCAGCCCCCCCACCTCCCCACCTCCTTGAACTCATCATGCTCTCCCTCCTCAGCTCCAGTGGTACCTGCAACTTCAATAGTCTCAGCGCTGGCAGCTTCTTCCTGTGCTGAGCAGTCACATGGTACCGCTCATTAAGGTCATGACTATGGATGCATATTCATGACCTTAATGAGCGGTACCACGTGCACACAAGATGGGACTGGGTGGGGAACAGAGCCATGCATACAAGATGGGACTTGGGGGGGAACACAGCCATGCATACAAGATGGGACTGGGGGGAACAGAGCCATGCATACAAGATGGGACTGGGGGGGAACAAAGACATGCATACAAGATGGGAATGGGGGGGAAACAGAGCCAGCCATGCATACAAGATGGGACCGGGGGGAACAGAGCCATGCATACAGGATGGGACAGGGGGGGAACAAAGCCATGCATACAGGATGGGACTGGGGGCAAACAGAGCCATGCATACAAGATGGGACTGGGGCGGAACAGAGCCATGCATACAAGATGGGACGGGGGGGGGGGGGGAACAGAGCCATGCATGCAAGATGGGTCTGGGGGGAACAGAGCCATGCATACAAGATGGGACCGGGGGGAACAGAGCCATGCATACAGGATGGGACAGGGGGGGAACAGAGCCATGCATTCAGGATGGGACTGGGGGCAAACAGAGCCATGCATACAAGATGGGACTGGGGGGGAACAGAGCCATGCATACAAGATGGGACGGGGGGGGGGAACAGAGCCATGCATGCAAGATGGGTCTGGGGGGAACAGAGCCATACATACAAGATGGGACTGGGGGGAGCAGAGCCATGCATACAAGATGGGAGGGGGGAGCCAAGCCATGCATACAACAGGGGGAGCCACACAGAGCAGGACAGGACGGGGGGAACCACACATACTGGGATAGGAATGAGGGGACAATGCATACCCGGCTTATTCTTGAGTCAATAAGCTTACCCAGTTTTCCGTGGCAAAATTAGGTGCCTCGGCTTATACTCGGGTCGGCTTATACTCGAGCATATACGGTATGTAATATATACACATGTACGTGTGTGTGGCTATATATATATAGCTTTGTCGCCATAAAAGGAGGGGGGCCCAGACACAGTTCTTGCACAGGGGCCCCAAGCTGTCAGTGTCCGCCCCTGTCCAGGGATTAATTGTACTCGCATCTTTCAGAAGTGAGTCCAATTGAGGCTCTGACTGCCGGGTCAGAGCGACGTGAGCAGCGTGAGCAGATCATGCTGCTGATGTCGCTCACTTGTGCTGCTGAGGCCAACACTGGTGAGATAAGTGCTCCAGTGGAGCAAAAGACACCGAAGATTAAGTGCACGGGGTGTGTGGGGGGGGGGGGAGTTGGAGTGGGGATGGGGAAATGTATTATTTGTGTGGAGAATTTGAGTGGGGATGGGGTTATTGTGTGTGGGGAGATTTGTAGTGGGGATGGGGGGATTTAATGTGTGGGGGAGATTTGAGGACACAAAATGAAGAGCAAAGGGGGAGGTGGGGAAACAGTACAGGGGAATGGGGGGCATGTATGAGAAGACAATATGGGGGAATGGAGGGCATGTATGAGGAAACAGTACAGTGGAAAAGGGGGCATGTATGAGAAAACAGTATGGGAGAATGGGGGGCATGTATGAGGAAACAGTATGGGAGAATGGGGGGCATGTATGAGGAAACAGTAGTGGGAAATGGAGGACATGTATGAGGAAACAGTACAGGGGAATGGGGGGCATGTATGAGAAAACAGTATGGAAGAATGGGGGGCATGTATGAGGAAACAGTATGGGGCAATGGGGGGCATGTATGAGGAAACAGTACAGGGGAATGGGGGCATGTATGAGAAAACAGTATGGAGGAATGGGGGCATGTATGAGGAAACAGTATGGGAGAATGGGGGGCATGTATGAGGAAACAGTATGGGGGACATATATGAGAAAACAGTATGGGAGAATGGGGGGATGTATGAGGAAACAGTACTGGGGAATGGGGGGCATGCCTGAGGAAACAGTATAGGGGATGGGTGCAGACAGTGTGGGGAGCGAACGGGGGAATGTATGTGAACCCAGTATGAGTAGTGATGTGAAAAATGTATGTGTACAGAGTACGGTGAGTGAGGGTGACGGGATGTGTGCAGACCCAGTATGGAGAGTCAGGTGATCAGGCAGTATAGAAAGTGAGGGGGTAAATATATGAGGAGACAGTGGTGAACAGGAGGGATGTGAGAGGAGACAGTATGAGGAAGGAGGGGAATAGTGTGAGGAGACAGTATGGGGGGAGAAAAGTGAGTGGGCACAGAATAGAAACTGAGTAGTGGGGGCGTAGCATGCGGGGACAGTGTAAGGGCACAGCTAGGAGGGGACAGTATACCTAGGAGGGCGAGTGTGATGACAGAGTACAGTATAAATACTGGGCCCTATAGGGGGGACACAGTGTGAGAGGACAGTGTGAAGAGGGGGTCGGTATGGAAAGGAGAGGTCAGTGTGAAGAGCATGTACCATAAGAGGGACAGTGTTGGGGGTCATATTTTGTGCAGCAATATAGTGAGGGGCAATTTTTTATTCAGGAGCATTATAATGACACTTGCATCTTTAAGGGCATCATGTGGAGATTTTCCGCAAAAGAGCGGAGAAGATGGAAGTCTGCAGAGATGGCTGTGGATGACAAAACTCATCATGGGGTCTGGACAAGATGAAGAAAAGAAGGAGAACAGCTGCAGAGACGACGTCATCTATAAGGTACCTGGATGTAAATGTTATTTGTGATACTGACTAACTCTCATGTTTTTATTTATGTTAGGAGCATTAAAGGGAATGTTCAGGTTTGTAATGAGTCTGCAGTCATTCTTTGTGACTGCAGACTTCTGAGTTCTCACAGTGCACACTGCACGCTGTCAGGATTCTCTCCTGCTGGCGATTTACATACATGCGGTCACATGCTGACTAGTGTTGAGCGATACCTTCCGATATTGGAAAGTATCGGTATCGGAAAGTATCGTCCGATACCGGCAAAATATCGGATCTCGCCGATACCGATACCCGATACCAATGCAAGTCAATGGGACGAAAATATCGGAATTAAAATAAACCCTTTCTTTCCTTGTAGGTTCATTCTACATGAAGGAAAACAAATAAGAATAATGTAGGATGTATGTATACAGGGTCAGTAGGAGGAGCAGAGGAGCGGAGTGTAGGCCGAAGCCTGCACTGGAGGCAGCTTTGTGTCTGCGTGGCGTTTGCAGGACACTTGCTGGCTACACAGCAGGGGAACAGCTGGCGTTACTGAACCCCACTGACACATTGACGGGTGTTTTTCTCTGTGCAGCCAGCACTTCCGAGCACCAACTGGCAATGTTAGAGCCCAGGGTCAGCAGGAGGAGCAGAGGGAGCAGAGTGTAGGCCGAAGCCTAATTGAACCAATTTTAAAGGTAATCTTTAACCCCCCTCAGGTGTTACAAACTAGAAGAGCCACACCTTGGGCAGCAGTAGTGCTGCACAAGTCAAAGGTTGCTCTTTTAATTTTGTTCCTTGCACACGCTGAATGAAACATGTATAACATTTAGCCCCTTATACAGTCAAACTGTGTTGGAGGCGTGACTTTCCTTCGTAATGAGACGCAGCACAGCTGTCAAAAATCCCACCTTGGTGCTGGGCGCAGCCTCCTGAGCGTCGTTATTTGCTGTACAGGAGTCTGCGCTGTCATGTTATCCCTTGGCCATGCGCTGTTAGCGCTGCCCGTCTTCTGACATCGTTTCATGTCGGCCGGTGCGGTTCGCGATGCCCATGAATCCCAGCCGCGCAGTGTCTTTTCATTAATTCACACTGCGGGGCTGGGATTCATGGCCTTGCGCAGTCAATATGTTCGCCTCTCACTCGTGTCCTTACACTTGCTTCAGACTGTGCGGCGTCAGCTGATCCCTTATCGCATGCCACGGCCATGAAGCCGTACAGTCTGAAGAAGGCGGAAGGAGATGAGTGACAGGCGAAGATATGCACTGCTCATGCCCATCAATCACACCCTCGCAGTCAAAATAAATAAGACACCGAGGGGTGTTGTGTCGGCCAGGGCGGCCACAGAGGCGCAGCCAGCCAACCAATGATGTCAGAAGACGGGCAGCGCTACCAAGGGGGTTGCAGCGTGTCATTACAAAGGAAAATCACACCTCAGGGACGGTGTTTTTTTTTTAAACCAAATATTTTTTATTATGCAAAAGATATACAACAATATCCATTCAAATAACAATATACATCAATATTTAGATTTTTACAAGAAACAAACCCCCCCACCTCCCTCCCTCCCCCCTTAACGACCAACTCCAATCATACAATTCTCTTGGAAAGAAAAGATTAAGCAGTACATACATATTTATTATTAGCATCATTTTACCACCGCCGTTCAGCTATTCCCATCCAGCCATGGCTGCCACAGCTTTTGAAAAAATCCCATCCTATTCCTCTTATTATATATGCTTCTCTCGAGCTGGACAATATGATTCGCTTGTGCGATAAACTCCCGTCTAGTAGGAGGTTCCTCTCTAATCCAATACCTTGCGATCACCTTTCTTGCAATGAACAATAATCTAGAAATTGCCATTTTGGCAGTTTCGTCGGTCAGGATTTCCTCCACGTACCCAAGTACACATGCAGCGCCCCAGAGTCCTGGTCGTTGCAGTACTGTGGCTCCGCCGCTAAGGGGGGCTATGGTACGTCTGATGGCACTGAAGGAGTTCATCTGACCAGGTATCACATACACCAATACATTTCACATTCGGGCCTCCAGGGGGAGCTAAGGGTACTATTCATTAGGCCACTCCTCACATACTGGTAAAACTGGGGGTCAGGCAGGAAGTTAGAGAGAAAGCTGACTGGGTTGGAACCAGGCAACACCTTGTGGCAGAGGGTGTTGTGGGGGAAGATTCGGTAGGGTCCCTGTCAGGGGTGGGATCCTGACAGAGGCCTGGCAAACAGAGAGAAAGCTACGGGACCGCGCCTGCACTTCATAGCGGCGGTGCCCTAGGGAAGGACAAGAAGCGAGATTTATTGTGCTGAGTGAGAAACGAAATCAAAGCAAGAAGGAGAATACCAGTAGGAGTCGTGCTGTAAGATCGAGGCAACATCCTACTGAGGCGTAAACAACCGGCGGCCGGAACGCCGAGGAGGTACAGGGCTCTAAGCCATACTTCAAACCAACGGCAGGACAGTCAGTCACAGGCGGGCTGTCTCACCTAAATCACCTACGCAGACATAGGGGGCAACCTTTGGAGAGGGGCGACTCTAGGGTCCCGGAAGAGCTCCGAGCCTACCCGTCATACGGGTGCGTCCCAACCATAACACCTGGGAGGGACGGAAGATTAGCAGAAGATCATCTAATCGAGTTGTGAGGGAACACGAGAAACAGACACAACGGTTGTGGGGACTATCCCGTAAGCACAGCAGGGGAGGACCACAACACATAGCGCTAGCAGGAAGGCACAGATTTCCACCTGCAAGGAGAACTCTGGAGGTGCCATTGGACCGGCCGGACTTGCGCAGCCTGGTGAACCGTATTCCGGACTGAGGACCCAGAGACCTTCAGTAAAGAGGTAAAGAGACTGCAACCTGGTGTCCTCGTTATTTACTGCACCGCACCACCACCGCTATCCACATCTATTACTGTATGCCCCTCAGCAGGGTCACGGACCGGGTCTAGCCACCGTGACAACCCCAGAGCAGAGACTCAGAGGCCCGGTACCGGGTACCCCTCGGCCCTGCGGCAGTGGGGGCGCTACAACTTGGCGTCACGAACAGGATCTACTTAAGCCTGAAGAATCAGGTCATGTGTGCCTTGGAACTGTGATTTATTATACTTGGACTGTGTTTTATTGCAAAGACTGTGTGTTGTCACTTGCCCCCAAAAGTTCCCGCCAAAACCCGCCGCCATTGCAGCGCCACAGGGAGCGCAGAGGGAGAAGGAAGGCGTGCCATGGGAGGAGACTACCAAAGCGGCGCCAGGAGTACCGACCGCCCCCTCCGACTTCTGCTGCGGGATGACGACTTGCCCAGCAGCAGAGGAGAACCGCCCCCTGATTTGCAACGGCGGGAACGAGGTGAAGAAGGAGCTCGACCTCGGAGAAATGGCGAGCCAGGTGCATGTGTTGCCGCCGAATGCCAGACAGCGACGATGAGCAGCAAGTGCCCGAGCAACGGCGAGGTGATCCCGGCTTGCCCTCACCCATCAGAGGCGGACTCGCGTCCACCGCCGGTGAAGGACCTGAACTCCTTGGAGCCGCCAGTGGAGGAGCCGAGCCTACCTATCCCAGCCACGGAGCCATGGAGGTCGGAGCCACATCAAGAGGCCACTCCGGAGGAGCCGCGGTCCGGGCTGCAGCCGATTCCAGTGTCCTCGTCAACGGAACAGATCGACATCGGTGGAATCACATCAGGCGCAGGTATGGACGGCACCCCTACTCCCCCGGCCGATTCTGCTCTCCCGACCGATCCGGTTCCCCTGACCGATCCCGCTCCTGTGACCGCTCCTCACCCCAGCAATAATAACCGCGCCTTTACGGTAGAACGGGTGGTCCTCACCCCCGACGTGATGGGGAAGCTGGTACCTCCCCTACCGACCAAGATGGGGGAACCCATAGATGTGGGCCCAGATGGGGTGATCCTCCGGTGGGACACCCCCTGGAACGAGCCATATGGAGCTCCGGGGGAGAGCCTCACCCTTGCTGTGCTCACTTGGGAACAGTATAAACAATGTCTGATCCAACACTGGAAAAACCGAGCCGAAGCAGAGCAATCTGATATGCCGAAGACGCAACGCAGGAAGCCTGCGCACAACAGGAACGACGTGGTAAAGCGGGGGACTGTGCTAGCCTTCCACCCAAAGAGGGGTTGCGGCTCCATACAGGAACCGGGACTACCAACTGACGTCTTCGTTACTAGCTACAACGTAAAAACTCCCTGCTGCAGTCGAGATGGTGACCCATTGCAAAGGGGGGATCAGGTGACCTACACTCGCCGCCGGAACGCACAAGGATGGTGCGCTCGGAACGTCCACCGGTGTGAGCCTGAGGGAGCGTCACCTGTTGCCGTGACCCCGATTGATCCGGATTTGACAGATCTCGTTACTATCACCACCGTCCGCCTTGTAGCAGCCGCCGAGCTTGCAAGCAGGGTTAGCCTTCAAATCCAGACGCCGGCTGATCTGATGGCACCTAGGAGACCAACTACCAGCACAGGTGCTGCATCGGCTGGGGATCAAAGACCACCCCCTACACTACAAGACTGAGTAATGAAAATGCTTTAATGACTGTAAATAAGTTAATTGTTTTCATTGTTGTTTTCTGCTACTTTGCTGCTAAAACCCGTCTAGGGTTATTCTTAAAGGGATCCCTTTGTTGACCTGGGATCCCTATTGCTTTTTGTTTATTTTCTACGTTTGCACAAGTTATCCAGAACTGCTGAATCATGAACAATGCATGATACAAACTCCTTGTATATAGTTTGCACCTTCTTAAAGGTGCTCTCTACTGGTTTTACATAAAGACGGACTCTTTGCGAAGATACGGTTCTTGGAACCTGTACTGGAGTCCTTGCTGCATACGGACTTGCAGCTTGAAAAGTTGCACTACCTCATAGAGACTTGGTCCCCTCTTAAAGGGGATGTTCACATCCTGCACTTATGAACGGTGTTGCCTTAAGATGTTGAATGGCAATAATGTCTTGAAAAGAAAGTAATGATGCTAATATGAAGAAGTTATATGTAGCCAACTAGTTGATTGTAAGAAATGTTTGATAATGTTAATAGAGGAATGAGGACAGGAAGTGAACCCGTAGGGGTTAGTGGTGAGTCCTCTTAGGAGCCATATAGAGATGGCTCAATGATCTCAAACTGAAAGAAAAACATGTTCTATACTGTGTATAGTAGTGGAAGGACAGTAGGCTCGGGCGGAAAGGAGCGGTCCTGTAAAAGAAAGGAGAGGCAGTAGGTCTGGGGCAGTTAGGACAGGCGGTCCTGCAGACGTAAAGTAGGAGAATGTAGCACAGTTGCTCAAGCCTTATAATGTGATATAAGAAGGTCTTTAGTGGATTTAGCGAGTACGTCCTTAAAGGCAATGTTAAATTATTGTTCAAAGATTTGCACTTAGTAGAATACCCGGTTGGGTAAGAAAAGTTATTTATAATAAAGTTATTTAGAAGTATTTAACCATGTTTGTAACGTTCAAGTGTCCTCACCTCCCATAAAGGGAAGCTCTGTTAAAAAGTTTACTTGTACTTGCATTTCCAAAATTGTATGTCTTTTTGCTGACATGTATTGTTGTTTTCTTCCCAGTCCAGGAGTACTGGATTTAACCGGGGGGGAGTGCAGCGCCCCAGAGTCCTGGTCGTTGCAGTACTGTGGCTCCGCCGCTAAGGGGGGCTATGGTAAGTCTGATGGCACTGAAGGAGTTCATCTGACCAGGTATCACATACACCAATACATTTCACAGTCGGGCCTCCAGGGGGGGCTAAGGGTACTATTCATTAGGCCACTCCTCACATACTGGTAAAACTGGGGGTCAGGCAGGAAGTTAGAGAGAAAGCTGACTGGGTTGGAACCAGGCAACACCTTGTGGCAGAGGGTGTTGTGGGGGAAGATTCGGTAGGGTCCCTGTCAGGGGTGGGATCCTGACAGAGGCCTGGCAAACAGAGAGAAAGCTACGGGACCACGCCTGCACTTCATAGCGGCGGTGCCCTAAGGAAGGACAAGAAGCGAGATTTATTGTGCTGAGTGAGAAACGAGATCAAAGCAAGAAGGAGAATACCAGTAGGAGTCGTGCTGTAAGATCGAGGCAACATCCTACTGAGGCGTAAACAACCGGCGGCCGGAACGCCGAGGAGGTACAGAGCTCTAAGCCATACTTCAAACCAACGGCAGGACAGTCAGTCACAGGCGGGCTGTCTCACCTAAATCACCTACGCAGACATAGGGGGCAACCTTTGGAGAGGGGCGACTCTAGGGTCCCGGAAGAGCTCCGAGCCTACCCGTCATACGGGTGCGTCCCAACCATAACACCTGGGAGGGACGGAAGATTAGCAGAAGATCATCTAATCGAGTTGTGAGGGAACACGAGAAACAGACACAACGGTTGTGGGGACTATCCCGTAAGCACAGCAGGGGAGGACCACAACACATAGCGCTAGCAGGAAGGCACAGATTTCCACCTGCAAGGAGAACTCTGGAGGTGCCATTGGACCGGCCGGACTTGCACAGCCTGGTGAACCGTATTCCGGACTGAGGACCCAGAGACCTTCAGTAAAGAGGTAAAGAGACTGCAACCTGGTGTCCTCGTTATTTACTGCACCGCACCACCACCGCTATCCACATCTATTACTGTACGCCCCTCAGCAGGGTCACGGACCGGGTCTAGCCACCGTGACAACCCCAGAGCAGAGACTCAGAGGCCCGGTACCGGGTACCCCTCGGCCCTGCGGCAGTGGGGGCGCTACACACACACCACTGGATCCCTAGGAATCGTACACCCATAAATCACCCCTATCTGGTTCAGCACTACAACCCAGTATGCGAACAATCTGGGACACAGCCACAACATGTGCAGTATACCAGCCTGAGACTGGGAGCACCTGGGGCACCCAGAATCATCTCTCAGCCCGGCTTTAAACAACATGTCAGGTGTCCTGTAGGCCCTATTTATCACATATAATTGCGACAGTCTCCCCGGCTCACTCATCGACAACTTAGGTATGTATTCCAGTATGGACTCCCACCTATCATCGTCTATTTGCCCCAGTTCATCCTCCCATTTCCTTCTGGCCTTAATAGGGTAATCCAATAGAAAAGTATGTAACAAATCGCCATATACTTCGGATATTGCCCCTTTTGTTCCGTTGTTATTTAATATAAAATCCAACATTAGATCCTTCTGAATCACTATAGGCCCTCTCTTTTTTTGTGCCTGAAATGCGTGCTGAACCCTTCTATATTGATACAACCCGGGAAATGGAATTCCTGCTGAAGCATACTAAAAGATTTAAGATTCCCGTTGTGAATCAACTGACCTATCAACCCAATGCCTTTTTCCCTCCACTCTCCCATTCCTTCCATATGATTAAATTCTTGAAAAGAGAGGTTATCCCATATAGGCGAAAACTCAGTGAATTTCACAACCCCCTTATACCTTTAATCATCTGCCATACCTTATGGATCAAATTTATGGTGTGAAAACAAGTTCCCAACTTCTTAAATATGCCAGCTTCTAAACCCTGACCCAAGGGCCACCTGCCAATAATATATACCAAGCTACTATGTCCCTGACCTTTCTCAAGTCCATCCCCCCAACCCCTAAGATGTTGGCTTTGCGCAGATAAAAAATATAACCAGGGATTAGGCAGGGCAAGTCCCCCCTCATCTTTAGGCCTCTGCAGTATCTCCTGCCTAATTCTAGGGTTCTTCCCACCCCACGCCAATTCCCCGAATAACGATCGTAGTTTACGAAATCTGGTCAGAGGGATCCATACCGGAGAGTTATGCAAAATATACAAAACCTGTGGCATCACCACCATCTTAAGTAGGTTTACTCTACCCACCACCGACAAATGTAGCTTATTCCAAGCTGTGATTTTGACGCGTAGTTTGTTTATTAAAGGCTCAAGATTAAGTTCCTCAAATCTAGTTAAGGGAAGAGAAACCTGAATCCCCAGATATTTAAATTGCGTCACCACCCTTAATTTCGTATTCAGCTCCACCTCCCTCGTACAATCTACTTCCCTATCCACCTGCATAACACTTGATTTATCCCAGTTGATAATCAATCCAGAAATTTGCCCAAATCCTTCAATTAATGAAATCACATTTCCTAAAGACTCCCCAGGGTCCTCAAGAAAAAGCAAAATATCATCTGCATATAGAGCAACTTTCTCCTCCATTTTCCCATACACAAACCTGTTATGATCCTAGTGGCAAGGATCGCAGGACGGACTAGCTAAGTAACTGAACAGACGACTAGCTCTGGGGAGGTGGTAACTAGATTGACCGCAACCTGATCCTATCCGCAAACAACTATAAGTAGCCATGGAACGTTACCTGAAAATCCTAGATGTCTCTTCACGGCCTGAGAAACTGACTATTCCTGGAGGAAAAGAAAGTCCTCTCTTGCCTCAGTGGAATGACCCCAAAGATATAGAATAGCCCCCCACAAATATTAACGGTGAGTTAAGGGGAAAGCACAAACACAGAGATGAAATCAGATTTAGCAAATGAGGCCCGCTAATACTAGATAGCAGAAAATAGGAAGGAAACTGTGCGGTCAATAAAAAACCCTATTCAAAATATCCACGCAGAGATTGCTCGAGCCCCCGCACCAACTAACGGTGCGGGGGAAGCAACTCCGTACCCCAGAGCTTACCAGCAACAAGAAATCACATATTAGCAAGCTGGACTAGACTCATCTTACACAGAAATCATATTGCAGGCAGATGAGCAAAAAATATTCAAACAGAACTTAGCTTATCCTGAAGAGGCAGAAAACGAGATAATCAGGAGTAATCAGAAAAGCACTGAATACATTGACAGCCGGCAACAAGTGGAAGTGAAGCAGAGCTAAATAGGAACCTCCCTGGTGAATAACGAGGCAGCTGATCCAGCCAGACCCGCAGGATAATAAACCAAACCACCAGGGGGAGCCAAAAAACCAAAGTCACACAATACCATCTGTGACCACAAGAGGGAGCCTGAAAACGGAGTTCACAACAGTACCCCCCCCTTGAGGAGGGGTCACCGAACCCTCATCAAAACCCCCAGGGCGATCAGGGTGAGCCACATGGAAGGCACGAACCAAATCGGCCGCATGAACATCAGAGGCGACAACCCAGGAATTATTCTCCTGACCATAGCCTTTCCACTTAACCAAATACTGAAGCCTCCGTCTAGAAATACGAGAATCCAAGATCTTCTCCACCACGTATTCCAATTCTCCCTCAACCAGCACAGGGGCAGGAGGCTCAACCGAAGGAACCACAGGCACCACATACCTCCGCAACAACGACCGATGGAACACATTATGAATAGCAAACGATGCCGGGAGGTCCAAACGAAATGACACAGGGTTAAGGACTTCCAAAATCTTATAAGGACCTTCATAGGAACAAAGCGAGAAGACAACCACACCAAGTCCCCAACGCGAAGTCGGGGACCCACACAGCGACGGCGGTTGGCAAAGCGCTGAGCCTTCTCTTGTGACAGCTTCAAATTGTCCACCACATGATTCCAAATCTGATGCAACCTATCCACCACAACATCCACTCCAGGACAGTCAGAAGGCTCCACCTGACCCGAGGAAAAACGAGGATGAAACCCTGAATTACAAAAAAAAAGGCGAAACCAAAGTAGCAGAACTAGCCCGATTATTAAGGGCAAACTCGGCCAATGGCAAAAAAGTCACCCAGTCGTCCTGATCAGCAGAAACAAAACATCTCAAATAGGTTTCCAAAGTCTGATTAGTGCGCTCGGTTTGGCCATTCGTCTGAGGATGGAAGGCCGACGAAAAAGACAAATTAATGCCCATCTTAGCACAAAAGGTCCGCCAAAATCTAGACACAAACTGGGATCCTCTGTCGGAAACAATATTTTCAGGATCCCGTGCAAACGAACCACATTTTGAAAAAACAGAGGAACCAACTCGGAGGAGGAAGGCAACTTAGGCAAGGGCACCAAATGGACCATCTTAGAAAAACGATCACACACCACCCAAATGACAGACATTCTCTGAGAGACAGGGAGATCTGAAATAAAATCCATGGAAATGTGCGTCCAAGGCCTCTTCGGGACAGGCAAAGGTAACAACAAGCCACTGGCACGAGAACAGCAATGCTTAGCCCGAGCACAAATTCCACAAGACTGCACAAAGGAACGCACATCCCGCGACAAGGAAGGCCACCAGAAGGACCTAGCCACCAAATCTCTGGTACCAAAAATCCCAGGATGGCCTGCCAACACCGAAGAATGAACCTCGGAAATAACTCTGCTGGTCCATCTATCCGGGACAAACAGTCTCTCCGGTGGACAACGGTCAGGTCTATCCGCCTGAAACTCCTGCAGCACTCGTCGCAAATCTGGGGAGATGGCAGACAAAATCACCCCTTCTCTGAGGATACCAGCTGGCTCTGAATCACCAGGAGAGTCAGGCACAAAACTCCTAGAATGAGCATCAGCCTTCACATTCTTCGAACCAGGCAGGTATGAGACCACGAAATCAAAACGAGAGAAAAACAACGACCAACGAGCCTGTCTAGGATTCAGCCGCTTGGCCGACTCGAGATAAATCAAATTCTTGTGATCAGTCAAGACCACCACACGATGCTTAGCTCCCTCGAGCCAATGTCACCACTCCTCAAATGCCCACTTCATAGCCAACAACTCCCGATTACCAACATCATAATTCCGCTCGGCAGGCGAAAACTTTCTTGAAAAGAAAGCACATGGCTTCATCACAGAGCCATCAGAGCTTCTCTGCGACAAAACAGCACCCGCTCCAATCTCAGAAGCATCAACCTCGACCTGGAAAGGAAGGGAGACGTCTGGCTGACATAAGACCGGAGCCGAAGAAAACCGGCGCTTCAGCTCCCGAAAGGCCTCCACAGCCGCAGGAGACCAATTAGTAACATCAGAACCCTTCTTGGTCAAATCCGTCAATGGCTTAACAACACCAGAAAAATTAGCGATGAAGCGACGGTAAAAATTAGCAAAACCCAAGAACTTCTGAAGACTCTTAACAGATGTAGGCTGAGTCCAGTCATGAATAGCCTGAACCTTGACTGGGTCCATCTCAATAGCAGAAGGAGAAAAAATGAAACCCAAAAAAGAAACCTTCTGGACTCCAAAAAGACATTTTGAGCCCTTCACAAATAAAGCATTGGCACGCAGGACCTGAAGCACCATCCTGACCTGCTTAACATGGGACTCCCAATCATCCGAAAAAAACAGAATATCATCCAGATACACAATCATAAATTTATCCAGATATTCACGGAAGATGTCGTGCATAAAGGACTGAAAGACAGAAGGAGCGTTAGAAAGTCCAAAAGGCATCACCAAGTACTCAAAATGGCCTTCGGGCGTATTAAATGCAGTTTTCCATTCATCACCCTGCTTAATACGCACAAGGTTATACGCACCACGAAGATCAATCTTGGTGAACCAACTAGACCCCCTAATGCGAGCAAACAGATCAGATAACAATGGCAAAGGATACTGAAATTTGACCGTGATTTTGTTTAGAAGGCGATAATCAATACAAGGTCTCAGGGAACCATCCTTCTTAGCCACAAAAAATGAACCCCGCACCAAGAGGGGAGGAGGAGGGGCAAATAAGTCCTTTCTCCAAAGACTCCTTTATATAACTCCGCATAACAGCATGCTCCGGCACTGACAAATTGAAAAGTCATCCCTTAGGAAACTTACTACCAGGAATCAAATTTATAGCACAATCACAATCCCTATGAGGAGGTAGAGAACTGAGTTTGGGCTCATCAAATACATCCTGGTAATCAGACAAAAACGCAGGGACCTCAGAAGGAGTGGATGATGCAATTGACACCACAGGAGCATCGCCATGAATTCCCTGACAACCCCAACTTGACACAGACATTGCTTTCCAATCCAGGACTGGATTATGAGTCTGCAACCATGGCAGGCCCAACACGACAACATCATGCAAATTATGCAATACAAGAAAGCGAATCACCTCCTGATGAACAGGAGTCATGCACATGGTCACTTGTGTCCAGTACTGAGGTTTATTCGTAGCCAATGGTGTAGCATCAATTCCCCTTAGTGGAATAGGGAATTTTAAAGGCTCCAAAACAAAACCACAGCGCCTGGCAAATGACAAATCCATCAGACTCAGGGCAGCACCTGAATCCACAAAAGCCATAACCGGGTAAGATGACAGGGAACAAATCAGGGTAACAGACAAAATAAACTTAGGCTGTAAAGTACCGATGGTGACAGATTTATCAATCTTTCTTGTGCGCTTAGAGCATGCTGAGATAACATGAGCTGAGTCACCACAGTAAAAGCACAACCCATTTTGCCGTCTATAATTTTGCCGTTCACTTCTGGTCAGAATTCTATCACATTGCATAGACTCAGGTGTCTGTTCAGCAGACACCGCCAAATGATGCGCAGGTTTGCGCTCCCGCAAACGCCGATCAATCTGAATGGCCAGAGTCATTGACTCATGCAGACCTGCAGGCGTAGGGAACCCCACCATGACATTCTTAATGGCTTCAGAAAGACCTTTTCTGAAATTTGCAGCCAGGGCACACTCATTCCATTGAGTAAGCACCGACCATTTCCGAAATTTCTGGCAGTACACCTCTGCATCATCTTGCCCCTGAGAGAGGGCCAACAACGCTTTTTCAGCCTGGTTCTCAAGATTAGGTTCCTCATAGAGCAATCCAAGGGCCAGAAAAAACACATCCACACTGAGCAATGCAGGATCCCCTGGAGCCAATGCGAAAGCCCAATCTTGAGGATCGCCACGCAAGAAAGAAATAATAATCTTAACTTGCTGAACAGAATCCCCAGAGGAACGAGGTTTCAAAGAAAGAAACAATTTGCAATTGTTCTTAAAATTCAGGAACCTAGATCTATCTCCAGAAAACAACTCCGGAATAGGTATTCTAGGCTCTGACATAGGACTGTGCACAACAAAATCCTGAATACTTTGTACCCTTGCAGCAAGATGATCTACACTGGAGGCTAAACTCTGGATATCCATATCAGCAGCTGAACTCAGAGCCACACCAAGATTAAGAGGAGGAGAGAAGCCAGACACACAGCAGCTAGACACACGGCAGCAAAAAAAAAAAAAAAAAATTTCTCCAAGCTTCTTTTCTCCTGCTTCTGCCATGCAATTAACACTTTACGGGCCGGCTGTACTGTTATGATCCTAGTGGCAAGGATCGCAGGACGGACTAGCTAAGTAACTGAACAGACGACTAGCTCTGGGGAGGTGGTAACTAGATTGACCGCAACCTGATCCTATCCGCAAACAACTATAAGTAGCCGTGGAACGTTACCTGAAAATCCTAGACGTCTCTTCACGGCCTGAGAAACTGACTATTCCTGGAGGAAAAGAAAGTCCTCTCTTGCCTCAGTGGAATGACCCCAAAGATATAGAATAGCCCCCCACAAATATTAACGGTGAGTTAAGGGGAAAGCACAAACACAGAGATGAAATCAGATTTAGCAAATGAGGCCCGCTAATACTAGATAGCAGAAAATAGGAAGGAAACTGTGCGGTCAATAAAAAACCCTATTCAAAATATCCACGCAGAGATTGCTCGAGCCCCCGCACCAACTAACGGTGCGGGGGAAGCAACTCCGTACCCCAGAGCTTACCAGCAACAAGAAATCACATATCAGCAAGCTGGACTAGACTCATCTTACACAGAAATCATATTGCAGGCAGATGAGCAAAAAATATTCAAACAGAACTTAGCTTATCCTGAAGAGGCAGAAAACGAGATAATCAGGAGTAATCAGAAAAGCACTGAATACATTGACAGCCGGCAACAAGTGGAAGTGAAGCAGAGCTAAATAGGAACCTCCCTGGTGAATAACGAGGCAGCTGATCCAGCCAGACCCGCAGGATAATAAACCAAACCACCAGGGGGAGCCAAAAAACCAAAGTCACACAATACCATCTGTGACCACAAGAGGGAGCCTGAAAACGGAGTTCACAACACAAACCCCTTTACTAATTGAGACCTTCTGATAGCCGCTGCCAGTGGTTCCACTGCCAGAGCAAACAGCAACGGGGACAACGGGCACCCCTGCCGAGTACCTCGAAAGAGCTGAAAGCTCTCCGACAGTGCGTTGTTCACCCTAAGTTTAGCCACTGGAGAGGAGTATAGGAGTCTCACCCACGACACAAAAACTGGCCCAAACCCAAAGCGACCAAGAACTGACCACAGGTATTGCCATTCTATACTATCGAAGGCTTTATGTGCGTCGAGGGAAACTACTACCCTCCTACCAGCATTCTCCACCGGGATCTGCATATTGAGGAATAGCCTTCTCAAGTTGATGGCAGTGGATTTATTAGGCATAAAGCCAGATTGGTCCGAATGAACCACCTTTTCTATCACCTGAGTCCAGGGCCGGACTGGGACTAAAATTCAGCCCTGGCATTTGAAGTTACACAGGCCCACTTGTCACATGTTGACTGTATAATATCTTAGTACACTTGTAGGCAGGGCCGGTTTTAGGCAAAGTGGGGCCCTAGGCAAAGTTTAAAATGGGTCCCCAAATGCTAACATATTGCACATCACACAGAAGCCTTTCTGTTGTATTTACGTGCGCTGAGTTCAGGCCGCTAAACGAGTTTGATCGACAATCCTGAAGTTGTTCAACGCTTGTTTCCCGGCCTCTTTCCACCAGCTGAGGAATAATAAAGTCAGAAAAATCACTGCACTCGTATGCTTTTTAGATGCATAAATTGAAAAGTTTATTCAAATTGAAGAGAGTAAGATACTAGGCGAATTGACGTTTCGGCCAACCCGTGGCCTTGTTCACAAAAGCCGCTGTAACAAGCAAAGAAACAGAAAAAATATTTACAAACAGATAAACATGTACATATATACAAATATACATAAGAGAGCAAAGAATCCATATCAAAAGTCGATGAGCTGTCGATGGGTATACTATGTAACGACCAAACGGTAACGTATTCTGCACAACTGAAATATACAGAAAAGGCGGACTGTACAGGAGGAGGGAAGAAGACCATAACATTTGCAAACAACGGTACTGGAGGAAGAACATACCCTGTTGAATTTCTCTTGCATATAAAGAAGAATCCTTCAAATTGTGTTGAGTTATATACAATGATATAGCGATATACCTAAAGGAAACAATGTAGCATGAGATAGCAGCTAAGACTTCACATCACCAGATAGCGGGCTACCCAAGACCTTGATTATACTTAACAGGTGGTATGGGCCAAACGTCCCTTTAGTAGTATCTATATGGTGTAAGCACCCTGTATAGTGCCCGTGTAGCAGATACAAAGCAAAACACTGACCTAGCTGGAACGTTAAATGACGTATGTCCATGCAAAAAAAAGGCCGTATCCGTGGCTGGAACAGATCCTGTTATTTAAAATATGCATGCATATGTGAGTATGAGGCATAAATCATGTATACTAACTGGGTTGTGAAGTATAGGGACATAGTAATACCTGTCCTGTAGATACAATGGGCAAAATTATAGATCAGGTACTGGTCATCCCGTATGTTCTCATATGCCCTCAAGATCACATAGAGATCTGGTGCTGTAGGCAGAGCAGAGTGGAAAATGCATAACCTTGTAAGGTGAATAGTTAGTGGGGCTGATACATATATGGCATGGCTTCACTAGATACCTGTGTTGCGTTGGTAAGTACGTGACCCAATGGGTACATACAGGAGACCCTCCCTGGGAATATGATATGCTGCCGGTGGGTACAACAACCTCGTCCCTGTGGGGGGAGAATAATGCATGCTAAAAAGGATTCCCAAAGTGGAAAAACACTTATCTGGTGGTGGCTCCGTGATCTCACGTTACCGAGGTGCAGGCGAGGCGTACGCGTTGGCGGCGTGGTGGGGGAGGCCGACACGATCCTGTGTCTAGGCAATGGAACCGCTGAATAAGGTGTACGGTGTCCGGCGTTAAATCCAGATCCCGGCCGGTCATGTGACCGGAAGTGCCAGGGGACGCCGGCGCCTGCGCAGAAGCAGCGCTTCTGCTGCTGAGGAGTGTAACCTGGCGCTTGCGCACAGAAGCCCCATGCTAGGCGCCTATGTACAGCGCCTGCGTCTCAAGTGTGACGCCTGTACTGTGTCGGGCAGAACGCTCGTGTGTGTTAGTTGGAGGGAGCGCCCAGGTGTGATGTTATGTGACGCCTGTACCGTGTCGGGCAGAACGCTCGTGCGTGTTCGTTGGAAGGGGAGCGCCCAGGCGTGATGTTATGTGGTCCCATATTTGAGTTAGTCCGACGCCCATGTATACCCCTCTATTTGGAGTGCAGTGAACTGGAGGAAGAGATCTCGTACCTAGGTGTCTCCATGGTCATGGATGTTAATGACATATATAAGGGTGCCTGTAAGTGTGCCTAAAAAGAAATGATGACTTGTCTGGTTGAATCATGTCTCAAAGACCAGGGAGAAAAAGGGTTAGACAATAACGGACCATCTTATGGGTACACACCAAGGCCCACAGTACCATTAATATATAAAACATAAATACACTGAAATGCCCTAAATAATGGTAGGAGTCCAAACGAAATAAGAAAAGAAAAGAAATGAAATAACGGAAATAAAAAGAAGAAATGAAAAAGAAAAAATGGGGATAATTGTACGGAGGGGAGGAATATTTTAGTTGTTAATCGGATATTATGGATTGAATACCAAGGAAAAAAGGGAAAATGAACAATATAGGGAAATTAATTAGGTAAAAATTGAGTAAACAAAAATTAAGTAAACAAAAATAATGAAAAAATAATGAAAAAAATAATGAAAAAAATAATGAAAAAAAGAAAAATGGAAAAGAGGAAAAATATAAAAATTATATAAAAAAAAAAAAAATAAAAAAAATAAAAAAAAATAAAATAAAAATGATGTAAGGAAACTTATAAAGGAGACTATAAGGGTATGCGTCTTACCATCCAGAACGCGTTTTGTCATAGAGGTTGGTTGTGCAAAAAGTCAATTGGCCTATATGGGAGAAAGATTAAGTTAGCCAGTCTATCTCGCGGTTCAAGCCACGTGGATGTAGAGTGTCAAGTGTGTAGATCCAAAAGGTCTCACGCTGTTTCAATAGTTTGATATGATTCCCTCCTCGTCTAGGGCGAGGAACCCTTTCTATGACCTGGAATCTGAGTTGTGCTATGTTGTGGTTGGCCTCTTTGAAGTGAAAGGGGAGGGGGAGCCAAACTTTACCACAACGAATAGTGGATTTGTGGTTAGAGATACGATCTCTAACCGCTTGGGTGGTCTCCCCTACATAAAGTAACCCGCAGGGGCACTTGATGATATACACCACAAAGTTTGTTTCACACGTGTAGTAGTCCTTTATTTTGTAAGATTTACCTGTCCTTGGGTGTACCACTTCGTTGCCCTTAATCACATTCGAGCAGCTCATACATCCCAAACATGGGAAGGTCCCTGTACGTTTCTGGCCTGTGAGTGTTCTATGTGTCGGTGTTTTGAGAGTGCCTAAATCCGCCCTGACGACTCTATCCCTTATGTTCTTAGGTCTTCTTGTACACATCAGGGGGGGTTCCTTAAATATAGGAATCGTGGGGTATGCTCTATTCAGGAGTGGCCAATGTGCCCTGATAAGGTTGTGTACCCTGCGCATAGTGGGGTGGTGACTATGTACAAATGGGAGTCTGGGGTTTTTGATTCTAGACGTATCGTCTTCTATTTCATTGAGGATTTTAGTGGATTCAGTTTCAAGAAGGTCCGTGGGGTAGTTCCGGGCCTTGAATTTAGTGGACATCTCTTGTAGTCTGGTTGCTTTCAGATCCGGGTCTGAAACAATTCTGGATACCCTCTTAAACTGGGACCTAGGGAGGCTATTTTTTGTGGACTTGGGGTGGCAACTGTTGTACAGTAAAAGGCTATTGCAATCAGTTGGTTTAGAGTATAAGTCAGTGCTTAAATTACCCAAGGAATTTTTAAGGACTTTGGTGTCTAGGAAAGTGACTTCACTGTTGTGGTAAGTAAGCGTGAAGGTAAGCTCCGGACGAACGGTGTTAATAGTCTCATAGAAGGTCTGTAGGCTGGTATGGTTCCCTTGCCAGATACAGAATATATCGTCGATATATCTGTACCAGACTAATGCGTTTTGTTGAAAACTGGGGTTGGCATATACATATTCCCTCTCGAAGTGGTCCATGTACAGGTTTGCGTACGCTGGGGCCACATTGGACCCCATAGCGGTACCGCATGTCTGTACAAAAAAATCGTCCTCGAAAAGGAAGAAATTCTCCCTAAGTACCAGGTTCAAGAGGTCTATGCAGAGATCGTGTGTGTTCCTATCAATGCCTGCTTCCTGGAGTGTAAGTGAAACCGCTGTAACACCCCTATCGTGTACGATAGAGGTGTAGAGGCTGTTAACGTCCAAAGTACAAAGAAGGCTGTCCGGCGGAATGTTGGATATACTGCGAATTTTAGATAGAAAATCGCTCGTGTCCAATATAAAGGATTTAGTAGACTTGGTATATGGTGTAAGAATTTTTTCCAAAAATTTTGAAAGGGGATTGAGCACTGAGTCAGTTGACGCGACGATCGGGCGGCCAGGGGGGTTCTGAAGATTTTTGTGTATTTTAGGCAGCACGTACAATACTGGAGTGATAGGATGATGGTTAATGAGGTAAGTTTTGGTTTTGTTGTCTATGGTGCCTAAATTCAGGTATTTGTCAATTACAGTGTTGATTTTCCGTTGTATGGTGAATGTGGGGTCCCCCTGGAGTCTTTGGTAAGTATTTGTGTCAGATAATTGGCGTCTTATTTCGGTGACATAGTGATCTTTATTCATAATAACAATGGCTCCCCCCTTGTCCGCGGGTTTAATTATAATGTTCCTGTTCTCACTTAGTGTGTCTAATGCTTGTTTTTCTATGGGACTAAGGTTGTGACGGACCGGGAGGAGACCAAGATGTTGTTCATGTATAGTCTTTTTGATATCACTATCAAGGAGATTGATGAAAGTTTCTACAGCATGGTTGGTTTTAGGTGGAACGAAGGAGCTAGGGTTCCTCAGGCCTAATGATCCCAAGGTAATGCCAGTCTCTCTACTCTGGCTAGATGTGGTGCCCAATCTATTCACTACTGTATTTGGAAGTTCATTAAAGTGTACCTTAAGTCTTATGTTTCTATAAAATCTTTGAAGATCCTTTTCAAGTTGAAAAGAATCCCATCTAGGGGTAGGGCAGAAGGAGAGGCCCATGTTTAAGACTTTTAGCTCAAGAGGAGAAAGGGTGTAGTCGGAGATGTTTACCACAGAGTTTGGACTCCTACCTGAGATCTCAACGTCATGTGCCGATCCTCGTTTCGTCTTCTTTCCCCTCCTTGTGGGCGCGCGGTTTGACCTAAAAAACGCGGTCCTGTAGCTTGGGCCCCGCCAGTCTCGCTGCCGGATCCTGCCGATGATCCCCCAGCCGGCGAGGAGCCCCCTGAGGGGTAGTTGCCCCCTGCTGTGCGGCGAAATCTTGGTCTCGATCGGCGGGGAGCTGTGTCCTCCCATCGGTACACTTTGTTAGATAAATAGTCCTCAGTGTCCCTTTGAAATTTTGTGCGTTTTCTTTCCTCCAACGACCTCTGGTAGGAAATGAGGCTAGTGTCTATTTTATTTTTGAGAGTGGAGAGTTCGGTAGCGTTTAGCGTAGCAGTTAGTTGAGTTTCAATGCTTTCAATTTTCTCTTCCGTGCTCTTTATTGCTTCCTGTAGATATTCGATGGTCAGTAATATTATGTCGAAGGAGCATTTGTTTAGAATTTTTTGAAATGTAGTGCAGTATTTTTCATTATCAGAAAATAATGTAGGACGTAGATTACAACGTAGACCTCGAGGTATCCTGGCTTTTCGGTGATACTCTCCCAATGTTGCACAATGTAAGTCGTAGCCAATAAGTTTCTTCCTCTCCTTTTCCCAATCCCTCGATTTTATGTCATTACTTGGTAGATGCAGGAAGTCCGTATTGGTCTTAATTTTAGATAGAATAGTAGATCCGGTAGACTCGTCGTACATATAAGTCTCGGCTGACATGGATTCGATTGGTGCTAGTAGCTTACAAATCAAATAGCTGTAGAGAAGAAATCAAAGCCAGCACTCAATTGATGTAGTCTGCGGTGCTAGTGAACGGGATGTTTTGATCCCATATATCATAAAGTCAGAAAAATCACTGCACTCGTATGCTTTTTAGATGCATAAATTGAAAAGTTTATTCAAATTGAAGAGAGTAAGATACTAGGCGAATTGACGTTTCGGCCAACCCGTGGCCTTGTTCACAAAAGCCGCTGTAACAAGCAAAGAAACAGAAAAAATATTTACAAACAGATAAACATGTACATATATACAAATATACATAAGAGAGCAAAGAATCCATATCAAAAGTCGATGAGCTGTCGATGGGTATACTATGTAACGACCAAACGGTAACGTATTCTGCACAACTGAAATATACAGAAAAGGCGGACTGTACAGGAGGAGGGAAGAAGACCATAACATTTGCAAACAACGGTACTGGAGGAAGAACATACCCTGTTGAATTTCTCTTGCATATAAAGAAGAATCCTTCAAATTGTGTTGAGTTATATACAATGATATAGCGATATACCTAAAGGAAACAATGTAGCATGAGATAGCAGCTAAGACTTCACATCACCAGATAGCGGGCTACCCAAGACCTTGATTATACTTAACAGGTGGTATGGGCCAAACGTCCCTTTAGTAGTATCTATATGGTGTAAGCACCCTGTATAGTGCCCGTGTAGCAGATACAAAGCAAAACACTGACCTAGCTGGAACGTTAAATGACGTATGTCCATGCAAAAAAAAGGCCGTATCCGTGGCTGGAACAGATCCTGTTATTTAAAATATGCATGCATATGTGAGTATGAGGCATAAATCATGTATACTAACTGGGTTGTGAAGTATAGGGACATAGTAATACCTGTCCTGTAGATACAATGGGCAAAATTATAGATCAGGTACTGGTCATCCCGTATGTTCTCATATGCCCTCAAGATCACATAGAGATCTGGTGCTGTAGGCAGAGCAGAGTGGAAAATGCATAACCTTGTAAGGTGAATAGTTAGTGGGGCTGATACATATATGGCATGGCTTCACTAGATACCTGTGTTGCGTTGGTAAGTACGTGACCCAATGGGTACATACAGGAGACCCTCCCTGGGAATATGATATGCTGCCGGTGGGTACAACAACCTCGTCCCTGTGGGGGGAGAATAATGCATGCTAAAAAGGATTCCCAAAGTGGAAAAACACTTATCTGGTGGTGGCTCCGTGATCTCACGTTACCGAGGTGCAGGCGAGGCGTACGCGTTGGTGGCGTGGTGGGGGAGGCCGACACGATCCTGTGTCTAGGCAATGGAACCGCTGAATAAGGTGTACGGTGTCCGGCGTTAAATCCAGATCCCCGGCCGGTCATGTGACCGGAAGTGCCAGGGGACGCCGGCGCCTGCGCAGAAGCAGCGCTTCTGCTGCTGAGGAGTGTAACCTGGCGCTTGCGCACAGAAGCCCCATGCTAGGCGCCTATGTACAGCGCCTGCGTCTCAAGTGTGACGCCTGTACTGTGTCGGGCAGAACGCTCGTGTGTGTTAGTTGGAGGGAGCGCCCAGGTGTGATGTTATGTGACGCCTGTACCGTGTCGGGCAGAACGCTCGTGCGTGTTCGTTGGAAGGGGAGCGCCCAGGCGTGATGTGGTCCCATATTTGAGTTAGTCCGACGCCCATGTATACCCCTCTATTTGGAGTGCAGTGAACTGGAGGAAGAGATCTCGTACCTAGGTGTCTCCATGGTCATGGATGTTAATGACATATATAAGGGTGCCTGTAAGTGTGCCTAAAAAGAAATGATGACTTGTCTGGTTGAATCATGTCTCAAAGACCAGGGAGAAAAAGGGTTAGACAATAACGGACCATCTTATGGGTACACACCAAGGCCCACAGTACCATTAATATATAAAACATAAATACACTGAAATGCCCTAAATAATGGTAGGAGTCCAAACGAAATAAGAAAAGAAAAGAAATGAAATAACGGAAATAAAAAGAAGAAATGAAAAAGAAAAAATGGGGATAATTGTACGGAGGGGAGGAATATTTTAGTTGTTAATCGGATATTATGGATTGAATACCAAGGAAAAAAGGGAAAATGAACAATATAGGGAAATTAATTAGGTAAAAATTGAGTAAACAAAAATTAAGTAAACAAAAATAATGAAAAAATAATGAAAAAAATAATGAAAAAAATAATGAAAAAAAGAAAAATGGAAAAGAGGAAAAATATAAAAATTATATAAAAAAAAAAAAAAAAAAAATGATGTAAGGAAACTTATAAAGGAGACTATAAGGGTATGCGTCTTACCATCCAGAACGCGTTTTGTCATAGAGGTTGGTTGTGCAAAAAGTCAATTGGCCTATATGGGAGAAAGATTAAGTTAGCCAGTCTATCTCGCGGTTCAAGCCACGTGGATGTAGAGTGTCAAGTGTGTAGATCCAAAAGGTCTCACGCTGTTTCAATAGTTTGATATGATTCCCTCCTCATCTAGGGCGAGGAACCCTTTCTATGACCTGGAATCTGAGTTGTGCTATGTTGTGGTTGGCCTCTTTGAAGTGAAAGGGGAGGGGGAGCCAAACTTTACCACAACGAATAGTGGATTTGTGGTTAGAGATACGATCTCTAACCGCTTGGGTGGTCTCCCCTACATAAAGTAACCCGCAGGGGCACTTGATGATATACACCACAAAGTTTGTTTCACACGTGTAGTAGTCCTTTATTTTGTAAGATTTACCTGTCCTTGGGTGTACCACTTCGTTGCCCTTAATCACATTCGAGCAGCTCATACATCCCAAACATGGGAAGGTCCCTGTACGTTTCTGGCCTGTGAGTGTTCTATGTGTCGGTGTTTTGAGAGTGCCTAAATCCGCCCTGACGACTCTATCCCTTATGTTCTTAGGTCTTCTTGTACACATCAGGGGGGGTTCCTTAAATATAGGAATCGTGGGGTATGCTCTATTCAGGAGTGGCCAATGTGCCCTGATAAGGTTGTGTACCCTGCGCATAGTGGGGTGGTGACTATGTACAAATGGGAGTCTGGGGTTTTTGATTCTAGACGTATCGTCTTCTATTTCATTGAGGATTTTAGTGGATTCAGTTTCAAGAAGGTCCGTGGGGTAGTTCCGGGCCTTGAATTTAGTGGACATCTCTTGTAGTCTGGTTGCTTTCAGATCCGGGTCTGAAACAATTCTGGATACCCTCTTAAACTGGGACCTAGGGAGGCTATTTTTTGTGGACTTGGGGTGGCAACTGTTGTACAGTAAAAGGCTATTGCAATCAGTTGGTTTAGAGTATAAGTCAGTGCTTAAATTACCCAAGGAATTTTTAAGGACTTTGGTGTCTAGGAAAGTGACTTCACTGTTGTGGTAAGTAAGCGTGAAGGTAAGCTCCGGACGAACGGTGTTAATAGTCTCATAGAAGGTCTGTAGGCTGGTATGGTTCCCTTGCCAGATACAGAATATATCGTCGATATATCTGTACCAGACTAATGCGTTTTGTTGAAAACTGGGGTTGGCATATACATATTCCCTCTCGAAGTGGTCCATGTACAGGTTTGCGTACGCTGGGGCCACATTGGACCCCATAGCGGTACCGCATGTCTGTACAAAAAAATCGTCCTCGAAAAGGAAGAAATTCTCCCTAAGTACCAGGTTCAAGAGGTCTATGCAGAGATCGTGTGTGTTCCTATCAATGCCTGCTTCCTGGAGTGTAAGTGAAACCGCTGTAACACCCCTATCGTGTACGATAGAGGTGTAGAGGCTGTTAACGTCCAAAGTACAAAGAAGGCTGTCCGGCGGAATGTTGGATATACTGCGAATTTTAGATAGAAAATCGCTCGTGTCCAATATAAAGGATTTAGTAGACTTGGTATATGGTGTAAGAATTTTTTCCAAAAATTTTGAAAGGGGATTGAGCACTGAGTCAGTTGACGCGACGATCGGGCGGCCAGGGGGGTTCTGAAGATTTTTGTGTATTTTAGGCAGCACGTACAATACTGGAGTGATAGGATGATGGTTAATGAGGTAAGTTTTGGTTTTGTTGTCTATGGTGCCTAAATTCAGGTATTTGTCAATTACAGTGTTGATTTTCCGTTGTATGGTGAATGTGGGGTCCCCCTGGAGTCTTTGGTAAGTATTTGTGTCAGATAATTGGCGTCTTATTTCGGTGACATAGTGATCTTTATTCATAATAACAATGGCTCCCCCCTTGTCCGCGGGTTTAATTATAATGTTCCTGTTCTCACTTAGTGTGTCTAATGCTTGTTTTTCTATGGGACTAAGGTTGTGACGGACCGGGAGGAGACCAAGATGTTGTTCATGTATAGTCTTTTTGATATCACTATCAAGGAGATTGATGAAAGTTTCTACAGCATGGTTGGTTTTAGGTGGAACGAAGGAGCTAGGGTTCCTCAGGCCTAATGATCCCAAGGTAATGCCAGTCTCTCTACTCTGGCTAGATGTGGTGCCCAATCTATTCACTACTGTATTTGGAAGTTCATTAAAGTGTACCTTAAGTCTTATGTTTCTATAAAATCTTTGAAGATCCTTTTCAAGTTGAAAAGAATCCCATCTAGGGGTAGGGCAGAAGGAGAGGCCCATGTTTAAGACTTTTAGCTCAAGAGGAGAAAGGGTGTAGTCGGAGATGTTTACCACAGAGTTTGGACTCCTACCTGAGATCTCAACGTCATGTGCCGATCCTCGTTTCGTCTTCTTTCCCCTCCTTGTGGGCGCGCGGTTTGACCTAAAAAACGCGGTCCTGTAGCTTGGGCCCCGCCAGTCTCGCTGCCGGATCCTGCCGATGATCCCCCAGCCGGCGAGGAGCCCCCTGAGGGGTAGTTGCCCCCTGCTGTGCGGCGAAATCTTGGTCTCGATCGGCGGGGAGCTGTGTCCTCCCATCGGTACACTTTGTTAGATAAATAGTCCTCAGTGTCCCTTTGAAATTTTGTGCGTTTTCTTTCCTCCAACGACCTCTGGTAGGAAATGAGGCTAGTGTCTATTTTATTTTTGAGAGTGGAGAGTTCGGTAGCGTTTAGCGTAGCAGTTAGTTGAGTTTCAATGCTTTCAATTTTCTCTTCCGTGCTCTTTATTGCTTCCTGTAGATATTCGATGGTCAGTAATATTATGTCGAAGGAGCATTTGTTTAGAATTTTTTGAAATGTAGTGCAGTATTTTTCATTATCAGAAAATAATGTAGGACGTAGATTACAACGTAGACCTCGAGGTATCCTGGCTTTTCGGTGATACTCTCCCAATGTTGCACAATGTAAGTCGTAGCCAATAAGTTTCTTCCTCTCCTTTTCCCAATCCCTCGATTTTATGTCATTACTTGGTAGATGCAGGAAGTCCGTATTGGTCTTAATTTTAGATAGAATAGTAGATCCGGTAGACTCGTCGTACATATAAGTCTCGGCTGACATGGATTCGATTGGTGCTAGTAGCTTACAAATCAAATAGCTGTAGAGAAGAAATCAAAGCCAGCACTCAATTGATGTAGTCTGCGGTGCTAGTGAACGGGATGTTTTGATCCCATATATCATAAAGTCAGAAAAATCACTGCACTCGTATGCTTTTTAGATGCATAAATTGAAAAGTTTATTCAAATTGAAGAGAGTAAGATACTAGGCGAATTGACGTTTCGGCCAACCCGTGGCCTTGTTCACAAAAGCCGCTGTAACAAGCAAAGAAACAGAAAAAATATTTACAAACAGATAAACATGTACATATATACAAATATACATAAGAGAGCAAAGAATCCATATCAAAAGTCGATGAGCTGTCGATGGGTATACTATGTAACGACCAAACGGTAACGTATTCTGCACAACTGAAATATACAGAAAAGGCGGACTGTACAGGAGGAGGGAAGAAGACCATAACATTTGCAAACAACGGTACTGGAGGAAGAACATACCCTGTTGAATTTCTCTTGCATATAAAGAAGAATCCTTCAAATTGTGTTGAGTTATATACAATGATATAGCGATATACCTAAAGGAAACAATGTAGCATGAGATAGCAGCTAAGACTTCACATCACCAGATAGCGGGCTACCCAAGACCTTGATTATACTTAACAGGTGGTATGGGCCAAACGTCCCTTTAGTAGTATCTATATGGTGTAAGCACCCTGTATAGTGCCCGTGTAGCAGATACAAAGCAAAACACTGACCTAGCTGGAACGTTAAATGACGTATGTCCATGCAAAAAAAAGGCCGTATCCGTGGCTGGAACAGATCCTGTTATTTAAAATATGCATGCATATGTGAGTATGAGGCATAAATCATGTATACTAACTGGGTTGTGAAGTATAGGGACATAGTAATACCTGTCCTGTAGATACAATGGGCAAAATTATAGATCAGGTACTGGTCATCCCGTATGTTCTCATATGCCCTCAAGATCACATAGAGATCTGGTGCTGTAGGCAGAGCAGAGTGGAAAATGCATAACCTTGTAAGGTGAATAGTTAGTGGGGCTGATACATATATGGCATGGCTTCACTAGATACCTGTGTTGCGTTGGTAAGTACGTGACCCAATGGGTACATACAGGAGACCCTCCCTGGGAATATGATATGCTGCCGGTGGGTACAACAACCTCGTCCCTGTGGGGGGAGAATAATGCATGCTAAAAAGGATTCCCAAAGTGGAAAAACACTTATCTGGTGGTGGCTCCGTGATCTCACGTTACCGAGGTGCAGGCGAGGCGTACGCGTTGGTGGCGTGGTGGGGGAGGCCGACACGATCCTGTGTCTAGGCAATGGAACCGCTGAATAAGGTGTACGGTGTCCGGCGTTAAATCCAGATCCCCGGCCGGTCATGTGACCGGAAGTGCCAGGGGACGCCGGCGCCTGCGCAGAAGCAGCGCTTCTGCTGCTGAGGAGTGTAACCTGGCGCTTGCGCACAGAAGCCCCATGCTAGGCGCCTATGTACAGCGCCTGCGTCTCAAGTGTGACGCCTGTACTGTGTCGGGCAGAACGCTCGTGTGTGTTAGTTGGAGGGAGCGCCCAGGTGTGATGTTATGTGACGCCTGTACCGTGTCGGGCAGAACGCTCGTGCGTGTTCGTTGGAAGGGGAGCGCCCAGGCGTGATGTGGTCCCATATTTGAGTTAGTCCGACGCCCATGTATACCCCTCTATTTGGAGTGCAGTGAACTGGAGGAAGAGATCTCGTACCTAGGTGTCTCCATGGTCATGGATGTTAATGACATATATAAGGGTGCCTGTAAGTGTGCCTAAAAAGAAATGATGACTTGTCTGGTTGAATCATGTCTCAAAGACCAGGGAGAAAAAGGGTTAGACAATAACGGACCATCTTATGGGTACACACCAAGGCCCACAGTACCATTAATATATAAAACATAAATACACTGAAATGCCCTAAATAATGGTAGGAGTCCAAACGAAATAAGAAAAGAAAAGAAATGAAATAACGGAAATAAAAAGAAGAAATGAAAAAGAAAAAATGGGGATAATTGTACGGAGGGGAGGAATATTTTAGTTGTTAATCGGATATTATGGATTGAATACCAAGGAAAAAAGGGAAAATGAACAATATAGGGAAATTAATTAGGTAAAAATTGAGTAAACAAAAATTAAGTAAACAAAAATAATGAAAAAATAATGAAAAAAATAATGAAAAAAATAATGAAAAAAAGAAAAATGGAAAAGAGGAAAAATATAAAAATTATATAAAAAAAAAAAAAAAAAAAATGATGTAAGGAAACTTATAAAGGAGACTATAAGGGTATGCGTCTTACCATCCAGAACGCGTTTTGTCATAGAGGTTGGTTGTGCAAAAAGTCAATTGGCCTATATGGGAGAAAGATTAAGTTAGCCAGTCTATCTCGCGGTTCAAGCCACGTGGATGTAGAGTGTCAAGTGTGTAGATCCAAAAGGTCTCACGCTGTTTCAATAGTTTGATATGATTCCCTCCTCATCTAGGGCGAGGAACCCTTTCTATGACCTGGAATCTGAGTTGTGCTATGTTGTGGTTGGCCTCTTTGAAGTGAAAGGGGAGGGGGAGCCAAACTTTACCACAACGAATAGTGGATTTGTGGTTAGAGATACGATCTCTAACCGCTTGGGTGGTCTCCCCTACATAAAGTAACCCGCAGGGGCACTTGATGATATACACCACAAAGTTTGTTTCACACGTGTAGTAGTCCTTTATTTTGTAAGATTTACCTGTCCTTGGGTGTACCACTTCGTTGCCCTTAATCACATTCGAGCAGCTCATACATCCCAAACATGGGAAGGTCCCTGTACGTTTCTGGCCTGTGAGTGTTCTATGTGTCGGTGTTTTGAGAGTGCCTAAATCCGCCCTGACGACTCTATCCCTTATGTTCTTAGGTCTTCTTGTACACATCAGGGGGGGTTCCTTAAATATAGGAATCGTGGGGTATGCTCTATTCAGGAGTGGCCAATGTGCCCTGATAAGGTTGTGTACCCTGCGCATAGTGGGGTGGTGACTATGTACAAATGGGAGTCTGGGGTTTTTGATTCTAGACGTATCGTCTTCTATTTCATTGAGGATTTTAGTGGATTCAGTTTCAAGAAGGTCCGTGGGGTAGTTCCGGGCCTTGAATTTAGTGGACATCTCTTGTAGTCTGGTTGCTTTCAGATCCGGGTCTGAAACAATTCTGGATACCCTCTTAAACTGGGACCTAGGGAGGCTATTTTTTGTGGACTTGGGGTGGCAACTGTTGTACAGTAAAAGGCTATTGCAATCAGTTGGTTTAGAGTATAAGTCAGTGCTTAAATTACCCAAGGAATTTTTAAGGACTTTGGTGTCTAGGAAAGTGACTTCACTGTTGTGGTAAGTAAGCGTGAAGGTAAGCTCCGGACGAACGGTGTTAATAGTCTCATAGAAGGTCTGTAGGCTGGTATGGTTCCCTTGCCAGATACAGAATATATCGTCGATATATCTGTACCAGACTAATGCGTTTTGTTGAAAACTGGGGTTGGCATATACATATTCCCTCTCGAAGTGGTCCATGTACAGGTTTGCGTACGCTGGGGCCACATTGGACCCCATAGCGGTACCGCATGTCTGTACAAAAAAATCGTCCTCGAAAAGGAAGAAATTCTCCCTAAGTACCAGGTTCAAGAGGTCTATGCAGAGATCGTGTGTGTTCCTATCAATGCCTGCTTCCTGGAGTGTAAGTGAAACCGCTGTAACACCCCTATCGTGTACGATAGAGGTGTAGAGGCTGTTAACGTCCAAAGTACAAAGAAGGCTGTCCGGCGGAATGTTGGATATACTGCGAATTTTAGATAGAAAATCGCTCGTGTCCAATATAAAGGATTTAGTAGACTTGGTATATGGTGTAAGAATTTTTTCCAAAAATTTTGAAAGGGGATTGAGCACTGAGTCAGTTGACGCGACGATCGGGCGGCCAGGGGGGTTCTGAAGATTTTTGTGTATTTTAGGCAGCACGTACAATACTGGAGTGATAGGATGATGGTTAATGAGGTAAGTTTTGGTTTTGTTGTCTATGGTGCCTAAATTCAGGTATTTGTCAATTACAGTGTTGATTTTCCGTTGTATGGTGAATGTGGGGTCCCCCTGGAGTCTTTGGTAAGTATTTGTGTCAGATAATTGGCGTCTTATTTCGGTGACATAGTGATCTTTATTCATAATAACAATGGCTCCCCCCTTGTCCGCGGGTTTAATTATAATGTTCCTGTTCTCACTTAGTGTGTCTAATGCTTGTTTTTCTATGGGACTAAGGTTGTGACGGACCGGGAGGAGACCAAGATGTTGTTCATGTATAGTCTTTTTGATATCACTATCAAGGAGATTGATGAAAGTTTCTACAGCATGGTTGGTTTTAGGTGGAACGAAGGAGCTAGGGTTCCTCAGGCCTAATGATCCCAAGGTAATGCCAGTCTCTCTACTCTGGCTAGATGTGGTGCCCAATCTATTCACTACTGTATTTGGAAGTTCATTAAAGTGTACCTTAAGTCTTATGTTTCTATAAAATCTTTGAAGATCCTTTTCAAGTTGAAAAGAATCCCATCTAGGGGTAGGGCAGAAGGAGAGGCCCATGTTTAAGACTTTTAGCTCAAGAGGAGAAAGGGTGTAGTCGGAGATGTTTACCACAGAGTTTGGACTCCTACCTGAGATCTCAACGTCATGTGCCGATCCTCGTTTCGTCTTCTTTCCCCTCCTTGTGGGCGCGCGGTTTGACCTAAAAAACGCGGTCCTGTAGCTTGGGCCCCGCCAGTCTCGCTGCCGGATCCTGCCGATGATCCCCCAGCCGGCGAGGAGCCCCCTGAGGGGTAGTTGCCCCCTGCTGTGCGGCGAAATCTTGGTCTCGATCGGCGGGGAGCTGTGTCCTCCCATCGGTACACTTTGTTAGATAAATAGTCCTCAGTGTCCCTTTGAAATTTTGTGCGTTTTCTTTCCTCCAACGACCTCTGGTAGGAAATGAGGCTAGTGTCTATTTTATTTTTGAGAGTGGAGAGTTCGGTAGCGTTTAGCGTAGCAGTTAGTTGAGTTTCAATGCTTTCAATTTTCTCTTCCGTGCTCTTTATTGCTTCCTGTAGATATTCGATGGTCAGTAATATTATGTCGAAGGAGCATTTGTTTAGAATTTTTTGAAATGTAGTGCAGTATTTTTCATTATCAGAAAATAATGTAGGACGTAGATTACAACGTAGACCTCGAGGTATCCTGGCTTTTCGGTGATACTCTCCCAATGTTGCACAATGTAAGTCGTAGCCAATAAGTTTCTTCCTCTCCTTTTCCCAATCCCTCGATTTTATGTCATTACTTGGTAGATGCAGGAAGTCCGTATTGGTCTTAATTTTAGATAGAATAGTAGATCCGGTAGACTCGTCGTACATATAAGTCTCGGCTGACATGGATTCGATTGGTGCTAGTAGCTTACAAATCAAATAGCTGTAGAGAAGAAATCAAAGCCAGCACTCAATTGATGTAGTCTGCGGTGCTAGTGAACGGGATGTTTTGATCCCATATATCATAAAGTCAGAAAAATCACTGCACTCGTATGCTTTTTAGATGCATAAATTGAAAAGTTTATTCAAATTGAAGAGAGTAAGATACTAGGCGAATTGACGTTTCGGCCAACCCGTGGCCTTGTTCACAAAAGCCGCTGTAACAAGCAAAGAAACAGAAAAAATATTTACAAACAGATAAACATGTACATATATACAAATATACATAAGAGAGCAAAGAATCCATATCAAAAGTCGATGAGCTGTCGATGGGTATACTATGTAACGACCAAACGGTAACGTATTCTGCACAACTGAAATATACAGAAAAGGCGGACTGTACAGGAGGAGGGAAGAAGACCATAACATTTGCAAACAACGGTACTGGAGAAACGTCAATTCGCCTAGTATCTTACTCTCTTCAATTTGAATAAACTTTTCAATTTATGCATCTAAAAAGCATACGAGTGCAGTGATTTTTCTGACTTTATGATATATGGGATCAAAACATCCCGTTCACTAGCACCGCAGACTACATCAATTGAGTGCTGGCTTTGATTTCTTCTCTACAGCTGAGGAATAATGATGAGACAGAACGATCACTAATAGATCACCATACAGTATCATGTTTTCAGCAGCACATCTACAGTTTACACTGGCAATGTGCTGCTGACAACAAGGCTTTTTGTTCCAGCAAAAACAATCCGAATATGCAGCATTTTACTTGTTTAGTAAAATACACCCCATAGTCCTCCATATATTATAATGTGCTCCATAGTCCTCCATATAGTATAATACACTCCCTATAGTCCTCCATATATTAAAATACACTGCTCAGTCCTCCACATAGTATAATACACTCCTCATAGTCCTCCATATAGCATAATACAATCCTCATAGTCCTCCATATAGCATAATACAATCCTCATAGTGCTCCATATAGTATAATGCACCGCCAGTCATCCATGTAGTACAATTCACTTCCCATAGTATAATGCACCCCATAGTTCTTCATATAGTATAACGTATTCCCCATAGTCCTCGATACAGTATAATGCAGCCCACATATAGTATAATGCAGCCACCCCAGAGTATAATGCAGCCACCCCAGAGTATAATGCAGCCACCCCAGAGTATAATGCAGCCACCCCAGAGTATAATGCAGCCACCCCACAGAGTATAATGCAGCCACCCCAGAGTATGTAACCCCCATAGAATATAATACAGCCCACCTCCCCATAATATATAATGTAGCCCCCCATAGAATATAATGCAGCCCCCCATAGTATATAACGCAGCCTCCCCCATAGAATATAATATACCCCCACAATAGTATATAACACAGCCACATAGTACATAACATGGCCTCCCCCATAGAATATAATATACTCCCCATAGTATATAGCAAAGCCCGCATATTATATAGCACAAACCGCATAGTATACAGCACAGCCTGCATACTATAGCACAGCTCGCGTAGTAGATAACACAGCCCACACAGCAGTATTCAGCACAGACCACACAGTAGTATACAGCACAGACCACACAGTAGTATACAGCACAGCCCACGTAGAAGTATACAGCACAGTCCACACAGTAGTATACAGCACAGCCCACAGAGTAATATATACAGCACAGCCCACAAAGTAATATATACAGCACAGCCCACAAAGTAATATATACAGCACAGCCCACAGAGAACTATATACAGCACAGCCCACAGAGAACTATATACAGCACAGCCCACAGAGAACTATATAAAGCACAGCCCAGAGTACTATATACAGCACAGCCCAGAGTACTATATAAAGCACAGCCCAGAGTACTATATACAGCACAGCCCACAGAGTACTATATACAGCACAGCCCAGAGAGTACTATATACAGCACAGCCCAGACAGTACTATATACAGCACAGCCCAGAGAGTACTATATACAGCACAGCCCACAGAGTACTATATACAGCACAGCCCACAGAGTACTATATACAGCACAGCCCACAGAGTACTATATACAGCACAGCCCAGAGAGTACTATATACAGCCCAGCCCAGAGAGTACTATATACAGCACAGCCCACAGAGTACTATATACAGCACAGCCCACAGAGTACTATATACAGCACAGCCCACAGAGTACTATACACAGCACAGCCCACAGAGTACTATATACAGCACAGCCCACAGAGTACTATATACAGCACAGCCCACAGAGTACTATATACAGCACAGCCCACAGAGAACTATATACAGCACACAGTAGTATACAGCACAGAGCACAGCCCACAGAGAACTATATACAGCCCACAGTAGTATACAGCACAGAGCACAGCCCACAGAGAGCTATATACAGCCCACAGTAGTATACAGCACAGAGCACAGCCCACAGAGAACTATATACAGCCCACAGCAGTATACAGCACAGAGCACAGCCCACAGAGAACTATATACAGCCCACAGCAGTATACAGCACAGAGCACAGCCCACAGAGAACTATATATAGCACAGAGCACACAGTAGTATACAGCACAGAGCACAGCCCACAGAGAGCTATATACAGCCCACAGCAGTATACAGCACAGAGCACAGCCCACAGAGAACTATATACAGCCCACAGGAGTATACAGCACAGAGCACAGCCCACAGAGAACTATATACAGCCCACAGCAGTATACAGCACAGAGCACAGCCCACAGAGTACTATATACAGCCCACAGTAGTATACAGCACAGAGCACAGCCCACAGAGAACTATATACAGCCCACAGCAGTATACAGCACAGAGCACAGCCCACAGAGAACTATATATAGCACAGAGCACACAGTAGTATACAGCACAGAGCACAGCCCACAGAGAACTATATACAGGCCACAGTAGTATACAGCACAGAGCACAGCCCACAGAGAACTATATACAGCCCACAGTAGTATACAGCACAGAGCACAGCCCACAGAGAACTATATACAGCCCACAGTAGTATACAGCACAGAGCACAGCCCACAGAGAACTATATACAGCCCACAGTAGTATACAGCACAGAGCACAGCCCACAGAGAACTATATACAGCCCACAGTAGTATACAGCACAGAGCACAGCCCACAGAGAACTATATACAGCCCACAGTAGTATACAGCACAGAGCACAGCCCACAGAGAGCTATATACAGCCCACAGCAGTATACAGCACAGAGCACAGCCCACAGAGAGCTATATACAGCCCACAGCAGTATACAGCACAGAGCACAGCCCACAGAGAACTATATACAGCCCACAGTAGTATACAGCACAGAGCACAGCCCACAGAGAACTATATACAGCCCACAGCAGTATACAGCACAGAGCACAGCCACAGAGTACTATATACAGCCCACAGCAGTATACAGCACAGAGCACAGCCCACAGAGAGCTATATACAGCCCACAGTAGTATACAGCACAGAGCACAGCCCACAGAGAACTATATACAGCCCACAGCAGTATACAGCACAGAGCACAGCCCACAGAGAACTATATACAGCCCACAGCAGTATACAGCACAGAGCACAGCCCACAGAGAACTATATACAGCCCACATCTCTTCTCTTCCTCCTCTCACCTCCTCCGAGAATGGCCCCACAGTCCAGAAAAAAAAAAAACTCTCCTCACCTCTCCTCGTGCCCAGCGTTGCTTCCTGGTTCCTGCTCCTGTCTCAGCAGCTGCAGTCTGCCCGGGACACAGCAGGTGCGCGATGATATGACATCATCGCGCACCCGCAGTGTCAGAGGCAGAGCGGGGAATGATGGGAGAGGAGCGTCAGCAGACGCTCTCTCCTCCATCATTGCATTCAACTGTACCGGCGTCTATACGCCGGTATAGTTGAATGCGACGGCGGGGGCGGCGGATTGAGCGGCCCACCACTGGCACCGGCCCTTCTGGCATTTGCCAGAAGTGCCCTATGGCCAGTCCGGCCCTGCCTGAGTCAGTCTGTTCGCCAAGGCCTTAGCCAGAATCTTAACATCTGTTGTCAGAAGTGATATCGGTCTGTACGACTCCGGCAACCGTGGGTTTTTATCAGGTTTAGGAATGACCACAATAGTGGTCTCTCTCATGGAAGCAGGCAATATTCCCCTCTCCAGTGACTCCTCAAACACCCCCAACAATCTGGTCAACAACTCTTCAGAGAGGACATCATATATCTCAACAGGGACGCCATCAGCCCCCGGAGCCTTCCCCCCTGCCATCGACCTCAAAGCACCCTCCAACTCCTCCACCGTAAGCGGCCTATCTAACAAATCTCTTTCTTCAGCTTCCAGCCTAGGTAATTTTGCCTCCTCTAGAAATCTATTAATTTCATCTTCCCTTTGCCCCATATGCGATGCATATAAATCACTATAAAATCCCTTAAACCCCTCCAAAATTTGGGCCCCCTGTGTTACCATATTACCATTTGCTAGTTTCAGAGCGTGTACATGTGTCGAGTCCCTCTGAGCAGATGTTATCACCGACAGTAGATGACCTACTTTCTCCCCTTCCGCATAAAATGCCTCTTTTTGGAAAGCTCTCGCCCTCTCTGCTTTGCGTAAATGTAGTTTGTTAACCTCCTCCTGGGCCATCCTCATACGGTTCATGGTGTCCTGAGTACATACATTATTCAATTCAGCCTCCGCTGCCTTCAATTTCTCCAGTATAATTTTGTCGGACTCCCTTGTTTTTGTTTTATGCCTAGTAATCTCTTTAGATAATATTCCCCTCAAATAAGCTTTCATGGTGTCCCATACCACATGCTTCGCTGCACTACCATCATAAAATTTAAAAAATTCCCCTATCTCTTCCCCAATCTTTCCCATATCAAGAATTTTTAACCAAAAAGGGTTAATTTTCCACCCCAATTTAACTGCCTCCCCAGGGCCTTCAATTTGCAGTGTTACTACCAATGGACTATGATCCGATAGTATTCTAGGCATATAGTCTATCTCCTGCACCATCCTATCCATTCCTTCATTACCCAGAGCCAAATCAATCCGGGATAGAGAGCCATATGTCGCCGAGTAACTGGAGAAACAGTATATGTCGTTATTACGAACTCTCCACAAGTCCCTCCATGCCACCTCTTTTAAATAACTACCAAATGCTGTCAAATTCCCCTCCGTCCTCAACCTAGCATGCTGCCCCCTATCCCAGTGATCATCAATAATATTGTTCATGTCTCCCATTATAATTAACGGAACTCCTCCCCACCTGCCGGATAGATTTAGGATTTCCTGTAGTTTTTTCCCCGAGTACAGTGGAGGAATATACACCGACACAACACACAACAACTTAGCATATACTGTATCTTACACACAAGGAATACATATTGTCCGTCACTATCTATTACCACCTCTACCTCCTCGAACGGTACGCTTGTATGTACAAGTATTGACACTCCTCTAGCATAGGCCGAGAATGTCGCATGATATGCCCTCCTCACCCATCTTTTCTGCAATAAACCCATCTTTTCTTTTACTAAATGAGTCTCTTGAAGGCATATCAGCGAGGGTCTCTGCTTCAAAATATATTGCAAGATAGCATTACGTTTGGTATCATTCGATAGACCCCTAATGTTCCAGCTCAAAATTTTTACTTTATCCCCCATCATTTTGCATAATTGTAGAACTGCTCATCTTCCTTCCGTTGGTCTCCCTTAACCCCCCAACCTGGGCCCACCTACCCAAAACTCCCTCCCAAATCCTCATTATTCAAAACAAAACCCTAACCTTACCCTTCCCTCAATAACTTCTCCCCCCAAAACCCTCCAAAACTTTTTACCAATCAAGAAAAAGTCTCCTACTCCCTCTCTGTATGAGAAAGGGGAACGCGCTTTCGCAGTCTCAACAGTGGCTCAATAGCCAACACCAACTCCCAATGAGTTGAACCCTTTCCTTCAGTCGTTCCTCCCTCCGCCCTTTAAAACAAAATATATAAACAGTTGCGCCGCCGAACACAACTTTAACGCACAGGAACCACATATCAGATTCCTCTAGTAATAAACCAGAATAAATCAACAACTCAATTTTCTTCCCCTCCCACAGCTATCACAACAGCCTGAAGTTCACGTCTGATGTTCCTCAGCGGATCTTTTCTGCTCCAATACGTTTAGCGTTCAAATCCAGCCAATGAGACACCTCCTCAGGATTTTGAAAAAAGTGAACCTTTTCCATGGCCACCACACGTAGTTTAGCTGGATATAGCATAGAATAAACCAGGCCCAGTTCACGTAAGCATCTTTTTGCCTCTCCAAACTTCATCCTGAGCTTCTGTACAACTGTGGAATAATCAGGGTATAGGGATATTCAGTTGCCATCAATAGTTAATTCCTCCATATTTCTGGCTTTCCTTAGCAAAATATCTCGGTCTCTGTAATTTAGGATTTTGGCTAGAAAGGTCCGTGGGGCGGAGCCAGGGGGCAGAGGTCTGGTCGGCACCCGGTGAGCTCTCTCTACTGCGAATAATTTAGTGAGACTGTCCCCTCCAACCTTAGCTTTCAGCCATGTCTCAATAAAATCAGTGGGGTTGTTTCCTTCGGTCTTTTCGGGCACACCTACAATTCTCAAATTATTCCTGCACGAACGATTCTCCAAATCGTCAGTTTTAAGTTCCAACTCCACAATGCGCTGGACATATTTTTTCTCTCTTTTTGCTAGTTCAGCAATTTAAGCCTCTGCACCTCCCACACGTTCCTCCAGCATTTCAACTCTCCCCTCTATCTTGTGCATAGCCGAGCGAAAAGAGGTAACTTCCCCTTTAAGGTCATCCACCTGGGCAGTTAGGGTTGTCAATGCAGTCCTACAGAATAGTACTGCAGAAAATATGTCTTTCAGGGTTGGCTCCCCTGCCCCCTCATCTCTCACAGACTCCATCTGTGCAGCATAATCCTGGGCTGGTTCAGCTACCACATTCAGTGAAGCATTCCTCATAGTTGTGGCTGTAATATGTGCTGTGGAGGCTCCGCTCACCATCCCCTCTGCCTGTGCCCCAGACCTCACATCCACCTGCTCCCCTAAGTCTGCCGCTCCTCCTGTTACCTCTCCACCGGCTCCCACCATCAGACGCTCTGAGTCCTCTGTTCTGGCGAACTGCTCCAGCCTGGCGATCACTTCAAGCCGCCTCTGGTATGCAGCATCAGCCCTTGCCGCTTCTTCCACAGCGCTGCCGGCGCCATCTTGGGAGCGCGTGCTGCCTGCCATCCTGACCTCCTTCTGCCTCCTGCGTGTCATACCGTGCCGTTCTCGCAGTGCGTCCGGTTCCTTCTGCTCCCCGTATGCTCAGGAGCTCTCCCCACGGTATTTGGCGTTCGGCGGCGCCTTTGCTAAGTACGGATTACCGTTCGGGCAGCAGGGAGAGATCCGATCCGCGTCCTCTTACATCTCCCGCTAGGCCACGCCCCCCCTCAGGGACGGTTTAATGGTCTCAGGGGACTCATTTAATACGTGTTGAGTTCGACGTGTGCAAGGACAATAACTGAATGAGCCACCTTGTACAAATGCAGCATTACTGCTGTACAAGGTGGCTGTTATACATACAAACGCCTGGGGGGGGACAGGTTCCCTTCAATTTCAGTTGTTGTGTCTGCGTGGCGTTTGCAGGACACGATGCCGGCTACACAGCAGGGGAACAGCTGGCGTTACTGAACCACACTGACACATTGGCTGGTGTTTTTCTCTGTGCAGCCAGCACTTCCAAGCACGAACTGGCAGTGTTAGAGCCCAGGGTCAGCAGGAGGAGCAGAGGAGCAGAGTGTAGGCCGAAGCCTGCACTGGAGGCAGCTTTGTGTCTGTGTGGCGTTTGCAGGACACATTGCCGGCTACACAGCAGGGGAACAGCTGGCGTTGCTGAACCCCACTGACACATTGGCGGGTGTTTTTCTCTGTGCAGCTAGCACTTCCGGGCACCAACTGGCGGTGTTAGAGCCCGGGGTCAGCAGGAGGAGCAGAGGGAGCAGAGTGTAGGCCGAAGCCTGCACTGGAGGCAGTTTTAGTTCTGTTGTGTCTGCGTGGCGTTTGCAGGAAACGTTGCCGACTACACAGCAGGGGAACAGCTGGCGTTACTGAACCCCACTGACACATTGACGGGTGTTTTTCTCTGTGCAGCCAGCACTTCCGGGCACCAACTGGCGGCGTTAGAGCCCAGGGTCAGTAGGAGCAGAGGGAGCAGAGTGTAGGCCAAAGCCTGCACTGGAGGCAGTTTTAGTTCTGTTGTGTCTGCGTGGCATTTGCAGGACACGTTGCCGGCTACACAGCAGGGGAACAGCTGGCGTTGCTGAACCCCACTGACACATTGGCGGGTGTTTTTATCTGTGCAGCCAGCACTTCCGGGTGCCAACTGGCGTTGTTAGAGCCCAGGGTCTGCAGGAGCAGCAGAGGGAGCAGAGTGTAGGCCGAAGCCTAATTGAACCAATTTTAAAGGTAACCTTTAACCCCCCACTCAGGTGTTACAAACTAGAAGAGCCACACCTTGGGCAGCAGTAGTGCTGCACAAGTCAAAGGTTGCTCTTTTAATTTTGTTCCTTGCACACGCTGAATGAAACACGTATAACATTTAGCCCCTTATACAGTCAAACTGTGTTGGAGGCGTGACTTTCCTTCGTAATGAGATGCAGCACAGCTGTCAAAAATCCCACCTTGGTGCTGGGCGCAGCCTCCTGAGCGTCGTTATTTGCTGTACAGGAGTCTGCGCTGTCATGTTATCCCTTGGCCATGCGCTGTTAGCGCTGCCCGTCTTCTGACATCATTTCATATCGGCCGGTGCGGTTCGCGATGCCCATGAATCCCAGCCGCGCAGTGTCTTTTCATTAATTCACACTGCGGGGCTGGGATTCATGGCCTTGCGCAGTCAATATGTTTGCCTCTCACTCGTGTCCTTACACCTGCTTCAGACTGTGCGGCGTCAGCTGATCCCTTATCGCATGCCACGGCCATGAAGCCGTACAGTCTGAAGAAGGCGGAAGGAGATGATTGACAGGCGAAGATATGCACTGCTCATGCCCATCAATCACACCCTCGCAGTCAAAATAAATAAGACACCGAGGGGCGTTGTGTCGGCCAGGGCGGCCGCAGAGGCGCAGCCAGCCAACCAATGATGTCAGAAGATGGGCAGCGCTACCAAGGGGGTTGCAGCGTGTCATTACAAAGGAAAATCACACATCAGGGACGGTTTAATGGTCTCAGGGGACTCATTTAATACGTGTTGAGTTCGACGTGTGCAAGGACAATAACTGAATGAGCCACCTTGTACAAATGCAGCATTACTGCTGTACAAGGTGGCTGTTATACATACAAACGCCTGGGCGGGGGGACAGGTTCCCTTCAATTTCAGTTGTTGTGTCTGCGTGGCGTTTGCAGGACACGATGCCGGCTACACAGCAGGGGAACAGCTGGCGTTACTGAACCCCACTTACACATTGGCTGGTGTTTTTCTCTGTGCAGCCAGCAAGTCCGAGCACCAACTGGCGGTGTTAGAGCCCAGGGTCAGCAGGAGGAGCAGAGGAGCAGAGTGTAGGCCGAAGCCTGCACTGGAGGCAGCTTTGTGTCTGCGTGGCGTTTGCAGGACACGTTGCCGGCTACACAGCAGGGGAACAGCTGGCGTTGCTGAACCCCACTGACACATTGGCGGGTGTTTTTCTCTGTGCAGCTAGCACTTCCGGGCACCAACTGGCGGTGTTAGAGCCCGGGGTCAGCAGGAGGAGCAGAGGAGCAGAGTGTAGGCCGAAGCCTGCACTGGAGGCAGCTTTGTGTCTGCGTGGCATTTGCAGGACACGTTGCCGGCTACACAGCAGGGGAACAGCTGGCGTTGCTGAACCCCACTGACACATTGGCGGGTGTTTTTCTCTGTGCAGCTAGCACTTCCGGGTACCAACTGGGGTGTTAGAGCCAAGGGTCAGTAGGAGCAGAGGGAGCAGAGTGTAGGCCGAAGCCTGCACTGGAGGCAGTTTTAGTTCTGTTGTGTCTGCGTGGCGTTTGCAGGACACGTTGCCGGCTACACAGCAGGGGAACAGCTGGCGTTGCTGAACCCCACTGACACATTGGCGGGTGTTTTTCTCTGTGCAGCCAGCACTTCCAGGCACCAACTGGCGGTGTTAGAACCCAGGGTCAGCAGGAGGAGCAGAGTGTAGGCCGAAGCTTGCACTGGAGCAAGTTGAAAGGGAACCTTTAAACCCCCAGGCGTTTGTTGCTGAAAGAGCCATCTTGTACAGCACTAATGCTGCAAAAGGAAAAGCTGGCTCTTTTAATTATGCTCCTTGCAAACGCTGAACTAGACACTTATGAAATGTGTCCCCTCACAACGTAAAACCATCCCGGAGGTGGGACTTTCCTTTGTAATGGGACGCAGCACAGCCGTCATTCCTACCCCCTTGGCGCCGTGCGCCGCCTCCTCAGCGTTGTTTGATTCTGTCCCGGAGCCTGCGCTGTTATGTTATCCCTTGGCCAGGCGCACTTAGCGCTGCCCGTCTTCTGACATCATTTTGTGTCAGGCTGGCTGCGCCTGTGCGGCCGCGCTGCCCGAGATCCCGCCTCGCAGTGTCGTCTAATGTAATCCCACTGCGAGCCTGGGATCCATGGGCATGTGCATTTTCAGGAAAGTAAGCCGGTCAACGTTATCGGAGGATAGTCGCATGCGACGGTCTGTTAGTACACCACCTGCAGCACTAAATACGCGTTCCGATAATACACTAGCCGCAGGGCAAGCCAGCACCTCCAATGTATACTGGCTTAGCTCTGGCCATGTATCCAGCTTAGAGACCCAAAACTTGAAAGGGGAAGAGCCGTCTGGGAGTACAGTAAGAGGGCAAGACATGTAGTCTGTCACCATCTGACGGAACCGTTGCCTCCATCTGACTGGAGCCGCCTGTGATGGTGTAGACATTTGTGGTGGGCACACAAAACTGTGCCACAGTTGGGCCATACTGGTCTTGCCTTGGGCAGAGGCACTGCTTCTGCTCCCTCTTTGTGCAGAGCCTCCTCCACTGCCTGGACGCACTGAGCTGCTTTGTAAAGCACTAGCAGCCCTTCTCTCAGTTGGACTGGAGAAGATGATGGAATTCACCAGTGTGTCTTGGTACTCCCGCATTTTACGATCCCGGTTCAACGGTGTGATGAGGCTTTGTACGTTGTCCCGGTAGCGAGGATCGAGGAGGGTGTACACCCAATAATCAGCCATGTTGAGAATGTGGGCAATGCGCCGGTCGTTTCTCAGGCACTGCAGCATGTAATCAACCATGTGCTGCAGACTGCCAACTGGCCAAGAAACGCTGTCCCCTGCTTGAGGCGTGAGCTCTGCCCGCTCTTCACCCCACCCTCGCTGTACACACTGACTACTGGACAATTGTGTAACTCCCTCCTCTGGACGGATGTCTTCCTCCTCCAGTGACTCCTCCTCATCCTCCTCACAAAGTGTCCCCTGCCTACGCGTTTGTGAGGAACCACGTGGCGCTGACTGTCCAGAAGCTGATGGAAATGGTGACTCCTCATCCTCCACCTCTTCCACAACATCATCCCTTAGCGCTTGCAGTGTTTGTTGAAGCAGGCAGATAAGGGGGACAGTCATGCTGACTAGTGCATCATCTGCACTCGCCATCCGCGTGGAATAATCTAAGGGACGCAAAACCTCGGCAGACGTCCTTCATAGTGGCCCACTCTGTGGTTGTGAAGTCTGAACAGCGCGGAGTGCGACTTCTTTGCGCCTGATGCCGCTGGTACTCCATTACTGCTTGCTGCTGCTCACACAACCGCTCCAACATATGTAACATGGAATTCCACCTGGTAGGTAGGTCACATATGATGCGATGTACCGGAAGGCAGAATCGGCGCTGCAGAGTTGCAATGCGCGATCTTGCCGTGCTGGAACGCCGCAAGTGAGCACACTCTAGGCGGACCTTGTGCAGCAGTGCATCAAGATCCGGATAGTCCCTCAAAAAGCTCTGCACGACCAAGTTGAGCACATGTGCCAGACATGGGATGTGAGTGAGGTTGCCGAGGCCCAGAGCTGCCACCAGATTTCGGCCATTGTCACACACTACCATGCCTGGCTGGAGATTCGCTGCCACAAACCACACATCGCTCTCCTGCTTGATGGCATTCCAGAGCTCCTGCGCTGTGTGGCTTCGATTCCCCAAAGAAATTAATTTCAAGACGGCCTGTTGACGTTTGGCCACGGCTGTGCTCATGTCGGTCATAACAGGTAAACATTCACGGGTCCATGTGGAGGTGGACTGTGACGGCTCCTGCAGCGATGATTCTGAGGAACTTGTGTATGAGGAGTCGTCAATGCGTACAGACTGGATTCCTGCAATCCTTGGAGTGGGCAGGACACGTCCTGCGCCACTCGCACGATCTGTACCTGGCTCAACAACATTAACCCAATGGGCAGTGAAGGAAAGGTATCACCCCTGTCCATGGTGACTGGTCCACGCATCAGTGTTGAGGTGGACCTTGCTACTGACGGCGTTCAGTAGCGCGTGTTTTATGTGTCCCTCCACATGCTTGTGCAGGGCAGGGACGGCTTGCCTGCTGAAATAAAAGCAGCTGGGCACGTTGTACTGTGGGACTGCCAATGACATCAAGTCACGGAAGCTGTCAGTCTCCACCAGCCTGAATGACAGCATTTCCAGTGACAGAAGTTTGGCAATGCCTGCAGTCAGAGCCTGTGCTCGTGGGTGGTTTGCCGAGAAAGGCCGCCTTTTCTCCCATGCCTGTACTACCGATGGCTGTAGACTGGGCTGGGAGTGTGAGGATGACTGGGAACGTGGTGCTGCAGGTGGAATTTCAGTGGGTCTCTGGACAACATTGCCAGAGGTTCCTCCATGGCGATCCTGGGAGGAAGCCGAACCAGCTGTGTGTGAGCTGGAGGAAGAGGCAACATGAGCTGAAGAGGTGGTAGCTGCCGTTGTTGGTTGGCCTAGCTCTACAGTGTGTTTTTGTAACTCCGCCGCGTGCCTGGTCCGCACATGTTTCCACATATTTGAGGTATTGAGGCTGCTGACATTTCTCCCTCTTTTGATTTTCTGATGACACACCTTGCATTTGACAAAGCAAATGTCATCTGCAACTGTGTCAAAAAAGGCCAGGGGCACTGCAAGTCTTGGGAGCGCCCTTTTTGGCTGTTGGGAGAGGCATGCTCCTAACGGGTGCCGAAGTGGAGGCTACAGGCTCCGCAGTCTTCCCCCTCCCTCTCCCTCTTTGGCCCGTTCGGGGAATCTCTTCCTCAGAGCTGCTCCCACCACCTTCCTGTCCCTCACGCCACGATGGATCAAGGACCTCATCATCTACACTACCCTCTGCCACCAACTGCTCCTCCTGGGTAGTCTCAGCAGCACAGCACGCACCAGAAAGTAGCACCTGAGTGTCATCAGCGGATGCGTACTGCGGTGTGATGACCGGAGGCACTGGCCCACCCGCCTCTTCAGACTCAGATAGAAAAAGCTGTTGGGCATCACTGCACACTGCCTCTTCTTCCATTTCTCCAATGCTGCTTGGCTGGCCCCCTGTTTCCAAGCCAAGAGATTCAGAGAACAGACGTAGAGACGGCTCTGGTCCTGGGCTCTCTGACTGCCTGGGCAATTTGGCAGGTGGTGAAGAGACAGATGGGTGCTCTCCAGTGCTCTGTGCCTGAGAGGATGTGGCACTAATTGAAGTCGATGCGTTAGCTGCCATCCATCCGACAACGGCTTCAATTTGGTCTTCACGCAGCAGCTGTGTACGGCGGTCTCCGACAAAGCTGTGCATGAAGGACTGTTCCCTGCTGAAACTGGGTGATGATGAGTCACCGGTGCCCGCAGCAGGCACAGAATCCCCACGTCCTCTCCCTGCTCCGCGCCCACCCCCACGTGCCTTACTCCCTGCCTTCTTCATCTTGGTTGACTGATAAAGATAAGCAGAAAAGTACTAACGGCTTAGTGTGCTTATTCCTGAACAGCTCCTAACAGGTGTAAGAAACACTAATTTTCTAAAGTGTGGACTAGACTTTAATATGACCTAATGTAGCCTACACAACTGTAAAGTGGTGTGTTTGGTGAACTTTATTATTTTTTTATTTTTGGGGGGCTGAAATGACTACAGGGCGAGCTGCACTCACACGGAGACCGTGCAGACAGCCGTAAACGGCGCTGCAAGGCCCAAAAGACCTCCTCTACGTTATCCTATGTAGTGTTTTTCCACAATGTAGCTGGATACGGGTGGAAAGCCACTAATAGGAATTATTAGAAAAAATGTGCAGCGGGCTGCACTATTTGCAAAAAAGGACAATGTATTTTACGGTATGAGGCAGTGACGCACACTGAGCTGGATACAACCGGCTGTGGCTGCGCACAGACTACAGGGCGAGCTGCACTCACACGGAGACCATGCAGACAGCCGTAAACGGCGCTGCAAGGCCCAAAAAACCTCCTCTACGTTATCCTATGTAGTGTTTTTCCACAATGTAGCTGGGTACGGGTGGAAAGCCACTAATAGGAATTATTTGAAAAAATGTGCAGCGGGCTGCACTATTTGCAAAAAAGGACAATGTATTTTACGGTATGAGGCAGTGACGTACCCTGAGCTGGATACAACCGGCTGTGGCTGCACACCGACTACAGGGCGAGCTGCACTCACACGGAGACCGTGCAGACAGCTGTAAACAGCGCTGCAAGGCCCAAAAAAACGCCTCTACATTATCCTATGTAGTGTTTTTCCACAATTTAGCTGAGTACGGGTGGAAAGCCACTAATAGGAATTTTTTGAAAAAATGTGCAGCGGGCTGCACTATTTGCAAAAAAGGACAATGGCATGGATAGAACAGTATGAGACAGTGAACCACCCTGAGCTGAATACAACCGGCTATGGCTGCACACAGACTAGAGAGTGGGCTGCACTCACACACACACACACAGAGACCTTGCAGATCTCTGTGAAAACAGCGCTGCAAGGCAAAAGCAAGGTGAACACACAGCGGTTGCTAAATTAGCACAAAGGGAAAAAGCACAAAGAAGCAAATCGCTATCTCAACTGGCCCTCAGTCAGAACACAGCGTCCTATGTCTAACTGAATTCACAGCAGAGTGAGCCAGAAAGGGCGGCAGCGTTTTTTATAGTGCATCATGACATCATTTCAGCAGCCAATCACAGCCTTGCCAGTAGTTACATGCCCACCATGCTGAACAGGATGTGCCCACACTTGGAATCATTCCTCATTGGCTGAATTCGTGCTGTTTGAATTCTGGGAACTTCCGATTCCGGTATCCGATATGCGGTAAGTATCGGCCGATACCCGATACTTGCGGTATCGGAATGCTCAACACTAGTGCTGACTAGACATGTGTGGCCTCACTCAATGAAAATGAACTGAGCGAGGCCGGGCACGTCTAGTCAGAATGTGATCAGAAGTATACAAATCACATGCTTGTGCTGACATGACCGTCCACTGGCAAGAGAAAATCCTAAAAGTGTGCAGTGCATGAGTTGTGAGAATTCAGAAGCCTGCGATGTCAGGATTCAGCTCTGCAGGTTCCAATAGTCGTCACATGGACACTTCATCATATGACTTTCATACTCGTGGTCCTGTGACAACAAGCTTCTCTATTTTTCATTGAACATTGAGAGCATTAGGGAGAGCAGCTCGTGGGCACATGACTAAGTGTGAAAATTCCATATGTCCTTGGCAGGGAAGGGGGGGGGGGGGGGGTAGGCCAAAATGAATTCTTTCCCCGGGTGCCAGAAACCCTAGATACACCTCTGCCGGTATGCTACTGCGAGTGGCGATTACCGGGTCCGGTGGAGGGATGTCTGTGCCCAGTGCAGCACAGGCAGTGAGGCAGGGACTGAGGGTGTGCACAGAGAGAATGGAGACCCGGAGACTGCCCATCCCAATCTACTCCGTTGCCTGGAGCCCTCATTATCGTAGGAATATGTCAGGTAATAAATTGTTTTTCCTAAAGCTTTATAGTGTAGTTTTAGGTCAGGGGAGGGATGGTTAGGGATGAGCTAGGAAGGGGCAGGGACAGGTAGTGATGGCTACTTGCAGACATGTGCGGCACTTGCGGTTTTGCACTTGTGGTGAGACAAAAAAACACTGCTAGCAGCGTTTTTTTCTATTGTTGCAAGTACCGCATTTGCCGGATCGCGGCAAAACTACAAGTGCCGCACATGTCCACAAGTCCCATAGGGAATGAATGAGGCCGAATGCAGTGTTGCCGTAAATGATCCGTTACACGGCAGATGTGGCAAAACTGCCGGATCTGCTGCAAAAGGCTACTTTCACCTCAGCGATTATTGCCAAAGTCACTGCCGATAGTGTCATACTCACCAATGGGGGAGGCAGCACTAAAAGTGCCTAGGGCAGCAGAAACTCTAAATACGGCCCTCACCACATGTGTGTCATATAATTTTATACCATTGGATGGTGAAGAAAAAATTATTACATTTTTGCCACAAAATTTTATTTTAGCCCCAGATTTCTGCTGAACATGGAAATATTCCATATGTGGCTGTACTTTACTGCTCAGCCACACAGCGAAGCTTGGGATGGAAGGAGCCCTATTTGACTCTCAGATAGCAAATTATGGTAGAATAGTTTGCGGACTCCATATACAGAGCCCCTAAGTGCGAGTAGAGAAAAATCACCCCTCATGTGACCCCATTTTGGAAATTACATACCTACGGGAATTTATCTTCTGGTGCAGTGACAATTTTGTCTACATTTGTGTTTACCAGAAACAAGTAGCAGTGAATATTGCTGAGTATAAATTGCAAATCTACTGCTATAGTGCCCATTAGTGAGGAGTGAGTGTACTTGTTGCTCGGGTTTACCTGAGCACGCTCGGGTGACTTCCGAGTATTTATGACTGCTCAGAGATTTAGCTTTCATTTCATTGCGGCAGCTGAAAGATTTACAGCTACTAGCCTGCTTGATTACATGTGGGGATTCCCTAGCAACCAGGCAACCCCCACATGTACTTAGCCTGGCTTGTAGCTGTAAATCATTCAGCTGCCGTGATGAAAACGAAATCTCCGAGCATTCATAAATACTTGGAGGTCACCCAAGTGCGCTCGGGAAAACTCGAGCAACGAGTACACTCGCTCATAACTAGTGCCCATACATTGTAGTACCCATACACTGCAGTGCCCGTACAATGTAGTGCACACACATTGTGCCCAGCTTGAGCTTCTGGAGACATGCACCTCATACATTAAGCGGGCTATCATCTCTACAGAAATGCCAAACATGGATGTTAACTGCAATTTAGGCACACTGTGGGGTTAATTTGGATTTGGGAGCTCATAATTTGCTGAATTCCTTTTGGCGGGTGACGAGCCACTTCTCTTTTTCAAAGCCTTTATGCTAGCAGTAATGTGGAAGCCCACTATATTTCCATTGACAGATGACTGACCTGAGTGGGGACTTGTTTTTTTTGTGGACTGAGTTGAAGCTTTTATTGGGAACATTTTACATTATACAGTATTTTGGACAACATTTATCCTGCGCTCTAGCCTGAGCACTTACATTGTGGTTTCTATCTAAAGTTGTGAGTGATGTGATTCAGATGAATCCATTCACTTTAATGAGGCAGCAGTGTTACTCTGGACTCTGTCTGGCCTATGTTCAGCGATATCCTTTTTTTCAGAGGTGCACAAAACTGTTGTCGACCGTGCTTTTATGCAGGCCTAAAAAAACAGACACTGCCGATTCATAGGCCAAATGGCATCCACAGTGTCTCCATTTGCCTCATTACAGGGCTTCTTCCATTGGAGGTTCTGTCTGAAATACGTATTTACACGGAAACCCAGGCGTAAGTGTTCAATGCACAGTGCAGGATAAATGTGAGCTGAGCCTTACTGCAATCTTTGGGAGGCAGAATTAGCTTTTATTTTTTTATGCCATTCCTTGTGCAGTATAAGTGATTAGATAAATTTATTCTTCAGGTCGGTGTGATTACAGCAATACCAGATTTATATTGTTTTTTTTCTGTTTGGTTGCTGTCACACAATAAAAGATGCTTTTTTTCCAAAACAAAGTTTTTGCATCACCATTAGTGATGAGCAAATAGCATTGTTGCTCGGGTCTCCCCGAGCATGCTTGGGTGATCTCTGAGTATTTGTTAGTGCTCAGAGATTTAGTTTTCGTCGCGTCAGCTGCATGATTTACGGCTACTGGACAGCCTGAATACATGTGAGAATTCCCTAACAATCAGGCATTCCTCACATGTATTCAGCCTGTCTATCAGCCGTAAATCATGCAGCTGCGGCCAAGGAAAACTAAATCTCCGAGCACTAACAAATACTCGGAGACCACCCAAGCAATGAGTCTACTCGCTCATCACTAATCAACATATTTTGAGAGCTATAATTTTTCTATATTTCTGCAGACAAAAGAGTAACATGAGAGTTTGTTTTTTTGCGGGACTAGTTGACATTTTATTGGTCACAGTTTTTGGTCACATGACCATTTTTGATCACTTTCTATTTTTAGGAGGCAGAATGAACAAAAATCAGCAATTCAGGAATTGTTTTTTCTTTTTTTATGCCGTTCACTGTGTGGTAAAAGTGATAAAACAGCTTTATTCTTTGGGTCAGTACGAATACGGCAATACCACATTTATAAAAGAAAATTGCTGTTTTTGGCACTTTCACACAATAAAATATTTATATTTTATAGAAAAAAACAATAGTTTTTGTATTGCATTTTTTTGCGAGGTATACCTTTTTTATTTTTTCATTGATGGAGTTATATGGCAGCTTGTTTTTTTGAAGAACAAGATGAAATTTTAAGTGATACTATTTTTATTTCCATTCCACTTTTTGATCGTGTTTTATCCAACTTTTTGTTCGGCGGTTGACGAAAAAGCATAGTTTTTGTGTATTTTTGTTTTTACATAGATACAGTATACAGCTCTGGCAAAAATTAAGAGACCACTAGACAATGTTCAGTTTGTCTGATTTTTTTCTTTATAGGTATGTTTTTGAGTAAAATGCAAATTGTTCTTTTAATCTATAAACTTCTGAGAACATGTCTCCAAATTTCCAAGCAATAAATTTTGTATTTTTTTTTCTGACAAAGAAAAATGGTCAAAATAAAAAAACAGTGCTTTCAGACCTCAAATAATGCAAAGAAAACAAAATCATAATCATTTAGAAACAACAATGCTAATGTTTTAACTCGGGAAGAGTTCAAAAATCAATATTTTGTAGAATAACCATTATTTTTAATCACAGAATTCAGGCGTCTTTAGCATGCTTTCCACCAGTCTTTCACACTGCTTCTGGCACAAAAATGTAAGCAGTTCTTTGTTTGATGGCTTGTGACTAGAGTTGAGCGACTTTTACTTTTTTAGGATCGAGTCAAAAGTCGGGTCGGGTGAAATAGGCCGATTATTTCGAAAAGTCGGGGATCCGACTGAAACACGAAACCCAATGCAAGTCAATGGGGAAGCAAAGTCGGCAGTGAGTGGAGGACAGGAAAACACCTACAGTGCCCAATTTAATGCCAAAAACATCAATTCTTGTTACTTAAGCTTGTCAATCTTAATTTACCTTATAATAATAGTTAGGCATTGAAAATTGGGGGTCATTTGGCTAAAGTTGTGGGGGGGGGTAGGGCTGGCTCAAGTTTTTCGAGGGCCCAGGAAACGCGGACTACGTCACGGCGGTGGAGCAGGGAGAGGTAAGTATTTAAACTTTGCAAGTGCTGTGATACTGAGCAAGCAGGGGGGGCACACTCGTTCGCATTGGCACTGGCACAGGGCTCCTCAAAGTACGGCAGTGTTTGATGGCGGGGGCGCCTCCCACCGGCAGAGACACTTTTGCCTACTATGAGGGGCCCTGTGCCAGTGACGTAGCCAACGTGTATGCCCCCCCACCTGATGAAGGAACCTGCACTTTCATCTGCACCTTCCTCTTTGTCCCCGTGTAAGGTGGTATAGTATGCGGGAAGGGGAACCAGACTTTCAGCAGGGTCAGATACTGGCTGTGTAGAGTGCAAGGGGAATGTAGTGGTCTGGGTCAATGTACCAGCAGACTCATCTAGCAGTGTCTGGGCAATGGGCAGGATGAGGAGGAAACACAGATATAGGCCCAAAGAATAAAGTAGGCTAAATGCAGTTCAAAATTGGTAACAGGACTAAACAGGCGGCATTGCTTCGTTCAGTGGAGGACAAATGTAATGAAAGGCTGACACAGTGAGTAGGCCCAAATAAGTAACTAGGCTAAATGCAGTTCAAAATTGATAACAGGACTAACCAGGCAGCATTGCTTTGTTCAGTGGAGGACAACTGTAATGAGTGGCAGACACAGTTAGTAGGCCCAAATAATAAAGTGGGCCAAATGAAGTTCAAAATTGGTAACAGGAGTAAACAGGCGGCACTGCTTTATTCAGTGGAGGAGAAAAGCAAGGAGCGGCAGACACCGTTAGTAGGGCCCAACCAAACAAGTAGGCCAAATGCAGTTTAATATATGATCTAGGCCGAAAGCCTGAAAATTGAAGCTCAGCTTTTTTCAGTGGAGGACAACAACAAGCAGCGGCAGACACCGTTAGTAGGGCCCAACCAAACTAGTAGGCCAAATGCAGTTTAAAATTTCCTATAGGCTGAAAGCCTGAAGATTGAAGCTCAGCTTTGTTCAGTGGAGGACAACACCAAGGAGCGGCAGACACCGTTAGTAGGCCCAACCAAACAAGTAGCCCAAATGCAGTTTAAAATTTCCTATAGGCCGAAAGCCTGAAGATTGAAGCTCAGCTTTGTTCAGTGGAGGACAACACCAAGGAGCGGCAGACACCGTTAGTAGGGCCCAACCAAACTAGTAGGCCAAATGCCATTTAAAATTTCCTATAGGCCGAAAGCCTGAAGATTGAAGCTCAGCTTTGTTCAGTGGAGGACAACACCAAGGAGCGGCAGACAGCGTTGGTAGGCCCAACCAAACAAGTAGGCCAAATGCAGTTTAATATCTGATATAGGCTGAAAGCCTGAAAATTAAAGCTCAGCTTTGTTCAGTGGAGGAGAACACCAAGGAGCGGCAGACACCGTTAGTAGGGCCCAACCAAACAAGTAGGCCAAATGCAGTTTAAAATTTCCTATAGGCCGAAAGCCTGAAAATTGAAGCTCAGCTTTGTTCAGTGGAGGAGAAAAGCAAGGAGCGGCAGATACCGTTAGTAGGCCCAACCAAACAAGTAGCCCAAATTCAGTTTCATATTGTAAATATAGGCCGAAAGCCTGAAGATTGAAGCACAGGAGAAAAGCACAGGAGAACACCAAGGAGCGGCAGACACCGTTAGTAGGCCCAACCAAACTAGTAGGCCAAATGCACTTTCATATTCAAAATATAGGCCGAAAGCCTGAAGATTGAAGCTCAGCTTTGTTCAGTGGAGAACACCAAGGAGCGGCATACACCGTTAGTAGGCCCAACCAAACTAGTAGGCCAAATGCAGTTAAAAATTTCCTATAGGCCGAAAGCCTGAAAATTGAAGCTCAGCTTTGTTCAGTGGAGGAGAAAAGCAAGGAGCGGCAGACACCGTTAGTAGGCCCAACCAAACAAGTAGGCCAAATGCAGTTTAATATCTGATATAGGCTGAAAATTGAAGCTCAGCTTTGTTCAGTGGAGGAGAACAACAAGCAGCGGCAGACACGGTTAGTAGGCCAAACCAAACAAGTAGGCCAAATGCAGTGTTTAATATCTGATATAGCCTGAAAATTGAAGCTCAGCTTTGTTCAGTGGAGGAGAACAACAAGCAGCGGCAGACACCGTTAGTAGGCCCAACCAAAGTAGTAGGCCAAATGCAGTTTCATATTCAAAATATAGGCCGAAAGCCTGAAGATTGAAGCTCAGCTTTGTTCAGTGGAGGAGAACACCAAGGAGCGGCATACACCGTTAGTAGGCCCAACCAAACTAGTAGGCCAAATGCAGTTAAAAATTTCCTATAGGCCGAAAGCCTGAAAATTGAAGCTCAGCTTTGTTCAGTGGAGGAGAAAAGCAAGGAGCGGCAGACACCGTTAGTAGGCCCAACCAAACAAGTAGGCCAAATGCAGTTTAATATCTGATATAGGCTGAAAATTGAAGCTCAGCTTTGTTCAGTGGAGGAGAACAACAAGCAGCGGCAGACACGGTTAGTAGGCCAAACCAAACAAGTAGGCCAAATGCAGTGTTTAATATCTGATATAGCCTGAAAATTGAAGCTCAGCTTTGTTCAGTGGAGGAGAACAACAAGCAGCGGCAGACACCGTTAGTAGGCCCAACCAAACTAGTAGGCCAAATGCAGTTTCATATTCAAAATATAGGCCGAAAGCCTGAAGATTGAAGCTCAGCTTTGTTCAGTGGAGGACAGCTGTATTGAGTGGCGCAGACAGACACAGGTAGTATGCCTAAAATAGAAAAGTAGGCTCAATGCAGTTTAAAATAGGTTACAGGGGTACACAGGCAGCATTGGTTTGGTCAGCGGAGGACGATTGCAAGGAGTGGCGCAGACAGACTTAGTAGGCTTAAAATAGAAAAGTAGGCTCAATGCAGTTTAAAATAGGTTACAGGGGTACACAGGCAGCATTGGTTTGGTCAGCGGAGGACGATTGCAAGGAGTGGCGCAGACTTACTAGGCCTAAAATAAAAAAGTAGGCTCAATACAGTTTAAAATGAGTTACAGGGGTACACAGGCAGCATTGGTTTGGTCAGCGGAGGACTATTGCAAGGAGTGGCGCAGACTTTCTAGGCCTAAAATAGAAAAGTAGGGTCAATGCAGTTTAAAATGGGTTACAGGGGTACACAGGCAGCATTGGTTTGGTCAGCGGAGGACGATTGCAAGGAGTGGCGCAGACTTACTTGGCCTGAAATAAAAAAGTAGGCTCTATGCAGTTCTAAACTGGTAACAGGAGTAAACTGGCGGCACTGCTTTGTTCGGTGAAGGACAACGGGAAGAAGTGGCTGACACAGTAAGTTGGCCAAAATAGTAAAGTGGGCTAAATGTCTGCAAAAAAAATGTTCCTAAATAAACAGGTGGCAAAGCTAGGTACAGGGGTGGGTTCCTCTGCTGAGTAGCAGACAGTGGTAGTTCGCGCACAGTATTCACAGGTCTAAATGGAGGTCAGGGCCCCTGTATATTTTTACTATCATCTATCATTTCAACATATTTGTATTGGCAGTGCCATTGAAGGATTTGACAGCACAGACTAAACAGTGGTGGAGCAGTGAGAGGTAAGTTTTGCAAGTTGTAGAGCACTGTTTGAGCTGGGGGGAAACACTCTCTCGTGGGCGGCGGTACTGGCCCAGGGCCCCTCATATTATGACGGTGTGTCTGACGTTGGGTGTGCACCACCACCGCCAGAGACACTTCATTGTACTATGAGGGACCCTGTGCCAGTGCCGTCGGCCAAAAGTGGGCACACCCACCTGTCCAGGCAAACGGCACTCGCACGGGTGCTTGCGCCAAGTGGTGACTACGTCCCCGTGGGGGGAGTCAGCCCATTTAGGGAGGTGTAAAAATGGCCTATGGTGGACATTCAGCAGCTGCAAATGGAGGAATTGGAGCAGTCAGTAAGAGGAGTCCAAAAGCAAGACCTTTTTACAGGAAAGCTACGTGTCAGCAGGGGAAGGTGGGGCAAAATAATTAGAAATCCATGATTGGTTCATTTTAATGAAGGTTAGATCATCAACATTTTGGGTAGCCAGACGAGTCCTTTTTTCGGTCAGTATTGAACCAGCAGCACTGAAGACTCTTTCTGATAGCACACTAGCAGCTGGGCAAGTGAGCTCCTGTAATGCATATTCTGCCAATTCAGGCCAGGTGTCTATTTTAGATGCCCAGTAATCAAAGGGGAATGACGTGTGAGGGAGAACATCGATAAGGGAGGAAAAATAGTTCGTAACCATACTGGATAAATGTTGTCTCCTGTCACTTTGAATTGATGCAGCAGTATCTGTCGTGTCTGCGGTCATTGCGAAATCACTCCACAACCTGGTCATAAAACCCCTCTGTCCAACGCCACTTCTGATTTGTGCACCTCTAACACCTCTGCCATGTTGCCCCCTGCAGCTCGTGTGAGAACCATTCCCAGCACACAGCTGCTCACACAGGTTATGTATCACTAGGCATTTATAGCCCTGTCCTTATCTGCACCTTATGTACAAACTATGTTTGTTTCTGCTCATTAGAATATTGAGGACGTAGTACCATAATACTGGAGGCCATTCATGCATTAAGCACTTTGCACTTTATGTACTATTGATGCAATAAGCACTTTGTATATAGTATATTTATATGGGATTTAATGTGGCATGACTGACTATAGAGTACTTATTGAAAAGTAGTGGAACGTGGATGTTATTTATATGTTTTAATGAGTATTTGGCCTAGATACAGCACATTATGGGACTGAATCTACCCACCCCCTATATAAATGATTTGAAACTGAACTAGCTCATAATGATTTAGCACTTGCTTTTTTTATATATATATTGAGCAGTTCATTAATAACACTAATTGGAGCTGATAGCTTTACTTCTATACTTTATGGATGGTGGGGATTCAGATATCATAGAGTGGGCTAGTATATAATATTCCACATTGGTATAAATTTGTTTACTCTGTATAAAAAATAGGTGCTGAGATACTCAGTGGTACATACAAATGTGTTGCAGTTTACTTTGTGTTTGTGTTCCCCTCTATATGTAGTTTAAATGTTATGTTCAGTAGTATTGAAATAAAAGTTTGTATAATTTTTCTATACTTTGGAATTTGACTTCCTTGGTAATATATGGGATGGGTTTATAGTGGAAGTGCCACTTGTCTAGGCCTAGAGTCTTTCTGATTTGTTGTGAATTTAAATTTCCCTTTCTATATGTGTGGGACACTGCTGCAAAATTCAGGCCCACTGTATTACACTACACGGTATAAGTGGCAGAAAGTGGCTGGCAGATATACGCCAAACAGAACTGACGCAGATGCACTTAGTGGCAATATTAATCTCCCTTTTTATGTGTGGGACACTGCAGCAAAATTCAGGCCCACTGTATTACACTACACAGTATAAGTGGCAGAAAATGGCTTGAAATATATAAAAAAAAAGGGACTGTACTACAATAACAATCTCCCTACAATGATCTCAGGACAGGTATGGCAGCCAGCAATAAAAAGTACTGCTGCACACAAAAGTGGGGACAAATAAACAAGATAACTGTGCAGAAAGGAGCAACAGGACTTTTGCTTTTAAAAAAGCAGTTGGTTTGCACAGCAGCGTACAAACAGCAATGCAGCTATTAGGGAGCCTTATAAGCTACAGAGCTGATGCACAGAAATCTAGCCTCCACTGTCCCTGCAAAGAAAAGGTGGTGTTGGACAGTGGAAATCGCTACAGCACAAGCGGTTTGGGGGTTAATATTTCCTCCCTAACAATATCCCTGCTTCTGACGAAGCTGCAGCAACCTCTCCCTATGCTCAGTTCGGCAGAAGTAAGATGGCGGTCGGCGTGCACGCCCCTTTATAGCCCCCGTGACGCCACAGAAAGCAAGCCAATCACTGTCATGCCCTTCTCTAATATGGTGGGGACCGAGACCTATGTCATCACGCTGCCCACACTCTGCATCCACCTTCATTGGCTGAGAACTGGCACTGAAAGCGTCATACGATCGCGACTTTGGCACGAAGATCGCCGACAGCATGGCCGATCCCACACTGGGATCGGGTCGGGTTTCACGAAACCCAACTTTGCCGAAAGTCGGCGATTTTGGAAAATGTCCGATCCGTTTCACTCAACCCTACTTGTGACTACCCATCATCCTCTTGATTACATTCCAGAGGTTTTCAATGGGGTTCAGGTCTGGAGAATGGGCTGCCCATGACAGGATTTTGATGTGGTGGTCTCTCAATTTCTGCAAAAGCTGTGTGTATTTATTGAGTTAGTATTTTTTCTTTCTTTTTGTTCTTTATTTTGTGAATTTTGTTAATATTTTTACAATTTTTAAAAACTTTTTTTTCTTTTTTTATCTTGTTCCATGATAGGACATCAACTTGATATACATGTCAGAGCAGAGAGAAATTATGTCCCCAAACCACCCCCTGGTACTCTTGCCATCAACAGCGCCCTTCTGCACCATTCTCTGACTCTCTGCGTCTTCTTCCAGAAAAAAAAATATCAGGTGCATGCGCAGTCGAGATCTGCCGACACCCGACAACAACAGGGAATTTTCCTATTTGCTCCTGACTTGATCACTGTGATAGACCCTATCAGAATGATCAAAAGTCAATAATTAGCAAATCATCCCTTCCCTGTGTCATCCCCTTAGATTATTATTTTTTTCTTTATATTTTTTATTTCTTTCATTCATTCATTTGCTGTTGGGCTTAGGGTTACGGTTGGGCTAAGGGTTTGGCTTTGTGTTATGTTGGGTTTAGAGTTAGGGTTGGGGTTAGGTTTGGCTTAAGTTTAGGGTTGGGCTCAGGGTTGAGCATAGGGTTAGGGTTGGTTTTAAGGTGGAGGAGGGATTGTCAGGAGACGCTTCCTCCCCCATCATTCCACCTCAGCGTCTGACTTCCTCTGACGAAGCTGTTCCCTGACAAGGCGATACGCTTGGGTCTTGTCTGTTTCTCCCCCTCTTGATGCCTCCTGGCCTAGACCATATCACAGGTTGCATGATTTGTTCACTTGCAATTTTGCCCCTTGTGGGGTGTGCAGCCCTGGGTATGGCATTATCGCATTTGTAACATAACTCTCCATTCATTGTACTGTGGCTGTGATTTAATGTTGTTTTGGCCACAGATGGACAGAGCTATTTTACATCGGCTTTGACGTTTGACTATTTTCTTGATACCCCTGTCTCTGAAGCCTATGCTATACCTCCACAGGATAAGCAGAATTTAGGCTTCTGCAGAGTCATGGTCATTGACCTACAGACTCTATTATTGGGCTGCTATATTCATTGTTGGACTGTTTTCTACTTACAGGAGACACATAAATCTTGATTGTTGTACGTATATTATGCATCTTATGTTCATCGTTTGAATTATATAGGATATGGACTAGACTCATATATGTTTTTAATTATGTTTTAATTGTTTATGTGTGGCAATAAAGTTATGTATTTTTATATTTAGGCTATGTGCACACTCTGCGGCGTGCTCTGCGGGTTCTCCCGCAGCGGAATTGATAAATCTGCAGGGCAAAACCGCTGCGGTTATCCCTGCAGATTTATCGCAGTTTGTTCCGCGGTTTCCGCTGCGGGATTACTCCTATACTATTGATGCTGCATATGCAGCAATATGCAGCATCAATAGTAATGTTAAAAATAATAAAAATTGGTTATACTCACCCTCTGATGTCCGGATCTCCTCGGCGCTGCACGCGGCGCTCCGGTTCTAAAGATGCTGTGCCGAGAAGGACCTTCGTGACGTCACGGTCATGTGACCGCGGCGTCATCACGGTCATGTGACCGCGATGTCACCGCAGGTCCTGCTCGCACAGCAACCCTGAGACCGGACAGCCGCGTGCAGCGCTGAGAGGTGAGTATAGCATCATTTTTTATCTTAATTCTTTTTTTTTTTTTACACTATTTATGCTTCCCAGGGCCTGGAGGAGAGTCTCCTCTCCTCCACCCCGGGTAGCAACCGCACATTATCCGCTTACTTCCCACATCGTGGGCACAGCCCCATGCGGGAAGTAAGCGGATCAATGCATTTCTATGGGTGCAGAATCGCTGCGATTCTGCACAAAGAAGTGACATGCTGCGGGTTGTAAACCGCTGCGTTTCTGCGCGGTTTTTCCAGCAGCATGTGCACTGCGATTTGCGGTTTCCATAGGGTTTACATGTTACTGTAAACGCAATGGAAACTGCTGCGGACCCGCAGCATCAAAATCGCCGCGGATCCGCGGTAAAAACCGCAAAATGTGAACATGGCCTTACAGTGGTTTTTGTATATCATACAGTGGTGCTTTTTTCTTCTTTGCAGGTCTCAGCCAGCGGGCACGATGATGTCACTTCATCGCGCCACGCTGTTCCGGGAAGTGGAGCTGCTAAGGAGAATGAGCAGCAGAGACCGGGGCATCAAGGGAACGGGGAGAGGTGAATATGTATTTTATTTAAACCAGTGAGTACATCGTGGCAATAATACTGGGGGACTATGGGGTCATGGGGTCTGCTCTATACTATATGTAATATATGGTGGCTGCAGTATACCATGTGAGGGCTGCATTATACTATATAGGGGTGCATTATTCTATATGGGGGCTACATTATACTGTATGTGGCTGCATTATACTCTATAAGGGCTGCATTATACTATATAGGGGCTGCATTATACCATATTGAGCCTGCATTGTACTATATGGGGGTGCATTATACCATATGGGTGCTGCATTATACTCTATGGGGGCTGCATTATACTATATATGCAGTGACCCCTGTTACAGCTAGGGGGCGCTGTGTGTGCTCCTCGGGATATGTATGGTGGCGTATCTGTGGTTATAATGACGGTGAAACAGTGACTGGCAGAATTGTAAATAGCTGATATGTGTCGCAGAGGGACTCTGCACTGTATGCCTGAAGTAATGTTGTTGTTCTGGGACCTGTAGTCCCACAAGTGTTTGTATAGTTGTGAAGGGAGGCTTACAGGGCTAGTTATGAGAGCTGGGCGGGTTGAACTAGCCACACACATCTCCCATCTATGGGAGTGGTTACAACTACATAATGTGACCATGGTGTGGTCACATGGTTCCTGTGTATGGACATGAATGTTCTCTGTAATGGAGAGTGTGAGATTCAGGACAGCTTGTGTGTTGGGAGGTCCTGTGTGTGGATTGGATCCCTGAATAGCGCACTGTGAAGCCATGGATCTGAAGACTGGTGTGTTGGGACATCCTGGGAGTAGGATCGGATCCCTGAACAGTGCACTTAGAGACTTGTGTGTTGGACGGTCCTAGGTGGGGACAGACATCCTGAATAGCGCACTGAGTGGTCTGTGTTGGAAGACCTTGGAGTAGGCTTCCTGAATAGCACAACCTGTGTTGGAAGTCCTGGGAGTAGGATTCCTGAAGAGCACATGGGAAGGAGTGGAGGCAGAGTCTGCAATGGCACTGCACTGGGGGAGCTACAGCCAGTCTGAGAATCTGGACTGACAGGTGGCCTAGTGAGCAAGGCATTGTCCCGGATGGTGATCCCAGGTCGGCAGCTTCCCTGTGAGAGAGAGGACTCACAGGAGGTCAGCATGTGGAGCAGGAGCTCCAGAAAGGTAACACGTGGGAAGGGGGCTATCATAACGGCAGAGAAGTATCTGCCAGTGGAACAGACTGTTGGTGCTTGTTGTGCTCCATGGACATTGATGAACTGTTCGGTGTACGGTCACCCATGGTAACTGGACGAAGTGAGAGGTCCAGCATGCTTAGTATCTGTGAGTTAAAGCCGTATATGAAATATCTGAGTTAAAGCTGCAACTTAATGTCACCGGTTGGTGCCTATTGTGTTCTATGAAGTTTACAATGAACTGTGCATAACCCAGTTTATGACTGCATAATAAGCTGCATGGACTGTTTTTTTGTGAGAAAAACGTACCTGTGTGACTGAATCCCGTTGCTAAGCGAGTGTCCCCCAACACATGCGGTAAGCGATATCTCACAATGGGTTGTAGTATACCATATGGTGGCTGCATTATACCATTTGGGGGCTGAATTATACTCTATAGAGGACTCTGGGGTGTGCATTACACTATGCGTACGATAAGGAGGTTGCATTATACTATATAGGGGCTGCAATATACCATATATGGGTGCATTATACTATATGGGACTACGTTATACTACATGGGGGATGCATTAAACTGTATGTGGCTGCATTATTCCATATGGGGGCTGCATTATACCATTTGGGGGATGAATTATACGCTATTGAGAACTATGGGGTGTGCATTATACTGTGTGTACAAAATCAGGGCTGATATATACTCTATCGAGGACTATGGGATAAATTATACTGTATGGAGGACTATGGGGAATGAATTATGCTATATAGAGGACTAAGGGGCACATTATAGTATATGGTGGACTATGGGGTGTATATAATACTATATGGAAGACTATGGGACACATTATATTACATGGAGGACTATGGGGTGTGCATTATACTGTACAGAGAACTATGGGGTACATTATACTATATGGAGGACTATAGGGTGCATTATGCTAAGTGAGCAAAATGCTGCCTATTCATCGAGTGAATGGATTGTTTATGCAGGAACAAAAATCATTGTTCTCGCCTGGAGTGAACTGTAGAAGTGCTGCTGATAATATGATACTGTATGTAGACAGATTGATATACTAGTGATCCTTCTGTCCCCATCATTCTTCCTCAGACGCTGTAAACAGGCCAAGAAACAAGCGCCGAACGACTTGATATTGTTAGAGTATACTTGTTGCTCGGGTTTTCCCGAGCACGCTCGGGTGGTCTCCGAGTATTTGTAAGTGCTCGGAGATTTCGTTTTTGTTGACGCAGCTGCATAATTTACGGCTGCTAGCCAGCCTGAGTACATGTGGGGGTTGCTAAGGAATCCCCACATGAATTCAAGCTGTCTATCAGCTGTAAATCATGCAGTTGAGGCAATGAAAACTAAATTTCCGAGCACTAACAAATACTCGGAGATCACCCTAGCGTGCTCGGGAAAACACGAGCAACGAGTATACTCACTCATCACTATTAATTATGTTTAACGGCTTGAACTCAGCACATGCAATTACAATGGAAATGTTTTTGTCTGATGGTGCAATATGTAAGCATTTGGTGCCCCACTTTAAACTTTAGCCCACTTTGTCTAAAACCAGCCCCGGTTCTGAGCCCTGCCGTTTATCCAAACATAAATTTTTCACTACAATTTAAGGTTTCGCTGTGTTGAAAGAAAATGAGTAAGGCTGGTTTCACACTTGCGTTTTTATCTGCATGCGTTTTTTAAAAAAAACGCATGTGTGAAAAACGCATGTAAACGCGGTAAAACGCATGCGTTTTTTAGACGCATGCGTTTTTATAGAAAAACACAAGAAAACACAAGAAAACACAAGAAAAAACAAGAAAAAACAAGAAAACCCTAACCCTAACCCTACCCCTAACCCTAACCCTAAACGTGACTGAAATACGTGGCACTGAAATACGTGCAACTGAAATACGTGGTACTTAAATACGTGGCACTTAAATACGTGGCACGTGGCACTTAAATACGTGGCACGTGGCACTTAAATACGTGGCACGTGGCACTTAAATACGTGGCACGTGGCACTTAAATACGTGGCACGTGGCACTTAAATATGTGGTACTTAAATACGTGGCACTTAAATACGTGGCACGTGGCACTTTAATACGTGGCACGTGGCACTTAAATATGTGGCACGTGGCACTTAAATACGTGGCACGTGGTATACGTGGCACTGAAATACGTGATACGTGGCACTTAAATACGTGGCAATATGACTGTCAGAAAATGTTCATTAAACGGTTAGGGGTGAGGTTAGGGGTAGAGTTAGGGTTAGGGTTTGGATCCCTTTATCACCTTGATGGTGGTGGGAGGCTTTTCAGTGTGTTTTCTGGTTTTTTTCTATAAAAACGCATGCGTTTTTAGCGCAAACAAACGCATGTGCTTAAAAACGCATGCGTTTACATAGACAGCAATGCATTTTTTTGCCGCGAAAAAACGCATGCGTTTTTTCGCGGCAAAAAAAACGTGCAAGAAAATACTGCAGGTAGCATTTGTGAAAATGAACGCATGCAGACAAAAAACGCATGCGTTTGAAAACGCGACCAAACGCATGTGCAAAAAAACGCATGCGTTTTCAATGTTAAATATAGGAAAAAAAACGCATGCGTTTTTTGTGCAAAAAACGCTGCAGACAAAAACGCAAGTGTGAAACCAGCCTAACAAACTGTGCAGTCCAATTTTGATGTTGCCTGTTGCAAAAGTGAAAAATTTGGGCTAAAGCAAGATTTTAGAAGTAAAATGTATTTTTTTTTTTCATTCCACTTTGCATTCATTCCTGTGTAGCATGTGAAGGGTTAAAAAATGTCCTAACAACAGCTTTGAAGTATTTGAGGAGTGCAATTTTTTAAAGGCATCACTATTAGGGAATTTCCAATATAGATGAGTCACCCGCCAGGGCCGTGGGGTACTAGGTACTGGGTCTGGTATTCACAGGGGGATGTCACGGTGGTGACCCGGTCTGTGGCCCTGGGCACCCATGTAAAAGGGAAAGTCTTTAAAGGGGTGTTAGGAATAAAGTTTGTTCGTGACGCCACCTGTGGTATTCGGTCAGTGGGAACCAATGCTGCTTAGAGGGGTCCACTGGGGTGATGTTATGGCAGCTAGATGGTGAATTATGTCCCCAGAGCTCCCGGTGTATAGATGAGGATGGTGAATGGTGCAGTAAAGAATGAGGACACAGGCTTGCAGTCTCTTTACCTGGTTTACTGTAGGCTTCAGGCAACCGCAGTCGAGGGTACCAGATCACAGGGCAGGCAGAGTCCGGCCGGCTTGGAAGTGAATCCAGAGTTCCCTTTACCAGGTGGAGTTAAAAGCCTTCCTCTAGCACGGTGGTGTTGTAGTCCCTTACTGCCTATGGCTTCTGATAAGGTCCTCACTGTTCTTCTCTGTCCCCCATATAGGATAGGACACAAACCCGTATGGCAGGTGACTCAAGCCTTTTTACAGGGATTCTATCATGCCCTGGGCTCTATGCATCACTGTGCCTCCTGGGTATTGAGGCGAACAGGTAACTTGCAGGTCAGCTGTCCTGCCGCTCTCTGCTGTAAGTCGTAGAGTCCCTTACAACCTCGGTGTTCAGGCTACCGGTTATCTGCGCTTCAGAGGGAGGCAGCTCATTCGCAGCTGGTCTCCCCTGATATCACTCTCCTGTGCTTCGCTCTCCTTCACGCTCACTGAATGATGTTCTTACCTTCTGTATGTCTATTTCTCCAGGGTTTGTAGTATCTCGGACTACAGGGCTCCTTTAGACCTTCTGACACTGTCTGTCGGTCTGCACTCTTCTCTGTAACTCACTTTCTCTCACCCTTTTCCCTCCAAATCAGAACTTATATAGGGAAGCCACCCATAAACAGGGTGTGGGCTCCCCCTTATGGTCTGGAGTGTGAACATGTTGTGTGCATTGTGATTACCTGATAAAGAGATATCCTTCATTGCTTCCAAGCGTAACATCACTCTCCCCGTGAGGAAAGCAATGTCACTGTGAAGACCAGCACCCTGGGGCGCCACATATAGGCCCTTCAGAGTCCATTGAAATATTAATAGTTCCATAAAAAAACAGGTTTTGTAAATTTGTTGAAAAAATTAGATCTAAGATCAGACAAGCCTGTACACTAACAGACACCGGTTGTGTGTCCTTGTCTCCCATCGATCGACTCCCTGATTTGATCAAAACTGACAAATGTGTGAAACCTTTTGAGTTTTTCCTAAAACTTTTCATACAGGTTTCCACATCACATGATTAACTGATTTAAGGGTATAAAGATTGAAAGTTTGAAAATTGTGATTTTTGTCAAAATTTTCGCCAAAATTGCGATATTTTCACAAATAAACACAATCATATCGAACAAATTTTACCACTATCATGAAGTACAATAGGACATGAAAAAATAATCTCAAAATCAGTGGGATCCGTTGAAGCGTTCCAGAGTTATTAGCACATAAAATGACACTGGTCAGATTTCTAAAATTTGGCCTGGTCATTAAGGTCAAATTAGCTCGGTCTCTAAAAGGTTAAGCCTTGCCTATGCACGGTATATACCCTGAAAGTTAGTAACAAATTTATTGTGAATCATGCCTTTAATAATGGAAGATAACAGATATTTACTTTCAACAAGAGGCCAGCTGCTGACATCAGTGCTGTCATAGCTCTACATTTCCAAGCTATGATCTTTGAACTTAGTACATTGTTAAACTTGGCAACAACACTGGAGCCAATGTATACTGAACATTGCAGCTGGCATTAAGCTGATTAAAGTACTGTAGTATGTTTGTGAGGGTTTTATGATGTTAGACAATGCTTAGTGATCCTTCAAAGAAACAAACTGATTATGCTTCAAGAGAAACTTCATGTGTATTGTTACTAGGGATGAACCGAGCAATTCCTAATGCTCAGATGCTCGTTTTGAGTAACAAGTATGACGGGAGTCAAAGGGAAATCTGAGCATTTTTCCATCAGACCCTAGAAGGAGGTCTGGAGGGCAGTAAAAATATTAAAATGGACAGAAAAAGTTCTGAATGGAAGGAGAACTGCATGGGGAAGACCCCTGGAAACATCTCTGACTCCCAGATCGCTGCTGAGAACAATGGTGTCACACTTTTACTCAACTTTAAGGACTGATAATAAAACATTCAAAATCGAAAAGAAATTGGAGTTTAGAGTAAACAGAAAGTTAAGAAACATTCTTTCCTGCAATATGACTTGTACAGTTGTGCTCAAAAGTTTACATACCCTGACAGAATTTTTGCTTTCTTGGCCTTTTTTCAGAGAATATAAATGATAACACCAAAACTTTCTCTCCACTCATGGTTAGTGTTTGGGTGAAGCCATTTATGGTCAAACTACTGTGTTTTCTCTTTTTTTAAATCATAATGACAACCCAAAATAAAAATTATAAGAAGGGTTATTCAGTCATCCCTACACCCTTGAAGATAACAACTTGCAGGCCTCATTAAAATATTTTGAAAATGTAGTTGACTTACTCCTACACTTATAAAGTGCAAACCTAGGAGAAAATGATAAGGAGAGTTATACAGTCATCCATAGACCCTTGAAGGCAAGAACTTGTGGGCCTAATTAAAATATCCACAGAGCCCTAACCTGTCCAGATCATCAACTATTTGTTTCCTCCTCTCCCCTTTTTGTGGGCAAAAGTTAGTTTGAATAACACAGTACATTGGGACAGAAAGGGCCTTGTGCCCTTTAGGAGTTTATAGTCCCTTAATGACCGCCAATATGCCTTTCAACAGCGGCAGTTAAGGGTACTTGTTCCTCAGCTCCGCTTTTTAACAGCGCTGAGAAATAAGGGTATAGCACCCCCTAGCTTTGGAAAATCTGATTTGGGTCGGTTTTTACCATTCCCAGTGTTGCGATTGCCGTTATTCACTCGCAATGACGTCAGAAAGGTGAAGTGAGTTCATTGGCTGTGAACTCGCATGATCTGTCTGATGGCACCACGAGCAGGAGAACTTTCTCACGCTCGCAGTGCCCTCAGATAGGTAATAGGAGTTCACAAAGAGTTTAGTCTCTCTGCTGGATGACAGGCTGTATGTTCGCATCATGCAACCATGCATCCTGTCATCTAGATGTAGCAGAGCTAGACCCGTCATGGGACAAATGGATTAGCAGCATCTCTGTGGAAAGGTGAGGAATATTGTTGTTTGTTTTTTTAACTGTTTTGCAGATGACAAGGGCATCGGGGGAATGGGCGAGGTCGTATGTTTTGATTAAGATTATTAAAGAAGTCTGTGTCATTCTTTCAATTAAAGGACTTTATTTTGGGTGTCTGTGTTTTTTATACAATGTGACTATGGGGTTAGTAATGGGGGTGTCTTATTGATGCCTCTCCATTACTAACCTCGGGGCTTGATGTCACCTGACAATACAAAGGTGACATCAACCCCCCAACTATTACCCCACCTGCAACCGCTACAGGGCAAGTGGGAAGAGTGAGGCTAAGTGCCAGAATTGGTGCATCATAGAGATGCGCCTTTTCTGGGGCGGCTGAGAGCTGAAGTTATTAGCCAGTGGGGGCCAGTATCCATTGCCCCTTCCTAGGTTATTAATATCAGCCCGCAGCTGTCTGCATAGCCTTTTCTGGTTATTAATTATAGGGGACACTACGTCTTTTTTTAGGGTCCCCAATTTTAATAGCCAGCAAAGGCTACAGTTGTGAGCTGATATTAATAGCCTGGGAGGCTCCATGGGTATTACCCCCTTAACAGGCTATAAACATCGGCCCCCAGTCATCGGCTTTCCCTCTGCTGATTACGAAAATTGTGCAGGAGCCCACGCCATTTTTTTCTGAAAAATAATCTTTTTATTAATTAAATACATGTACAGTAAGCAGCACACACACTGTAATGATTGTATTTGTCACAGACATCTTTATATCTACTTATTCTATTTGTATTTACTGTATGTAATCTATCTCTTCTATCCCGTCGGCTCCTGCAGTAATTTTACAGTACGCGGCTGATAAATTGCCGGCTTTTCTTCTATTTATGTATGCAATATATATGCATATATATATATGTGTGTGTGTCACTGACATCTACACTGTATATCTTGGAACTGGTTTGGAGCTGTGAGTTGTGGAAATAGAAGTCATTTAGGAGTCATCTCTGGATATTGTTGTTTGTAAGTTTGTCTGGTGTCTTCCTTAACTTTATCTTGCTTTTGGTTTGCCTCACCCTTCCTTTATACCTTTATGTAGTCTATCTTCAGATTGAGTGACTGAAGTTTCATTTACACTTAAGGTACCGTTACACTAAACGATTTACCAACGATCACGACCGACGATACGACCTGGCCGTGATCGTTGGTAAGTCGTTGTGTGGTCGCTGGAGAGCTGTCACACAGACAGCTCTCCAGCGACCAACGATGCCGAAGTCCCCGGGTAACCAGGGTAAACATCGGGTTACTAAGTGCAGGGCCGCGCTTAGTAACCCGGTGTTTTTTATTAGTTTGTTTTCTCTATACTTATATTTTTGTTTTTATCTTTAGAGTGTGTTTCTCGGCCTATGGTCTTTCTCCTTTTTGTGACATTCTACAAGATTTGAAGAACCCATTACTGGCAAATTTCGAAGATATCGGTGTATATGAAGAGGGGGACGTGCTATCACGTTTTTATAACCACGTTTTGGTTCCTTCTTCGAATTTTTTTGCACTTGTGCACTTTATTGTCTGCATATTTATCATGTATATGGTATGTGTTAGAAAAACAAAATTATTTCTTATTTATGTCACTTTTTAATAATTGTTATGGATCATTGTGATCCTTGTATTCACATGTATCACTTCATTAATATATATGATGTTTTCTTACGTTTCATATGTGTTTGGATTATCGTATGTTAGGGATGGATCATGATCTTTATGATCATTTTGGTGCACTTCTGTTTTGTAATATGCTTTTTATTTTTTTATATTTAGTCACAATATGTATGTCATGTCCATGCGTCTCGTATCTTCTAGTGGGTATTCTTCAAGTGGTGGAAGCATTTAGCTATTTAATATAATGATATAATCTACTTCGATTGGTAATACTTACATTCCATCGAAGTATATGTATATCTTCTTCTGTTGTCACTCTTCAATACGGCGTATTGTGTCTATGCGCGTGCGCCCGGCGCCGACGGATGGGCGTCTGTACTCCCGGCTTCAATTCCCCAGGTGCGCATGTCTGTTTGACGTCATCAGAGGGATTTCCCTCGACATGCGTCCCTGATGTAAGCCGGCAGCGCAGGCACGTTACCTCCGGCGGTGGCGGTACTGCGCACGCGCAACTATGACACACCGTAGATGTATACTTCTGAACACCCGCAGGGCACTACCCGTGTTTACTCTTAATGCAGGGCGGCTGTGCGTGTACGTTAGTTCCGGCAGCAGAGGGGATGTGCACGCGCACCACTAATTCATTTTATGTGAATGCCACTATTTAAGGAGGGACCAGGGAGCCAGGAACTTACTCCATTGTCCTCTTTGTGAACAAGCCTACGCGAAACGTGCGTTAGAGGGGGTTGACTGAGTACCTCGGCACTTTACCTGTCTCCACCATGGGTAAGAAAAGCATTTACTAAGTGTATTACCATTGCTATGTATGCCTAATATGTGCCGATCACTATGACAGGCACTTGGCATCTTTCTTACAATAGAGCACGTACCCATATTCAGGTGTGAGTGACATTTACTTTTCATGCCGAGGACTTAATTGTCTTCAAAATAGGTGTTTCGTCCTTTTTATCACTTTGTGTATGTTTTGTATGCAATTTATGTGCTTTTTCTAATAAAGTTTATCACGTTTTTACATTACTTATGTGTATGGAACTCCAATCTCTTGTGTTGTTAAATTGTTTGTAAGTTTGTCTGGTGTCTTCCTTAACTTTATCTTGCTTTTGGTTTGCCTCACCCTTCCTTTATACCTTTATGTAGTCTATCTTCAGATTGAGTGACTGAAGTTTCATTTACACTTAAGGTACCGTTACACTAAACGATTTACCAACGATCACGACCGGCGATACGACCTGGCCGTGATCGTTGGTAAGTCGTTGTGTGGTCGCTGGAGAGCTGTCACACAGACAGCTCTCCAGCGACCAACGATGCCGAAGTCCCCGGGTAACCAGGGTAAACATCGGGTTACTAAGTGCAGGGCCGCGCTTAGTAACCCGGTGTTTACCCTGGTTACCATTGTAAATGTAAAAAAACCCAAAACACTACATACTTACATTCCGATGTCTGTCACGTCCCCCGCCGTCAGCTTCCCGCACTGACTGTGTCAGTGCCGGCTGTAAAGCACAGCACAGCAGTGACGTCACCGCTGTGCTCTGCTTTTACATTACGGCCGGCGCTCACAGTCAGTGCGGGAAGCTGATGGCGAGGGACGTGACAGACACCGGAATGTAAGTATGTAGTGGTTTTTTTTAACATTTACAATGGTAACCAGGGTAAACATCGGGTTACTAAGCGCGGCCCTGCGCTTAGTAACCCGATGTTTGCCCTGGTTACAAGCGAACAAATCGCTGGATCGGTGTCACATACACCGATCCAGCGATGACAGCGGGTGATCCAGCGACGAAATAAAGTTCTAGACTTCTAGCTCCGACCAACGATATCACAGCGGGATCCAGATCGCTGCTGCGTGTCAAACACAACGAGATCGCTATCCAGGACGCTGCAACGTCACGGATCGTTCTCGTTGGAAAGTTGCTCAGTGTGACGGTACCTTTATTTGTTTCCCTTTTGTGCCTTTATCTGAGAGCCGGACTAGTGTTCCTGCTGCTGCATGCACTAGCCGGGGCCATGCCTAGGAAAAGACAGGGATAGGAACATGTGCACTGCCTACTGTGAAAGAACCTGTCTAGGGACGTCAGGGAGCTCAGGGCTGTGCAGGGCAAGTTTCAGGGTTGCGCTTTCTATCTTTCCCTAGTGGCAGTACTTCCCTTTACATCCATCTCATCGTGTGCTGTCTGGCTACTTGATGGAGCGTAACATTTACTAGCAAACAGGATGGTCAGGTAAAGCAAGTTTTTCACAGCTATTTATAATGTCCATGGCTTCTTTTAGGGATTTAGGCTGGTTACAGAAAAGTAGCATGTCATCTGAATATACCGTAGGTAGAATTATTTATGATGTCAACTATGTTGAAACCCTAATATTTTAGATGATGCTTGTGTAGATCTATTGCTAATCATAGAGAGAATCACAGAAATTACACTATATATAAAACGATAATTTTACTAGTTAGTTATTAAAATCTTATGAAAGTATACTAATGTTCCGCAAAAATAAATGTGAGCTGAAAATTAGGTCCTAAACAATGTTCTCCTGTCTAATCGCGGAGGTTAGCACCCTGATAACCCGAATTGTGCCCCCACTCAATGATGAGTGGCCTGGTAAGACCAATAATGTTGTAAAAAATAACCGAGGGACCCTTTTTACACCACCTATCAATATCAATACAAAATCTCAAATGACAACACCAGAGTTGAACCACTCACTAAAAATACTGTATATACATGAACCATAGCCCAAAATAGGCCAATTAGTCTTCTATGGTCCTTTTTGAATTAGGACAATCAGTCTTATATGGTCCTATTTGGATAGTGATCTAGTTAAAGGTATTGTATATTGTAAATAGTGGTTGAAATACATAGCAGCAGGGCCGGACTGGCCATTTGGCAATTCTGGCAAATGCCAGAAGGGCTGGTCTGGTTGTGGGCTGGCTTGTGTGCTACGTTGTTAACAGAATCAATGTTCTCAAGACACCCATACTGTTAACAGTTGTGACGGAGCACAAAGCCGGTCACTCCATCACTTACCTCAACATGCCGTGGTATAATTAGGAATATTGGTCTTGTAGTAAATCTTCCTTTCCTCCATGCAGGGTAATATTAGTAATATATCCCATCTGGTTTTTGGGGACGGGGACAACATGGGCCTGTGTGATTTAAAAATGCCAGGGCTGAATTTCATCCCCAGTCCGTACCTGCATAGCAGCAATAGGTGTTAAAGAATAGTCCTCTTATCTTATAATGTTGGTTTCACATATGGTATGTTACAATCATTACACCACATATAGTATGTTAGAATCCCACACATATATTATGCTATGATCCAGTAGCGTAGCTACTGGGGGGCAGAGGTGGCGCTTGCCCTGGGCTCTGAGGGGGCCCACCCGAAGCTACGCTATGTAACTGTATCGGTATGCACAGTGCGCCAATACAGTTACATTCTGCGGCAGAGCAGGGAGAATCGATCTCCCTGCACTGTCGCCCAGCTGCTATCGGGCCCCTGAGGAGGTGGTGGGGGGGGCACTGTGCCAGCAGTGGGCCCCCGCCCGTCATCGCAAGTGCAACTGTATCGGCTAGATGCCGATACAGCTGACAGCATTGATGAGAGGAGTGTTGCACTCCCTCTCCCATCATCCCCCTCTCGGCGCCTGACGTCACTGACGCACACACTGAAAGGGGTCGCAATGATGTCAGTACTCCACGCCCGCTGTCTGGAGAAGTGCGGAAGCTCAGACCACCACGGGAACAAGGAGGAGAGGAGAGGTGAGTATTGGATTTATTTTTTTTTATCTGGGTGCATTATACTATACAGTACAGGCCTATGGGAAGTGCATTATAATATACAGGCCTATGGGGAGTGCATTTTACTATACAGGCCTATGGCGAGTGCATTATATTATACAGGCCTATGGGGAGAGCATTGTACTATACAGACCTATGGGGAGGGCATTATATTATACAGGCCTATGCGGAGTGCATTATACTATAAAGTCTTATGGGGAGTGCATTATACTATACAGGCCTATGGGGAGAGCATTATACTATACAGGCCTATGGGGAGTGCATTTGGAGCGGCCCCCATACGCAGGACGACGGGGTACTCGGATCCGAGTCTCTCGGTTCTGAGGATGTCATGGTGGCCTGACCCGGTCCGTGGTCCTGCTAAGGGGCGCCCAATAAAAGGTGTAGGTGACGGTGTAGGTCGCAGTAAATAATGAGGACACAGGGTTGCAGTCTCTTTACCTCTTTACTGAAGGCTTCAGCATCCGCAATCCAGAGCACTGCTAACAGGGCTGGCTGAGGCCGGCCGGTCCGAAGGCACATCCAGAGTTCCCTTTACAGGTGGAAATCAGTGTCCTTCCTACCAGCGCCTGTGTGTTGTAGTACCTCCCTGCTGAGCACCACGGGATAGTCCTCACAACTGTTGTGTATGTTTCTATTCTTTCTCTCCGTCCCCCAGATTATATGGATAGGACGCACTCGTATGACGGGGTAGGCCTGGAGTTATTTTATAGGGACCCTAGAGACGCCCCTCTCCCACAATTGCCTCCGTTGTCTTCGTTAGGTGTAAAGGTGAGACAGCCAACCTAAAGTTAACTGCCCGGCCGTAGTTCAAAGTAATGCGTAGAGTCTCTTACTTTCTCGGCGTTCCGGCCGCCGGCTACGTGCCTCAGAAGGATGTTGCTGATCTTGAGGCATGACTCCTTCTGGTTCTATCTCCTTTGTGCTGTGATCCCGTTTCTCACTTCTCCACAATATCCTTCGCTTCGTGTCCTTTCTTAGGAGTCTGCCGCTATAAGGCACAGGCACGGCTCCGTAACGATCTGTCCTTTTCTAGGCCTCTGTCAGGAGCCCACCCCTGACAGGTCCTCTCTCTCGACCTCTTCCCAGCTACTTTCTCTCTAACTTCCTATCCAACCCCCAGTTTTACCCAAGTGTGAGGAGTGGCCTAGTAGATAGGGCCTTTTGCTCCCCCTAGCGGCCGGAGTGTGAAGTGTAATGTGTGTCTGTGATACCTGGTCAGGTGAACTCCTTTAGTGCCATCAGACAAACCATCACTCCCCTAAGTGGCGGAGCGACAGTACTGCAACGACCAGGACTCTGGGGTGCTGCACATTATACTATACAGGCCTATGGGGAGTGCATTATACTATACAGGCCTATGCGGAGTGCATTATACTATAAAGTCTTATGGGGAGTGCATTATACTATACAGGCCTATGGAGGTGCATTATACTATACAGGCCTATTGGGAGTTCATTATATTATACATGCCTATGGAGAGCGCATGATACTATACAGGCCTATGGGAATTATACTATATTGAGGACTATGTAATACATTATACTATATGGAGGCTATATAGGGGGCCATCATACAGTGTGGGGATTACATTGAGAGGGCCATCACACAGTGTTGGGGCCATCAAGCAGTTTGGGGTCTACTAAGGGGTCAGTATACTGTGTGGGGGTACATTACAGTGAGGGGGCATCATGTTATGTATACGAGAGCATCATATTGTGTATAGGGGAGCTGTACAGGGGCGGAGACTCGGGACTTAATCAATGTTAAGTGGGCACTTATTTTTATAGGGGAACTCAGATTACTCTGACTTATGTAACAAGGTGGCACGGGGGAGTCGTGGGCGAGTTCACTAAGCAACAGTCAGTGAGCACCCCGGCACCTTGTACATGAAAAGATAAATAAAGTCCCTTGTACTGCATCTGCAGTATGCACCACAGCACACTCACAGGCTCTGTTAGATTCCCCTCAGCTGCTGCCATGTTGGCTCCCCATTCATGAGCTCCACAAATCACTTCAGAGACAAGGTTTTTTTCCAACAGTTGAACTTTACTAAACAGCAGCATATTCATCTTACAGACAGCACAGTTCAAACACAGAGGCATCTTCTTATTTTTCCCTGCCGTCCGGGCAGACTCGATTCTTCCTGTCATCTCTGTCTATATCCTTGCAGCCTCTGTCTCACTCTTGGTCATTCTGTAATGATGTAGATAAGCCCCCGATGTATCCTGAAAGATGAGAAAAAGAGGTTAGATTATACTCACAGGGCGGGCGGTCCAATCCGATGGGCGTCGCGGTCCGGGGTCTCCCATCTTCATAGGATGATGTCCTCTTCTTGTCTTCACGCTGCGGCTCTGGCGTAGGCGTACTTTGTCTGCCCTGTTAAGGGCAGAGCAAAGTACTGCAGTGTGCAGGTGCCAGGCCTCTCTGACCTTTCCCGGCGCCTGCGCACTGCAGTACTTTGCTCTTCCCTTAACAAGGCAGACAAAGTACGCCTGCACTGGAGCCGCAGTGAAGACAAGAAGAGGACATAATCTTATGAAGACGGGAGGCCCCGGACCGGACCGCGACACCCATCGGACCAGACCGCAGCGAGACCGCCCCTGGGTGAGTATAATCTAACCTCTTTTTCTCATCTTTCAGGATACATCGGGGGCTAATCTACAGCATTACAGAATGCTGTAGATAAGCTCCTGATGCTGGTGGGGTTAGCTCATCTTCGATTTTAGGGGTGACAGGTTCCCTTTAACGGGCTCGATGACTCAGCTCCCTCCTAATCCCAGCCGCTAGCTTCGGATCCTTCCTTGGAATGGTCTATATAAGCTGGTGACCACCTGCACGATTCTCAGCCTGGGGCCCCTTACTGCAACAGCTTGATTCCCACGGCCTGTAATACTCTGCTCACACGTCCTGCCCCTGGGGAAGGTGCCTGGGAGTCTGAACCAGGAAGTATCTGCCTATACCCCCTTGCTCTGTGCTGCTCTGCTCTGTGACTCCTCCCATTTACTTAACCCCTATGCTACCTGTATCTAACACTCTTATCTATTCTATTCTCTATCTCTAATGTGCCCCCTCTATTTTAATCCCCTTATGGTACTGCACTACTTTCTAATCTATCCCTAAGCTAAAGCACAATATATCACATTACAGTTCATGACAAATACATTAATGAATATTAGGGAACCGCACATTACATTAGCATTAATAAAACATCAAGGTACCGCACGTGACACAAGCTCGGTGTTCAGGAGAGAGGAAGCACATGAGGGTCCCTGCCATCTCCTTACACTATCAAAGGGGCACACAGAAGGCACTACTTTCTAGGGGGCAAAGTGTGGGCACTGTTTTCTAGGGCACTTTCACCCGGCATTACTATTTTCTAGAGGGTTGCTTTAGAATTTAGAGGGCACACAGAACCACACAGCAGGTGCTGTAATAGGGACACATATGGCAGCAGTGGCTCAGTATTGGGGTATCAGCAGGATAAGGAGTTTGTGCAGGCTGGGAATAGATGGTGACGGTGCCACCGCACCAGAGCACTCGGGAAGAGCTGAGCAAAGTGCCAGAATAGACATCTAATGTGATACGCCACTTGTTGTATTTTTAGGCAGGGAAGGGACCAATAACTATGGACCTTCCCAGCCTGATATCAGTCCACAGTTGTCTGCTTTACCTTTGTTGGTTATCAAAAACAGGGGGCACCTCATGTAATTTTTTAAAATTATTAATTTATTAGGTTAAACAAAGCTAAACACCCTTTAAATGAAAGGCACTGAAGGGTGCAAGTTAATTATATGTAGGGGGCTTGTGAAATTATATATCTACAGGATATCAATTTATTCTATCTATCTGTTCTGAGGGTTCTGGCTGTGAATTTACTGTAGTTGGCTGATGAAATTTCCTGGTTCCCTTCAGATGTGTGAGAAAAAGCCCCGACAGCATATACATTGTCCGCAGGGCTGCCACTAGAAATTTCAAGGCCCCATACTGGCAAATTTTTCGGGGCCCCCTTGAGACTCCGCCCAGGCTTCACCCCAGCGCCGCCTCCACGCTCCACCCCTCGAACTGTCCACAGTCCCACCGCTCTCTCTTGGAAAAACTCCACTTCTCACCTATCACACATTAACAGTTCCCATCACCAGATCACACATATAGCTGGCAGCTTTTGTTTTGGCCAAAAGATTTTTTAAGCTGCCACCATAACACGGTAGATACTTTTGGCCGGGCCCTACTCTGCTGTAACCTATTAAATATTTGTTAAAATATGCAATACATTTTAGGAATATTTTTATTTATTGTTCAATTTTTAAAATGACCAATAATATCACATACAAGGAACAAATACCGCTACACCATGTCAAGACCACATATTTACGCCACAGTGATCGAATAACATCACATACAAGGAACAAATACCACAACACCATGACCAGACACCATATTATTACCACATAGTGACCAAATAGCACATACAAGGGACAAATACCACCGCACCATGACCAGACCACATATTACCACACAGTGCCTGAATAATATCACATACAATGAACAAATACCACCGCACCATGATCAGACCACATATTACCACCACAAAGTGACCGAATACTACAATACTGATCAGTAATAAAAAAACACAATACCATCACCATAAGTGCCATTATACACAGGAGATCTGTACTTAGTATGCGGTGTATGTGTACAGGTAATACAGTGATCACTGGTGATATTATACACAGGAGCTCTGTATGTAATGTACAGGTAATACAGTGATCACTGGTGACATTATACACAGGACCTCTGTATATAGTATACAGTGTATAGTGTCAGTGTATAGGTAACACAGTGACTCACCAGTGACGTCTCTAGGTGAAGTCCTTTATCTTTCAACTTTCATCCAGCACAGACCGCCTTCATAACACAGTTATCTCGAACTCCGCTTGCAGAACACATTACTTAATTTTTCCCAACTTCTACATTACACCACATAAAGAAAAAAAGGCGACATAGTACCACTCTACACAGTAACAGGACCGCCCCCCATTTAAAACAGTATACGCGAAAAATAAAATAAATACATCACTGCAGTAATAATATCCCTTAATTAGCCCCTATGGTCATAATATCCCCCATCCTGGCCCCCGTGTGCCTCATTCCTGGCTCCAGCCATATGTTCTCGCATCCTGCCCTCATGAGTATCCTTCTTCCCCATATGATCTCCCTATCCTGCCCCATATGATCGCCCCATCCTGTCCCATCTGTCTCCATCGTATCCATCCTGCCCCATGATCCTGCACGATCTGTCTCCACTCTCCAATCCTGCCCCCATGTCTTTCATTCTGCCCCGTGTCTCCAATCATGCCCGTATCTCCATCCTGCCCCCAGTGTCTCCAGCATCTCTGCCTCAGTGTGTCCAGCATTCAGCCCCCAGTGTGTCCAGCATCTCTGCCCCAGTGTTTCCAGCATCTCTACCCCCAGTGTGTCCAGCATCTCTGCCCCCAGTGTGTCCAGCATCTCTGCCCCCAGTGTGTCCAGCATCTCTGCCTCAGTGTGTCTAGCATTCAGCCCTCAGTGTGTCCAGCATCTCTGCCCCAGTGTGTCCAGCATCTCTACCCCAGTGTGTCCAGCATCCCTGCCCCCAGTGTGTCCAGCATCTCTGCCCCAGTGGGTCCAGCATCTCTGCCCCCAGTGTGTCCAGCATCCCTACCCCCAGTGTGTCCAGCATCTCTGCCTCAGTGTGTCTAGCATTCAGCCCTCAGTGTGTCCAGCATCTCTGCCCCAGTGTGTCCAGCATCTCTACCCCAGTGTGTCCAGCATCCCTGCCCCCAGTGTGTCCAGCATCTCTGCCCCAGTGGGTCCAGCATCTCTGCCCCCAGTGTGTCCAGCATCCCTACCCCCTGTGTGTCCAGCATCTCTGCCCCCAGTGTGTCCAGCATCTCTGCCCCCAGTGTGTACAGCATATTGCCCCCAGTGTGTCCAGCATTTCTGCCCCCAGTGTGTCCTGCATTCTGCCCCAGTGTGTCCAGCATCTCTGCCCCCAGTGTGTCCAGCATCTCTGCTCCCAGTGTGTCCAGCATCTCTGCCCCCAGTGTGTCCAGCATCTCTGCCCCAGTGTGTCCAGCATCTCTGCCCCAGTGTGTCCAGCATCTCTGCCCCAGTGTGTCCAGCATCTCTGCCCCCAATGTCCCGCTCTAAAAAAAAAGCAGGAGTTCTTACCTGGCTGTGCTCCTGAGGCAGGTGAAGCGCGCACTCGCCGGCGGCTGAAAATGACGTCAGATGTCGGCGAAGTGCGCGCTGCGGCTCAAGTCACCTGCCAGCCTCCGACAGGCCCGCACGTCAATAGTGTGCCGCAGCACCTGTAGGGGGGCCTGGTGAGCAGATGAGATGGGGCCCGATGCATGCCCCCTCTGCCCACCGGGCCCCATACGCCAGTCAGGGCAGTAATGCCCTGATGGCGGCCCTGATTGTCCGTGTACTATCTGTGTTTTTTCTCGCACCCACTGACTTACATTGGCGAGTCTCATCCGATATACTCAGCCAGTAGCGTAGCTACCGGGGGGCAGAGGGGGCCATCGCCCCGGGCCCCGTGCTCTGAGGGGGCCCACCGGGAGCTACGCTACTGTAACTACTACTGGCAGCGCGCCAATGCAGTTACATTCTGCGGCAGAGCAGGGAGAATCGATCTCCCTGCTCTGCCACTATGGGGCCCCTGAGCAGGTGGGGGGCCCGGTGCCAGCAGTGGGCCCCCCGCCCGTCATCGCATGGTGAGCTGTATCGGCATCTAGCCGATACAGCTCACTGCAGTGATGAGGGAAGGAGCGCTGCGCTCCTCCCATCATCCCCCACATGTCTGACAGCGGGCACGATGACGTCACCGCCCAGCGCCCGCTGTCAGATGAGCGGGAGCAGGAAGCACCGCTGGAACAAGGAGTTAGAGAGGTATTTATTTACTGTGTTTTTACGGGGGCTGCCTTATTCTACAGTATCTGCCTATAGGGGGGGAGTGCTGCCTTATATACAGGATCTGCCTATAGGGGGGGAGTGCTGCCTTATTCTACAGTATCTGCCTATAAGGGGGGGGAGTGCTGCCTTATATACAGGATCTGCCTATAGGGAGGAGTGCTGCCTTATTCTACAGGATCTGCCTATAGGGGGGGAGTGCTGCCTTATATACAGGATCTGCCTATGGGGGGGAGTGCTGCCTTATTCTACAGTATCTGCCTATAGGGGGGGAGTGGTGCCTTATTCTGTTGTATCTGCCTATGGGGGGGAATGCTGCCTTATGTACAGGATCTGCCTATAGGGGGGAGTGCTGCCTTATTTTACAGGATCTGCCTATGGGGGAGTGCTGCTTTATATACAGGATCTGCCTATGGGGGGGTGCTGCCTTATTCTACAGGATCTGCCTGTGCGGGGGAGTGCTGCCTTATTCTACCGGATCTGCCTTTGGGGGGGTGCTGCCTTTTTCTACAGGATCTGCCTATGGGGGGTGCTGCCTTATACTACAGGGTCAGCCGATAGGGGTGCTGCCTTGTGCTATATTGAGGACTATCTGGCACATTATACTATATGGAGGTTATCTATGGGGCCATCATACAGTGAGGGGATTACAGTGTTGGAGCCATCAAACATTTTGAAGGCTACTAAGGGGTCAGTATACTGTGTGGGTGGTACTATACAGTTAGGGGGCATTATGCTGTGTATAGGGAAGCTGTACAGGGGGAAGACTCAGGACATTATTAAATGTAAAGTGGGCACTTATTGTAATAGGGGAACTCAGGTTACTGTGACTATCAAAGGGGCACACAGAGGGCATTATTACTTTCTAGGGGGCAAAATGTGGGCTCTGTTTTCTACGGCACTTGCACCCGGCATTACTATATTATAGAGGGGTGCTTTAGAATTTAGAGGGTACAGAGAACCACAGAGTAGCTGCAGTAATAGGGTCACATACGGCAGCAGAGGCTCAGTATCGGGGTATCAGGTGGAGTAATAGGGACACATACGGCAGCAGCAGCTCAGTATCGGGGTATCAGGTGCAGTAATAGGGACACATATGGCAGCAGCGGCTCAGTGTCGGGGTATCAGGTGCAGTAATAGGGACACATATGGCAGCAGCGGCTCAGAATTGGCGTATCAGGTGCAGTAATTCATATGGCAGCAGCGGCTCAGTATTGGGGTATCAGGGGCAGTAATAGAGACACATATGGCAGCAGGGGCTCAGTATTGGGGTATCATCAGGATGAGGGGTTTCTGCAGGTTGGGAATAGATTGTGATGGCTGGAATGTGAGTAGTGAAACGTGTCTTTGTTGTTTTCTCTGCAGATGAGTTGTAGCTGGAAGAAGTTGTCATGTCGGTCTGGGCCAGATGGAAAAGACGGGAAAAGTGACGATTCCATCATAAAGAACGTCAACGGTACCGTAAGTCATTATCTATAACTGTGCTGTGATCTCTTATATGTTGTGTCAATGTCTGTCCACTATTTCATCCTTCTTCTCCGCTAGATTTCTGAAACTTAACATGGATAAAACAGAATTCATAATCTTTCCCCCATCTCACGCGACCCCCCCAATGAACCTATCCATTACAGTAAATGGCTGCCGACTCTCCTCAGTCCCACAAGCTCGCTGCCTCGGGGTAATCCTTGACGCTGATCTCTCCTTCAAACCACATATCCAAGCCCTTTCCACTTCCTGCCGACTTCAACTCAAAAATATTTCACAAATCCGTACATTCCTCAACCAAGAATCTGCAAAAACCCTAGTCCATGCCCTCATCATCTCTCGCCTTGACTACTGCAACCTCCTGCTCTGTGGCCTCCCCTCTAACACTCTCACACCCCTCCAATCTATTCTAAACTCTGCTGCCCGACTAATCCACCTGTCCCCCCGCTATTCCCCGGCCTCTCCCCTCTGTCAATCCCTTCACTGGCTCCCCATTGCCCAGAGACTCCAGTACAAAACCCTAACTATGACGTACAAAGCCATCCACAACCTGTCTCCTCCATACATCTGTGACCTCGTCTCCCGGTACTTACCTACACGCAACCTCCGATCCTCACAAGATCTCCTTCTCTACTCCCCTCTTATCTCCTCTTCCCACAATCGTACACAAGATTTCTCTTGCGTATCACCCCTCCTCCGGAACCCTCTACCACAACACATCAGACTCTCGCCTACCATCGAAACCTTCAAAAAGAGCCTGAAGACCCACCTGTTCCGACAAGCCTACAACCTGCAGTAACCACCGATCGACCAAACCGCTGCATGACCAGCTCTATCCTCGCCTTCTGTATTCTCACCCATCCCTTGTAGATTGTGAGCCTTCGCGGGCAGGGTCCTCTCTCCTCCTGTACCAGTTATGACTTGTATTGTTTAAGGAGATGACTAGTGATGAGGGAGCATATTCATTCCTCGAGATTTCCCGAGCATGCTCAGGTGGTCTCCAAGTATTTGGGAGTGCTTGAAGATTTAGTTTGTTGCCACAGCTGAATGATTTGCGGCTGTTTGTTAGGGAATCCCCACATGTATTCAGACTGTCTAGCAGCCACAAATCATGCAGCTGTGGCGACACAACCTAAATCTCTGAGCACACCCAAATACTCGGAGACCACCCGAGCATGCTTGGGAAATCTCGAGTAATGAGTATTCTCGCTCATCACTAGAGATGACCCATCTTCATAAAATGGAGGACTTAACAGCTGAAATTAGTGGCTCAAATGAACAGCTTTACCAAATTTGAAACCCTTGGATTATGTTCCTGTACTCCCCTGAATTTAACCTAATTTTTATTGCTATATATGCGGTTTTGTCATACTCCCTATGCACTTGCTTGCACTCCCCACTCCTTTCCCTTCTTGTTCCTCATTCCCTCATTGCTTTCTCTTCTCCTTACATATCTTGTTGTTTTTTTTTTATATTCCCACTTAGTGAATGTTTTCTTCCCTTTCTTAAAATCATATACAATTACTGGTCAGGGACAAGTAGACCGTTATCCTCACTTTATACAATTTAGTATTGAATGTGGCAGCTATTGTGTACTCTGTTAAGTTTGTCCTGAACATGTCAGTCTTTTAGTGCATGCACAGTATAAACTGTGGGAATCTTTCTACTATATAATCGTCTAAGGGGTACTTCCTTCTGTTTGTCTGTGTGTCTGTAACGGAAATCCTGAGTCGCTTAGTCCGGCCACGAATTGGCCCCTCCCTACTCTCCTCAAGTCAGTGCCCCCTCCCTACTGCCTTCCAGTCAGTGCCAGTGTGTCGCCCCATCCCGGACCAACTTTTTACTATTGATGCTGCCTATGCAGCATCAATAGTAAAAAGATATGTTAAAAATAATAAAAAATTGTGCTATTCTCACCTTTCGCCGGTCACCGATGCGCGCGATGCTGCCGCCAGCTTCCTTTCCCAGTGATGCATTGCGAAATTACCCAGATGACTTAGTATCACATCTGGGTAATTTCACAATGCATCACTGGGAACGGAAGCTGGAGGCAGCATCGCGCGCATCGGGACAGCTTCAGTGGACGCTGGAGGGTGAGTATATAACTATTTTTTTTAACAGGGATATGGTGCCCACACTGCTATATATTACGTGGGCTGTGTTATATACTGCATGGGCTGTGTTATATACTGCGTGGCCTGTGTTATATACTACTGGGGCTGTGTTATATACTGCGTGGGCTGTGCTATATATTACGTGGGCTGTTATATACTGCCTGGCTGCTATATACTACGTGGGCAGTGTTATATACTGCGTGGGCTGTTATATACTACATGGCCTGTGTTATATACTGCATGGGCTGGGCTATATATTACATGGGCTGTGTTATATACTACGTGGCTGCTATATACTACGTGGCTGTTATATACTGTGGCTGCTATATACTACATGGCTGTTCTATATACTATGTGGCTGCTATATACTACATGGGCTGTGCTATATACTACGTGGCTAGTGTTATATACTACGTGGACAGTGTTATATACTGCGTGGGCTGTGTTATATACTGCGTGGGCTGTGCTATATATTACGTTGGCTGTGCTATATATTACGTGGGCTGTGTTATATACTATGTGGCTGCTATATACTACGTGGCTGTGCTATATACTACGTGGCTGTGCTATATACTACGTGGCTGCTATATACTATGTGGCTGTGCTATATACTACATGGCTGTCTGTGTTACATGGGCTGTGCTATATACTATGTGGCTGCTATATACTACATGGCTATGCTATATACTACGTGGCTGTGCTATATACTACGTGGCTGGCTGTGTTACATACTACGTGGCTGTGTTATATATGTGGCTGTGTTATATACTACGTGGCTGTGCTATATACTACGTGGCTGTGCTAAGCGTGACGTACATACATATTCTAGAATACCCGATGCGTTAGAATCGGGCCACCATCTAGTTAAAACATAACAGCTATTGTTTTTTTCTGCTAGATACTATTGATGGCAAAAAAAAACCCACCTATCTTTTTTGCATCTGTCAGTAAATTTACAGATAGTTGGAACTTGAGCCTGTGTGTGAAATATCTTGCAGAGGATAAATTATTTGAAGAGCCAATACTTGCATCCTTATCTTGATTTTACCCCTTGATAACTTGTGATGCACATTGTCTTCACAGATTGTGTACAAGATGAATGGAGCTCTTGAGCCCGGTCTAAACTGAGCAGATGCAGGCTACTGTTACACAGCCTGCATCTGGATGTAACAGAAGTGACTGGAACTGTTTAACCACTTAGATGCCACTATTAATCACTGATAGCGGCGTTTCAATGGAGCATGTGCAAACTGACTTCCATCGTGACGAACGAATAGATTACCATGACTGACATTTCAATACTGCTGGAAACCCAGCCACTGCATGAGCTTCATCATTTAGAATATAGACTGCAATACTATAGTATTATGAAATACAGTGGAATGTAAACGTTTGTGCACCCTTGGTCAAAATTACGGTTATTGTAAACAGTTAAAGGGGTATTCCCATCCCCAAGATTTTATCCCAATATGTACTAGGCGTAATAATAATAATACTAATAATAGCAAATACCTCCAAATAGCAATGTAGTATAGTTTTTTCCCCACTGTCACATACCCGCTTCTCAGCACGTGACTTGGTGTTACGCCTGCAAGGATTAATCTATCTCCTCAGTCCTGCATTCGACTTCTGTCCTATGCAGCAATGGGAGCATAAATCACACCCCGACACAGACCACGCACCCCACTTCACACACACTGCCATGGGCGACGAGTTCCGGAAGTACTACTATTACTGTCTGCCAATCACCAGGATCATACACTCTAAGGCTATGGATTCTTTTAGAGCATACAACGTTCAGACGTATTAAAGTTTTAAGCTTTATTAAAATGTACAATAACAAATTGTATTGTGGTACCGTGTTAGCCAGAATACTTCTATCATCATTGGGCAGAAAAGTATTCAAATCAAGCTTTATTAAAAAAGGTACAGTGCTTACAATAAAAGGATATAAAAATATGAAAATAAAATATGCAAAACAGTTATAAAAATAAAAGGGAGAAACTTACAGAAATATCTAAACTTTGCAGTCCGGTATTGTTTTCCTGAGGGAGGAAGTATGAAAAATGGATCACATTAGCTTGGCTGCCTTCAAACTGTGAACAACTTTTTTTGTGGAGGGCCTAATTTATAGACTTAGCCTGGACATCAGATTTCTAGACCAGCCCTTCATGTTAATATTCTAATTCCTGGTTTGTGACTGCAACATGGCTACTTTACCAATGAATACATTATTTTATTTCTTTTCTGTAACCTTTCTTTCTCATAGTAAATAGCAATTATCCGGCTGCACTAGGTCCCATTTGGCATCTCCCTTCAAAGGCTTCAGAAGGTGTGAAATGTTTCCAATTCTGTGAGCTCTCAGGGAGGCACCCTGGGGTCAGGGACCTTGTGACCAGGAAACATATCTTATGACCTTTGTGAGACCTGCAGCCTAAGGACAGATGCTAGTTAACTGGTGGCCATACATATACATATTTTCACTACATCTGCTATGTCTCTTTTCTCATATTCAGGCATTGCAGAACCTTAGGTATCCATAGTTACGGCCACTGATGAAGTGACAGTTATCTAATTGCTAGTGGTAGTAACCACGGATACCTAAGGTCTGTCTTCCACTTATCCCTCTCCTTAATCCTAATCAAACCATAGACTCCCCTGAGATCCAACTTGCAGAACCATTTTGCCCTAATAATCTGATTGAACAAATCAGGAATGAGTGGGAGGGGATATGGGTCCTGGATAGTAATCCAATTTAACTCATGAAAATCTAAAACAGGGACAAAGGCCCCAATCTTTCTTAACAAAAAAAAACGTGCCGCTACAGGCAAAGATGGGGGTCTAAGATATCCCTTGACAAGACTCTCAGAGATATAGTCTTTCATGGCCTGTCTCTCACGATCTAACAGATTGTATAATCTGGTCTTGGGCAACTTTACACCCAGAAGCAAGTTCACAGGACAATCATACACACAATGGGGAGGCAGTTCTAGACACCCCTTTTCAGAGAACACCTTCTCAAAATCAGACAGAAAAATGAAAATGTTTTTAATGGAAGCATTAAAGATAATACTATGTAGGCAATTATTTTTGTAAAAATCACTCCACTTAATTATCTCTCTGGCCTGCCAGTCTATGGCAGGAATATGCATAGTCAACCGAGGAAGACCCAACACAATAGCAGTTGGGAGGCCTTCCAGAATGTAACAAGAAAGGAGCTCCCTGTGAAGAGCCCCTACACAAAGGTTCACCTTATGTGCCATTTGCATAAAGCTTCCCTGACCAAGAGGTGCAGAGTCTATCTCAAATATGGGAATGGACTTTGCCAGCTTACTACAGGAAAGACCATGGATCTGAGCAAACCAAACATCCACCATATTGGCTCCTGCCCCACTATCCAGAAAGATATTGTCTCAGCTTTCATACCTACACTACCGTTCAAAAGTTTAGGATCATTTAGAAATTTCCTTATTTTTCAAAGAAAAAAAACAGTATTTATTCCAATGAAGCTAACATTAAATGATTCAGAAATATACTCTATACATTGTTAATGTGGTAAATGACTATTCTAGATGCAAACGTCTGATTTGTAATGCAATATCTTCATAGATGTATAGAGGCCCATTTCCAACAACCATCACTCCAGTGTTCTTATGGTACTTTGTGTTTAACTGTGTAAGAAGGCTAATGGATGGTTAGAATACCCTTGAAAACCCTTGTGCAAGTATGTTAGCACAGCTGAAAACAGTTTGGCTAATTAGAGAACCTATAAACTTGACCTTCCTTTGAGCTAGTTGAGAATCTGGAGCATTAAATTTGTTAGTTCCATTAAACTCTCAAAATGTCCAGAAAAAAGAATTTTCATATGAAACTTGACAGTCTATTCTTATTCTTAAAAATAAAGGCTATTCCATGCGCGAAACTGCCAAGAAACTGAAGATTTCCTACAACGGTGTGTACTACTCCCCTCAGAGAGCACAAGCAGGCTCTAACCAGAGTAGAAAGAGAAGTGGGAGGCCCCGCTGCACAACTGAGCAACAAGACAAGTACATTAGAGTCTGTAGTTTGAGAAATCGACGTGACTCCGGGATGCTGGCCTTCAGGGCAGAGTGGCAAAGAAAAAGCCATATCTGAGACTGGCTAATAAAAGGAAAAAATTAATATGGGCAAAAGAACACAGAGATTGGACAGAGGAAGATTGGAAAAAAGTGTTATGGACAGACGAATCAAGTTTGAGGTGTTTGGATCACACAGAAGAATATTTGCAAGACAAAGAACTGAAAAGATGCTGGAAGAGTGGTTGACACCATCTGTCAAGCATGGTAGAGGTAATGTAATGGTCTGGGGTTGCTTTGGTGCTGGTAAAGTGGGAGATTTGTACAAGGCAAAAGGGATATTGAATAAGGAAGGCTATCACTCCATTTTGCAACGCCATGCCATACCCTGTGGACAGCGCTTGATTGGAGCCAATTTCATCCTACAACAGGACAATGACCCAAAGCACACCTCCAAATTATGCAAGAACTATTTAGGGAAAAAGCAGGCAGCTGGTATTCTATCTGTAATGGAGTGGCCAGCGCAGTCACCAGATCTCAACCCCATTGAGCTGTTGTGGGAGCAGCTTGACCATATGGTACGCAAAAAGTGCCCATCAAGCCAAACCAACTTGTGGGAGGGGCTTCTGGAAGCATGGGGAGAAATTTCTCCAGATTACTTCAGCAAATTAACTGCTAGAATGCCAAAGGTCTGCAATGCTGTAATTGCTGCAAAGGGAGCATTCTTTGACGAAAGCAGAGTTTGAAGGAGAAAATTATTATTTCAAATAAAAATCTTTTTTTGAACCTTAATAATAAAAGTATGAGTTTTCATGGAAAACACAAAATTGTCTGGGTGACCCTAAACTTTTGAACGGTAGTGTATAACCACTTCTGTAGGTAGGATAAACTGAAACACACCAGTGGAGGAGCTATATACATCCAGGATGTAATCCAAGACACAACCTGGTGTCAGACGTTTTCTGACGGTTTGTGGTGTTTAGGTATAGATGGAAAAACCCCAACAAAATAACTCTTTTTGCCACAATAAAAGCACACAACCATTTTGCGGCGATCCGCAAGAGACCCATAATGTGGGGGAAGCACCCTAACTATATAGGTTCTTCAGAGCACACAGGGAGAACTTCAGTTTTAGAAAGTATCACAGGGCGTGGGGCCACTACAGGTTTATCCCTGACGCGTCTATCTATATGTATGGTAAAAGCCATAGTGGCCTCCAATGACCCTGGTGTTTCGTACTGTGCCAATGCATCTTTTAAACTTTCAGATAGGCCCTGACAAAACAGACTCCTAAGGGCAGGATCAATCCAATGAGTGTCAGTGATTAATCCTACAAAGAACAGTGGAGCAAACTTGCTCTCAAATAAATTGGAGTAAGGCCAATGTATATCAAAAGTATAAATTTTATTAAATAGCCTACTTACAAATATCAAGACAAAAATCACATTACTGTACATAAACAGATGAGAAATAGGGGAGGAATTCTAATTACAGGCGTCTCCCTCTGATTCCCTCCATGTGACCAGTAAAGACACATAATATCATCAATTTGTTATGATTATACTCCATTTGGAGTCAATCCCATTTATATAAATATCTACCTCTATAGCGGTTTGGCATAAAGTATGTATGCACTCAAATGTTGCTGCCCTACCACACTAAGAGGTGCCGATCAAAAATACAGGACGCATATAGGTCTTACCCATGTGGGTGGAGGAAAGAAGAGTCAGATGATCACTGCCGCATTTAACAATAGCGTGTCAGTGGCTCATCTAAGGAGTGTAGAACAAAATTCCTCTTCCGGTTGGTTGGTCTCCCTGTTGCATTTCACGTAGTTTAGATTCCGCAACGGAAACCCAGTCCCGGGTCATCATAAACTAGTCCAAGAGCCGCAAAAAATCCATCCCTGATTAGAGTGACAATGAGTCGGATAGGAATGAGAAGGCCCAGGATTGAGGTTCTCCTTGAAGGAGGGAGACAACAATCCCCACATCCTCTGTACTTCACTCTCAGATGAGAACTTACAGGCTTCCCGGAATGCGACAAATTTATCCTGACCCCCAGAAAACCTATCCAGGAGCCACTTTAGGTTCCAGTTCAGCTCTCTCTTGTAAAGAAACCTTAGACCTAAGGCCTGATAGCTCAAAAGACAGTCCCTGCAGCTGTCTCGCAATGGGATCCATGTCAAGATCCAAAAATGTGGGGCCAGTGAAAATGGCACGCTGTGAGTGTACGTGATTACGGAAAGGAACCCTGCACTGTCCCTAGGACTGGGGCACTAACTTTCCCTGCTCCAAAAGGTACCTCTGATGGTGAAGAAGTTAGGGCCACGTGCCTTACTGTTCTCCTGTTATACGCTAAGCTGTCCCACCCCCTCTCCCAGGAGGCCTGGGACAAAAATGCTAGTTTATCAACACGCACAACAAAACAGGGATAACAAAAAGCATCTAACATACAAAACACCCACCAAAGGTAGGGAGCTATATAGGGAAGGGCAGGAATGTTCAAACCAAATCGGAGTAGGAAAAAGACGAAAGCATACATCCAAAGCCAGCATACAACAATCTCCAGAAACAAAAACCATCTCCATCTCCTCACAGCAACTCCAGGGAACCAGGAAATAAACTTTCACTGGTGAGGAAGAGAAGGTCTGGACGGATTTTATAGAGAGGAAATGACCAGGTCAGGAGCAGTTGTTAAATGGAGCTGCATATTTCTAACCAGCATAGAAAGGGATGTTAACCTCTACAGCACTGAAGGAAACAAAATCCATTTAATATTGTAATGATTTTCTAACCCCAGATCTGCCCAGAGGACGTGACACACTCGTGACATATGTATAGGGAGAGACCTGTCAGTCATTGGCAGCAGATGGGGAGAAGACACTGAAGACCTTTTCGACTAGTCACCCGTGCGGCTTGGTATGGTTTTCTCTTAAATGCTGCAGCACTTCAGAGTCGAGCATCTACAGCCAGTGGATCAGGCAACATGTATGCTCTGCAAGGTCCCCTTTAAGAAGCAATTTTTTCTTAAGAACGGAGCAGATTTTTAAATTGCAGAGTTATTTCTTTTTACACAAGCACTTTGCAATTGTACTCATACAAAAACATGGAAATAACTCTTCAAGAGTTGTGTAAATACGTAATATTGTGTCTTCTATATTCTGTCGATAACACATACACTTTAATCTTAAGAATTCTGCAAAATTATTTGGTGGAATGTGTTAGCCTTTTTTGTAAAAAGAAGTGGATATCTTGTAAACCACTACAACAGTTGAAGCTAACCACTTGCCCTCAGCTGCCATGCAGCAACAGTTTTTCTTTCAGACTTTATTCTGTTATCTGGCCAGTTAAAAAAAGTAATAATTATTTTCTTAGATAACAGTTAGCAAATAATCCTCTTTAAGAGAACTAGCAAGTCATGTCTCACAATGATAAAGAATAGAAGTTACACAACTTTCCTGTTAGTTTTATTATTTAACAATGGCTCCATTTTTTTTAAGCTAAAGCTGGCCTTGTTACAAATTGATCCGAAAATGTTTGTATCACTCCCCACATTGCAAATGGAAAAACCGTCTGGTCAGATGCTCCCATAAAATATTAGAGCTGCACATTAAAATCAAGTTTTTAATACATTTCTGCTTCGGAAGAAAAACACATGCACTCTGCACAACTGTATCAAAGCCAAATATCAAAAAGTATCAAAAACAAAGCAGCTTTATTTCAAAGGTTAACATTATATATTTAATCACCTTAAGGGCACAATAGACAATACACTACATACACAATGGTTATACATATAAAATGGTCAGATATGCAAAAACAATAGTGGTAAGACAAAAGATATAAGTAGATGGATCATGTCAATTACAGGGTTGATGTTCGACCATATGAGCGCTGGGCCACGGGGGGCATGACCTGCCAGTTGGCTCCTAGCTCCTTCGCAGCATGTTACTCGACATGACCCCGCTTCCCAAGTGGACTGCATTCATAACAGAGAGAGGGACCACATGGACTTACACTAGTCTTTATTCCCTTTGGGTCACTCCCCTCTGGACTGAACCTAAATCCCCTCCTCTTGCCTCTAGTAGACGGGCCTGGAGAGGCGGTTTTGGCACCACTGGATCCGGCCAGGCTCCTGCTACGCGTTGAGACTAAACACATCTGAGCTATCAGGTTCCTATTAGCGATTCTATGTACTCCACTCCCTAGGGTGTTAGAATGGTTCAAGCCCCTGGAAGGAGTACGTCATGTTCTGGAGATCTCGGAATTATACACGCTGTTCGGCTAGGACATATAGTATCTCCATAAAGCCTTATGGAAGGTTTCTAGAATGTTCTTTGGCAGCTTCGGCACGACTCTATATTGCAAGCAAGCCTTTGTCCTGCGCTGAGCTGACTCAAGGTGTGAGATTTGTCAGTCACAGCCTTTGGAGGCTTGACCCCCCATGCTGAGCTAGGTGCCAGCTTTCTTCTTGAAGCCTGGAGAACATTGGACTTCCAGCTGAGTCCCTGCTGGACAAAGAAAAAAGGGTTTTATAATCCCAGGACAAATAGGATACAAATGATTGGCATGAAATTATATCTGCAATATTCTTCACAAATATATATACCGCATTTTGTGGATTATAAGATGCACCTAGGTTATAGAGAATAAAAATATAAAAAATATTTGAAGCAAAAAATGTCATGATGCATGCTTATAAGGCTAATGTTCTCCATCCTGATGTATATATGATCCCTATCCTGGTATATATGGCCCCCATCCTGGTATACAGTATATGATCCCCATCCTGGTAAATATGGCCCTCATTCTGGTATATATGATACCCATCCTGGTATATAGTATATGATTCACATCCTGGTATATTTGGCCCTCATCTTGGTATAGATCAGCCTCATCCTGGTATACAGTATACGATCCCCATCCTGATATGTATGGCCCCCATTCTAGTATATATGATCTTCATCTTGTTACATATGGCTCATCCTGATATATATGATCCACATCCTGGTATATGTCACCCCATACTAGTATATATAGCCCTAACCCTGGTATATATGTCCTCCCATCCTGGTATACAGTATATGATCCCCATTCTGGTATACATGGCCCCCATCCTGGTGTATATGGCTCTAATCCTTGTATATATGGCCCTCCATCCTGGTATACAATACATGATTACCTCCCTGGTATATATGGCCCCTATCCTAGTATATATGATCCCCATCCTGTTATATATGGCCATCTTGATATGCTGTATACCAGGATGGGAATCATATATATTATCCCCATCTTGGTAAATGTCACCCCATCCAGGTATATATGGCCTTAATCCTGGTATACATGTTCTCCCATCCTGGTATACAATACATGATCCCCATCCTGTTATATATGGCCCTCATCTGGGTATATATGATTCCCACCCTGGTATACAGCATGCTCAGGTGCTATCTGAGTATCTATCTTACAGTCGCAAAACATGCAGCCGCAGGGACTCAAACATTATTCGAGCATGGTCAAGATACACGGATAACACCAAAGCATGCTCAGATAACACGTTATCCAAATACGTTTGCTTATCACTACTCTGCCACTCCAGAACTCTCCAGTGCTTTATTTCCATCCATTTCTGGGTGCTTCTTGAAGTAGGATTGGGGTCATTGTCCTGCTGGAAGACCCATGACCTAGGATGCAAACTCAGCTTTCTGACACTGGGCATTACATTGCTAACCAAAATACTTTGTTAATCTTCAGATTTCAAGATGCATTGCACAGTCAAAGCACCCAGTGGCAGAGGCAGCAAAAGAACCTCAAAATTCATTTGAACCGCCACCATATTTGACTATAGGTACGGTGTTTTTCTGTTTGTAGGCCTCATTCAGTTTTCAGTAAACATTAAAATTTTGTGTTTGTTTTTTTTCAAAAAAGCCCTATCTTTGTCTCATCTGTCATACAAGATAATTTTCCAGAAGGATGTTTGGCTTACTCATGTGCAGACTAGCTTTTCTGTCTCTGTGTCAGCAGTGGGGTCCTCCTGGATTTTCTGCCATAGCGTTTCATTTATGTCGACGGATAGTTCACGCTGGCACTGATGCGCTCTGAGCCTGCAGGACAGTTTCTTTGGACCTTGATTGAGGCTGCTTATTCACCATCCAGACTATCCTACATTGCAATCTTTCATCAATTTTTCTCTGCCGTGCACACCCAGGGAGATTAGCTACAGTGCCATGGATTGTAAACTTCTTGATTATGTTGTGCACCATGGACAAAGGAACATTAAGATCTCTGAAGATCTTAGATTGTTGATATTATTCAAAAATATTGGTTCTCAAATCCTCAGACAATTCTCTTTGTTTCATTCCAGCCATTTGGTAAATTCAAAAAAGTTCATTTTTTCACTCTAACCCCTTCATGACCGGAGCTTTTTTCGGTTTTGCGTTTTCATTTTTCGCTCCCCTTCTTTCTAGAGCCATAACTTTTTAATTTTTTCATCAATATTGCCACGTGACAGATTATTTTTTGCGGGACAAGTTATACTTTTGAACGACACCATTGGTTTTACCATGTTGTGTACACGAAAACAGGAAAAAAATTCCAAGTGCGGTGAAATTGCAAAAAAAGTGCAATCCCACACTTGTTTTTTGTTTGGCTTTTTTGTTAGGTTCAATAAATGCTAAAACTGACCTGCCATTATGATTCTTCAGGCCAATACGAGTTCATTGACACCAAACATGTCTAGGTTCTTTTTCATTTAAGTGGTGAAATTTTTTTCCAAAATTTGCAAAAAAAAGCGCCATTTTCCGAGACCCGTAGAGTCTCCATTTTTTGTGATCTCGGGTTGGGTGAGGGTTTATTTTTTGCGCACTGAGCTGACGTTTTTAATGATATCACTTTTATGCAGATATGTTCTTTTGATCGCCCGTTATTGCATTTTAACCCCTTTCTGTCATTAGACGTACTATTCCGTCCATGTGGGGTGGGCCTTACTTCCCAAGGACGGAATAGTACGTCATGCAATTTAATGCGACACTGCGACTTAAGTCGCAGTGATCGCATTAAAATTCCGACGCCATCTTACCTTAGGGAAGATGGCCTCGGCATCTTGAGGTATGGTGCCGCCCCCCGATCGCTGTGATTGGCTGTTCAATTCTGAACAGCCAATCTCAGCCTTTCTCATTGAATCAGATTGGCTGAAACAGTGAGGTCCCAGGCTAGGATCGAGTACCGATGTACTCGATCCTAGGCCGGTGCCTGACAATGCCAGGCATCGGCCAAAACCCCCCGGATTAGCGCGATCGACGACCACATCGATCGCGCCAATCGCAGGGCACAGCGGCGGTGTTACCGCGGTGTGCCCTGCCTGTAACAGGCGGAGCAGCCTGCTGTGCCCTGCCTTCTGTGCCCTGCCTCCTCTGCTCTGGATCCTGCAGCTACTGATTGGCGCGATCGATGTGATCGTCGATCGCGCCAATCACAGGGCACAGCAGTGGTGTGACCGCGCTGTGCCCTGATGGTGACCTGTCGTGAGCTCCGATCATAGGTTGGTGCCTAGCAACACCGGCGTCACCAGGGCCTCCTCTGATTGGTGGGATCAATGTGATCATCGATCCCACCAATCACAGGTCACAGCAGCGGTGTGACCGCTCTGTGACCTGTCTCACCTGCCCCTGACCTGTCTGACTGCCCTGCAGGAATCCTCACACTTGGTGAGGATTCCTGCAGAGCGGTCACGCCGAGAGATCCCCTCCGGTGCTGAGACTTGTGGTGCCACAGTAGCCCGTGACACCACAAATCTTGCTAAAAAAAAAGAAAGAAAAAAGAAGACAGAAGAAAGAAGAGACTACAACCGTAAGTGTTGATACCCCGATCCCGGCCCGATCTCTATTCATCCCCCCCATCCCCCTCCACCCCCACCTTGCGCCGTATCCGTGCCCAAATTTAGCAGCCGCCAAGCGTTGATAGGTGACGCAGTTCACCGATCAACACTCGTGCTTGCTTTTTTTCACCCCCTTAGCGCCGCCGAGCGTTGATTGGTGACGCAGTTCACCTATCAACACTCGTGCTCACTTTTCTTTTTCCCATCCCCGTGCGCTCACCCAGCCGCCGCATCTAATCCGTGCCTTCCCTTTTCTTTTTTTTTTCCCATCCCCGTGCGCTCACACCCAGCCGCCGCGTCTAATCCGTGCCTTCCCTTATCTTTTTCCCATCCCCATGCGCTCACCCAGCCACCGTGTCTAATCCGTGCCTTCCCTTTTCTTTTTTTTTCCCATCCCCGTGCGCTCACCCAGCCGCCGTGTCTAATCCGTGCCTTCCCTTTTCTTTTTTCCCCATCCTTGTTCGCTCACCCAGCCGCCGCATCTAGTCCGTGCCTTCCCTTTTCTTTTTTCCCATCCCCGTGCGCTCACCCAGCCACCGCGTCTAATCCGTGCCTTCCCGGTTTTTTTCCCCCCATCCTTGTTCGCTCACCCAGCCGCTGCATCTGAACCCGTGCCTTTCTTTTCTTTTTCCACATCCCTTTGCGCGCACCCAGCCACGGCAGCCGAACTTTGATAAGTGACACGGTTCACTTATCAGAGCTCTCGTGCCTGCCGTTTTTTCACATCCCCGTTCGCACACCCAGCAGCCGCCGAACTTTGATAAGTGACGCGGTTCACTTATCAGAGCTAGGGCCTGCTGTTTTAGACTTTTCCTTTCACATGTATTTTTTTCTCCCCATTTGCTTTTTTTTCCTTTAGCTTTTTCTTTTCAGAACAGTTTGCACCAAACACTATCCCACCCCACAAGTACACATACACTGTGTTCCAAATTATTATGCACAAAGAGTTTAGGAGTGATAAGGTTAGAATTTTTTTGTTTGTCATTTAAACTCATTGATGGTGAAGTGTGTCAGGGCTCTTTATATCACTGAAAGCAATTGCAGATATCTGTGCAAATTAGTTTGGCAGGTGTGTCCAAATAAAGGCAAGACTACTTAAGAAGGCTGTTCCACATTATTAAGCAGCCTACATTTTTTGCCAAAATGGGAAAGAAAAAGGATGTGTCGGCTGCAACATATTGTGGAGTATTTAGGTCAAGGCATGACTACAATCAACATTGCCAAGACACTTCATCATGATCATCGCACAATCAAGAAGTATGTAACTGATTCCCAGCACACACGTGTGTGTGCTGATAAGGAAAAATTGAGGACTCTTTCCAACAGGCAACTGCGTAAGGTTAAAAGAGCAGCTGCAAAAATGCCTTGTCATAGCAGCAGACAAGTTTTTGAAGCTGCTGGTGCCTCTAATGTCCCCAGAACAACAAGATGCAGGGTCCTTCAGAGGTTTGCAGCTGTGCGTAAGCCATCCTGTTGACCACCTCTATCCACTGCACACAAGCAGAAACGGCTCCAGTGGGCCAAACGATACATGAAGACTGACTTCCAAACTGTTTTGTTCACCGATGAGTGCCTTGCAACGCTCGATGGTCCAGATGGATGGAGTGGAGGATGGCTGGTTGATGGACACCCCATGAAAACACGGCTAAGGCGCCAACAAGGAGGAGGTGGAGTAATGTTTTGGGCTGGAATCATGGGGAGAGAGATTGTCGGCCCCTTTATGATCCCTGAAGGGGTAAAGATGAACTCCATAATCTATGTGGAGTTTCTAAAACAACACTTACTGCCATGGTTCAAGAGGAAGAGCCGTGCTTTCCGCAGCAAGATCATTTTCATGCATGATAATGCACCGTCTCATGCTGCAAAAAACACATCTGCATCTCTGGCTGCTATGGGCATAAAAGAGGACAAACTTATGGTGTGGCCACCATCTTCCCCTGACCTCAACCCCATTGAGAACCTCTGGAGCATCATCAAAAGGAGTGTTTATGATGGCGGGAGGCAGGTCACATCTAAGCAACAGCTTTGGAAGGGTATTCTGTCCACATGCAAAACAATTGAAGCAGAAACCATCCAAAAACTGACAAATTCAATGGATGAGACATTTCAGAAGCTTCTTTCGAACAAGGGGTCCTATGTGCAAATGTAACATCACCTAGAATAAAGTTTACACTTGAAAACTGTTTGATTTCATTTTGTAATAAGCTGATAATGCTTATAACTTCGCAATTGACCATTTTTTTGTTCAAAATAAAAAAAAAAAGTTGAAAACTCTGCTGTGCATAATAATTTGGAACATGCATTTTGAGTGTTTATATTTTTTTAAAAAGATACTGTTTTCATAGGCAGTTTGTTCCAAAACATTGCAATTATACTAGAATAGTAGATGACTAGAAAATAACAATGACTGCAATTCAGATAGGTAATTTAGAGAAAATATGAGGAAATATTATTTGCATAATAATTTGGAACACAGTGTAGTTACCAATAAAGTACACCCAAGCACCATACTCACAAAAAAATGTCCCACTCGTCCCAACAGCGCTATTCAGCGGAGGCATATTCTTTCCTTGCCTCCGACACTGATAGCGAGGGAGAGGATCGCACTTTTCTTTATATTTCTGATTCTTCCTCATCCTCTTCCCACTCCTCATCTTCCTCCTCCGGCCCTGCAGAACCACCACGCAGACGTCGCAGGACAGAAGCAGTGCCCATCATTCATGAAGATGAACCAGCGCGCCCCTCTTCGGACCCCGTATGGACCTCGCCCCCCGAAAATTACGAGCCACTGATTCCTGATTTTGTGGCAGAATCAGGAATCAGGTTTGACACCACCAGCCTCACAGAAATAGACTTTTTAAAAGTCTTTTTCTCTGAGGATTTTGTTAACCTCATGGTGGAGCAAACTAATTTGTATGCTCGTCAATTTTTGGAGCAAAACACCAGTTCATCATATTCTAACTGGTCTCCTGTAGACGCAGTTGAAATGATGCAGTTTTGGGGCCTGATCCTTCATATGGGGCTCCTGAAGAAGCCAGAAATTCGGCAATATTGGAGTGTTGATATCTTATACAACACTGTCACGGGAGACCTAGGTAGGAAATAGCTAATAACCCGGGCCCCTGCGATTTCCCTCAGACTAGGGAAACCCTGACTGACCCTCTCCCAGAGTTTACACTGATGGTGTGCATGTCTGGGCCTCAACCCTCGCCCTATCTCCTGTTTCAACCCTAGGCTGAAACCACCACCCCCCCACCAGTGAAGAGACCACACACCAATACCCACAGTTAGCACAGACAAGGATAACGGAAAAATAAGCACCACGCCGCAGTCACTCAGGAATACACTATAAATGCAAAGGGCAAAACAAATACAAATATGGGAAGGAGAAAATAAGACAAAGGGAAATACACCACCACCATACTCCAACTACTTAGCTCACCACTCCAGACCGAGATAACCACGCACAAGACAGAAGCTATAATCGGCGACGCCCAATGTTCAGGAGAACTATTTAAAGGCAGTGGGCATGGCCCAGCTTCCAATCCGAGCACCAGGTAAATTAACCCCGGACCAGCTAGATAAAATCTAGCTGACGCCAATGAGCGCATAGTAGACAAAAGCGGAATTACCGCTGACTGTCGGATGACCTGGTCTGAACAGCTAAAGAAAAAACCTAGCACTCAACTTATGCTTGTGTGATATTTTATTGTAGTACCCAATAAACGTTTCGGTCCACCATACGGACCTTCCTCAGTTACGTACTCAACTGAAACTTGGGCATAGGAGACAGTGTAGTCTCAGGGCACATGCAAATTCAGCGTCTTATATATGCGCTGGACTGGAGTAAATACTGGTAGAGACCTAGAGTGATGTGCCGATGTCAGACGCGGTGTCCACCGCTGGTCCAGACTACACTGTCTCCTATGCCCAAGTTTCAGTTGAGTACGTAACTGAGGAAGGTCCGTATGGTGGACCGAAACGTTTATTGGGTACTACAATAAAATATCACACAAGCATACCGTATATACTCGAGTATAAGCCGAGATTTTCAGCCCAAATTTCTGGGCTGAAAGTGCCCCTCTCGGCTTATACTCGAGTCATGATCGGTGGTGGGGTCGGCGGGTGAGCACTGTCATATACTCACCTAGTCCCGGCGTTCCTGTCGCTCCCCCTGCCTGTCACACTGTCTTCGGTGCCGCAGCCTCTTCCCCTGAGCGGTCACGTGGGACCGCTCATTAGAGAAATGAATAGGCGGCTCCACCTCCCATAGGGGCGGAGCCGCCTATTCATTTCTCTAATGAAGCGGTGCCGGTGACCGCTGATAGAGAAAGAGGCTGCGGCACCGAAGACCAGCTGTCCGGGGGAAGGAGCGGGACGCCGGGAGCAGGTAAGTATCGCATATTCACCTGTCCTCGTTCCACACGCCGGGCGTCGCGAAATCTTCCCGGCGTCTCTCTGCACTGACTGTTCAGGCAGAGGGCGCGATGACGCATATAGTGTGCGCGCCGCCCTCTGCCTGATCAGTCAGTGCGGAGAGACGCCGGGAAGATGGCGCCGAGGAGCTGCAAGCAAGACAGGTGAGTATGTTTTTTTTTTTTTTTTTATTGCAGCAGCAGCAACAGCTATGGGGCAATAATGGACGGTGCAGAGCACTATATGGCACAGCTATGGGGCAATGGTGCAGAGCACTATATGGCACAGCTATGGGGCAACGGTGCAGAGCACTATATGGCACAGCTATGGGGCAACGGTGCAGAGCACTATATGGCACAGCTATGGGGCAACGGTGCAGAGCACTATATGGCACAGCTATGGGGCAATAATGGACGGTGCAGAGCACTATATGGCACAGCTATCTATGGGGCAATGGTGCAGAGCACTATATGGCACAGCTATGGGGCAATGGTGCAGAGCACTATATGGCACAGCTATGGGGCAATGGTGCAGAGCACTATATGGCACAGCTATGGGGCAACGGTGCAGAGCACTATATATATGGCACAGCTATGGGGCAACGGTGCAGAGCACTATATATATGGCACAGCTATGGGGCAACGGTGCAGAGCACTATATATATGGCACAGCTATGGGGCAACGGTGCAGAGCATTGTATATATGGCACAGCTATGGGGCAACGGTGCAGAGCATTGTATATATGGCACAGCTTTATGTGGAGTATCTATGGGGCAATGGTGCAGAGCATTGTATATATGGCACAGCTTTATGTGGAGCATCTATGGGGCCATAATGAATGGTGCAGAGCATTATATGTGGCACAGCTTTATGTGGAGCATCTATGGGGCCATAATGAACGGTATGGAGTATCTATTTTTAATTTTGAAATTCACCGGTACCTGCTGCATTTTCCACCCTAGGCTTATACTCGAGTCAATAAGTTTTCCCAGTTTTTTGTGGCAAAATTAGGGGGGTTGGCTTATACTCGGGTCGGCTTATACTCGAGTATATACGGTAAGTTGAGTGCTAGGTTTTTTCTTTATTTGGATAAAGGTGTGGGAACCTACCTTAGCACCATTGATCAGTAGTGCACATGCTATTTATCACTTGTCTGAACAGCGTCCGACATGACAGTACCCTGCCTTCTACGAGGGACCCTAGGGCCCTCACGGCTTATAGGACCCGGCTTGTCCGGATGGCGGCAGTGAAACAACCTGACCAGCCGATCCGCATGAACATCCGAGGCTGGTACCCAGGACCTCTCCTCAGGCCCATAATCACGCCAGTGTACCAAGTACTGTAAAGTGCGGCTCACTACACGAGAGTCAACCACCTTGGAGACTTCAAATTACAAATTACCATCCACCAAGACTGGAGAAGGCATTGGTGTCGCGTCCACAAGACCCACAACCTTCTTTAACAATGATCTGTGGAACACGTTGTGTATTTTATACACCGTAGGAAGCTCCAACCGGTACGCTACTGGGTTAATGACAGCAGCGACCCTAAATGGACCAATAAACCGTGGACCCAATTTAAGGGATGGTATTTTGAGTCTTATGTTTTTTGTGGATAACCACACCCAGTCATCCACACTCAGGTCCGGACCTGGCACACGCCTACTGTCAGCCACACGTTTGTACCTAGCACCCACACTCAACAGGCGCTGTTTAACTCTCCTCCAGACTGATGATAATTGTGCTGCTAACTGGTCTTCCTCCGGGACGCCGGAAGAGCCCCCCTGACTCAAAGTACAAAATTGAGGATGAAGCCCGTAAACACAAAAAAATGGAGACTCCCCAGATGACTCCTGGCGGTGATTATTGATGGCAAACTCAGCCAAAGGAAGGAACTTCGACCACTCCTCCTGGTTATCCGAAACAAAGCAGCGTAAGTACTGTTCCAAATTTTGGTTCATACGCTCGGTCTGACCATTTGACTGAGGATGAAACGCCGAAGAATAAGACAACTTGATCCCCAGCCCTGAACAAAATGCTTTCAAAAAAATTTTGCCACAAACTGAGACCCCCTATCAGAAACGATGTCAGACGGAACCCCATGAAGTCTGACCACCTCCTGCACAAATACCTGAGCCAGAGTCTTAGCGTTAGGCAACGAAGGCAAAGACACAAAGTGCGACATTTTTGAGAACCGATCAACAATCACCAAGATGACCATGTTCCCAGCTGAGGAGGGCAAGTCAGTGATAAAATCCATGGAGATTTCCGTCCATGGCTTACTAGGTACCTCGAGAGGAAGTAGAGTGCCAACAGGACGGGAGCGGGGCGTCTTAGTCCTAGCGCACGTGGTGCAAGCTGACACGTATGAGACCACGTCCAGTCGGATCTTGGGCCACCAAAACCGACGTGACACCAACTCCAAGGTACCCCTAACCCCTGGATGGCCAGCCAGGACAGCATCATGATGCTCCGCCAAAACCTTTAAGCGGAGATGAAGCGGTACAAACGTTTTGTTGATGGGAAGCTCAGATGGTACCTCCTCCTGGGCCTCGGCAATCTCAGCCTCAACCTCGGTAGTGAGAGCCGAAACCACAACACCCTTTTGGAGGATGGGTACTGGATCTTCCCGAGGCTCTCCTCCCGGAAAACACCTGGACAAAGCATCCGCCTTAGTGTTTTTAGAACCAGGTCTGTAAGTGACAACAAAGTTGAACCGCGTGAAAAACAATGCCCAGCGAGCCTGCCTGGGAGACAGACGATTGGCAGACTCCAAATAAAGCAAATTCTTATGGTCGGTAATAACAGTAACCTGATGAACCGACCCCTCCAAGAAGTGTCGCCATTCCTCAAAGGCCAATTTGATTGCCAACAACTCTCTGTTGCCAATATCGTAGTTACGTTCGGCGGGCGACAGTTTCTTGGAAAAATAGGCACATGGACGCAAACCGCTCAAGGATGAGCCTTGTGATAGCACCGCCCCCACACCAACCTCAGATGCATCGACTTCTACAACAAAAGGTTTCGATACATCTGGCTGCACAAGAATGGGAGCCAAAACAAACCTGTTCTTAAGAGATTCAAATGCGCACACAGCAGCCTCAGGCCAAACGGAGAAATTGGTACCCTTTTTAGTCATGTCAGTTAGCGGTTTAGCAATGATAGAAAAATCCTTGATAAACTTCCTATAGTAGTTAGAAAACCCAAGGAACCGCTGAAGTGCTTTTAGGTTATCAGGCCGTTCCCAATGCAACACCGCTTGCACCTTAGCGGCGTCCATTTTAAAACCAGAAGCAGACACAATATAGCCCAAGAAAGGCAACTCCTGTACCGAAAATACACATTTCTCCAGTTTTGCATATAGCTTATTCTCTCTGAGAAGCTGTAACACCTGCCTGACATGATCTAAATGAGTATCACGGTCGCAAGAATATATGAGGATGTCATCTAGGTACACAATAACGAATTTCCCCAAAACATGCGAGAACACATCATTTATGAAATGTTGAAACACTGCAGGTGCGTTTGTCAACCCAAATGGCATCACCAAATTTTCAAAATGACCCTCAGGGGTATTAAAAGCCGTCTTCCACTCATCACCTTGACGGACTCTTATGAGGTTGTACGCCCCCCTGAGGTCAAGCTTGGTAAACCACTTAGCACCTGCCACCTGGTTGAACAAATCCGGTATCAATGGCATAGGATATGGATCACGAACCGTAATCTGGTTTAACTCCCTGAAATCCAGACACGGCCGTAGTCCACCATCTTTCTTCTTAACGAAGAAGAACCCTGCTGCCACTGGTGAGGATGAAGGCCTGATGTGCCCTTTGCTCAAACTTTCAGCAATGTAATCCTTTAGCGCTTGTCTCTCCGGACCAGAGATGTTAAACATCCTTGCTTTAGGCAATTTGGCCCCTGGTTTAAACCTGATAGTACAGTCATAGGAGCGATGTGGTGGCAACTCTGAACAACCCTTCTCAGAGAACACATCGACAAAATCCAGAAGTGACTCGGGAACGCTTGAAGTCACAGCAGAAACACATGTGGCCAAGCAATTCTCGTGATAGAAATCACTCCACTGAATTATGTCCTGAGTTTTCCAGTCAATAACCGGGTTGTGTGTAGACAACCATGGAAAACCCAGAACCAATTGTGCCGGAAGACTCTTGAGCACCTTACATGTAACCTGCTCGAAATGAAGAACCCCAATGTGGAGTTTAACCTCAGCCACAAACTCAGTAATCTTCCCCTGTGGGAGAGCAGCAGAATTGATGGTGACCACGCGGATAGGATGAGGCAGTTTTTCGATCCTAGAACCAGCAGTGCGCGCAAACTCCTCATCAATGAGATTTGTGGCAGAACCACTATCCACAAAAACAGTGATTGGCAGCTCTCTGCCAGCGACAACAACTTTGGCAGGGAGCATGCACTGAGAAACCATCATGGAGGATATACATAAGCTCAGATTGGACTCCTCCACACCCTCTGAGCTTAGAAGTTTTCCGCTGTTGCGTTTTTCTTTGACAGCAGAGGACAGAAATTAGAAAAATGACCAGTTTTACCGCAGTAAAAACAGGCTCCCTGCTTCCTGAGTACAGGGGCTCGATGCTTAACATGTGATACCCCTGCAATTTGCAAAGGGTCCGTGGGCTCACCTGCAGCAACCTCACTTGAACCTAAACCTTCTCCCACAGGCGGCGTCTCATGATCCCCCTGATGCCAACGGCGATCAATGCGGACAACAAGACTCGTACAGGAATCTAGTGAAGCAGGTGTCTCGTACATCAGGAGGGCTTTTTTAACCCTATCAGAAACTCCATGAATAAAGTGACTCCGCAGCGCGGGATCATTCCACTGTGTGTCGACTGCCCAGCGGTGAAATTCAGAACAGTAATCCTCTGCAACACGCTCCCCCTGGCGAATAGTGCGTATCTTAGATTCTGCTAGAGCCATTCTGTCCGGATCGTCGTAAATGTGTCCTAGAGCAGAAAAAAAACTCTCCACTGAGTTAAATGTAGCAGAATCAGACGGCAAAGAAAACGCCCATGCTTGGGGATCCCCGCTTAATAATGACAACACCAGGCCCACACGCTGTGCCTCATTACCGGAGATCGGGCGCATACGGAAATACAGTTTGCAAGCTTCACGAAAAGAAACAAATTTACTGCGTTCCCCAGCAAACTTTTCAGGCAAAGGAAACTTAGGCTCAGCAATTTTACCTGTAACTCCGGCTTGCACATTAGATACTGCTAGTCCCTGTTGCTGCACTGCCCCCCTCAACTCAGTGACCTGTAGGGACAGCGCCTCCAACTGGCGGGTTATGGAAATCATGGGATCCATGGAAATAATGTTGGCCGATTATAATGTCACGGGAGACCTAGGTAGGAAAGAGCTAATAACCCGGGCCCCTGCGATTTCCCTCAGACTAGGGAAACCCTGACTGACCCTCTCCCAGAGTTTACACTGATGGTGTGCATGTCTGGGCCTCAACCCTCGCCCTATCTCCTGTTTCAACCCTAGGCTGAAACCACCACCCCCCCACCAGTGAAGAGACCACACTCCAATACCCACAGTTAGCACAGACAAGGATAACGGAAAAATAAGCACCACGCTGCAGTCACTCAGGAATACACTATAAATGCAAAGGGCAAAACAAATACAAATATGGGAAGGAGAAAATAAGACAAAGGGAAATACACCACCAGCAACGATACTCCAACTACTTAGCTCACCACTCCAGACCGAGATAACCACGCACAAGACAGAAGCTATAATCGGCGACGCCCAATGTTCAGAAGAACTATTTAAAGGCAGTGGGCATGGCCCAGCTTCCAATCCGAGCACCAGGTAAATTAACCCCGGACCAGCTAGATAAAATCTAGCCTACGCCAATGAGCGCATAGTGGACAAAAGCGGAATTACCGCTGTCTGTCAGACGACCTGGTCTGAACAGCGTCCGACATGACAAATACTCCAGTGTTCCGAATGGTCATGGTCCGGACGTGTTTTGAGGCCATCCATAAGTTCCTGCATTATTCCGATAATGCACAGTGTCCCGCGCGAGGTGACCCCAACTTTGACCGTCTGTTCAAAGTTCGACCTGTCATCGAACACTTCAACAAAAAATTTGGTAAAGTGTACGTGCCCAAAAGGAACATCTGCGTGGATGAGTCCTTGGTTCATTTTAAGGGACGGCTCGGATTCCGTCAATACCTACCCAGCAAGAGGGCCAGGTACGGAATCAAACTCTACAAGCTGTGTGAGAGTACCTCAGGGTACACCTACAGCTTTAGAGTCTACGAAGGGAAGGACACCAGGACTGAACCCTCTGAGTGTCCCCCTGTCCTGGGAGTGAGTGGGAAAATTGTGTGGGATTTGGTGCACCCACTGCTGGATAAAGGTTATCACCTCTACACCGATAACATTTATTCCAGCATCCCACTCTACAAATCCCTCTCTGCGCAAGGTACTGTCCACAAAAATCAGAGAGGCCTCCCGAAAACGCTACTTGGGCAGATGCTCAGAAGGGGTGACAGCAGAGCCCAATGTAGCGACCACCTGCTGGTGGTCAAGTACAAGGACAAGAGGGATGTCCTTCTCTTGACCACCATACACGGTGATGGCAGTGCCCTCAGCACTGTACGGGGTACCTCTACACAGGTCAGCAAACCTGACTGTGTACTGGGGTATAACAAAAACATGGGGGGCATTGATCTCTCTGATCAACTCCTCCAACCGTACAGTGCTTTGAGAAAGGCCAAGGTGTGGTACAAAAAGCTGTCCGTGTACATTGTACAAATGGCAATGCTCAACGCTTTCCTGCTGTCACGATGTGCACGCCACACCAATATGTAGTACCTTCAGTTCCAGGAGGAAGTGGTTAAGGCCCTGATATTTGGCACGAGGGAAGGCGCGGGCCCCAGTACTTCCGGAACTGATGGTGCTCGTATCGTACCAGGTCAGCATTTCCGGGGGGAGGTCCCGCAAACTGGAAAAAAAGATAAGTCGCAAAAAAGGTGCCGAGTGTGTTACAAAAGGGGAATACGCAAGGACACCATTTATCAATGCGACACCTGCCCCGAAAAACCTGGCCTGAGTATGAAGGATTGCTTCAAATTGTACCACACCTCCATGCACTACTAATTTACTTTACAGGAAACCGTACATTAGTTCCAAAAGGGGGCACATCTAGATAAGTTCCTTGGGGGTCTAGGTTCCAAAGTGATGTCACTTGTGTTTTTTTTTTTACTGTTTAGGCACATGAGGGGCTCTGCAAATGGAACATGACGCCTGCAGACCATTCCATCAAAGTCTGCTTTCCAAAACGTCACCACTTCCCTTCCGAGCCCCGAAGTGTGCCCAAAAAGTATTTTTTCCCACATGTGGGGTATCAGCGTACTCAGGACAAATTGGACAACAACTTTTGGGGTCCAATTTCTCCTGTTACCCTTGGGAAAATTAAAAATTGGGGACTAAAAGATCATTTTTGTGGGAAAAAATAGGATTTTTTATTTTCACGCCCGGGCGTTATAAATTTAAGTGAAACACTTGGGGGTTCAAAATTCTCACCACACACCTACAGTGGGGCAAAAAAGTATTTAGTCAGTCAGCAGTAGTGCAAGTTCCACCACTTAAAAAGATGAGAGGCGTCTGTAATTTACATCATAGGTAGACCTCAACTATGGGAGACAAACTGAGAAAAAAAAATCCAGAAAATCACATTGTCTGTTTTTTTATCATTTTATTTGCATATTCTGGTGGAAAATAAGTATTTGGTCACAAACAAAATTTAATCTCAATACTTTGTAATACATCCTTTGTTGGCAATGACAGAGGTCAAACGTTTTCTGTAAGTCTTCACAAGGTTGCCACACACTGTTGTTGGTATGTTGGCCCATTCCTCCATGCAGATCTCCTCTAGAGCAGTGATGTTTTTGGCTTTTCGCTTGGCAACACGGACTTTCAACTCCCTCCAAAGGTTTTCTATAGGGTTGAGATCTGGAGACTGGCTAGGCCACTCCAGGACCTTGAAATGCTTCTTACGAAGCCACTCCTTCGTTGCCCTGGCGGTGTGCTTTGGATCATTGTCATGTTGAAAGACCCAGCCATGTTTCATCTTCAATGCCCTTGCTGATGGAAGGAGGTTTGCACTAAAAATCTCACGATACATGGCCCCATTCATTCTTTCATGTACCCGGATCAGTCGTCCTGGCCCCTTTGCAGAGAAACAGCCCCAAAGCATGATGTTTCCACCACCATGCTTTACAGTAGGTATGGTGTTTGATGGATGCAACTCAGTATTCTTTTTCCTCCAAACACGACAAGTTGTGTTTCTACCAAACAGTTCCAGTTTGGTTTCATCAGACCATAGGACATTCTCCCAAAACTCCTCTGGATCATCCAAATGCTCTCTAGCAAACTTCAGACTGGCCCGGACATGTACTGGCTTAAGCAGTGGGACACAACTGGCACTGCAGGATCTGAGTCCATGGTGGCGTAGTGTGTTACTTATGGTAGGCCTTGTTACATTGGTCCCAGCTCTCTGCAGTTCATTCACTAGGTCCCCCCGCGTGGTTCTGGGATTTTTGCTCACCGTTCTTGTGATCATTCTGACCCCACGGGGTGGGATTTTGCGTGGAGCCCCAGATCGAGGGAAATTATCAGTGGTCTTGAATGTCTTCCATTTTCTAATTATTGCTCCCACTGTTGATTTCTTCACTCCAAGCTGGTTGGCTATTGCAGATTCAGTCTTCCCAGCCTGGTGCAGGGCTACAATTTTGTTTCTGGTGTCCTTTGACAGCTCTTTGGTCTTCACCATAGTGGAGTTTGGAGTCAGACTGTTTGAGGGTGTGCACAGGTGTCTTTTTATACTGATAACAAGTTTAAACAGGTGCCATTACTACAGGTAATGAGTGGAGGAAAGAAGAGACTCTTAAAGAAGTTACAGGTCTGTGAGAGCCAGAAATCTTGATTATTTGTTTCTGACCAAATACTTATTTTCCACCAGAATATGCAAATAAAATGATAAAAAAACAGACAATGTGATTTTCTGGATTTTTTTTTCTCAGTTTGTCTCCCATAGTTGAGGTCTACCTATGATGTAAATTACAGACGCCTCTCATCTTTTTAAGTGGTGGAACTTGCACTATTGCTGTCTGACTAAATACTTTTTTGCCCCACTGTAGATAAGTTCCCAATTAGGTCTAGTTTCCAAAATGGGGTAACTTGTGGGGGATTTCTACTGTTCAGGCACATCAGGGGCTCTGCAAACGGAACATGACGCCCGCAGACCATTCCATCAAAGTCTGCTTTTCAAGACGTCACTACTTCCCTTCCGAGCCCCGAAGTGTACCCAAACAGTAGTTTTCTTCCACATGTGGTGTATCAGCGTACTCAGGACAAATTGGACAACAACTTTTGGGGTCCAATTTCTCCTGTTAACCTTGGGAAAATTAAAAATTGGGGACTAAAAGATCATTTTTGTGGGAAAAAATAGGATTTTTTATTTTCATGCCCGGGCATTATAAACTTCTGTGAAGCACTTGGGGGATAAAAGTGCTCACGACACATCTAGATAAGCTCCTTAGGGGGTCTACTTTCCAAAATGGGGTCACTTGTGGGGGGTTTCTACTGTTTAGGCACATCAGGGGCTCTGCAAACGGAACATGACACCCGCATACCATTCCATCAAAGTCTGGTTTTCAGAACGTCACTACTTCCCTTCCGAGCCCCAAAGTGTACCTAAACAGTAGTTTTCTCCCACATGTGGGGTATCAGTCTACTCAGGACAAATTGGACAACAACTTTTGGGGTTCAATTTCTCCTGTTACCCTTGGGAAAATTAAAAATTGGGGACTAAAAGATCATTTTTGTGGGAAAAAAATAGCATTTTTTATTTTCACGCCCGGGCATTATAAACTTCTTTGAAGCACTTCGGGGATAAAAGTGCTCACGACACATCTAGATAAGTTCCTTAGGGGGTCTAGTTTCCAAAATTGTCAGGGGTTTCCACTGTTTAGGCACATTAGGGGCTCGCTAAACGCGACATGGCGTCTGATCTCAATTCCAGCTAATTTTAGCTTGAAAAAGTCAAACGGTGCTCCTTCCCTTCTGAGCCCTGCCATGCGCCTAAACAGTGGATCCCCCCCACATATGGGGTATCGGCGTACTCAGAACAAATTGGACTACAACTTTTGTGGTCCAATTTCTTCTGTTACCCTTGTGAAAATAAAAAATTGGGGACTAAACGATCATACAAATAATTATACAAATATCACTGGCGCTCACCACTAGTGTCCACTAGACAAGTGGGAATGGACCATGGAATTTCCCAGCTGCTGGTATCCCCAGAAAGTGCCACTTCTGTAAAAAACTAGTACATGTAACAACTGATACTGCGCTTGGGTGATTAAAAAAGGACTGACCCTAACTGCAGGAGTACAACCAAAACGTGAGTATGTGCAGCAATAGATGACAAAGGTGACCCACTGCGCGTTGTAATAAGCCAAATTAACAACTACTATTTATGCTGCCAGCCTGCTTGCTCATTAGTATATGTCCCGTGCATATAGGTATACATATACTCCAGCAAAAGTAAAAGTAACCATAAAGTGCCCGTAACTGATAGATTTATCACACTTATGTGCTGAAATGCCCTTAGGCAACAACGACTCTTACTATGTGGAACAGAAAAATCAAATCACTGCACTCATCATAGTTCAAGTCAAGTTTTGCTGAAGTGAATATTTTTATTGAAGGTGAACACGAAGAAATAAGGCAACAAAGAATTTTTTACTATGTGGAAGTGTAGTCAGCAGGATGATATCTGTTGTGCTGGACTTCCACCACACTGCTCGTGGTGGGTACCGGGAGTGGTGTGCGGTATCTCACCGCTATGAGCGGCAGATGCGCGGGCACGGTAACCTGCGGGCGGTAGCTGTAAGGTGGGCGCACATCTGCTGGTGCCGCCTTGACGAGTGCGGAGTGTCGCTACTCAGTGCAGGGCCAGGGAACGTCCCGGCCGGAGGCGTCCCTGATTACACTGCGAAAAAAATGGCCGCCGCTGACAAGCAGCGTGTGACGTCACAGACCTACGGAGCCTTGCTAGGACAAAAAGGCTAACCGACGCGTTTCGAAGGGTAAACGCCCTTCTTCATCAGGGTTGAAGCCCTGTCTAGGAGCTCCTCTTTTATATGTACCTACACTCCACCAATAAACCTGCCCCCTAAATCTCTCAGTCCCGCCCCACCTGACTTGACCTATATTGCACCGGGACACCAGCCTGTTGCCACACCACCCAGGACGATATCCTATAGTATCAGAAATATCCTAGAATGCATGACTGATGTCAAATGTTATTCAACACCCTGCACGATACTTCTAGCTGCGGACTATATTAAAAACTATGTGTGCCACCTTAAAATTATTATTTAACACATATTTTTGCTACAAACAACAAATATATATAAAAAATGTATGAAAAATATATAAAAAATGTATAAGAACAACCACCTTTATTGTTTAAAAATACTTAAAATCATAAGATCTCCATGGAACTATCCATGGACTGTGACACTCAAAATTGGTAATATACTAAGAAACTACCACTAAACTTTTTAATAAGTTGATCCCGGTCACTCATTTACAATAGACGTTAAAAACCCAAACATGTCAAAAATTGGACACGGACCCCCACATATACTAATTAAAAGGCAGGTAGTTCAAATTCATGATTCAGGCCTTTGGGGGTGAGGCAATCTAGCCTGAATATCCATTCAGACTCAATTTTAGACATCTGTTTCAAGAAGTTGCCCCCCCTCGGGTTTTGTCGGACCTTCTGTATCCCGCAGAATTGTACATCCTTAATGCTCCTATTATGTTTCTCTTTAAAGTGACGGGATAGGGGATGACCCAGGAACCCTTTCTGGATATTTCTCAAATGCTCCTTGATTCGTACCGTTAATTTCCTTTTAGTCCTACCCACATACAGTTTTCTACATGGGCATTGGATCAAATAAATTATTCCTGCTGAGAAACATGTAATCCTATCCTGAATCTTGAATATCTCAGTATCGTCAGAATTCCTGAATGAAACTTGACACGTTTTTTTGAAAGCTGTATGGGTACAGCAAAAACACCCCCCACACGGTGTAAAACCCGTGTTAAAATTGGGTTGCTGGCTACGCACTACATCCTGCTTACTGCAGGCCAGTTTCGTTGTAGGGGCTAGAAGATTATTTAACGTCTGGGCTCTCCTATACACAAACCTGGGAAATGATGGTAAATGCTCCCCTATGATCCTATCCCTCTGGAGGATTGCCCAATGTTTCCGAATGATCCTCTGAAATTGCTTGTATCCTGCATGAAACTGTGTTACAATTGGCAGTTGTTTAATTTGTTCTGGGATAGTTTCCGTTCGTTGAATGTCGGATCTAGGTCTGTGTACCAGGGTATTCCTGGGTATAGCCCTTGCATCATTTGCTGCCTGTTCAACTAATGGCAGAGCATAGCCCTTCTCCAGGAACTGTTGTGTAAGATGTTCAGATTCATGATCAAAATCACTAATATTGGTGCAATTGCGCCGAATCCTGGTGAATTGTCCCTTAGGGATATTCGTGAGCCACACTGGCAAGTGGCAGCTGGTGGTGTGAATAAAACTGTTTGAATCTACTTCCTTGCGGTAACACTTTGTATGCAGGTGGCCCCCTTCTGTAAAGATGTTTAGGTTCAGGAAGTTGATGGTGCTATCACTTACAGTGGGTGTAAACTCAAGGCCAAAGTTGTTGGTGTTTAGGCCAAGGATAAATGAGTCTAAATCAACCCTGGAACCCTCCCAGATGAGTATGACGTCGTCGATAAAACGACGCCACAGTACCACCCCCGTGCGTAATAGGCCGTTTTCGTAGATCGCTGACTCCTCCCACTTGGCTACATATATATTTGCAAAAGAAGGGGCAAAACGCGTCCCCATTGCCGTGCCCCATTGTTGTAGGAAAAAACGGCCCTCATACATGAAATAGTTGTGCTTGGTAATAAACATTATGCACTCCTGTATGTACTCAATTTGACTTGTGGAGTATGTCCCTAATTTTTGCAGAAAATACCCAGACGCCTGGCATCCCATGTCCTGATTGATAACAGTGTACAGAGATTTTATATCCAAAGTTTCCAGAAGGTATTTGGGATTCCACTTGATTGTTTCTAGGATCTCCAAAGTATGACCCGTATCCTTTAAGTATGCCGGAATTAAGGGCATACATTTCTGTAAGTGGGTGTCCACGTATCGAGATAAATTTGCCGTGAGGCTGCCAATGCCTGAAATGATAGGCCTCCCTGGGGGGTCCATCAGGTTCTTATGCACCTTGGGTATATGATAAAAGAAGGCCATTCTGATGTCTGTCACGTCCCCCGCCGGCATCCACAGGGTTAAAACTGCTTTCGGCAAGAGCGCTGCTAATATGCAGCGCTGCTGCCGAGAGCTTCCCTGCACTGAATGTGTCTGCGCCGGCAGTAACAGCGGTGACGTCACCGCTGTGCTCTGCTTTATGGCCGGCGCTGACACAGTCAGTGCAGGGAAGCTCTCGGCAGCAGCGCGTGCATATTAGCAGCGCTCTTGCCGAAAGCAGTTTTAACCCTGTGGATGCCGGGGGACGTGACAGACATCAGAATGTGCGTATGTACTGTTTTTTTTTTACTTTTACAATGGTAACCAGGGTAAATATCGGGTTACTAAGCGCGGCCCTGTGCTTAGTAACCGATATTTACCCTGGTTACAAGTGAACACATCGCTGGATCAGCGTCACACACTCCGATCCAGCGATGACGGCGGGTGATCAGCGACCAAAAAAAGGTCCTGATCATTCCCATCGACCAACGATCTCCCAGCAGGGGCCTGATTGTTGGTCGCTGTCACACATAACGAGATCGTTAGCGGGATCGTTGCTACGTCACCATTAGTCTATGCAGGATACTATCTGCTAGTTCCTGAATGCTATCTGTGATGGCACATGTTTGTAGTTTCTCAAATATTTCCGTAATTTGGAGGCTCGTTCGCTTAAGATTAGCCAAGCGTTTATCTATAATAAACTGCAATGCTGTTACAGAAAAATTTCTAAACATGTCATCCCATTCTGCTTTAATACTGGGATCACCAAAATCTCCTGCAAGCGTTTTGTAGATTACCAGGCCTTTTGGAATTACTCGGGCTTGCAAATACTTTTCCAGAGATGCTACCTCCCACATATCCCTCATCTCTGTAAATAATAATCTCTCCAAATCCTTGAGAAGTCTAGTTGTTACAACTGATTCTGGCAATACAGGAGACCTGAAGGAAAAACGTTCCTTCATGACGGTAAAACGATATTCCATATTTTCGCGTAGAGCATTGATTGCCATTGTGGGGCTGCCAAGTGAAAAAAGGCACAAAAAATAATACAATTATACAAATATCACTGGCGCTCACCACTAGTGTCCACTAGACAAGTGGGAATGGACCATGGAATTTCCCAGCTGCTGGTATCCCCAGAAAAAGTGCCACTTCTGTAAAAAACTAGTACATGTAACAACTGATACCGCGCTTGGGTGATTAAAAAAGGATTGACCCTAACTGCAGGAGTACAACCAAAACGTGAGTATGTGCAGCAATAGATGACAAAGGTGACCCACTGCACGTTGTAAGAAGCCAAATTAACAACTACTATTTATGCTGCCAGCCTGCTTTCTCATTAGAATATGTCCCGTGCACATAGGTATACATATACTCCAGCAAAAGTAAAAGTAACCATAAAGTGCCCGTAACTGATAGATTTATCACACTTATGTGCTGAAATGCCCTTAGGCAACAACGACTCTTACTATGTGGAAGTGTAGTCAGCAGGATGATATCTGTTGTGCTGGACTTCCACCACACTGCTCGTGGTGGGTACCGGGAGTGGTGTGCGGTATCTCACTGCTATGAGCGGCAGATGCGCGGGCACGGTAACCTGCGGGCGGTAGCTGTAAGGTGGGCGCACGTCTGCTGGTGCCGCCTTGACGAGTGCGGAGTGTCCCTACTCAGTGCAGGGCTAGGGAACGTCCCAGCCGGAGGCGTCCCTGGTTACACTGCGAAAAAAATGGCCGCCACTGACAAGCAGCGTGTGACGTCACAGACCTACGGAGCCTTGCTAGGACAAAAAGGCTAACCGACGCGTTTCGAAGGGTAAACTCCCTTCTTCATCAGGGTTGAAGCCCTGTCTAGGAGCTCCTCTTTTATATGTACCTACACTCCACCAATAAACCTGCCCCCTAAATCTCTCAGTCCCGCCCCACCTGACTTGACCTATATTGTACCGGGACACCAGCCTGTTGCCACACCACCCAGGGAAGGGAAAGGGCCCTGCCCCCGCACATAAAAGATTGAAAGGATCAGGAGCATACACACCACTCAATAAGGATTTTTTTCGGGTAAGATCTCTAAAACCAAAAGAGGCAAGAGGGGAGGGAAACTCACCAAAAAGAAAATAGGGACTACATCCGTTAATTCTCAAAGAATATATAACTTAAGTGCGTATCAGTTAACGAGTAGCGATATTTCTCTCCTCCAGAAGGGTCTCAAATTTGCCCCCACCACCTCTATTAAACCCTTCAATCTGTATATTGGGATGAAAAAGTTTTTGCATAACCTGGCTCTAAAGAAATATTTTTTGAAAAAGGAACAAACGGCCCTAAGAAGCAGCACGCAAGAATCATCTAAATTTATTCATACTACGTTGGCTAATCTGTCCACTTTCAACCCCATGCAGGAATACTCCAACGCATTCCACACATTTGATACAGTAGTAACCGCAGACATTAGGAGATTACAGAAAGGCAAAAGGGTATATACACCCCACAATTTGAATCTCCAAAAAAGGAATTCCCTAAGGAGTCTGCAGACGAATAATGATATCATCGTCCGCCCGGCTGTCAAGGGTGGAGGAATTGTTATCCTAGATAGTAGATAGGTTAAAATATCAAGAGGAAGCGGAACGGCTCCTCGGGGATACAATCACCTATAGAAAATTAATGGGTGATCCAACTCCACAGCACGTGAAGAAAATGAAGTTTTTGGGCCTAAAGGGCAAATCATTGGGCATCCTGAATAAGAATGAGTACAGTTTTGTCACTAATCTCAATCCAAACGTGGCCTTCTTTTATCATATACCCAAGGTGCATAAGAACCTGATGGACCCCCCAGGGAGGCCTATCATTTCAGGTATTGGCAGCCTCACGGCAAATTTATCTCGATACGTGGACACCCACTTACAGAAATGTATGCCCTTAATTCCGGCATACTTAAAGGATACGGGTCATACTTTGGAGATCCTAGAAACAATCAAGTGGAATCCCAAATACCTTCTGGAAACTTTGGATATAAAATCTCTGTACACTGTTATCAATCAGGACATGGGATGCCAGGCGTCTGGGTATTTTCTGCAAAAATTAGGGACATACTCCACAAGTCAAATTGAGTACATACAGGAGTGCATAATGTTTATTACCAAGCACAACTATTTCATGTATGAGGGCCGTTTTTTCCTACAACAATGGGGCACGGCAATGGGGACGCGTTTTGCCCCTTCTTTTGCAAATATATATGTAGCCAAGTGGGAGGAGTCAGCGATCTACGAAAACGGCCAATTACGCACGGGGGTGGTACTGTGGTGTCGTTTTATCGACGACGTCATACTCATCTGGGAGGGTTCCAGGGTTGATTTAGACTCATTTATCCTTGGCCTAAACACCAACAACTTTGGCCTTGAGTTTACACCCACTGTAAGTGATAGCACCATCAACTTCCTGAACCTAAACATCTTTACAGAAGGGGGCCACCTGCATACAAAGTGTTACCGCAAGGAAGTAGATTCAAACAGTTTTATTCACACCACCAGCTGCCACTTGCCAGTGTGGCTCACGAATATCCCTAAGGGACAATTCACCAGGATTCGGCGCAATTGCACAAATATTAGTGATTTTGATCATGAATCTGAACATCTTACACAACAGTTCCTGGAGAAGGGCTATGCTCTGCCATTAGTTGAACAGGCAGCAAATGATGCAAGGGCTATACCCAGGAATACCCAGGTACACAGACCTAGATCCGACATTCAACGAACGGAAACCATCCCAGAACAAATTAAACAACTGCCAATTGTAACACAGTTTCATGCAGGATACAAGCAATTTCAGAGGATCATTCGGAAACATTGGGCAATCCTCCAGAGGGATAGGATCATAGGGGAGCATTTACCATCATTTCCCAGGTTTGTGTATAGGAGAGCCCAGACGTTAAATAATCTTCTAGCCCCTACAACGAAACTGGCCTACAGTAAGCAGGATGTAGTGCGTAGCCAGCAACCCAATTTTAACACGGGTTTTACACCGTGTGGGGGGTGTTTTTGCTGTACCCATACAGCTTTCAAAAAAACGTGTCGTTTCATTCAGGAATTCTGACGATACTGAGATATTCGAGATTCAGGATAGGATTACATGTTTCTCAACGGGAATAATTTATTTGATCCAATGCCCATGTAGAAAACTGTATGTGGGTAGGACTAAAAGGAAATTAATGGTACGAATCAAGGAGCATTTGAGAAATATCCAGAAAGGGTTCCTGGGTCATCCCCTATCCCGTCACTTTAAAGAGAAACATAATAGGAACATTAAGGATGTACAATTATGCGGGATACAGAAGGTCCGACAAAACCCGAGGGGGGGCAACTTCTTGAAACAGATGTCTAAAATTGAGTCTGAATGGATATTCAGGCTAGATTGCCTCACCCCCAAAGGCCTGAATCATGAATTTGAACTACATGCCTTTTAATTAGTATATGTGGGGGTCCGTGTCCAATTTTTTACATGTTTGGGTTTTTAACGTCTATTGTAAATGAGTGACCGGGATCACCTTATTAAAAAGTTTAGTGGTAGTTTCTTAGTATATAACCAATTTTGAGTGTCACAGTCCATGGATAGTTCCATGGAGATCTTATGATTTTAAGTATTTTTAAACAATAAAGGTGGTTGTTCTTATACATTTTTTATATATTTTTCATACATTTTTTATATATATTTGTTGTTTGTAGCAAAAATGTGTTCAATAATAATTTTAAGGTGGCACACAGTTTTTAATATAGTCCGCAGTTAGAAGTATCGTGCAGGGTGTTGAATAACATTTGTCATCAGTCATGCATTCTAGGATATTTCTGATACTATAGGACAGTGATGGCGAACCTATGACACGCGTGTCAGTGCTGACACGCGTAGTCATTTTCAGTGACACGCCGGCCGCGGCCCCATAGAAATTGCTTCTTTCCCAGGGTCTGAAGGAGAGGAAACTCTCCTTCAGGCCCTGGGATCCATATTAAATGTGTAAAAGAAAGAATTAAAATAAAAAATATTGCTATACTCACCTCTCTGACGCAGACTGGACCTCACCGATGGGACCGGCAGCGTTCTTTGCTTAAAATGCGCGCGTTTACTTCCTTCCGTGACGTCACGGCTTGTGATTGGTCGCGTGCCGCCCATGTGGCCGCGACGCGACCAATCACAGCAAGCCGTGACGTAATTTTCAGGTCCTCAATGCCTAATCTAGGCATTCAGGATTTTAAAATTACGTTCCGGCTTGTGATTGGTCTCGTCGCGGTCACATGGGCGACGCGACCAATCACAAGCCGTGACGTCACGGGAGGCAGGAGACGCGCGCATTTTAAAATTACGTCACGGCTTGTGATTGGTTGCGTGCCGCCCATGTGACCGCGACGCGACCAATCACAGCAAGCCGTGACGTAATTTCAGGTCCTGAATGCCTAATTCTGCATTGAGGACCTGAAAATTACGTCACGGCTTGCTGTGATTGGTCGCGTCGCGGCCACATGGGCGGCACGCGACCAATCACAAGCCGTGACGTCACAGAAGGAAGTAAACGCGCGCATTTTAAGCAAAGAACGCTGCCGGTTCCCTCGGTGAGGTCCAGGCTGCATCGGAGAGGTGAGTATAGCAATATTTTTTATTTTAATTCTTTCTTTTACACACTAATGTTGTTTTGATACCGATACCCGATACCACAAAAGTATCGGATCTCGGTATCGGAATTCCGATACCCGCAAGTATCGGCCGATACCCGATACTTGCGGTATCGGAATGCTCAACACTAATGGCATCCGATCCGATTTTTTATCGGATCGGATGCCATGCAGGAGGTCTGTGGGTCCAAACAACAGAGCTCCGGTGCAGAGCGTCTAGGCCTGGGACTTCCGGTAGGCCAGGCGCAGCTCCCGGAAGTCCCAGGCCTAGACGCTCTGCGTATGTATGGGGGGGATGAAGCGGCTTTAGGGTATTATCCCAGATACTACAGGACACCTGCAGATTCCTCGTGGAGACCGGGCCTCGATGGATCAGCACAATATTAGGCAAGTGATAAATTCCTCCCACACCTACATAAGCTGAACGTTTGTGTCTCGCTTCGAGCCCTTTGAAGTAAAACCACTTGTAAATCTCTTTGTTGTAGTGACAAGCTTTCCTCTTTGTCCTGGTGCACACCTCGCACCAGCCACAATGCTGGCTGCACTCCAGAATGTGTACTTCAGAAGCTTGCGGGTGCTCTGCCTCTGCCGTCTGCTCCCCACTAATCGGGACAGGGTGGGTTTTGTGCAGGTCTGTTGTTCCCCAGCCATGAGTATCTGAGAATCCACCATATAATGGGCTCGTAACACATAAGCGAGCTCTCACGAGGCCCGTGCCCCCGATTGTAATCTAATTGTATCACTCATCAAGAATGCATGGAGATAACTCTCCTTAGGTCACTACATCTCTGACACCAGTGGAAACTTTCTATAGCACTGTTCTGAACTCCCCAAAATCCGCCATTGGGTCATCCGCCACTTGTTTTCTACTTTTGCCATTATTGCAGCTCTATCACGGCACCCCACACGAGTTAAGTTGTTATTTAAACTATACATGTGGCAAAATTATGGTTTTTTTTATCAAGGTGACACACCACCCAAGTTATGATCGTTTTTTTGGCGAATTTTGACACACCAAGCTCAAAAGGTTGCCCATCACTGCTATAGGATATGGTACTGGGTGGTGTGGCAACAGGCTGGTGTCCCGGTGCAATATAGATCAAGTCAGGTGGGGCAGGACTGAGAGATTTAGGGGGCAGGTTTATTGGTGGAGTGTAGGTACATATAAAAGAGGAGCTCCTAGACAGGGCTTCAACCCTGATGAAGAAGGGAGTTTACCCTTCAAAACGCGTCGGTTAGCCTTTTTGTCCTAGCAAGACTCCGTAGGTCTGTGACGTCACACGCTGCTTGTCAGCGGTGGCAATTTTTTTCGCAGTGTAACCAGGGACGCCTCCGGCCGGGATGTTCCCTGGCTCTGCACTGAGTAGCGACACTCCACACTCGTCAAGGCGGCACCAGCAGACGTGCGCCCACCTTACAGCTACCGCCCGCAGGTTACCGTGCCTGCGCATCTGCCGCTCATAGCGGTGAGATACCGCACACCACTCCCGGTACCCACCACGAGCAGTGTGGTGGAAGTCCAGCACAAAAGATATCATCCTGCCGACTACACTTCCACATGGTAAGAGTCGTTGTTGCCTAGGGGCATTTCAGCACATAAGTGTGATAAATCTATCAGTTACGGGCACTTTATGGTTACTTTTACTTTTGCTGGAGTATATGTATACCTATATGCACGGGACATATTCTAATGAGCAAGCAGGCTGGCAGGATAAATAGTAGTTGTTAATTTGGCTTATTACAACGCGCAGTGGGTCACCTTTGTCATCTATTGCTGCACATACTCACATTTTGGTTGTACTCCTGCAGTTAGACTAAACGATCATGTTTGTGGGAAAAATATGATTTTTTATTTTGACGCCCGGGCGTTATAAACTTCTGTGAAGCACTTAGGGGATAAAAGTGCTCACCACACATCTAGATAAGTTTCTTAGGGGGTCTAGTTTCCAAAATGGGGTCACTTGTGGGGGGTTTCCACTGTTTAGGTACATCAGGGGCTCGCCAAACGCGACATGGCGTCCGATCTCAATTTAAGCTAATTTTAGCTTGAAAAAGTCAAACGGCGCGCCTTCCCTTCTGAGCCCTGCCATGCGCCTAAACAGTGGTTCCCCCCCACATATGGGGTATCGGCGTATCCAGGACAAATTGGACTACTTCTTTTGTGGTCCATTTTCTCCTTTTACCTTTGGGAAAATAAAAAAATTGTTGCTGTAATATCATTTTTGTGACTAAAAAGATAAATGTTTATTTTTTCCTTTCACGTTGCTTCTGCTCCTATGAAACACCTGAAGGGTTAAACTTCTTGAATGTGGTTTTGAGCACCTCGAGGGGTGCAGTTTTCAGAATGGTTTCACTTTTGGGTATTTTGAGCCATATAGACCCCTCAAAGTGACTTCAAATGTGAAGTGGTCCCTAAAAAAAATGGTTTTGTAAATGTTGTTGTAAAAATGAGAAATCACTGGTTAACTTTTAACTTATAACTTCCTAACGAAAAAAAAATGTGGTTCCAAAATTGTGCTGATGTAAAGTAGACATGTGGGAAATGTTATTTGTTAAGTATTTTGTGTGACATATTTCTCTTGTTTTATGGGCATAAAAATTCAAAGTTGGAAAATTGCGAAATTTGCAAAATTTTCGCCAAATATCCATTTTTTTCACAAATAAACGCAGGTAATATCAAATAAATTTTACCACTATCATGAAGTACAATATGTCTCGAGAAAACAATGTTAGAATCATCAGGATCCGTTGAAGCATTCCGGAGTTATAACCTCATAAAGGGACAGTGGTCAGAAATGTAAAAATTGGCCCGGTCATTAACGTGCAAACAACCCTCGGGGGTAAAAGGGTTAATGCAATGTCGCGGCTACCAAAATAAAGTTATTCTGGCGTTTTGATTTTTTTTCTCTCTACGCCGTTTAGCAGGTTAATCTTTTTTTTTATTCATTGGGTGATTCTGAAAGCGGTGATACCAAATATGTGTAGGTTTGATTTTATTATTTTATTTTGAATGGGGCAAAAGGGGGGTGATTTGAACTTTTATGTTTTTTTTAAAAACATTTTTCTTTAACTTTTGGCATGCTTCTATAGCCTCCATGGGACATAGAGGCGATGCTCAGATCACCTCTATGTAATAGAATTACAGACTTATTATGAGCGCCGACCACAGGGTGGCGCTCATAGCAATCCGGCATCAACAACCATAGAGGTCTCCCTCTGGTTGTCATGCCAACGAAACTAATGAGCCCCGATCACATGACGTGGTCAACGGTGCGCGTATTTCCGGCCTGATGGTCGGAAGCACGATTTAGATGCTGCTGTCAGTTTGACAGCGCCATTTAACTAGATAATAGGCGCAGGTGGATCGCGATTTCACCCACACCTATTGTGGGCACACATCAGCTGTTCAAAATAGCTGACATGTCCCGGCTTTAATGCGGGCTCACCGCCGGAGACCACATCAAAGCGGGGGATACTGACATCGGCGTACTAATACGTCCGATGTCAGTAAGGGGATAATGTACACTCTGTACCCCATCTTGACTGAAAAGAAAAACAAATGTAGACATTTTTGCAAATTTAATAAAAAAGAAAAACTGAAATATTACATGGTCATAAGTATTTAGACCCTTTGCTCACTCATATTTAAGTCACATGCTGTCCATTTCCTTGTGATCCTCGAGATGGTTCTACTCCTTCATTGGAGTCCAGCTGTGTTTAATTAAACTGATAGGACTTGATTTGGAAAGGCACACACCTGTCTATATAAGGCCTCACAGCTCACAGTGCATGTCAGACCAAATGAGAATCATGAGGTGAAAGGAACTGGCCAAGGAGCTCAGAGACAGAATTGTGGCAAGGCACAGATCTGGCCAAGGTTACAACAGAATTTCTGAAGTAAAGGTTCCTAAGAGCACAGAGGCCTTCATAATCCTTAAATGGAAGAAGCAAAAAGAAAAAGGAAGCCAATGCCATAAAAAGTACAACATTTATTGAAACATATTGGTTAAAACAAGATTAAAAAAAGCAGGGACACAAATACAACAAATGCCACTTTTTAAAGGAATACATCGTGTGTAAAGCAAAATATCAATAGAAATTCACCAATGATACTCACCTCATTAGGCCGGGATCACACACACGCAAGATACGGCTGAGTCTCGCAGGTGAAAACCCAGCTCTGGCGCCGGCACTCCGGAGCAGAGTGTGCAGCCGCACAGCAATACATGGAGCTGCACGCTCCGCTCTGGATTGCCGGCACCAGAGCTGGGTTTTCACCTGCGTGACTCGGCCGTATCTCGCGTGTGTGTGATCCGGCCTTACAGGCACTATCAGGATGCACTGGACCCATATAGTTAAGAAAAAAAGTGCAAGAAAACACATATAAAAAATATGTGAGGTATTAGATGATATTTTGGCCAAAATACGTAAAGGCCTTTTGTTAGTGTTTTTTTGAATTTTTGGAGGATCTCTGAATCCTTTTTGTGCTGTATTTGTTTAGAGTAGGACTCGTAAGCGTGGGGACCCGTGACGTGGGTTACGAACTTACGTATTTTGGCCAAAATATCAACTAATACCTCACATATTTTTATATGTGTTTTTTTGCACTTTTTTTCGGGGTGCAGTTGGGCCCATTCGGTCTTGTAAACTGTGGTGTCTGTTCACATGGGATACATCTGGATAGAACTGGGCAGCCCATCTAATAGAATGGGCGCAACTAATAGGCTGTTAACCTGGATGCTGTGCATTTCCATTGTGTGAACAGCGCCACATACAAGTCTTCTTTGTGCAAGTACATACCAAGCAACCACCCTCCCCATTGGGATTGGAAGGCTGTGAGTGGTTGTCTCATCAGTATTTTTGCACCTGTGTTGCTGCTATCTTGACTATATGGGTCCACTGCATCCTGATAGTGCATTTGTTTGGAGGCCTGGGCAGGTAAGTATCTCTTTTGCTATTTTTTTTTTCAGCTCATTACAGGCTCAAATAGGCTTGTATGAGGAGTATACGTACAGTTATATGGAAAAGTATTAATCTTAAGCTTAATGTTTTATAAAAATTGTTTTTTTGCAACAGCTATTTCAGTTTCATATATTTAATAACTGTTGGACACAGTAATGTTTCTGCCTTGAAATGAGGTTTATTGTACTAACAGAAAATGTGCAATCTGCATTCAAACAAAATTTGACAGGTGCATAAGTATGGGCACCTCACCAGAAAAGTGACATTAATATTTAGTAGATCCTCCTTTTGCAAAAATAACAGCCTCTAGTCGCTTCCTGTAGCTTTTAATGAGTTCCTGGATCCTGGATTAAGGTATTTTTGACCATTCCTCTTTACAAAGCAATTCCAGTTCAGTTAAGTTTGATGGTCGCCGAGCATGGACAGCCCTCTTCAAATGATCCCACAGATGTTCAATGATCTTCAGGTCTGGGGACTGGGATGGCCATTCCAGAACAGTGTAATTGTTCCTCTGCATGAATGCCTGAGTAGATTTGGAGTGGTGTTTTGGATCATTGTCTTGCTGAAAGATCCATCCCCTGCGTAACTTCAACTTTGTCACTGATTCATGTTCAATACATTATTGTCAAGAATCTGCTGATACTGAGAGGAATCCATGCGTCCCTCAACTTTAACAAGATTCCCGGTGCCAGCATTGGTCACACAGCCCCAAAGCATGATGGAACCTCCACCAAATTTTACTGTGGGTAGCAAGTGTTTTTCTTGGAATGCTGTGTTTTTTTGCCGCCATGCATAACGCCTTTTTGTATGACCAAACAACTCAATTGTCCACAGGACCTTCTTCCAAAAAGAAATTGGCTTCTCCAAATGTGCTTTTGCATACCTCAGCCGACTCTGTTTGTGGCATGCTTGCAGAAACGGCTTCTTTTGCATCACTCTCCCATACAGCTTCTCCTTGTGCAAAGTGCATTGTATAGTGACCGATGCACAGTGACACCACCTGCAGCAAGTTGATGCTGCAGCTCTCTGGAGGTGGTCTGAGGATTGTCCTTGACTGATCTCGCCATTCTTCTTCTCTGCCTTTCTGATGTTTTTCTTGGCCTGCCACTTCTGGCCATAACAAGAACTGTACCTGTGTTCTTCCATTTCCTTACTATGTTCCTCACAGTGGAAATTGACAGGTTAAATCTCTTAGACAGCTTTTTGTATCCTTCCCCTGAACAACTATGTTGAATAATCTTTGTTTTCAAATCATTTGACAGTTGTTTTGAGGAGCCCATGATGCCACTCTTCAGAGGAGATTGAAACAGGAGAACAACCTGCAAGTGGCCACTTTTAAGTAGCTTTCTCATGATTGCATACACCTGGCTATAAAGTTCAAAGCTCAATGAGGTTACAAAACCAAAAAAGTGCTTTAGTAAGTCAGTAAAAAGTAGGTAGTATTTAAAACAAGAAAATGATAAGGGTGCCCATACTTATGCACCTGTCAAGTTTTGTTTGAATGCAGATTGCACATTTTCTGTTAGTACAATAAACCTCATTTCAAGGCAGAAACATTACTGTGTCCAAGTTATTAGATATATGAAACTGAAATAGCTGTTGCAAAAAAACCCAATTTTTTATAAAACATTAAGCTTAAGATTAATAGGGGTGCCCAAACTTTTTAATATAACTGTATGTAGAGTTACTACAAACTTCCAAACATAAAGAATTCAAGAGTTTATTTATAAAAAATGAAAAAATTGGTAGTAATTTTAATATATATATATATATATATATATATATATATATATATATATATATATATATATATACATACATACACATACCCGTATTTTTCGGACTATAAGACGCACTGGACTATAAGGCGCACCCAGGTTTTAGAGGTGGAAAATAGGGAAAAAAATATTTGAAGCAAAAAAGTGTGGTGAAATATTTAATAACATAAATAACATACTATTATATGTGGTGTTATTATATATAATAGTATGTTATTCTGTCGGAAGCTGCGGGACCAGTGTGGTGTCTGTAAAGTACTATATGAAGACGCTGGAGGGCGAGTATAAGAATGGGGGCACAGGGCTTATATTGAAAGCACCACTCCAGCACTGCAAAATAACACTGGAGTGCTGCTTTAAAATCCCATGGGAGAACTATAATTCCCAGCATGTCCTGCAGATCCTATGACATGCTGGGAGTTATAGTTCACCAAAGGAGTGTCAGAGTGCTTTATTGTGTTTTGTAAAGACTAACCTCTTAATTGTGGCAGCCAGCCAGCCACTGTGGTGAGGTAAAAGCATCCCATGACTGCACAGAGCCCTCCCTCTTGTTGCCTTTCCACAGCGCAGGTTATAAGAGGAAGCCTGCAGGTTCTAGTGGGGAGTCTGAAGGACCTGTGATGATGTCAAGAAGAGGGAGGGCTCTGAGCTGCCATGTGATGCTCCAGCCCGCCCACTTCTGACATCACACAGGTCCTCCTTGTGCACCACAGCTCAGCGTCCAGCACAGCCCCAGCAGGCAGGTATGCAGCGATCTCCTCTCCCCTGCTGCTGCTGCCTCCTCCTCCCCCGGACACACAGATCTACCCGGCTGCTGGGAAACTGTGTGTCTCTGCTTAAGTGCAGTATTCATTTGCTGCTCCCGGCTCACCGCTGAGCTGATCGGTGGGCGGGAAGCAGCTAATGAATATTCACTGCACTTAATCATCGGGACCATGTGGTTTCCCCAGTGCTGATTCCGAACAGCGGGATAACAGTGCGATCCCACTCGCTGCTGCCCCCTCCCCACATGCTACATCCGTACCATAAGACGCACCCACACTTTCCTCCCAAATTTGGAGGAAAAAAAGTGCGTCTTATGGTCAGAAAAATACGGTATGTATTTAAGCCGGTCAAGCCTAAAAGAGTGTGTATTTACAGAAAGTACTGATTCTTTGCTCCTTTTGCACTTTTTACCAACCATTGGGTTGAACACTGTGCATAGGCTTTCATGTATAAAGATATTTATAATTTTTTTCTCCTTTTAGGCTTGACAGGCTTAAATATATACTGCTCAAAAAAATAAAGGGAACACTAAAATCCCACTTCCTAGATATCACTGAATGAAATATTCCAGTTGTAAATCTTTATTCATTACATAGTGAAATGAGCTGAGAACAATAAAACCTAAAAATTATCAACGTAAATCACAACTAATATCCCACGGAGGTCTGGAGTTGGAATGATCCTCAAAATCAAAATGGAAAATGAAGTTACAGGCTGATCCTACCTCAGTGGAAATGCCTCAAGACAAGGAAATGATGCTCAGTAGTGTGTGTGGCCTCCACGTGCCTGTATGACCTCCCTACAGTGCCTGGGCATGCTGCTGATGAGGCAGCGGATAGTCTCCTGAGGGATCTCCTCCCTGACCTGGACTGAAGCATCCGCCAACTCCTGGACAGTCTGTGGTGCAATGTGACATTGGTGGATGGTGCAAGACACGATGTCCCAGGTGTGTTCAATCGGATTCAGGTCTGGGGAACAGGCCGGACAGTCCATAGCTTCAATGCCTTCATCTTGCAGGAACTGCTGACACACTCCAGCCACATGAGGTCTGGCATTGTCCTGCACTAGGAGGAACCCAGGGCCAACCACACCAGCATATGGTCTCACAAGGAGTCTGAGGATCTCATCTCAGTACCTAATGGCAGTCAAGCTACCTCTGGCGAGCACATAGAGGGCTGTGTGGCCCTCCATAGAAATGCCACCCCACACCATTACTGACCCACTTCCAAACCAGTCATGCTGAAGGATGCTGCAGGCAGATCGCTCTCCACGGCATCTCCAGACTCTGTCACATGTGCTCAGTGTGAACCTGCTTTCATCTGTGAAAAGCACAGGGCACCAGTGTTGAATTTGCCAATACTGGTGTTCTGTGGCAAATGCCAAGCATCCTGCACGGTGTTGGGCTGAGAGCACAACCCCCATCTGTGGACGTTGGACACTTAGACCATCCTCATGGAGTCGGTTTCTAACTGTTTTTGCAGACACATGCACATTTGTGGTCTGCTGGAGGTCATTTTGCAGGGCTCTGGTAGTGCTCCTCCTGTTCCTCCTTGCACAAAGGCTGAGGTAGCGGTCCTGCTACTGGGTTGTTGCCCTCCTACGGCACCCTCCATGTCTTCTGGTATGTCTCCTGGTAGCGCCTCCAGCCTCTGCACACTATGCTGACAGACACAGCAAACCTTCTTGCCACAGCTCGCATTGATGTGCCATCCTGGATGAGCTACACTACCTGAGCCACTTGTGTATGTTGTAGAGTCTGTCTCATGTTACCACGAGTGTGAAAGCACAACCAACATTCAAAAGTGACCAAAACATCACCCAGAAAGCATTGGTACTGAGATGTGGTCTGTGGTCCCCACCTGCAAAACCACTCCTTTATTGAGTATGTCTTGATAATTGCCAATAATTTCCATCTGTTGTCTATTCCATTTGCACAACAGCATGTGAAATTGACTGTCAAACAGTGTTGCTTCCTAAGCGGACAGTTTGATTTCACAGCTTTATTTACTTGGAGTTATATTCTGTTGTGTAAGTGCTCCCTTTATTTTTTTGAGCAGTGTATAAATATATATATATATATATATATATATATATATATATATATATATATATATATACACTCACTGGCCACTTTATTAGGTACACCTGTCCAACTTCTTGTTAACACTTAATTTCTAATCAGCCAATCACATGGCGGCAACTCAGTGCATTTAGGCATGTAGACATGGTCAAGACAATCTCCTGCAGTTCAAACCGAGCATCAGTATGGGGAAGAAAGGTGATTTGAGTGCCTTTGAACGTGGCATGGTTGTTGGTGCCAGAAGGGCTGGTCTGAGTATTTCAGAAACTGCTGATCTACTGGGATTTTCACGCACAACCATCTCTAGGGTTTACAGAGAATGGTCCGAAAAAGAAAAAAAATCCAGTGAGCGGCAGTTCTGTGGGCGGAAATGCCTTGTTGATGCCAGAGGTCAGAGGAGAATGGGCAGACTGGTTCGAGCTGATAGAAAGGCAACAGTGACTCAAATCGCCACCCGTTACAACCAAGGTAGGCCTAAGAGCATCTCTGAACGCACAGTGCGTCGAACTTTGAGGCAGATGGGCTACAGCAGCAGAAGACCACACCGGGTACCACTCCTTTCAGCTAAGAACAGGAAACTGAGGCTACAATTTGTACAAGCTCATCGAAATTGGACAGTAGAAGATTGGAAAAACGTTGCTTGGTCTGATGAGTCTCGATTTCTGCTGCGACATTCGAATGGTAGGGTCAGAATTTGGCGTAAACAACATGAAAGCATGGATCCATCCTGCCTTGTATGGAGCATCTTTGGGATGTGCAGCTGACAAATCTGTGGCAACTGTGTGATGCCATCATGTCAATATGGACCAAAATCTCTGAGGAATGCTTCCAGCACCTTGTTGAATCTATGCCACGAAGAATTGAGGCAGTTCTGAAGGCAAAAGGGGGTCCAACCCGTTACTAGCATGGTGTACCTAATAAAGTGGCCGGTGAGTGTATATATAAACACACATCTATTCTATGTGTATACATGTATTTTATCTATTCTGTTCTAACAAGTCTGTGTGATTTTTACAGTAACCACATATGAATTGCCGGCTTTTCAAAGGACACCGATGCGTAAAAATAGTACAGCACTCGTATGGTGCGAGTGCTGTGCCATTTTTTTCTCACGTCCATTGACTTGCATTGGCGAGCCTTGGCCGACGAACGCAAGAAATCGCAGCATGCGCGCACGTATAATACGGTCGAGAGAAAAAACGGTGATGTGAGCTGCCCCATAGACTAATACTGGCGCAAATGCTATATGATTTTTTTCTCGCATAGCACTCATCCATATTCCTCGATAGTGTGACTACGGCCTTATACAGATTAAAATGATACCTTGGTTGATGAAATCCGTCTTGTGGCTGTTGTTTAATCTTTATTTGCAGTTTTCATTTAAGGGGAGTTTTTCGTGCTTCGGGGCGGCCTGTGGGGGGGGGGGGGTCTTCATGTGGTGCTCTGCTTACATATTCATCTGAATGGCTTATGACAGGTCACTGATCCCTCAGTGACCTGCCCCCTATTTTACTTACTGCATAGCATATCGTGCGGTTATTAAAAAAAAAAAATATTCATCATACAGGAGCTGTAGCATGATACAATGGATAATATGCTTATATATATTTAGTCATTTTAGTATTGTTGAGAGGAAAAAAAAATCTTGATCAAAATGGCGCCAGCAGCTATGCCTGCGCAGTGGCATCTATCGCGTTCCGATAGATGCTACTTCGCAGGCACCGCCGCCACCATTTTGCTAGAGGAAAAAAAATTGGGCTCCATCAAAATAGCACTTGTGGCGCCTGCGTAGTAGCATCTATCACCGCCGCCAGTGACATTTTGATGGAGCCAATTTTTTTTTTCTCAAGCAAAATGACACCAGCGGCTGCACAGTAGCAACTATTGCGTTCCGATAGATGCTACTGTGCTGGCGCCATCTTGATGGAGCCAATTTTTTTTTCCCTCTAGCAAAATGGCGCTGCCTGCACAGTAGCATCTACTGGAACGCGATGGATGCTACTGTACAGGCATGGCCGCCGTTTTGATCAAGATAAGTTTTTGTGTTCTCCCCCCACAATACTGTATGACTAAATCATAAATGAATATATGCATATTATCCGTTGTATCATGCTACAGCGCAGGTGCCGTCAGTGATGAAAGTTAATTTTTTTTCCCACACATTATTCTATGCAGTATATAAAATAGGGGTAAAACTGACATAATCTAATAGGGAGACCCCATTAGATAAGAAGCGATTCCAATAGCGAAAATAAAACAATCATTATATTGAATAACAACATATAAAAACAATTAAAAAAAGACTCCAAAAAGAAGGGGTCAAACGCAGCTGAAATGTTGCACAGGTAAAAGGATAAAGGGATGGGAGAGTAATAGGTAGTAATAGGTAGGGATAATCCTGTAGCAGTGGGAAGAAAAGTCAAGTAAAAATTGGTGCAAACTGTACTAGCAGCAAAGCCCAAATAGGCCGAAAAAAATGCTTCTCAGTGAGAATACAGTGGGGAAAAAAAAGTATTTAGTCAGCCACCAATTGTGCAAGTTCTTCCACTTAAAAAGATGAGAGAGGCCTGTAATTGACATCATAGGTAGACCACAACAATGAGAGTCAAAATGAGAAAACAAATCCAGAAAATCACCTTGTCTGATTTGGCAAGATTGATTTTGAAAATTATGGTGGAAAATAAGTATTTGGTCACCTAAAAACATGCAAGATTTCTGGCTCTCAGAGACCTGTAACTTCTTCTTTAAGAGGCTCCTCTGTCCTCCACTCATTACCTGTAGTAATGATACCTGTTTGAACTTGTTATCAGTATAAAAGATACCTGTCCACAACCTCAAACAGTCACACTCCAAACTCCACTACGGTGAAGACCAAAGAGCTGTCGAAGGACACCAGAAACAAAATTGTAGCCCTGCACCAGGCTGGGAAGACTGAATCTGCAATAGGCAAGCAGCTTGGTGTGATGAAATCAACTGTGGGAGCAATAATAAGAAAATGGAAGACATACAAGACCACTGATAATCTCCCTCAATCTGGAGCTCCACGCAAGATTTCATCCCATGGGGTCCAAATGATCACAAGAACAGTGAGCAAAAATCTCAGAACCACACGGGGGGACCTAGTGAATGACCTGCATAGAGCTGGGACCACCGTAACAAAGGTTACCATCAGTAACACACTAAACCGCCATTGACTCAGATCCTGCAGTGCCAAACGTGTCCCCCTACTTAAGCCAGTACATGTCTGGGGCCATTTGAAGGTTGGTAGAGAGTATTTGGATTATCCAGAAGAGTATTGGGAGAATGTCATATGGTCTGATGAAACCAAAGTAGAACCGTTTGGTAGAAACAAAACTAGTCATGTTTGGAGGAGACAGAGTGCTGAGTTGCATCCTAAGAACACCATACCTACTGTGAAGCATGGGAGTGGCAACATGGTTTGGGGCTGCTTCTCTGCAATGGGACCAGGACGATTGTTCTGTATACATGAAAGAATGAATGGGGCCATATATCGTGAGATTTTGAGTGCAAACCTTCCATCACCAAGGGCATTGAAGTTGAAATGTGGATGGGTCTTTTAGCATGATAATGATCTCAAACACACCGCCAGCGCAATACAGGAGTGGCTTTGTAAGAAGCATATCAAGGTCCTGGAATGGCCTAGCCAGTCTCCAGATCTCAACCCCACAGAAAACCTTTAGAGGGAGTTGAAAGTCTGTGTTGCCCAGCGACAGGCCCAAAACATCACTGCTCTAGAGGGGATCTGCATGGAGGAATGGGCCAACATACCACCAAGTGTGTGCCAACCTTGTGAAGACTTACAGAAAACATTTGACCTCTGTCAATGCCAACAAAGGATATATAACAAAAAATGGAGATTAGCTTTTGTTAATGACCAAATACTTATTTTCCACTATAATTTGCAAAATAAATCTTGCTCAATCAGACAAGATGATTTTCTGGATTTGTTTTCTCATTTTGACTCTCATAGTTATGGTCTACCTATGATGTCAACTACAGGCCTCCCTCAGCTTTTTAAGTGGGAGAACTTGCACAATTGGTGGCTGAATAAATACTTTGTTTCCCCACTGTAAGGAAACAAGTTCTGAGAGTCTGCTAGAAAGCTGATATAGAGAGCAACACTATTAAATGCAAAATCCCTGCAACCCTGTATAACTCCTGAGAATCCAATAGTAATAGTGTACCTATGTGCAGTCTATATTAAAGGATCTGCATTAGTGCAACACATGTTGGAAACAATGACGTCAGCGCTGTTTGAGCGCCGAAGTCATGTGTCACAACAACGCACGAGAGCCCCAGGGAGCGTAAATGCCAACACCGCTGGAACGACAGCACAGCAGGTATGTATAGGCTTTTTTTATTTTAGTGGGGCCAAACATTTAGTTCAAAAAGGGGTTGTTCTAGTAGTTGACAACTCCTTTAATTGTGGAGCTTTTTAACCCCTTCATGACCCAGCCTATTTTGGCCTTAATGACCTTGCCGTTTTTTGCAATTCTGACCAGTGTCCCTTTATGAGGTAATAACTCAGGAACGCTTCAACGGATCCTAGCGATTCTGAGATTGTTTTTTCGTGACATATTGAGCTTCATGTTAGTGGTAAATTTAGGTCGATAATTTCTGAGTTTATTTGTGAAAAAAACGGATATTTGGCGAAAATTTTGAAAATTTCGCAATTTTCACATTTTGAATTTTTATTCTGTTAAACCAGAGAGTTATGTGACACAAAATAGTTAATAAATAACGTTTCCCACATGTCTACTTTACATCAGCACAATTTTGGAAACAAATTTTTTTTTTGCTAGGAAGTTATAAGGGTTAAAATTTGACCAGTGATTTCCCATTTTTACAACAAAATTTACAAAACCATTTTTTTTAGGGACCACCTCACATTTGAAGTCAGTTTGAGGGTTCTATATGGCTGAAAATACCCAAAAGTGACACCATTCTAAAAACTGCACCCCTCAAGGTGCTCAAAACCACATTCAAGAAGTTTATTAACCCTTCAGGTGTTTCACAGCAGCAGAAGCAACATGGAAGGAAAAAATGAACATTTAACTTTTTAGTCACAAAAATGATCTTTTAGCAACAATTTTTTTATTTTCCCAAGGGTAAAAGGAGAAACTGGACCACGAACGATGTTGTCCAATTTGTCCTGAGTACGCTGATACCTCATATGTGGGGGTAAACCACTGTTTGGGTGCACGGCAGGGCTCGGAAGGGAAGGAGCGCTATTTGACTTTTTGAATGAAAAATTGGCTCCAATCTTTAGCGGACACCATGTCGCGTTTGGAGAGCCCCCGTGTGCCTAAACATTGGAGCTCCCCCACAAGTGACCCCATTTTGGAAACTAGACCCCCCAAGGAACTTATCTAGAAGCATAGTGAGCACTTTAAACCCCCAGGTGCTTCACAAATTGATCCGTAAAAATGAAACAGTACTTTTTTTTCACAAAAAAATTATTTTAGCCTCAATTTTTTCATTTTCACATGGGCAACAGGATAAAATGGATCATAAAATTTGTTGGACAATTTCTCCTGAGTACACTGATACCTCACATGTGGGGGTAAACCACTGTTTGGGCACATGGTAAGGCTCGGAAGGGAAGGAGCGCCATTTGACTTTTTGAATGAAAAATTATCTCCATCGCTAGCAGAGACCATGTCACGTTTGGAGAGCCCCTGTGTGCCTAAACATTGGAGCGCTCCCACAAGTGACCCCATTTTGGAAACTAGACCCCCCAAGGAACTTATCTAGAAGCATAGTGAGCACTTTAAACTCTCAGGTGCTTCACAAATTGATCCGTAAAAATGAAAAAGTACTTTTTTTTCACACAAAATTTCTTTTAGCCTCAATTTTTTCATTTTCACATGGGCAACAGGATAAAATAGATCCTAAAATTTGTTGGGCAATTTCTGCTGAGTACGTTGATACCTCATATGTGGGGGTAAACCACTGTTTGGGTGCACGACAAGGCTCGGAAGGGGAGGCGTGCCATTTGACTTTTTGAATGGAAAATTAGCTCCAATCGTTAGCGGACACCATGTCGCGTTTGGAGAGCCCCTGTGTGCCTAAACATTGGAGCTCCCGCACAAGTGACCCCATTTTGGAAACTAGACCCCCCAAGGAACTTATCTAGATGCATAGTGAGCACTTATAACCCCCAGGTGCTTCACAGAAGTTTATAACGCAGAGCCGTGAAAATAAAAAATAATTTTTCTTTCCTCAAAAATGATTTTTAGCCCAGGATTTTTTAATTTTCCAAGGGTAATAGGAGAAATTGGACCCCAAATGTTGTTGTCCAGTTTGTCCTGAGTACGATGATACCCCATATGTGGGGGTAAACCACTGTTTGGGCACACGGCAGGGCTCGGAAGGGAAGGCACGCCATTTGGCTTTTTGAATGGAAAATTAGCTCCAATCATTAGCGGACACCATGTCACGTTTGGAGAGCCCCTGTGTGCCTAAACATTGGAGCTCCCGCACAAGTGACCCCATTTTGGAAACTAGACCTCCCAAGGAACTAATCTAGATGTGTGGTGAGCACTTTGAACCCCCAAGTGCTTCGCAGAAGTTTATAACGCAGAGCCGTGAAAATAATAAATGTGTTTCCTTTCCTCAAAAATATTTTTTTAGCCCAGAATTTTTTATTTTTGCAAGGGTAACAGGAGAAATTGGACCCCAAAAGTTGTTGTCCAGTTTCTCCTGAGTACGCTGATACCCCATATGTGGGGGTAAACCACTGTTTGGGCACATGCCGGGGCTCGGAAGGGAAGTAGTGACGTTTTGGAATGCAGACTTTGATGGAATGGTCTGCGGGCGTCACGTTGCATTTGCAGAGCTCCTGATGTGCCTAAACAGTAGAAACACCCCACAAGTGACCCCATTTTGGAAACTAGACCCCCCAAGGAACTTATCTAGATGTGTGATGAGCACGTTGAACCCCCAAGTGCTTCACAGAAGTTTACAACGCAGAGCCGTGAAAATAAAAAATCATTTTTCTTTCCTCAAAAAAGATGTTTTAGCAAGCAATTTTTTATTTTCACAAGGGTAACAGGAGAAATTGGGCCCCAATGTTTGTTGCCCAGTTTGTTGTGAGTACACTGATACCCCATATGTGGGGGTAAACCACTGTTTGGGTGCACGTCAGGGCTCGGAAGGGAAGTAGTGACATTTGAAATGCAGACTTTGATGGAATGGTCTGCGGGCGTCACGTTGCATTTGCAGAGCCCCTGATGTGCCTAAACAGTAGAAACACCCCACAAGTGACCCCATTTTGGAAACTAGACCCCCGAAGGAACTTATCTAGATGTGTGATGAGCACGTTCAACCCCCAAGTGCTTCACAGAAGTTTACAACGCAGAGCCGTGAAAATAAAAAATCATTTTTCTTTCCTCAAAAAAGATGTTTTAGCAAGCAATTTTTTATTTTCACAAGGGTAACAGGAGAAATTGGGCCCCAATGTTTGTTGCCCAGTTTGTTGTGAGTACAGTGATACCCCATATGTGGGGGTAAACCACTGTTTGGGTGCACGTCAGGGCTCGGAAGGGAAGTAGTGACATTTGAAATGCAGACTTTGATGGAATGGTCTGCGGGCGTCACGTTGCATTTGCAGAGCCCCTGATGTGCCTAAACAGTAGAAACACCCCACAAGTGACCCCATTTTGGAAACTAGACCCCCCAAGGAACTTATCTAGATGTGTGATGAGCACGTTCAACCCCCAAGTGCTTCACAGAAGTTTACAACGCAGAGCCGTGAAAATAAAAAATCATTCTTCTTTCCTCAAAAATTATGTCTTAGCAAGTAATTTTTTATTTTTGCAAGGGTAACAGGAGAAATTGGACCCCAACAGTTGTTGCCCAGTTTGTCCTGAGTACGCTGGTACCCCAAATGTGGGGGTAAACCACTGTTTGGGCACACGTCGGGGCTTGGAAGGGAGGGAGCACCATTTGACTTTTTGAATGCAAGATTGGCTGGAATCAATGGTGGCGCCATGTTGCGTTTGGAGACCCCTGATGTGCCTAAACAGTGGAAACCCCTCATTTCTAACTTCAACACTAACCCCAACACACCCCTAATCCTAATCCCAACTGTAGCCATAACCCTAATCCCAACCCTAACCCCAACACACCCCTAACCACAACCCTAACCCCAACACACCCGTAACCCTAATTCCAACCCTAATCCTAACCCTAATCCCAACCCTAACCCTAATCCCAACCACAACTGTAACCCCAACACACCCCTAACCCTATCCGTAACCCTAACCACAAGCCTAATCTTAACCCTATTTCCAACCCTAGCCCTAATTCCAACCCTAACCCTAAGGGTATGTGCCCACGTAGCGGATTCGTGTGAGATTTTTCCGCACGACTTTTGAAAAATCTGCAAGTAAAAGGCACTGCGTTTTACCTGCGGATTTACAGCAGATTTCCAGTGTTTTTTTGTGCGGATTTTACCTGCGGATTCCTATTGAGGAACAGGTGTAAAACGCTGCAGAATCCGCACAAAGAATTGACATGCTGTGGAAAATACAACGCAGCGTTTCTGCACGGAATTTTCCGCACCATGGGCACAGCGGATTTGGTTTTCCAAAGGTGTACACGGTACTGTAAACCTGATGGAAAACTGCTACGAATTCGCAGCGGCCAATCCGCTGCGGATCCGCGGCCAATCCGCTGCGGATCCGCGGCCAATCCGCTGCGGATCCGCGGCCAATCCGCTGCGGATCCGCATCCAATCAGCTGCGGATCCGCGGCCAATCCGCTGCGGATCCGCGGCCAATCCGCTGCGGATCCGCGGCCAATCCGCTGCGGATCCGCGGCCAATCCGCTGCGGATCCGCATGCAATCCGCTGCCAATCCGTTGCGGATCCGCGGCCAATCCGCTGCGGATCCGCATCCAATCCGCTGCGGATCCGCGGCCAATCCGCTGCGGATCCGCGGCCAATCCGCTGCGGATCCGCGGCCAATCCGCTGCGGATCCGCGGCCAATCCCCTGCGGATCCGCGGCCAATCCGCTGCGGATCCGCAGCCAAATCCGCACATGCCATAACCCTAACCCTACCCCTAACCCTACCCGTAACCCTAACCCTAGTTCTAACCCTAACCCTAGTTCTAACCCTAACCCTAGTGGAAAAAAAATATATATATATTTTCTTTATTTTATTATTATCCCTATCTATGGGGGTGATAAAGGGGGGGGTTTTGTTGTGAATTTGCTTTTTGCTCCCTCTAGTGGTTACTAGTTTTTTGACTCTGGTTTTTCTGTCATTCCTTTTATCCGCACCTGGGTCGTTAGTTAGGGGTGTTGCTATATAAGCTCCCTGGACCTTCAGTTCAATGCCTGGCAACGTAGTTATCAGAGCTAGTCTGCTGTGCTCTTGTCTACTGATCCTGGTTCCAGTTATATCAGCTAAGTCTGCCTTTTGCTTTTTGCTATTTGTTTTGGTTTTGTATTTTTGTCCAGCTTGTTCCAAATCTATATCCTGACCTTTGCTGGAAGCTCTAGGGGGGCTGGTGTTCTCCCCCCGGACCGTTAGACGGTTCGGGGGTTCTTGAATTTCCAGTGTGGATTTTGATAGGGTTTTTGTTGACCATATAAGTTACCTTTCTTTATTCTGCTATCAGTAAGCGGGCCTCTCTGTGCTAAACCTGGTTCATTCCTGTGTTTGTCATTTCCTCTTACCTCACCGTCATTATTTGTGGGGGGCTTCTATCCAGCTTTGGGGTCCCCTTCTCTGGAGGCAAGAAAGGTCTTTGTTTTCCTCTACTAGGGGTAGCTAGATTCTCCGGCTGGCGCGTGTCATCTAGAATCAACGTAGGTATGATCCCCGGCTACTTCTAGTGTTGGCGTTAGGAGTAGATATATGGTCAACCCAGTTACCACTGCCCTATGAGCTGGATTTTTGTATTCTGCAGACTTCCACGTTCCTCTGAGACCCTCGCCATTGGGGTCATAACAGGGTTTATTTATTATTTTTTTTATTTTGATCGCTGTGGTAGAACCTACCACAGCGATCAAAATGTACTTGAATGGAATCTGCCGGCGGGCGTACTGAGCATGCGCCCGCCATTTTGGAAGATGGCGGCGCCCAGCGAGGAGACGGCCGGACACCGGGAGGATCGGTAAGTATGAAGGGGTGGTGGGGGGGTGGATTGGAGCACAGCGGGGGTGATCGGACCACAGGGGGAGCGGACAGCAGGACGGGGGAGCGGGCAGGAGCACGGGGCAGCGCAGCACAGGACGGAGGGGACCGGACCCCATAACGGAGGACTGGGGGGGCGATCGGTGGGGTGGGGGGGGCTCACATCAGTATTTCCAGCCATGGCCGATGATATTGCAGCATCGGCCATGGCTGGATTGTAATATTTCACCTGTTTTTTAGGTGAAATATTACAAATCGCTGATTGGCAGTTTCACTTTCAACAGCCAATCAGAGCGATCGTAGCCACGGGGGGGTGTAGCCACCCCCCCTGGGCTGAAGCACCACTCCCCCTGTCTCTGCAGATCGGGTGAGATTGGAGTTAACCCTTTCACCCGATCTGCAGGAGCGCGATCATTCCATGACGCATACGCTGCGTCATAGGTCACATTGGCACCGACTTTCATGACGCAGCGTATGCGTCAAAGGTCGTGAAGGGGTTAAAGGGAACCTCTCACCCCAAAATTGAAGATGAGCTAAGCCCACCAGCATCAGGGGATTATCTATAGCATTCTGTAATGCTGTAGATAAGCCCCCGATGTATCCTGAAATATGAGAAAAAGAGGTTAGATTATACTCACCTGGGTGGGCGGTCTGGTCCGATGGGCGTCGCGGTCTGGTCCAGCGCCCCCCATCTTCATAGGATGACGACCTATTCTTGTCTTCACGCTGCGGCTCCGGCGTACTTTGTCTGCCCTGTTGAGGGCAGAGCAAAGTAATGCAGTGCGCAGGCGCTGGGCCTCTCTGACCTTTCCCGGAGCGTGAAGACAAGAAGAGGACGTCATAGTAAGAATGCTGTAGATAAGCACCTGATGCTGGTGGGCTTAGCTCATCTTCGATTTTGGGGGTGACAGGTTCCCTTTAAAGAATAGCACTTGGACTGAAAATATGGTTGTGTGAACGAGCCCTAAGTGACACATTTGCAGGTTCCTCTCAGAGCTTCAGCTTCCATCTCACAGGCCACCAGTGTGGGCATACAGCAGAGCTGTTAGAGCTACAGCTGCTGTGTTTGTAAGGAGACAAAGTTCAGTTCTACTGTTCTGTATTAGCTACATGTCTCACACTGGCAATGGCTCCTTTATTTACAATAAGCTCTGTAGGCAGAGTCTCTTGCAGATTAGTGTCCTGCCCATAGTCCTGAAATGCTCATTTACATACAGAGTTCAGGAGGGTTGATCCTACTGACAGATCCTCTTAAATATTTAATTTAGGTGGGGAATGACAGCCAGGGAGAGGGCCTAAAAAAAGTTTACCGATGCAGATAATAGGGTGAGAAGTGAGGAGCCTGGTACCTTCTTCTGTAACTGGCTCAAGGCAAAAAATAAACTTAAAGTCAAGGAGGGAAGCGGATCCATGCTATTAGAGGATTGGGAGAAAATTACCTGTTGATACATTTTTTTTTTAAACAAGTGGCCATATTGTCAGATTCTGAGGCTGGTGTTAAGGGCCTGCACTTTAAGGCCATGTTCCCACATTCAGGTTTTAGATCAGTATTTGTAAGCCAAAACCAGGAGAGGATTAACCCCTTCCCGATCTGTGACGCCACGTAGGCGTCATGAAAGTCGGAGCCAATGCGACCTGTGACGCCTATGTGGCGTCATGGAGGGATCGCGTCCCTGCAGATCGGGTGAAAGGGTTAACTTCAATTTCACCCGATCTGCAGGGACGGGGGAGTGGTACTTCAGCCCAGGGGGGGGTGGCTTCACCTCCCCGTGGCTACGATCGCTCTGATTGGCTGTTGAAAGTGAAATAGCCAATCAGAGCGATTTGTAATACTTCACCTATGAAAACTGGTGAAATATTACAATCCAGCCATGGCCGATGCTGCAATATCATCGGCCATGGCTGGAAACCCTATTCTGCCCCCCCCACCGCCACCGATCTCCTCCCCAGTCCTCCGTCCGCTGCTCAGCTCCCCTCCGTCCGCCCCCCCGTCCTCCTGTCTGTTCCCCCCGTGCTCCGATCCCACCCCCCCGTGCTCCGATCCCCCCCCCCGTGCTCCGATCCCCCCCCTCATACTTACCAAGGCCTCCCGGTGTCCGTCCGTCTGATCCATGGGTGCCGCCATCTTCCAAAATGGTGGGCTCATGCGCAGTGCGCCCGCCGAATCTGCAGGCCGTTTCATTCCAGGTACATTTTGATCACTGTGATAAAACCTATCACAGTGATCAAAATAAAAAAATAGTAAATGAACCCCCCCTTTATCACCCCCATAGGTAGGGACAATAATAAAATAAAGAAATTATATTTACTTTTATTTTTCCACTAGGGTTAGAACTAGGGTTAGGGCTAGGGTTAGAACTAGGGTTAGGGTTAGAATTAGGCTATGTGCACACGGTGCAGATTTGGCTGTGGGTCCGCAGCGGATTCGTAGCAGTTTTCCATCAGGTTTACAGTACCATGTAAACCTATGGAAAACCAAATCCGCTGTGCCTATGGTGCGGAAACACTGCGTTGTATTTTCTGCAGCATGTCAATTCTTGTGCGGATTCTGCAGCGTTTTATACCTGCTCCTGAATAGGAATCCGCAGGTGAAATAAACACAAAAAACACTGGAAATCCGTGGTAAATCCGCAGGTAAAACGCAGTGCCTTTTAGCTGCGGATTTTTCAAAAATGGTGCGGAAAAATCTCACACGAATCCGCAACGTGGGCACATAGCCTTAGGGTTAGGGTTGGAATTAGAGTTAGGGTTGGAATTAGGGCTAGGGTTGGAAATAGGGTTAAGATTAGGCTTGTGTTTAGGGTTATGGTTAGAGGTGTGTTGGGGTTAGGGTTGTGGTTAGGGTTGGGATTAGGGGTGTGTTGGGTTTGTGGTTAGGGGTGTGTTGGGGTAAGGGTTGTGATTGGGTTATGGCTAGAGTTGGGATTAGGGTTAGGGGTGTGTTGGGGTTAGTGTTGGAGTTAGAATTGAGGGGTTTCCACTGTTTAGGCACATCAGGGGTCTCCAAACGCAACATGTCGCCACCATTGATTCCAGCCAATCTTGCGTTCAAAATGTCAAATGGTGCTCCCTCCCTTCCGAGCCCCGACGTACGCCCAAACAGTGGTTTACCCCCACATATGGGGTACCAGCATACTCAGGACAAACTGGGCAACAACTATTGGGGTCTAATTTCTCCTGTTACCCTTGCGAAAATAAAAAATTGCTTGCTAAAACATAATTTTTGAGGAATGAAAAATTATTTTTTATTTTCACGGCTCTGCGTTGTAAACTTCTGTGAAGCACTTTGGGGTTCAAAGTGCTCACCACATATCTAGATAAGTTCCTTGGGGGGTCTAGTTTCCAAAATGGGGTCACTTGTGGGGGGTTTCTACTGTTTAGGCACATCAGGGGCTCTGCAAACACAACGTGACGCCCGCAGACCATTCCATCAAAGTCTGCATTCCAAAACGTCACTACTTCCCTTCCGAGCCCCGACGTGTGCCCAAACAGTGGTTCCCCCCCACATGTGGGGTACCAGCGTACTCAGGACAAAAACTTTTGGGGTCCAATTTCTCCTGTTACTCTTGTGAAAATAGAAAATTGCAAGCTAAAAAATAATTTTTGAGGAAAGAAAAATTATTTTTTATTTTCTCGGCTCTGCGTTATAAACTTCTGTGAAGCACTTGGGGGTTTAAAGTGGTCACCGGACATCTAGATTAGTTCCAGGGGAGGTCTAGTTTCCAAAATGGGGTTACATGTGGGGGAGCTCCAATGTTTAGGCACACAGGGGCTCTCCAAACGCGACATGGTGTCCGCTAACGATTGGAGCTAATTTTTCATTCAAAAGTCAAATGGCGCTCCTTCCCTTCCGAGCCTTGCCGTGTGCCCAAACAGTAGTTTACCCCCACATATGAGGTATCGTTGTACTCAGGAGAAATTGCCCAACACATTTTAGGATCCATTTTATCCTGTTGCCCATGTGAAAATGAAAAAATTGAGGCTAAAAGAAATTTTTTGTGAAAAAAAGTACTTTTTAATTTTTACGGTTCAATTTGTGAAGCACCTGGGGGTTCAAAGTGCTCAATATGCATCTAGATAAGTTCCTTGGGGGGTCTAGTTTCCAAAATGGGGTAACTTGTGGGGGAGCTCCAATGTTTAGGCACACAGGGGCTCTCCAAACACGACATGGTGTCCGCTAAAGATTGGAGCTAATTTTTCATTGAAAAAGTCAAATGTCGCTCCTTCCCTTCCGAGCCCTGTTGTGCGCCCAAACAGTGGTTCCCCCCCACATATGGGGTATTGGCGTACTCAGGACAAATTGTACAATAACTTTTGGGGTCCAGTTTCTCTTTTTACCCTTGGGAAAATAAAAAAAATTGTTGCTAAAAGATCATTTTTGTGACTAAAAAGTCAGTATTTCGTTGTAAAAATGAGAAATCGCTGGTCAAATTTTAACCCTTATAACTTCCTAGTAAAAAAAAAATTAGTTTCCAAAATTGTGCTGATGTAAAGTAGACATGTGGGAAATGTTATTTATTAACTATTTTGTGTCACATAACTCTCTCGTTTAACAGAATAAAAATTCAAAATTTGAAAATTGCGAAATTTTCAACATTTTCGCCAAATTTCCATTTTTTTCACAAAGAAACGCAAAATTTATCGCCCTAAATTTACCACTAACATGAAGCCCAATATGTCACGAAAAAACAATCTCAGAACCGCTAGGATCTGTTGAAGCGTTCCTGAGTTATTACCTCATAAAGGGACACTGGTCAGAATTGCAAAAAAAGGGCCAGGTAATTAAGGTCAAAATAGGCTGGGTCATGAAGGGGTTAAAAATACATTAGTGGTGACGTAATCTCTATGATACTTTTCCTCTGATTGTGGCTTACAAATACTGATGGAAAATACTGGCGAAATATTGAATGCTTGTACTTGGTCTAAAGCTAAGGCAGGAGTGAAAAGTTTCAGAGTTGTTTTGGATTGTCGGAGAGTGGTGTGATGAGGGTGGTGAAGTAGGCTTGTTTGGTGATATGAAGGGCAGAGTTCTATATTTTGAGCATAAACTTATTGCGGATGAAGTCTTCTGCCGAATGTGATTTTCTCTATCGATGTTTGGCACACCTAGATCTCCACTGTAGAAAACACGTTTGCAGAATGTGCCAGGGTTGGCATTGTCTGTGCCAGGGTGTTATGCTTGTAGGGGGTGAGGCTTTATCAAGAGCAATTTTCAGTGTTTTATTATAAAGTATGAAAGCTAAGTCAGGACATGAGAATGAGGACTGCAAACTCTTCATAAATTGCTGAGTATTGATGGATTTCCGTAAGTGTGGGTGTCCCGAGTTGGGCGAAAAACCTTAATAATGAAGGAAAAGGAGTTGTGATCACAGAGCGGAAGTCGGTAAAGTCATACACGGAGCAGAACCGGGAGAAGACCAGGTCCAGTGTGTTCCTGTATTCACGAGTGGGAGTTTGTGATCTGTGAAAGGTTGAGAGAGGTGTTACAGGTAGAAGATGAGTGGCAGATGTGGAGATTGGATTAACAATGAAGATGTTAAAAGGGGTCGACCAGGAAAAATCAAAATTGAAATTGCGGATTAATAAAATAAAAAATGAACTAAGCTCTGCTCACCGGGCCGCTCCGTGATCTGCATTTACATCGGCTGAAAGTCGTCACCAGGATCGGTGGGACCAGTGATTGTCTGCCGTGGTCCGTTGAAACCACCTGACCATGGCAGCCAATCACAGGTCGGAATGATGACACCGTGGCGGTCTGCGGAGGACATGGGTGACCTAGTTTATGTTTGGATGTGACGGTCAGTTTTTTGAAATTTGACAGTAGGAGAGTATCGCTTAAGCTTGTTTGCCCAAACAACCCGCGTGCGGTCCACGGTGATGAACGTGGGGACATGGCAAAGTGATTGCTGGGGTTTGCCAGGATGAGCCCCTCACTGCAGAACGTTGTTCACAATGTGCTGCCATTGGGAACAGCACGGTGGGAAGAAGTGCCTGGCCTCAGAGCTTGGCGCCACAGCCCCGCACTATTACCTCCACACAGGCCCTCTCTATGGCGGCACATACACACCATGACGTGTCAGACCGGGAATGGGGGAAGGTAGGGGCTGCGGGCAGCTGCTCCCCGGGTCACGTCCATACAGCAGGGGGAAGGGGAGAGAGGACTGAGGGAGGAGAGACTCCGCAGCCAGCAACAAGTCGCACTCGGCGACACGACGCTTACCTCACCCGTCCAACCTCCCCCGCAGGGATGATCGACGCCCCTCTCAGCCAATCACAGAACTTCCCGCCTCCCACGCCCGACGTCCTGTCCAGGGGCCCAGTCAGAACGCACCACGAGCAGCAGAGCCGGTGATATAAAGCGCATGCGCGGAGAGAGCGGCCCTCACAGCGCCACGTCCCGTACACCGGATCCGTCATGTTGCCTTCTGCAGTACTTGTAGCGGTCTCCGCCTTGCTCGGTGCCTGTCTGACCCGGGCAGACATCCCCGAAGAAAACGACGTGTTGGTGCTGAAGAAGGACACGTTTGACAAGGCGCTGGAGAACGATTACTTGCTGGTGGAGTTCTGTGAGTGAGCCGGGGGACTGAGGAGCGCCGCGTGCACTGGGTGGGACGTGGAGTGCTGCGGGGGTACCGGGTTTCTGGGGTGTCACTTGCAGGGTAGCACCCCCTAACTAGGGGGCACACCTGGGCGGGAGACGGCAGGTCCACGTCCTGCCAGTGACTGACAGGGGGCTCAGCCAGTCAGCGGAGTCCTTCCATAGCTTCCTCCAATCAGGGAGTGGAGGGAGGGGCCTGAAGTTTGGTTGACGTGTACTTGGTAGTGAGACTTGTCATCCTCGCTGGGAGTGACGTCTGGACTTTAGTCTGGGGTCAGGGCTGATGATAGGGGGGGCTGCATCTAGAGCCTTGTGTTTGGGGGGTATGCTCTGTCCCCAGGGCTCCCATTACCCAGAACATGCCAGCCTCCACCTGTGTAGGTGCACAACAAAGGTGATGCTGTGGGAATGGCCTTCTGTGTAGGATCTATGGCGCAGATCTATGGCCCGCCTAGTGACTCCCCAGTAACTTGCTGATCGTCCAGGCTTCCTTGTCTGTAGCTGTCACTTTCCCATAGAAATGAGTGGCTTGTTTCTATGACTGTTGGATTGCAGTTTGCCCTCTTACTTGGGACTGCTGTCATGGCTGCAATGACTTGTCAGTACTAGATGCCTTTGCCTTATTAGTGTGGTGGTAGAATCTTCTTTGTCATACTGCGTGGTGATGATCCAGCCAGATCCCAGTATTACAAGGTTGGAACACTAGGCTCAGTTGCATCCATACAAACTGTTCCTGTAGCTTAGGTGTGATTTCCGAGGGTCTGTGCACTAACGCTCTGTTCTTAGCTTTGCAGCAAGTAAATATTGCCTAGATGTACTGTGTGAATCGAGCTTTTGCCTGCAGTCTTGTTGGATATGTTTAGAAAGACTCTGTACAGGTGCACCATGGTTTGGCCAAACATTTATATACACCTTCCACTTATCTTTGAAGCCAGAGCTGTTAGAGTGGGTGGAGGCAAAACAGCATGTGGCTGTGTATGTAAATGATTGGCTGCCTGTAGTTGGTTTGAAGGTTCTGTGCTGACGAGTCCCTTTAAATGTGTGCATTTCCTGTACTCGATATTGCACAGCTAGATCATGCCAGTGTTCTGCAGCATCTATTCCCTGCATAGAAGTAATGGGCTGTGCAGTGGGAGCTTTCATGGGCTAGGCTCTAGAATGTAAACTATGAAATGACATGGTTCTCGCAGGCAGTAGTTCTGAGGGAGCCTTCCTGAATACTGATATAGGCCATGTTTCTGAAACTAATAAAGGATGATGTCTAAACTGGAGTAGCACATAAAGGATTCATTGATCTAGAGATTACATGCTACCTGTGGCTGAAGCTGCTGCAAAACTAACTTTGTCGGTTCAGACAGGGCATAATGTGTAGATGAAATCTTTAGAGGGCTGCTGTAAGGCTACGTTCACATTTGCGTTGTGCGCCGCAGCGTCGGCGCCGCAACGCACAACGCAAACAAAAACGCAGTTGCGTTTTGAACAAAAAACGCAGCGTTTTGCGCCGCATGCGCCCCCCCAAAGTCTAGACGATGTTTGGCATTTTTATTAGAAAACGCATGCGTCGTACAACGCACCACGACGCAAGTACTTGCGTCATCTGCGTTGTCAATACAAATCAATGGTAAAAGCGCATCGACGACGCAAAAGCAACGCAAACACGACGCATGCGTTTTTTAAAAAGTCGGCGCCGCACAAAAAATGCAACATGTTGCGTTTGCTGCGCCCTGACAGGTGCGCCCTAACGCCGCATGCGGCGTACGACGCACCAAAACGCATGACAACGCATGTACATGCGGCCCCAATGTTAAAGATAGGGCCGCACGACGCATGCGTTTTGTTGCGGCGACGACGCTGCGGCGCACAACGCAAATGTGAACGTAGCCTAAGCCAGGGGTCTGCAGTACTCCACTTGATGGATCACACTGTCACAACAGCTATAGTGCTTCTGATGTCTGCAGTGGGACCCATATAATGAATGTATCCTGCTAGAATCAATGCTGTTTTGGTAAATTCTCTCCATAATGCAGTTCTTAATAGAAAAGCTTAAAACATAATTCATCGCTTATGGCAGAGTATTTTTGGCTGCTATATTACTGCTTGGTACAACTGAGCACTTTTATGGAGCCGTAACATTGTTGTGTGCATGAGGCCAAATACTGTAGAAGCTTGGGGTGAATGTTTCGTCATTAAAACTACTAGGTGAGGTCTTGAAACTGGGGCCTATCACTTTGGTGGTCCCTGAAGTCTTGCACGCTTCACTTATCCAGTGGATCGGTAAAAAATATTAAACGCTGTAATACACCTTAGACTTGGATACTGTGTGAAAGCCGACGTGGTTGTAAAGGTTTCTTGACTCCATTTCCCATTAAAGCTGTTCCTGGAGCACGTTCTTAGAACTGGTCTTTCAGGTAAATGTGTAGAGTGTAGGGGAAATGAGTAAACCATTCAGGAAACTTGCAGCACATGAGTCTAAACTATCCTCCACCCAGATGTAGGCAACTGGGCCCTGAACACTCCACAAACTGCTAATGCTGTAGTCCAAGCACTATTTGTGGCCTGGTGATCTGCGGTATGCTGCTTCCCTTAGGAATACACAAACTTGTTGCGCACAGCTGTCTTTCCTTTTTTAGGACTAGGCATTAAAATAAATCCATCTCCAGCAATGTCTACTCTCCGTAATGCTTTTAATGAGTGTTTAATGTGGGCAGATCTGCCTGAACTCTTGTTCTCTGCCATGGTGGCATTAATGAAACCATTCATAAGGGGATCTGAACTATTTGGGTGGCTCATTTTCCTATGACGCTGATTTAGGTGTTGGTGATCAAGAATTATTTTTATTTATTTTTTTGTTACAGATGCTCCTTGGTGTGGGCATTGCAAAGCTCTTGCTCCAGAATATGAGAAGGCTGCTAAGAAACTAAAAGAGGAAGGTTCAACAATCCGTTTGGCCAAGGTAGATGCTACAGAAGAGTCAGAGTTGGCACAAGAGTTTGGTGTTCGAGGGTATCCAACGATAAAGTTTTTTAAAAATGGAGACAAATCATCGCCTAAAGAATACTCTGGTAAAGTCTCCTCCTTTCATGTGGGTTTTTTTCTGGGATAGCATGAATTTCTACAGATGCTGGTGTTTCCAATGTGAGTGAATCTCTCCTTCTCCTTATAGCTGGCAGGGAGGCAGCAGACTTCATCAATTGGCTGAAGAAACGCACTGGTCCAGCTGCTACTACCTTGGCAGATGATGCAGCTGTTGTTGCTTTGGTTGAGTCCAGTGATGTCGCAGTTGTAGGGTTTTTTAAGGTAAGCTTAGCTTCTTTCCTCTGACACCCAGCGTATCTTTAGGAGTGATTTGTGTTGCAAGTCAGAGGATTTCTGTCTGGTCATCCAGTTAGTAGAATAAATGGTCTTCTACACAATTAAAATGGCCATACCTCCAGGAGTGACCATAAGCACTTGCTTCACTTGCTCTGAAGGGGTTGCAATGGGGGAATATGCAGTTAGATTTCTATATTAACCATTTTTGCATCTTTAGCAAGCGGCACAGATGGTTGTAAATTGGCTTAAGACTGCAATCATGTATGCATAGCTTATAATAGGAGGCTAGGGGAGATGCCACCTGTGAACATATCTTAGTGGTTGGTAGACACCAAGGGTAACCAAGGCTTTGTCATTCTGTGTACACTATATAAACACTCAGCTCATATACAACGCAGTCTGGAATAACCTGTTCATGCAAAATCTAACAGTGATTTACTGTAATCCATGTAAAGTTGCATCCTGTGGCTGGCGTGGGTTCAGGACTTGGTCTGTCTCAGTTGTGTAACTTCTTGGATACAGCATTTTGATATGACCTGTGGCACTTAACGTTAAACAGACCTCCTGCACCACCATATTCCAGTTGCAGGATGCGGATGTGTTGTCATGCATAACAGACTTGCAATGGCTGATGGAGGTGGGGTGGATTTAGTAGTCAGTTGGTGCTAACTGCCCCCCAATAAAAAAACAGGGGGTTATACATCCATGTTTTCAGCAACAGAAGTGCTATATAGAAGCTGAGCTCTACCATTAGGGATGAGCTAATAGCTTCAGATAAGTCCTTATCTGAATAGCTATAGCGCTTACTGAGTAAAGGTACCTTCACACGAAGCGACGCTGCAGCGATAGCGACAACGATGCCGATCGCTGCAGCGTCGCTGTTTGATCGCTGGGGAGCTGTCACACAGACCGCTCTCCAGCGACCAACTATGCCGAGGTCCCCGGGTAACCAGGGTAAACATCGGGTTGCTAAGCGCAGGGCCGTGCTTAGTAACCCGATGTTTACCCTGGTTACCAGCGTAAAAGTAAAAAAAACAAACAGTACATACTCACCTGCGCGTCCCCCAGCGTCTGCTTCCTGACACTGACTGAGCTCCGGCCCTAACAGCACACCAGTGACGTCACCGCTGTGCTTTCACTTTCACTTTAGGGCCGGCGCTCAGTAAGTGTCAGGAAGCAGACGCTGGGGGACGCGCAGGTGAGCATGTACTGTTTTTTTTTTTTTTTTACTTTTACGCTGGTAACCAGGGTAAACATCGGGTTACTAAGCGCGGCCCTGCGCTTGGTAACCCGATGTTTACCCTGGTTACCAGTGTAAAATATCGCTGGTATCGTTGCTTTTGCTTTCAAACACAACGATACACGGCGATCGGACGACCAAATAAAGTTCTGGACTTTATTCAGCGACATCACAGCAGGATCCTGATCGCTGCTGCGTGTCAAACTAAACGATATCGCTAGCGAGGACGCTGCAACGTCACGGATCGCTAGCGATATCGTTACAAAGTCGTTTCGTGTGAAGGTACCTTAAATGCAACAGGAACCTGGATACCTGCAGCGCTCCCAATAATCAGCTGTTCGGCACAACAGCCACTTGTGTCAAGGCTGTGTGCACACATTGCTGATTTTTCGCAGTTTTTTTCATGATAAAAACGCTATGAAACTGCAAAAAAAGCATACAATATGCATCCCATCATTTAGAATGAATCCGCAATTTTTGTGCACATGATGCGTTTTTTTTTTTTTCTGCAAAAAAACGCATTGCGGTAAACGCAGCATGTTCATTAATTTTGCAGATTTCCCACTATAAAATACACTGGGAAATGTCCGGGGGAAAAAACGTGGCAAAAAACGCATGCAGATTTCTTGCAGAAAATTTCAGGTTTTTCTCAGGAATTTTCTGCAAGAAATCCTGAACATGTGCGCATAGCCTGACAGTCACAACACATGCATGGACAGTCCAACAAACATTTTGACTCTTAAAAAATTCTGGCATAAACCCCTTTTTGATTCATAGGGCCAGATTTAAAAAAATCTACATCAAGTGGCGCAGTCAATATGTAGGGGGGTGTTACAGGCTGGGGTCAGTTACTGCCACCTCTGCACTGTTTAAGTCACTGCCTTGACTAGTGACTCCACCCCAATGACTGGAAGCAGAATGCTGCTGGGGGAATAATGCTAACTTTGTCCTGGCAGCAGGGGCATCAGTGTCAGAATGCTATTAACCTACAGGTTTTACATGATGGGTTCCCTTTAAAACGATTTAGCTGAAATCTTGCAGCTTGCATATGCTGTAACACTGCTTTTCAGAATAGCATGGTTAATGGCTGCCAGGGACTGAGTCAGCCACACAGACGAGACAGGCGGCTCCGTGGATTGATGGATCTCTATATGCACATGGAGACACCTGTCACTCCAGGGCTGTTCAGCGGGGACAAGCTGCTGAAACCCACCTGTCCAACTAGACTCCTATGTGGCTCTTAAACGGATTTTGGCTGCATATTTCTCAATTTAAATGCTGTGGTGGTTCAGCCAGTGTCTGATTGATACTGCTTTAGGAACAGGCAGCATGGACCAGCCATCAGGCTCCCTTTTTTAAAAAGAATGTTATTGAAGCCTTCCTGATTTGTTGGTTGCATCTTGTTTAGCATGTCTCCAGTTTACTTTTTTTCTCTTCTGCACAGAATCAAGAGTCTGATCTAGCTAAGGCATTCCTGCAGGCCGCAGATGCTGTGGATGATATTCCATTTGGTATCACTTCCAGTGATGCTGCATTCTCAAAGTATGACGTTGATAAGGACAATATTATTCTTTTTAAGAAGGTGAGGATGTCACGTGATCTTTAACTTGGCTGCTAGACTAATGTAATCTGATTACTTGCATGAGTCCATATCTAGTGGAAACCACTTTACTTAAAATATCTGCATCTACCAAATCTCAGCAGGTGAAAAGTCAATCGCTGCCTGAAATGTGTTGTGTTTTTTTTGTTTTGCATAATGTGCTAAATCGGTTTCTAGAAATTTGCCAGACACATGGATATTTGCATAGTCTAGCAGGATGCTGGTGAAACCCAGTGGCTTAAAATTGGCATTTCTTGCCTTCTCAACTGCTTGATCAACTGGTCACTTTAAAAATTGACAGAAGCCAAGTTTCCTTAATGCTGGCATTGTTCTCTAACAAAGTTATCTTTCATCTCTTCAGTTTGATGAAGGCAGGAATAACTATGAAGGGGAAGTGACAAAGGAACACGTCTTGAACTTCATAAAATCCAACCAGCTGCCTTTAGTCATTGAGTTTACTGAACAAGTAAGATGTCTAAACTTAATTTGACTGCAAACTGGACCTGCAGTTTCTGATTAGAATCTGGTACACACTTTCTGGTTTAGATATGAGATTTATTTGCTCATGGTTGTCTACATTTCTTCTGTAGACTGCACCAAAGATCTTCGGTGGAGAGATTAAGACACACATTCTGTTGTTCCTGCCAAAGAGTGCATCTGACTACCAAGACAAACTGGACAACTTTAAAAAGGCAGCCACAAGCTTCAAGGGAAAGGTATGTGTGGACATGAATACACAATGCCCAAATCTAGACCTTCTATTTAAGAATTTGTTTAATGGTTGTGGTTTCTTTCTTAGATACTCTTCATCTTCATTGATAGTGATCATACTGACAACCAACGTATTCTGGAGTTCTTTGGCTTGAAAAAGGAAGAATGTCCTGCTGTTCGATTGATCACCTTAGAGGAGGAGATGACCAAATACAAGCCAGAGACTGATGACCTTTCAGCTGATAAGATCAAGGACTTCTGTGACCGTTTCTTGGATGGAAAAGTCAAAGTAAATCTGCTCTTGAATCATAGTTGCTTATCTGTTAAGGACCCCCCCTCCCCCTTTGGAGAAGGTCATTGGTAGATGTGATGTATGCAGAACTCATGTTGATTTGGAGCTTTGTTCCCTTCATAGCCCCACCTTATGAGCCAAGATGTCCCTGATGACTGGGATAAAAATCCAGTGAAAGTGTTGGTTGGGAAAAACTTTGAAGAAGTGGCCTTTGATGAGGAGAAGAGTGTATTTATTGAGTTCTGTGAGTACAGGCTGCCTAATCAATTTCTCCAAAGATATTGGTGTACATGCCTATAATGATACTGACATTCTATTTAGATGCTCCCTGGTGTGGTCACTGCAAGCAGCTGGCACCAATCTGGGACCAACTGGGGGAGAAGTTCAAGGACAACAAGAACATAGTCATTGCAAAAATGGATTCCACAGCCAATGAGATTGAAGCTGTGAAGATACACAGCTTCCCCACCCTGAAATACTTCCCAGCTGGAACAGATAAAAAGGTAGTTCATTAATTCTTGCCATAAAATCCATGATTCTTTACACATTTTGTGTGAACACCCTAACTAGTTTATATAGTTTGACTAATAAAATCTGTTCCACTAGGTTGTTGATTACAATGGTGAGAGAACGTTAGATGGATTTTCAAACTTCTTGACAAGTGGAGGGCAAGATGGAGCAGCTGATGAGGTAAGATTGCCTATACAGTCTGACTTGTGTGTATTCTGCATGTTGGCACAATGACCATGAGTTCCTCTTGTACAACTTGCAGGATCTTGATGATCTGGAAGAGGCAGATGAGCCAGATCTGGAAGATGATGATGAAGATGACCAACACAAGAAAGATGAATTATAAGGATCATAAGTTTAATACTGTAACAACCAGAAGACACTAAGAGTGGAGGGGATCAACAACTTCTAGGAATGTATTACCATAATTGTCAGTGCTCTGAAAAAAAAATCCAGGGAAACTTTCTGAATCTGTATATTGGGGTCTTTTTGGGGGGGGGGGGGGGGGGTGTAAAGGGAGCTTTGGCCTTGTGTTTTGTGTTTGACAGGTTTTTTTTTTGTTTTTTTTTATATATATTATTTTTTCTTGCACTGATGCAAGTTCAGCACTCTTGCTTCCTGTAGTGTTGTGTTTTTTTTCTTTTAAATGGAACAAATATAAACTGCATGGCAGGTGACCTGACCAAAGGGCTGTCCTCCACTCCCTCCCACCCCAATCTCAGCCACTCTTGGATGAGACTAAGTGGGGCTGTATATGCAGTAATGTCTCCTCACTTCCAGCACCTTTTCATGCTGCCCTTCAATGGTCTTTGGCAGCTTTCAGTATTTCATGCAGTGTGAAGGCCTCCCTGGTAAAAAAGCTCCCAGTGAATATAGCCCCTCCACCGGTACTTTAATTCATTAATGCCATTTGTGTTTTGTCCTGTCTTATGGGACCCCAGCCTCTGAGATTGCAACATATGACACACTTATTTTTTTATTTTTGGGGTTTGTCACTAAAGGTTTGAATTGTCTAATTCTGAAAGCATTCCATCATATTTAAGTTGGAGCGTGTTGGCCAAATAAAATTTTAATAAAACATGCTGGGCTATTTGTCTCAACTTTCCATATGTGGTAGCCTAGTCGGTTCCAATGGGATTTTTAGAAATCCTATGATGACCTTTACTTCTCATTTCCATAGACTGCACCAACGCTGCAGTTAAATCAGATTTGTCATAGAACAACCAAGTAATGTTGTTGGTGTATGTTCCTTACACTAGTCAATGCTTCTTGGAATGTATCATGTGTTCCCAACAAATGTGTAATTTGCAATCTAAAACCTTTTCTTTCTCTGAAGACATTGTGCCCCCCCCAGTCAATAAATGACTGCTCGCTGAGGGTCACTTGTTTCTTATTTTAAAAACTGTGTCACTAATCAACTCCATGAGACGGATGCATAGCAGAAGCCTTCTGATCCTCTTCCTGACTCCCTCCCCTCCAAATACTGGTTTGGCCAGTTCTGGAGTGTAAATACTGATCCAATAGGACCTGCTGAGTCACGGGTCTTGTACACAGGTCTGTTCCATGGCTGTGTAAAAGTCACAAAACTGACTCCAGGGGCTGAGTGAGGGGCAGCACATGACAAGTGAATGGAACTTTAGGAGGTGGTTCTGCAAACGCATGCTTCATCAGTACCCAGTTTCATCTCCTTTTCATGGTGTACATTTTATGGTAAAATGGCCTTTCAGTATCACTTGTGTGAAGCTTTTTAGATCTTACCCCAAGAACTGATCTTAACAGTAAAAAGGTTATGTGCACACATTGCGGAATGCTGTGTGGATTTTTCCGCACGGATTTTGGTATATCCGCACTGCAGAATTACTGCAGTTCTTGTGCAGATTCCACCTGCAGTTTTCTATTGAGGAGCAGGTGTAAACCGCTGCAAAATCTGCACAAAGAATTGACATGCTGCAGAATAAACACGTTTCCGCACTTTCTTTTTTTCCGCAGCATGTGCACTGCAGATTTTGTTTTCCATAGGTTTACATGGTACTGTAAATTTATTGAAAACTGCTGCAAATCCACAGCATGTGCACATAGCCTTAGACAACTTGAAGCTGCAATTGTCTGCTTCTGCTATACACAGCCTTGTTGCATATAGTAAAAATCAGTCTCCTTTGAAGCATGCCACAAATAGTTTAAAGGGAGCTCTGCAACGAAAAGCAGATGTCAGACCTCCCCATGTTAATCAGATGCCATTTGCAACACCCCCAACTATTGGGACTGGTCCTGACTAATGCACAACCATTATCTGCAAAGTATGAGATGGGCTTACTCCATGCATGTGCTGTGGATGTCATGAAGGGTTAATGGGAATCTATCACCCCTCTGTTAATGTGGGTAAACATGTTGTAGACAGATGACATTAGTCTTTCCCTGCCGCTCAGCTGTCTGTCAGCAAGGAAATGTCACCATCTAAACATGCAGTGACAGTTTAAATGCATGATGGACATAGCCCAATCTGGAACAGACACCCAGCCATGAATGGGTTATGTCAGTCATTCCCTGTTAAGGGGTTAAAACGATCTGTCACCCTTAAGAGTTAATATGGGCATACAGGTTGTGTACACCTGAAACTTGTCATACCTGTGTGCTTCCCGGATGATGCTTTGTTCAGTAAAAATCATATTTATTTATATTTTTTTTAGCTTTGATATTTTAGGCTATGGGGTGTGCACTGCCTGGAAGATGAGACTGCCTCCAGTCTTCATTATACAGGATTTCCCCTTCTCTTCAGTATCTATTTATACTCTAGTAGCCTTCCACGACAGCCACCAGGAGGTTGTCTCCATACCCTAATGGGGGACAGGAAGCACGAGAGGTTAAAAGCCCCTCCCACCTCCCATTAACCAGTGTCTTTCCTGTCCCCCATGGGGCATGGAGAGGTTTTTCTGGTGCACTGCAGCGGCGGCTCTGAGCAGTGTACCTGGTTATTATGATGCCGGGCACTGATGGTCGGGCCCCCAGGGCTTCCTCCTCCGTTGTGCCTCCCGTCTCCTCCGGATTCTGGGACCGTGTTCCCGGTCCTCCTGCGGGGACAAAGCTGGCCGGTGTGTGCCCCCTGGAGGCCTCCCTGAGCTCTCCGGCGTCTCCCCCTCCTGATGCACGCTGTTCGGCGACCCGGAGGTCAGGTGATCCTCCACTTCCGGGTCGGCGCTCCTGCACAGGAGCGATACAGACCAGATCTGTGGATTACCGAACGGCGTGCGAGGCACGCTGCATCCTCGCACGCCTGCCTGGGACTACAGAGGGGGAGGGGCGGCGAAATGCCTCGCGCTGGTGCAGGCTTATTTTCTATATAAGCTGCGAAGACGTCTCAGGTAAGCTGCTGTAAGCATGGATTCGTCTTGCCCTGCAGCTGCAGAGCCCAGCGCTCCTCAAGCCCTAGTAAGTGTGGCAGAGATGGGTCCCATTCAAAGGTAGTACCTTATACACCTTCTTATACTGCTCCCTCTCTCTTTGCAGGCAGTGAAGTCTGGCCCTAAAAACATTTCCAAGCGCAAGTGTGCTACTTGTAATGTAAAAATGCCGCTAGATTGGGAGAAAAAGCTGTGCCAGCCGTGTACAGACAAAATTGTCCGGGCGGAACACCCTTCATTAATTGAGGAGATCCGCTCCCTGGTTAGGCAGGAGGTTCAGACCTCTCTGGCCACGCTCGCCCCACCGCCACCACCATCCTCACCTGGTCCATCACTTCCCAAAAAGAGGAAAATCCAGGAGTAGTCAGAGTCTGAGGGATCTTATACGTCCTCCTCTGTCAAATGGGAGGATGTGTTACCCACAAATCTGCGGAAATTAGAAAATATCTTTTTTCCTCTGAATACATTGAGGAATTGGTATCTGCAGTGAGGAACACAATGGGGCTAAAAGAGGAATCAGTTCCTCAGTCTATACAGGACGAACTTTTTGGTATACCTACTGAAAAACATCCTGGGTTTCCCGTCCATAAAAGCATAATAGACATGATCAATAGTGAATGGGAATTGCCGGAGAAACGTCTAACAACTCCTCCAGACTTCAAACATCGGTTTCCTCTTGATGAGGACGCAATAAAATGGAACATTCCAAAAATTGATGTTCAGGTGGCTAGAGTGGCTAAAAAAACGGCTTTGCCGTTCGAGGATTCCTCCCAGTTGAAGGACCCCTTAGATAGAAAGATTGAGAGTCTTCTCAAAAAATCCTGGGAGACGTCTACCTCAGCCCTCAGATTCAACATCGCATCCACCTGTGTGGCCCGCTCCCTCTTCCGCTGGATAGAAGAGCTAGAAAATCACATCTCTCAGGGTACCCCGAGAGAAGAGGTACTGGACTCCCTGCCTATTTTACACAGAGCGACCGGTTTCCTCGCGGACACCTCACTAGAAACTATCCGGGTAGCGGCCAAGTCCTTGGTCCAGACAAACTCAGCCAGAAGAGCTCTCTGGTTAAAAATGTGGAGCGGAGATGTCACTTCCAAAATAAAACTGTGTTCCATTCCCTTTAACCCCTTCATGACCTTGCCGTTTTTTGCAATTCTGACCAGTGTCCCTTTATGAGGTAATAACTCAGGAACGCTTCAACGGATCCTAGCGATTCTGAGATTGTTTTTTCGTGACATATTGGGCTTCATGTTAGTGGTAAATTTAGGTCGATAATTTCTGAGTTTATTTGTGAAAAAAACGGAAATTTGGCAAAAATTTTGAAAATTTCGCAATTTTCACATTTTGAATTTTTATTCTGTTAAACCAGAGAGTTATGTGACACAAAATAGTTAATAAATAACATTTCCCACATGTCTACTTTACATCAGCACAATTTTGGAAACAAATTTTTTTTTTGCTAGGAAGTTATAAGGGTTAAAATTTGACCAGTGATTTCTCATTTTTACAACAAAATTTACAAAACCATTTTTTTTAGGGATCACCTCACATTTGAAGTCAGTTTGAGGGTTCTATATGGCTGAAAATACCCAAAAGTGACACCATTCTAAAAACTGCACCCCTCAAGGTGCTCAAAACCACATTCAAGAAGTTTATTAACCCTTCAGGTGTTTCACAGCAGCAGAAGCAACATGGAAGTAAAAAATGAACATTTAACTTTTTAGTCACAAAAATGATATTTTAGCAAAAATTTTTTTATTTTCCCAAGGGTAAAAGGAGAAACTGGACCACGGACGTTGTTGTCCAATTTGTCCTGAGTACGCTGATACCTCATATGTGGGGGTAAACCACTGTTTGGGCGCACGGCAGGGCTCGGAAGGGAAGGAGCGCCATTTGACTTTTTCAATGAAAAATTGGCTCCAATCTTTAGCGGACACCATGTCGCGTTTGGAGAGCCCCCGTGTGCCTAAACATTGGAGCTCCCCCACAAGTGACCCCATTTTGGAAACTAGACCCCCCAAGGAACTTATCTAGAAGCATAGTGAGCACTTTAAACCCCCAGGTGCTTCACAAATTGATCCGTAAAAATGAAAAAGTACTTTTTTTTCACGAAAAAATTATTTTAGCCTCAATTTTTTCATTTTCACATGGGCAACAGGATAAAATGGATCCTAAATTTTGTTGGGCAATTTCTCCTGAGTACACCAATACCTCACATGTGGGGGTAAACCACTGTTTGGGCACATGGTAAGGCTCGGAAGGGAAGGAGCGCCATTTGACTTTTTGAATGAAAAACTATCTCCATCGTTAGCGGACACCATGTCGCGTTTGGAAAGCCCCTGTGTGCCTAAACATTGGAGCTCCTCCACAAGTGACCCCATTTTGGAAAGTAGACCCCCCAAGGAACTCATCTAGAGGCATAGTGAGCACTTTAAACCCCCAGGTGCTTCACAAATTGATCCGCAAAAATGAAAAAGTACTTTTTTTTCACACAATTTCTTTTAGCCTCAATTCTTTCATTTTCACATGGGCAACAGGATAAAATGTATCCTAAAATTTGTTGGGCAATTTCTCCTGAGTATGCCGATACCTCATATGTGGGGGTAAACCACTGTTTGGGTGCACGGCAAGGCTCGGAAGGGGAGGCGTGCCATTTGACTTTTTGAATGGAAAATTAGCTCCAATCGTTAGCGGACACCATGTCGCGTTTGGAGAGCCCCTGTGTGCCTAAACATTGGAGCTCCCCTACAAGTGACCCCATTTTGGAAACTAGACCCCCCAAGGAACTTATCTAGATGCATAGTAAACACTTATAACCCCCAGGTGCTTCACAGAAGTTTATAACGCAGAGCCGTGAAAATAAAAAAATAATTTTTCTTTCCTCAAAAATGATTTTTAGCCCAGAATTTTTTATTTTCCCAAGGGTAATAGGAGAAATTGGACCCCAAATGTTGTTGTCCAGTTTGTCCTGAGTACGATGATACCCCATATGTGGGGGTAAACCACTGTTTGGGCGCACGGCAGGGCTCGGAAGGGAAGGCACGCCATTTGGCTTTTTGAATGGAAAATTAGCTCCAATCATTAGCGGACACCATGTCGCGTTTGGAGAGCCCCTGTGTGCCTAAACATTGGAGCTCCCGCACAAGTGGCCCCATTTTGGAAACTAGACCTCCCAAGGAACTAATCTAGATGTGTGGTGAGCACTTTGAACCCCCAAGTGCTTCACAGAAGTTTATAACGCAGAGCCATGAAAATAAAAAATAATTTTTCTTTTCTCAAAAATGATTTTTTAGCCCACAATTTTTTATTTTCCCAAGGGTAATAGGAGAAATTGGACCCCAAAAGTTGTTTTCCAGTTTCTCCTGAGTACGATGATACCCCATATGTGGGGGTAAACCACTGTTTTGGCACACGTCGGGGTTCGGAAGGGAAGTAGTGACGTTTTGAAATGCAGACTTTGATGGAATGCTCTGCGGGCGTCAGGTTGCGTTTGCAGAGCCCCTGATGTGCCTAAACAGTAGGAACTCCCCACAATTGACTCCATTTTGGAAACTAGACCCCCAAGGGAACTTATCTAGATGTGTAGTGAGCACTTTGAACCCCCAAGTGCTTCACAGAAGTTTATAACGCAGAGCCGTGAAAATAAAAAATGTGTTTCCTTTCCTCAAAAATATTTTTTTAGCCCAGAATTTTTTTATTTTTGCAAGAGTAACAGGAGAAATTGGACCCCAAAAGTTGTTGTCCAGTTTCTCCTGAGTACGCTGATACCCCATATGTGGGGGTAAACCACTGTTTTGGGTACATGCCGGGGCTCGGAAGGGAAGTAGTGACGTTTTGGAATGCAGACTTTGATGGAATGGTCTGCGGGCATCATGTTACGTTTGCAGAGCCCCTGATATGCCTAAACAGTAGAAACCCCCCACAAGTGACCCCATTTTGGAAACTAGACCCCCCAAGGAACTTATCTAGATGTGTGGTGAGCACGTTCAACCCCCAAGTGCTTCACAGAAGTTTACAACGCAGAGCCGTGAAAATAAAAAATCATTTTTCTTTCCTCAAAAAAGATGTTTTAGCAAGCAATTTTTAATTTTCACAAGGGTAACAGGAGAATTTGGACCCCAATATTTGTTGCCCAGTTTGTTGTGAGTACGCTGATACCCCATATGTGGGGGTAAACCACTGTTTGGGCACACGTCAGGGCTCGGAAGGGAAGTAGTGACATTTGAAATGCAGACTTTGATGGAATGGTCTGCGGGCGTCACATTGCATTTGCAGAGCCCCTGATGTGCCTAAACAGTAGAAACACCCCACAAGTGACCCCATTTTGGAAACTAGACCCCCGAAGGAACTTATCTAGATGTGTGGTGAGCACTTTCAACCCCCAAGTGCTTCACAGAAGTTTATAACGCAGAGCCGTGAAAATAAAAAATAATTGTTCTTTCCTCAAAAATTATGTTTTAGCAAGTAATTTTTTATTTTTGCAAGGGTAACAGGAGAAATTGGACCCCAACAGTTGTTGCCCAGTTTGTCCTGAGTACGCTGGTACCCCAAATGTGGGGGTAAACCACTGTTTGGGCGCACGTCGGGGCTTGGAAGGGCGGGAGCACCATTTGACTTTTTGAACGCAAGATTGGCTGGAATCAATGGTGGCGCCATGTTGCGTTTGGAGACCCCTGATGTGCCTAAAACAGTGGAAACCCCTCAATTCTAACTTCAACACTTACCCCAACACACCCCTAATCCTAATCCCAACTGTAGCCATAACCCTAATCACAACCCTAACCCCAACACACCCCTAACCACAACCCTAACCGCAACACAACCGTAACCCTAATTCCAACCCTAATCCTAACCCTAATCCCAACCGTAACCCTAATCCCAACCCTAACCACAACTGTAACCCCAACACACCCCTAACCCTATCCGTAACCCTAACCACAAGCCTATTCTTAACCCTATTTCCAACCCTAGCCCTAATTCCAACCCTAACCCTAAGGGTATGTGCCCACGTTGCGGATTCGTGTGAGATTTTTCCGCACGATTTTTGAAAAATCTGCAGGTAAAAGGCACTGCGTTTTGCCTGCGGATTTACAGCAGATTTCCAGTGTTTTTTTGTGCGGATTTCACCTGCGGATTCCTATTGAGGAACAGGTGTAAACCGCTGCGGAATCCGCACAAAGAATTGACATGCTGCGGAAAATACAATGCAGCGTTTCTGCACGGAATTTTCCGCACCATGGGCACAGCAGATTTGGTTTTCCTTAGGTGTACATGGTACTGTAAACCTGATGGAAAACTGCTTCGAATTCGCAGCGGCCAATCCGCTGCGGATCCGCGGCCAATCCGCTGCAGATCCGCGGCCAATCCGCTGCGGATCCGCTGCAGATCCGCGGCCAATCCGCTGCGGATCCGCTGCGGATCCGCGGCCAATCCGCTGCAGATCCGCGGCCAATCTGCTGCGGATCCGCTGCCGATCCGCTGCGGATCCGCGGCCGATCCGCTGCGGATCCGCGGCCGATCCGCTGCGGATCCGCGGCCGATCCGCTGCAGATCCGCGGCCCATCCGCTGCGGATCCGCGGCCGATCCGCTGCGGATCCGCTGCGGATCCGCGGCCGATCCGCTGCGGATCCGCGGCCGATCCGCTGCGGATCCGCTGCGATCCGCGGCCGATCCGCTGCGGATCCGCGGCCGATCCGCTGCGGATCCGCGGCCGATCCGCTCTGTGTGCACATGCCATAACCCTACCCCTAACCCTAACCCTACCCGTAACCCTAACCCTACCCCTAGTTCTAACCCTAACCCTAGTGGTAAAAGAAAAAAAAATATTTTCTTTATTTTATTATTGTCCCTACCTATGGGGGTGATAAAGGGGGGGGGTTATTATTTTTTTATTTTGATCTCTGTGGTAGAACCTACCACAGCGATCAAAATGTACCTGTAACGAATCTGCCAGCCTGCAGATTCGGCGGGCGTACTGAGCATGCGCCCGCCATTTTCCAAGATGGCGGCGCCCAGCGAGGAGACGGCCGGACACCGGGAGGATCGGTAAGTATGAGGGGGTGGTGGGGGGGTGGATCGGAGCACAGGGGGGGGGGATCGGAGGACGGGGGGAGCGGACAGGAGCACGGGGGAGCGGACAGGAGCACGGGGGAGCGAACAGGGGGACGGAGGGGGGTACCGGACAGAACGGACGACTGGGGAGGAGATCGGGGGCGGTGGGGGGGGCCAGTACATGATTTCCAGCCATGGCAGATGCTATTGCAGCATCGGCCATGGCTGGATTGCAATATTTCACCATTTTCATAGGTGAAATATTGCAAATTGCTCTGATTGGCTGTTGCACTTTCAACAGCCAATCAGAGCGATCGTAGCCACGTGGGGGCAAAGCCACCCCCCCCCTAGGCTGAAGTACAACTCCCCCTCTCCCTGCAGATCGGGTAAAATAGGAATTAACTCTTTCACCCGATCTGCAGGGATGCGATCATTCCATGACGCCGCATAGGCGTCATGGGTCGGGAAGGGGTTAAGGGTGACTATGTGTTTGGGCCCTCATTAGATGACATCTTAGAGAAAGCCACAGACAGAAAGAAAACTCTTCCTGAACAGAGGCCTCCCAGGAAGCGTTTTTTTCGAACCTCCCAGTCCCAGCCCTCCCAGGGTAGAGGAAAAGGGAAAACCGGGAGGTGGAGTTATGCTAAGGGGAAGCCTAAAAACATCCTTATTCCCCAGCAAGCTCAACAAGAAAAGCAATGACTCCGATCTGGGGGGGGGGAGGCTTTCGAACTTTGTTCACAGTTGGCAGAATATCTCCAACAGCCCCTGGGTGGTCAGTGTTATACAACAGGGGCTTCTGATAGAGTTCGATGCACCTCCCCCCAGGATCGTAAGAGTCACCTCCCCGTCATCTCGGGAGACTCAGAATCTGATGATGGCTGGAATTCAGGACTTGCTAGACTCGAGAGCTATCTCCCCGGTCCCAGTGAACGAACAAGGGAAAGGGCACTATTCCCGTATCTTCATAATAAAAAAGCCTTCCGGGCAATCTCGGATTATAATAAATCTGAAAGCTCTCAACAAAGTTATAACCTACCGCAAGTTCAAGATGGAGTCCGTAAAAACAGTCATCCCTCTAATAGCTCCTCAATCATATATGGCAACAATAGACCTCAAAGATGCCTATTTCCATATTCCAATGCATCCTCATCACAGAAAATATTTAAGATTTGCGGTCCAATTCAATCAAAAAATCTTACATTTCCAATACAATGTTCTCCCCTTCGGGATCTCCTCAGCCCCAAGGGTGTTTTCCAGAGTTATGGCGGAAGCAGTAGCCCATATCAGGAGCCAAGACATCGCTATAGTGCCATACTTGGACGACCTTCTAATAATTGGTCCTTCCGCCGAAATTCTCAATCAGAGAATTTCCAAAACTCTAAACATTTTACAAAATTTGGGTTGGATACCAAATCTAAAAAAGTCTCAGCTGTCGCCATCAAAGGTGAGGAAATTCCTCGGGGTCCTCCTGGATTCGGAGAATCAGAAATCTTTCCTACCAGAGGAACACCGAATGAACCTGGTTTCCAAAGTCTCAGACTTCAGAAAACAACGTTCTCCGACTCTACGGACCGCAATGTCTCTCCTGGGGTCGATGACGGCCTGTATACAATCAGTCCGGTGGGCTCAGAGCCACTCAAGAGTACTGCAGGCACACATCTTAGGAAACTGGAACGGGAATCCAAATTCCCTGAACAGGAGAGTGTACACTCCTGGGAAGGTAAAGGTCTCGTTAACCTGGTGGGCGACACAATCAAACCTGCTAAAAGGAGTAGACTGGGTACAGGATCCTCTAATCACGGTGACAACGGATGCCAGTCAGAAAGGTTGGGGAGCAGTGGTGTCGCAGATCCCATTCCAGGGTCACTGGAACCAAAGAGAAAGTTCCAGTTCTTCCAACTCCAGAGAATTGATGGCAGTGGAGAAGGCCCTCCTGGCGGCCAGCAGTCTCATTATAGGTCAACATGTCAGAATTTATTCGGACAATATGACGACTGTTGCGCATCTAAAACACCAGGGAAGTCCAAAGTTCAACCAGCTGAGAGCAATATCAAACAGAATATTTTGCTGGGCAGAGAAACATCTCTCACTATCGGCGATACACCTCAGAGGGTCAGTGAACATTCATGCAGATCTCCTAAGTCGTCACGACTTACATCCAGGAGAGTGGAGCTTGAAGGCGGACATTTTCAGAATGTTGACAGACAGATGGGGACTTCCCGATATAGACCTTCTAGCATCAAGTCACAATGCACAGGTCGAGAACTACTTCTCCCTGAACCCCAAAGACAGGTCTCAAGGAGTAGACGCCTTCGCTCACACATGGAGGTTTCATCTAGCGTACGCATTCCCTCCAATACCGTTACTGGCGAAGACCCTCCGGAAGATCCGGGACGATCAAGTCCAAACTATCTTAGTAGCGCCGACATGGCCGAAAAGAAGCTGGTACCACCTCATAAAGGAACTGAAGGTGGATGGTCCAGTTTTTCTTCAAGCAGAAGATCTTCTCCGCCAGGGCCCCTTTTATCATCCGGAACCACAAAAGTTCAATCTGGCAGCTTGGCTATTGAAGCCCAGGTACTAAGGGCTAAAGGCCTTTCGCAGTCGGTAATTTCTACCCTACAGAAATCTAGAAAACCTATCACCAATGCCATATATGGAAGAATTTGGAATAAATTCTCATCGTGGTGTCACCCTCATAATCCTGACCCTTTCCATCCTAATATCTCCCAGATATTAGATTTTTTACAAAAAGGCTTGGAGTTAGGGCTGAAGCCAAGTACCTTGAAAGTCCAAGTGTCAGCCTTGAGCTCTGTCTTCGATCAAGACCTTGCAAATCATCGGTGGATAAAGAGGTTTATGGTCGCAGCATCAAGGCATTGTCCAAGAAAACAAATTTTTGTACCACCATGGGACTTAAACATAGTTCTAAAGGGCCTCATGGCTCCTCCGTTTGAGCCATTGTCATCTTGTTCCTCGCAACTTCTGTCCTGCAAAGCGGCCTTCTTGGTTGCAATTTCTACTGCAAGACGAGTGGGAGAAATACAAGCCCTTTCAGTTAGAGAGCCTTATCTTATCATAAGAGATGACTCCATCGTGTTCCGGCCTGATCCATGCTTTCTCCCGAAGGTAGTGTCAGAATTTCATCGATCACAGGATATAGTCCTCCCATCGTTCTGTCACAATCCTTCAAATCCGGAGGAACACAGATTTCATACTTTGGATGTACGACGTATAGTGTTGTACTATTTGGAACATACTAAATCGTTCAGGATTGACAAAAATCTCTTCGTTCATCTTTCTGGCAAAAACAAAGGCAAGAAGGTAGCGAAGAGTACCATCGCCAACTGGATAAAGAAAGCCATTACTGAAGCATACCTAACTCAGAATATTGCTATTCCTGCGGGCCTAAAAGCTCATTCCACCAGATCTACGTCTGTCTCTTGGGCTGAAAGGGCTGGTGCTTCAACAGAGCAGATTTGCAGGGCAGCAACATGGTCTTCCTTGCACACTTTTACTAAGCATTACAGATTGGACTTCTGGTCCAACCGGGATCTTGCCTTTGGCCGAAAGGTTCTTCAGGCTGTAGTCCCCCCCTAAAATACAGAATTGGTTGGCATTCCTCCTGGTGGCTGTCGTGGAAGGCTACTAGAGAAAATAGAATTATTCTTACCGTTAATTCGGTTTCTAGGAGCCTTCCACGACAGCATTAATTCCCTCCCGATGTTCTTGGATACATTTTTTCTGAGAACCTAAAAGGTAACCGGTGCTATGGGTTCAGTTGTAAGTCACTGGTTAATGGGAGGTGGGAGGGGCTTTTAACCTCTCGTGCTTCCTGTCCCCCATTAGGGTATGGAGACAACCTCCTGGTGGCTGTCGTGGAAGGCTCCTAGAAACCGAATTAACGGTAAGAATAATTCTATTTTTTGATGTAATGTGCTTAGCCAAAGTCCTGCTTGTTGTCTTCTCTGCACTGTTCCGCTCTTCTGTGGTGGCTGTCATCAATTCTGATGTGCGCAGGAGTCAGAGTCCTGATCTTCTCGGCCCAGTGAATTCCTCGCAGTGCATAGAAGACCACACTAAGTGTGCAGACACAGGATTTTTCCAGCCACGCATATGACTTCAAATGGACATCTGAAGGGAAAGAGAAGTCTTGTATAAGGAAGCCCAGAGATAGACAAGATTATCGGACAGCCTACACCCCCAAAGCCTGGAAGATCAACACTGGTTTTTGTTTTTTTTTTTCTGAGCAAGGCATCATCCAAGAGGCATACAGGTATGACTAGTTTCTCCCAGCAGAAGATTCTCTGAGGCAGATGGAGGCACTGGTGATGCCTGTCTTTTTGCGCATGCATAAAAGTGCTGTCAGCCACAGTTTTATACACTTCTGTTCAGTGGTGTCCTGTTCAGAGTCAAGAGTAAGGGTATGTGTCCACGTTCAGGAAACGCTGCGTTTTTGACGCAGCGCTGAGCCGCAGCGTAAAAAATGCAGCGTCCAGATGTTACAGCATAGTGGAGGGGATTTAATGAAATCCCGTCTCCACTGTACAGGAAAACGCATGCGTTTTTCCCACAAAAACGCACATGCGGTGCGTTTTTTCAGAACGCAGCATGTTGCTACAATGAGCAAAACACGCAGGAACACCGCAGGTGACCTGCCAGTGACCTCAGGTGCATTTTTGGTCAGGATTTTACCTGCATAAAATCCTGACCAAAGCCTGAAGCAAACTTGAACGTGGACACATACCCTTGGGGTATGTGTCCACATTCAGGATTGCATCAGGATTTGGTCAGGATTTTTCATCAGTATTTGTAAGCCAAAACCAGGAGTGGAACAATTAGAGGAAAAGTATAATAGAAACACATGCACCAATTCTGCATTTATCACCCACTCCTGGTTTTGGCTTACAAATACTGAGGGAAAATCCTGACCTAATCCTGATGCAATCCTGAACGTGGACACATACCCTTAGGCCACGTTCACACTTTGCGGTGTGCTCTGCAGGTTTATCCCGCAGCGGAATTGATAAAATCTGCAGGGCAAAACCGCTGCGGTTATCCCTGCAGATTTATCGCGGTTTGTTCTGCGGTTTCCGCTGCGGGATTACTCCTGTACTATTGATGCTGCATATGCAGCAATATGCAGCATCAATAGTAATGATAAAAATAATAAAAATTGGTTATACTCACCCTCCGATGTCCAGATCTCCTGGGCGCTGCACCCGGCGGTCCGGTTCCAAAGATGCTGTGCCGAGAAGGACCTTCGTGACGTCACGGTCATGTGACTGCGACGTCACCACATGTCCTGCTTGCACAGCAAACCGAAGACCGGACGGCCGCGGGCAGCGCTGAGAGGTGAGTATAACATTTTTTTTATTTTAGTTCTTTTTTTTTTTTACACTATTTATGGTTCCCAGGGCCTGGAGGAGAGTCTCCTCTCCTCCACCCCGGGTACCACCCGCACATTAACCGCTTGCTTCCCGCAACGTGGGCACAGCCCCATGCGGGAAGTAAGCGGTTCAATGCATTCCTATGGGTGCAGAATCGCAGCGATTCTGCACAAAGAAGTGACATGCTGCTGGTTTTAAACCGCTGCGTTTCTGCGCGGTTTTTCCCGCAGCATGTGCACAGCGGTTTGCGGTTTCCATAGGGTTTACATGTTAATGTAAACGCTATGGAAACTGCTGCGGACCCGCAGCATCAAAATCGCCACGGATCCGCAGTAAAAACTGCAAAGTGTGAACATGGCCTTACTCTTCTGCCGCATTAGTGAATAGATTCCTTGGGGATCTCATCTGAATCACATCACTCGGAGATTTAGATGTAAACCCTGATATACCGTATTTTTCGGACTATAAGACGCTTTTTTTCCTCCAAATTTGGGAGGAAAGTGTGGGTGCGTCTTATAGTACGGATATAGCATGTGGGGAGGGGGGCAGCAGCGAGTGGGATCGCAATGATATCCCACTTCAGGATGTCCCCGCTGCCCGGAATCAGCTGCTGGGGAAAGCACATGGCCCCGCTGATTAAGTGCAGTGAATATTTATTAGCGGCTCCCCGCCGACCGATCAGCTGAGCGGTGAGCCGGGAGCAGCAAATGAATGCTGCACTTAAGCAGGGACACACAGTTTCCCCAGCACTGATTCGGGGAGAATCTGTGTGTCCGGGGGATAAGGCAGCAGCAGCAGGGGCCAGGAGATCGCTGCATACCTGCCTGTGCTGGTCGCTGAGCTGTCTGTGGTGCACAAGGAGGACCTGTGTGATGTCAGAAGTGGGTGGGCTGGAGCATCACATGGCAGCTCAGAGCCCTCCCTCTTCTGACATCACAGGTCCTTCAGCCTCCCACCTAGAATCTGCAGCTTCCTCTAATGTCCTGCGCTGTGGAAAGGCAACAACAACAGGGAGGGCTCTGTGTGTGCAGCCATGGGATGCTCCAGCTTTTACCTCACAACAGTGTGGCTGGCTGCCATAATTAAGAGGTCAGTCTCTACAAAACACAATAAAGCACTCTGACACTCCTCTGGTGAACTATAACTCCCAGCATGTCATAGGATCTGCCGGACATGCTGGGAGTTATAGCTCTCCCATGGGATTTTAAAGCAGCACTCCAGTGTTATTTTGCAGTGCTGGAGTGGTGCTTTCACTATAAGCCCTGTGCACCCATTCTTAGGGCTCATTTCCACATGCGAGGCACACGTCCGTATCTCGCATGTGGAAACCAAGCTGTGGAGCCGGCACTCCAGAGCGGAGCGTGCGGCCGCATAGGAACACATGGAGCTGCACAGCTCCGCTCCAAAGTGCCGGCGCCAGAGCTTGGTTTCCCACATGCGAGATACAGACGTGTGCCTCGCATGTGGAAATGAGCCCTTATACTCACCCTCCAGCGTCTTCATATCGTACTTCACAGACACCACACTGGTCCCGCAGCTTCCAACATAATAACATACTATTATATATAATAACACCACATATAATAGTATGTTATTAAATATTTTACCACATTTTTTTTTGCTTCAAATATTTTTTTCCCTATTTTCCACCTCTAAAACCTGAGTGCGCCTTATAGTCCGGTGCGTCTTATAGTCCGAAAAATACGGTAAGTGCTCAGTGTAGAGCGCTGGGAAAAATGTTCTCAATAAAAGCTTCAACTCAATCCACAAAAAAGCAAGAAAAGCAAAATAACTCCTCAACCTCCCTAAAAAAAAAATTCAGTGAATTCTGTGCTTCCAAATGCGCCCCCCCCCCCCCCTCTCCTTCTGAGACCCAGTGTGCATAAGCCTCCTTTGTTGTGTGTGTATACGGAGTCCGCAAACTATTTTAGGAAAATCCGAGCTCCAAGAAGCAAAAAGGACTCTGTCCCAATTCTCTCAGTGTGGCTAATCAGTACTGTACAGCCACATAAGGGGTATTTCTACATTCACCAAAACAATTGTGGGTCACATTCTGGTGCTTTTTTTTTTTAACCAATTTTCCCATGTGAAAGTGTAAAAATCTGGGGCTAAAACAACCTTTGTGGTAAAAATCTACTGTAATTTTTTCTTCTTCCCTGCCCAATGGTATATTCTGTTACACATCTATGGTGTCATTATGATCAATGTAACCCTAGACTAATTCATGAAGTGTAGTATGTAAAATGTGGTCACTAAGGAGTTCTGCTGTTCTGGTACATCAGGTGTTCCCAGTGGGTCATGGCACCCTCAAACCATAAATCTGCACAATAATATGGTGGCGCTCCTTCCCTTTTTGAGCTTTGCACTGTGCCTCAAAAGTAGTTCCTAATTACATGCAGGGTATTGGCACACGGGAGAAATTGCACAACAGAGAGGGCCAGTTTTTCCTATTGGCCCTTACACAAATGTAAAATGTTGAGGCTAAAACAGGATTGTTGTGGAAGAACTATAATTCATTCTTCACCGCCCAATAATATAAATTTCTGTGAGGCACAGGTGGTGTCAATATGATTACTGCACCCCTAGATGAATTCATTGGGGAGTGTAGTTTGTAAAGTGAGTTCACATATAGGGGGTTTCTGTTCTGGCACCTCAGGGGCTCTGCCAATATGACGTGGCACCCTCAAACCATTCCAGCAAAATATGGCATTTATTCCTTTCTGAGCTTTGCACTGTGCCTCAAATAGTTTTCACCCACACATTGGGTATTGGCTCACTCAGGAAAAATTACACAACAAATTTTGTTGTCCATTTTTTTTCTGTTACCCTTGAGTAAATAAAAAAAATTGGAGCTAAAAGAAACCTTTTGCTGGAAAGGTTTTTTAATTTTTTTAAATTTCCTTAGCTCTGTTATAAACTTCTGTGAAGCACCTGGGGCCTCAAGATGCTAACCACACATCTAAATTCCTTGAGGGGGTCTAGTTTCCAAAATGGGGTCACTTGTGAGGGGTTACCGCTGATTAACCAATGAAGAACAGAAAGTGTATAATGGCCACGATCACCCTAATAAATTAAAAAAGAAAATATTGTAACACCACAAAATATGCAGAACCAATTTTATTCAATACAAATAAGACACCAAAACAAGGACAATAAATTAAAAACAAAAAGCCACAAGTTGGCCATACGAAAAAACACCAGTGGTCCGTGAGGGGACCAAAGTAAGTCTCCTCCAAAGTGCTAGCTCTAAATGCAGGAAATGGTAGAATATAGATCTTGGACTGCATTTATAGTGTATATATAAAAAAAAAAATGATATAAAGTGGTGCTCAAACCCCACTATATACAGGATAATAGCAAAATCACAAATAATTAAATGCACATATATATCCAAATATGAAGTGAATAATACATAACCTAAGCAACTAATGGTCACAAAAACAACCAAGAGACTTGCCGTATATACTCAAGTATAAGCTGAGATTTTCAGCCCTCTTTTTGTGGCTGAAAGTCCCCCCTCTCGGCTTATACTCGAGTCATATCCAGGGGTCGGCAGGGGAGGAGGAGCGGAGCTGTGTAATAATACTCACCTGCTCCTGGCGCGGTCCCTGCACGTCTCTTCCCTGGCGCCGGCAGCTTCCTCCTGTAGTGAGCGGTCATATGGTACCGCTCATTACAGTAATGAATATGCGGCTCCACCTCCCATAAAGGTAGAGCCGCATATTCATTACTGTAATGAGCGGTACCATGTGACCGCTCACTACAGGAGGAAGCTACGGCGCCAGGAGCAGGTGAGTATAACGGGGGGCGGTGTGCGATATTCACCTGTTCACCATTGGCGCCGCTGCGTCTTCCCCAGTGATGCTCAGGTCAGAGGTCGCGGTGACGCGATTAGTGCGCGCCGCCCTCTGCCTGATCGTCGGTGCAGAGGATGGAAGACACAGCGGCGCCCGGCAGCGGTGGAACGCGGAGCAGGTGAATACAGCAAGTGCCGGGGGCCTGAGAGGTGAGTATGTGATTTTTTTTTTTTTAATCGCAGCAACAGCATATGGGGCAAATATCTGTATGGGGCATCTTATGTGGCCATGTGCAGCATTATATGGGGGCACATATCTGTATGGGGCATCTTATGTGGCCATGTGCACTATTATATGGGGGCAAATATCTGTATGGGGCCATGTGCAGCATTATATGGGGGCAAATATCTGTATGGGGCTATAATACACATTTGTGGAGCATTATACGGGGCAAATGTCTGTATGGAGCCTCTTATGGGGCCATAATCAACATTTGTGCAGCACTATATGGAGCATATTTTAATATGGAGCATCTTATGGGGCCATCATGAACTGTATGGAGCATTATATGGGCCTCCCGATTCAATATGGATATTCAACAACACTTAAACTACTGATGTCTCAATTCATTTTACTTTTATTGCTATCTATTTTTATTTTTGAAATTTACCAGTAGCTGCTACATTTCCCACCCTAGGCTTATACTCGAGTCATTAAGTTTTCCCAGTTTTTTGTGGCAAAATTAGGGGGGTCGGCTTATACTCGAGTATATACGGTATTCAAAATAATGCAACTAATTAAAGTGCAAAGACAAGCTATATATGAGCACTGAACCTCATAACCCTAATAAATCAGATAACTGCACAAATAATAAATCTGTTTCCAAAGGAAAAGACGCGCATGATAAACGTGCTAATGATAGAATGAAAAATGTGGATAGTGGTTTCAGTAAAGATAATGGACAGTCAAAATAGTAATGATGATACATTAGTCAAGAGGCAAAATGCCCCATAAGGCTACTTTCACACTAGCGTCGTGCACTGCTATGCGTCGTTTTGGAGAAAAAACGCATCCTGCAAAAGTGCTTGCAGGATGCGTTTTTTCTCCATAACTTTTATTAACGACGCATTGCCACACGCCACCAAAAAACGTTGCTTGTAACGTTTTTTGGTGCGTTGTTCCCGCCTCCACCCCCGCCTCCCCGCACCTCACAATGGGGCAGCGGATGCGTTGAAAAACAGCATCCGCTGCCCCCGTTGTGTGGTGCTTCCACAGCTAGCGTCGGTGCGCCGCCACGTCGCATAGCGACGTGCAGCACACGACGCTAGTGTGAAAGTAGCCTAAGGTAATCAAAACAAGGTTAAACCTGCTGCCAGCATGATGGTAGGGGGAGGAGGACCCCATGCGTATCGCCACCTAGAAGTCTCTGGATTTTTTTTGTGACCATTAATTGCTAAGGTTATGTACGATTCACTTATTCATTTCATATCAGGATATATATGAGCATTTAATTATTTGTGATTTTGCTATTATCCTGTATATAGTGGGTTTGGAGCACCACTTTATATCATAGTGATTGGTTTTTGATACACTATAAATACAGTCCAAGATCTATATTCTTCCATTCCTGCATTTATAGCTAGCACTTTGGAGGAGGCTTACTTTGGTCCCCACACGGACCACTGGTGTTTTATTCGTATGGCCAATTTGTATTTCATTTATTGTCCTTGTTTTGGTGTCTTATTTGTATTGAATAAAAATGGTTCTACATATTTTGTGGTGTTAAAATATTTTCTTTTTTAATTTATAAGGGTGATCGTGGCCATTATACACACTGCTTCTTTTCTGTTCTTCATTGGTTTCTCAAATTGTGTGTTGTCAGCGATCCCCTTTGAAATCTCAGTAGTGCCCTCAATTTTCTTCTGTTACCACTGTTCAGGCACATAAAGTGCTCTCCAAACGTGACATGGCGTCCGCTCTTGATGACGGCCAATTTTGTGTTCAAAAAGTCAAACATTGCTACTTTCTTTCCGGGTCCTGCCATGCGCCCAAACCGTGGTTTTCCTCCACCCATGCAGTTTAAGCTTACTCAGGAGAAAATCAATCCCAAAAATTGCAGTGCAATTTCTCCTGTTACCACTGTAAAAATAAAAAAAATCGGTGCTAAAAGATCATTTTATTTTCCCAGCTCTACATTATAAACTTGTTGGGGTTTCCAGTGTTTAGGCACATCAGCGGCTCTCCAAATGCGACATGGCATCCGCTAATTATTCCAGCAAATTTCAAACTCAAAGTGTCAAACGGTGCTCCTTCCCTTCCGAGCCTTGCGACCAGGGATCTTCCTCCACACATGGGGTATTGGCGTACTCAGGAGAAATTGCACAACAAATATTGGGGTTCATTTTCTCCTGATACCCTTGTGAAAATAAAAAAAATGGGTCCTAAGTAAATTTGTGAAAAAAAATTTAACTGTTAATCTTTTTCTTCCACATTGCTTCAGTTCCTGTAAAGCACCGAAGGGTTAATAAACTTCTTGAATGTAGTGTTGAACACCTTGAGGGGTGCAGTTTTTAGAATGGTGTCACTTTTGGGTAATTTCTGTCATATAGGCCCCTCAAAGACACTTCAAATGGGATGTGCTCCCTAAAAAATGGTTTTGTACAAAATTGTTGTACTCCTATAACTTCCTAACAAAAAAAATTATGTTTCAAAAATTGTGATGTAAAGTAGACATGTGGGAAATGTTGCTTATTAACCCCTTCATGACCCCAGCTTTTTTCAGTTTTCCATCAATATGGCCATGTGAGGGCTTATTTTTTGTGGGACAAGTTGTACTTTTGAACAAAATCATTGGTTTTAGCATGTCGTGAACTAGAAAACGGGAAAAAATTCCAAGTGTGGTGAAATTGCAAAAAAAGTGCAATCCCACACTTGTTTTTTGTTTGGCTTTTTTGCTAGGTTCCCTAAATGCTAAAACTGACCTGCCATAATGATTCTCCAGGTCATTATGAGTTCATAGACACCAAACAGGTTAATTTTTATCTACGTGGTAAAAAAAAAATTCCAAACTTTGCTAAAAAAAATAAGTTGTGCCATATTCCAATACCCGTAGCGTCTCAAATTTTTCGTGATCTGGGGTTGGGTGAGGGATTAATTTTTGTATGCTGAGCTAATGTCCTTAATTACCGTATATACTCGAGTATAAGCCGAGACCCCTAATGTTGCCACAAAAAAACTGGGAAAACTTAATGACTCGAGTATAAGCCTAGGGTGGAAAATGCAGCAGCTACCGGTAAATGTCAAAAATAAAAATAGATACTAATAAAAGTAAAATTGATTGAGACATCAGTAGGTTAAGTGTTTTTGAATATCCATATTGAATCAGGAGCCCCATATAATAATCCATACAGTTCATGATGGGCCCAATAAGATGCTCCATACACAATATGCCCCATATAATGCTTCATACAGTTCATGATGGGCCCCATAAGATGCTCCATATACAAATATGCCCCATATAATGCTGCACAAATGCTGATTATGGCCCCATAAGATGCTCCATAGACACATTTGCCCCATATAGTGCTCCACAAATGCTGGTTATGGCCCCATAAGATGCTCCATAGAGTAATATGCCCCATATGCTATTGCTGCGATTAAACAAAAAAAAATCAAATACCTCTCGTCGCTCAGGCCCCCAGCACTTGCTATAGCCCACTGCTGGGCGCCGCTCCATCTTCCTCTGCACTGACTTTCAGGCAGAGGGCGGCGCGCACACTAATCGCGTCATCGCTCCCTCTGGCCTGAGCATCACTGCAGAGGAAGACGGAGCGGCGCCCAGCGGTGGAACGCGGACAGGTGAATATCGCGCACTGCCCCCGTCATACTCACCGCTCAACACAGGAAGATGCTGGCGCCCGGAGAACCAGGGACCGCGCCAGGAGCAGGTGAGTATGATTAGACAGCTGCTGCTCCCCCTCCCCTGCTGACCCCTGGGAATGACTTGAGTATAAGCCGAGAGGGGCAATTTCAGCCTAAAAAAATGGGCTGAAATTCTCGGCTTATACGTGAGTATATACGGTATACCATTTTGGTGCAGATACGATCTTTTGATTGCCCGTTATTGCATTTTAATGCAATGTCGCAGCAACCAAAAAAACGTAATTGTGGCGTTTCGAATTTTTTTTCTTGCTACGCCATTTAGCGATCAGGTTAATCCTTTTTTATTGACTAGATCGGACGATTCTGAACCCGACGACACCAAATATGTGTATGTTTGATTTTTTTTTATTATTGTTTTATTTTGAAGGGGGTGATTTAAACTTTTATATTTTTTTTATTTTTCTTCATATTTTTTTAAAACATTTTTTTTTTTTACTTCTGCCATGCTTCAATAGCCTCCATGGGAGGCTAGAAGCTGGCACAACTCAATCGGCTCTGCCACATAGGAGCAATGCATAGAGCGCTCCTATATAGCTGAATTACTGCATTGCTATGAGCGCTGACCACAGGATGGCGCTCACAGCAATCCGGCATCAACAACCATAGAGGTCTTCAATAGACCTCTGGTTGTCATGCCAGCACATCGCTGACCCCTGATCACGTGACGGGGGTCAGCAATGCGCGCATTTCTGGCCCAATGGCCATAAGCGCTAGTTTAATGCCGCTTTCAGCGTTTGACAGCGGCATTTACTGTAACTAGTTAATAGCGGTGGGTGGATCGCGATTCCACCCGCCACTATTGCGGGCACATATCAGCTGTTTTGAACAGCTGACATGTCCCGGCTTTGAAGCGGGCTCACCGTCGGAGCCCACATCAAAGCAGGGGATCTGACCTCGGACTTACTATGCCGTCCGAGGTCAGAAAGGGGTTGAGTATTTTGTGTGACAAGACTATGATTTAAGGGCATAAAAATTAAGTTTGAAAATTGTGACATTTTCAAAATTTTTGCCAAATTTACGATTTTTTCACAAATAAAAGCAAATCATATCGAAGAATGTTTTCCACTAACATAAAGTACAACATATCACGAGAAAATCAGTGGAATCCGTTGAGTTCCAAAGTTATTACCTTATAAAGTGACACTGATCAGATTTCACAATTTAGGCCTGTCAGTAACCTACAAAGTGGCTTGGTCCTTAAGGGGTTAAAGGAGAACACTAGCTCTAAGGCCGGGATTACACTTGTGAGTGCAATGCGAGAAACTCGCGCGAGTCTCTCGCCTCAAAACCCGGCACTGCGGCTGGCACTCGGGACTGGAGCGTGCAGCTGCATGTATTTCTATACCGCCGCACACTCCAGTCCCGAGTGCCAGGGAATTGATGAGAGAGACTCGCGCAAGTTTCTCGCATTGCACTTGCAAGTGTGACCCCAGCCTAAGAGTAAGCATGTTTATTTAGTAAATCAGTAGTAGACAGATAAGCAGCTTTTGAAATTCTTACCAGAGCAACCTTTCTGCAAGAAGGCTTATCGCTTACAGTTATATGAAAAAGTTTGGGCACCCCTATTAATCTTAAGCTTAATGTTTTATAAAAATTGTTTTTTTTTTGCAACAGCTATTTCAGTTTCATATATCTAATAACTGTTGGACACAGTAATGTTTCTGCCTTGAAATGAGGTTTATTGTACTAACAGAAAATGTGCAATCTGCATTCAAACAAAATTTGACAGGTGCATAAGTATGGGCACCCTTATCATTTTCTTGTTTTAAATACTCCTACCTACCTTTTACTGACTTACTAAAGCACTTTTTTTTGTTTTGTAACCTCATTGAGCTTTGAACTTCATAGCCAGGTGTATGCAATCATGAGAAAAGCTACTTAAAGTGGCCACTTGCAAGTTGTTCTCCTGTTTGAATCTCCTCTGAAGAGTGGCATCATGGGCTCCTCAAAACAACTGTCAGATTGAAAACAAAGATTATTCAACATAGTTGTTCAGGGGAAGGATACAAAAAGCTGTCTCAGAGATTTAACCTGTCAATTTTCCACTGTGAGGAACATAGTAAGGAAATGGAAGAACACAGGTACAGTTCTTGTTAAGGCCAGAAGTGGCAGGCCAAGAAAAACATCAGAAAGGCAGAAAATAAGAATGGTGAGATCAGTCAAGGACAATCCTCAGACCACCACCAGAGAGCTGCAGCATCAACTTGCTGCAGATGGTGTCACTATACAACGCACTTTGCACAAGGAGAAGCTGTATGGGAGAGTGATGCGAAGTAAGCCGTTTCTGCAAGCACGCCACAAACAGAGTTGGCTGAGGTATGCAAAAGCACATTTGGAGAAGCCAATTTCTTTTTGGAAGAAGGTCCTGTGGACTGATGAAACCAAGATTGAGTTGTTTGGTCATACAAAAAGGCGTTATGCATGGTGGCCAAAAAACACAGCATTCCAAGAAAAACACTTGCTACCCACAGTAAAATTTGGTGGAGGTTCCATCATGCTTTGGGGCTGTGTGGCCAATGCCGGCACCGGGAATCTTGTTAAAGTTGAGGGACGCATGGATTCCTCTCAGTATCAGCAGATTCTTGACAATAATGTTCATGAATCAGTGACAAAGTTGAAGTTAACGCAGGGGATGGATCTTTCAGCAAGACAATGATCCAAAACACTGCTCCAAATCTACTCAGGCATTCATGCAGAGGAACAATTACACTGTTCTGGAATGGCCATCCCAGTCCCCAGACCTGAATATCATTGAACATCTGTGGGATCATTTGAAGAGGGCTGTCCATGCTCGGCGACCATCAAACTTAACTGAACTGGAACGGTCAAAAATACCTTCATCCAGGATCCAGGAACTCATTAAAAGCTACAGGAAGCGACTAGAGGCTGTTATTTTTGCAAAAGGAGGATCTACTAAATATTAATGTCACTTTTCTGGTGAGGTGCCCATACTTATGCACCTGTCAAATTTTGTTTGAATGCAGATTGCACATTTTCTGTTAGTACAATAAACCTCATTTCAAGGCAGAAACATTACTGTGTCCAACAGTTAGTAGATATATGAAACTGAAATAGCTGTTGCAAAAAACCCAATTTTTATAAAACATTGAGCTTAAGATTAATAGGGGTGCCCAAACTTTTTCATATAACTGTATATTCTCAATTTACGGGTGAAATCTGTATTCATTGAAGACAGACTCTCCTATTACTGAAAATCTTACAGTAGCACCTGTTTTCGCTGCAGATAGGAGGGGAGAAGGTGCTAGAGGCAGAGCTCACCCCTCATCTGAAAAGAATGATTAACAGTATATCAAACAAGGGGGTGTATCATAACCCTAGTATCCTTTCCCTGCTTAACTGCAGAGGTTGGTACCCTTAAAAAAAAAAATAAGTCCCTTGCTCAACAAAGCCTGCACCATAGACTTAATTTTTAATAAATGTGACATAATACACAAATAGCAAATGGGACTAGTCAGTACCAACTCCAGTAAGGGTATATAACCATAAAGAAAAATACTTGTCCTGAAACAATGTAGACAATTGCAACTAACAAATTTGCGTATTACTCATTCAAGGATATATAAAAAAAAAACATTGTTGGATATTGGAAAATCTCCAGAAAAATATTACATAAATCACAGTACTCATCCTGAGCTAATATAAATAATTGATACAAAGAGTATTAGCAAAGCACACAATACTCATCTGAGATTGTCAGAGATCCATCCCTAAAAATTAAAGGGGTTGTCCACTACTAGGACACCTCCTTGCTGTAAATGTTTGGCACCCAATAACGTGAAAAAGCTTATACTCGCCTCCGGTGCCGTTCCAGCCAGCGGTGTCAGTACTCGCGGTCCCAGGGCTCTTGCGCGGTTATGACACGTGAGCCCGGAGCTCGATCAGAGTTGGCGTCACTCTCCCTGCCTTTGAACGAATTGAACATGAATAGGAAGTCAGGGCTGCAGCTGATTTCCTCTTCATGTTCAATTGGCATGAAGGCGAGGGCAGTGATACCAGTGCTAATTGGAGGCCGGGATCAATTGTCCTAAAACTACGCGAGTGCTGACACCGCTGGAACAAAGCCTGCACAGGAGGCAAGTATTGGCTTTTTTTTTAATTTTATCGGGGCCAAACATTTGGATCAAGAAGGGGTTGTCCCAATAGTGGCCAACCCATTTAAACCTTCCTGACATGTTTTCCCTCCAATAAATGAGGTTTATCAGGAGAGCGTCTATGTAGACCCATTAATTGATCACATGTAGATGGAGCCAGATTTAGATGAATTGTTATATGGATCTTATGGTGACCTCATACATTGCAATACAACATAAGCAGTGAAAAAAATAAATTTGGGTGGGAATGTTGTGCTATATACGGACTCCAAGGCAATGAAAATTTCAGGTAAATTTTCCATTTCCTGATTGCCCTTAGGCAGCACACGAAAAGGACATAGGCTATATTCACATGTATAGTAATGACCCGTTAGTATGGATCCAGCAGAAATCCGTTAGGAAAAACGTTGTGCTGATACAACTTTTTTAGTTCCTTATTCACTAGCAAATCTTTGTTGAGATGGAAGCATGTAAAGTTTAGGTTATAATTAATGATAAGTCGAAGGTGGCATTACAAGAGATTCTTCACTGGGGGTGTGTACGTCTTCACCTGCATGAGTTTGACCAATCATAAGCCAAAAGCAACATACAAGGGAAAAAATACTTCACCACTACAAATTAGAGCAGACTTCTCCTGTGTGAGACATATGACAGTCTCATCAGACTGCAGGTCTGTGTTTCTACAAAGTGCAGGGAGTAGAGAAGATATGATTGTGATTGCATACACTCCTTTATGTTACATCTCATGACAGTAAGTGTGGGGAGAGTGGATACAGCAGAGCTGGCAGCACTGTCAGAGGAGAGCTGCTAAAAGTGTTTCTAATAAGATCAAGCTGAACTCTTCTGTATGGCACCTTGCTCCCACCCATACCCTGCACACACAGTGGCTGACGAGGGATGAAAGGGTTTGTAACCACAATCATTTCTGCTCTTCTAATGGCAGTTTGCAATCACACACAGCCTTGGAGTGAAATCGGTGAGGAGAGCAGACTGTCTGCCATTACATGTCTCACACAAGGGCAGTCTGCTTCCTTCACTGATCTCACTGCAAAACTGTGTGTGATTACAAGTTCCAGGAGAAGAGCAGAGATGAGTGGTGATAAACACTTTTCATCTCACAGCAGTCAGTATGGGGAAGTGGGCAGTATAGCAGAACTGACCTATTTCTCCGTACACACATTTTTGCAGCTCTCCTTTCACAGTGCTGTCAGGTCTGCTGTATCCTATCCCAACCACACTCAATGTTGTAAAATTTAAGCTACAGAAGTGTTAGTAATAACACTTATGTCTTCCAGCACTTTGTAATCACTCAGCTCTGCAGTGAGATCAGTAACATCAGGCTATCTGTCATTACATGTCTCATGCTGAGAAACCTGTTCTAAGCTTCTCTGGGGATGTTTTATTCTTTTCCCCATAAGTTGTAGCTGGCTTATGATTGATCAACCTCATACAGGTGAAGAAGGACACATCCCTAGAGACAAATCTCTCTGGTGACGCTCCCCTTAGACCTAACCTAAAATTATAACCTAAACTTTATAAGCTAACATCTCCGCAGGAGAGGAGAAAGTAAAAAATAAAAAGGTTTTATTTCGCTCTAAAACTACTGCTACACCTGGTGAAAGGTCCTCTTTAAGTAATGTATGCAGTTAATATTCTGAAATCTGCTGACAAAATAAAGCAGTATCTTAATACTTGATAGTTCAAAACACATTGCTTCCTCCTGAGGAATGATACATTCCAGTCGCTCAACTATATAAAGATGGGGCGCCATTTCATTGCTTCCATAGAATAAACTGCTAATGTATTAAAGCTACAATATTAATAGATAATTACATCTGTGTGAATGTCGATCTGTCACCTAATTTTTTATCAGATAGCACGCAGACACTAAATATGTCTTATTTTGATCTTCAACATTAAATCAGAGTATGGCGTACTTTGAGTTTCACTGATTTTATTCTCGGATCTGTGATTTTCACGAATGTGTGAATTGATCTCTGACATTCTATGGGTCCGAATGTTGTCGTATTTTTTTTTTTATTGAAAGATCAAAGTTTATGCTCTCTTCACCCAAGTGCATTGAAACATGTGACAGTGCCACATAACTGTACAAGGATGCGGTTTATCACAGCTCACTCCGAAAGAAGGAGGGCCCCCAAGAAACCATTCCCTATCCCTCAGAGCCAGAAGGCCACACCACAGCAAGGGATCGGAACCAGTGGCTCCAATTTGCCAAAGCTTAGGGAAAGTCCAAGTCATGCTCCCAGAATTCAACTGGGCTGACACCAATTGGAACCAGGAGCCAATCTAGATTGACTAATCTCACAAAGTAGGGGAGCATGGGGTTTTAAATTGGAGAGCAGAACCTGATAGCCACATACTTCCCCTAGACTGTTCATTAGGAAAGAGAACTGCATCCAGAGAAGTCCTTGATGCAGGACACACAACAAAAAAAGTGACACAGTGAAAAACTAAAATATCAAACAGACATTTCACATGGATCTGTGAATGCACACTAACGTGTATGTGTGTCCTGGAAGGGGGTGCTCACTAAAGAATTGGAGAGAGGAAGGCAAACCTACTCAATGTGCCTGTCTGGGAGATGTTCAACCATTTTCATCATCCAGTGAGATCTTATCACATAAATACAATATGTAATATAAAGTATAAAACAGAGATGATTATATGGGATGAAAAAAAAGCCATGAGCATAATTAATATTCTGAAGATAAATCAATCTCTATAAGTCAAACATTGAGAGGTCTGTGTGAAGTAAACTGTGACCAAAGAGATATAAAATTGGGTTAGGCGCTGCCTCTCAGACGCTGCCCTGGTGTTTGTTTCTGGCAGTAGTGGTAACATCACGACTACAATGCACATCATTATTGCAGCTAATCACTGAGCCCAGTGGCTCATGCCGTCCATATTGATAGAAAACCAAGGCACTCCAGAGTTCAAACAAAATTAGAGATGTATTGTGATGTATTCAGCCTGCTTCTGTCTCCGTTCCCTGTGTGACAGTGGTATGTGACTAGCCTACTGATATTTTGCTGATGACATTACAATATTAATTTTAGTTTGGAACCTGGAGTGCCTTGGTTTTCTATTTATGCGCTACTTCTTTTTTACCTTTGAGCACCCAACTAATTTACCACCGTTTGCCTATCATATTATTATTCTACTATCCGTATTGGTATAGCCATTGAGCACAGTGATTGGCTGCAGAAATTTGTTATGACTGCTAAGGCACATTCACATGGGTAGCATATAAACCAAGGAGACAAATACCTGAACCTGACAGAACCCTGTTCAGACTAGGATAAGCGCTTCTCTGACCCTGGTCAGTCTCTGCCTGATAGCGGAGGTTGGCAGTGGTCTCTCTACTCAACAGTGGTTTACCCTGAATGTCCTTAGCAGCTCCTAGTATCGTTAGTGTAGCAATTCCCTAAGGAATAAAGGAATCACACACAAATCAACTGCTACCAACGTAAATTACAGCAAAGTGAATGAGTCCAACAAAGACTATCACCAGCAAGGGAAAGTATATAAAGCTGCACCTGAAAGATGATCGGGCAGACAATCAGAGTAAATCAAAAATACCTGTTACCCAAAACCAACTGGAAAAAGGATAACAGAACTAAAACACCGAAAGAAAAGGTGTATCTGCTGTGGCTCAATGGAAAGAGATGCCAACCACAGAACACAGGATGAATTGCTTGAATCCAGAAGAATGACAGTTATGTGCACTGTAGTCATGATGTCCCTCCTGCTGCCACTAAATAAATACCAGGGTAGCGGAGGAGAGGCATCGCTGGACCTGAGGACTATGATTGCTGGCTCAGTTTATTATTTTTAATAAGTTCAATGCTATGGAGAGAAACAATAGAATCATGAAAAGCACCTTTATAGTTTTTTACTTACAGGTTGATTTTCAAGGAACGCAGCAAAACAAGTAAATAGTATACATGTACTTGTTTTATTTTTATTACAACCTATCAGATTTGTGGGTTCGAAAACCTCTACTGGTCCTATTGGAAATAATCTTGGCATTAACAAAAGCATCTTGAGTGCTCTTAAGGCCCCGTCTCACATAGCGACGCTGCAGCGATACAGACAACGATGCTGATCGCTGCAGCGTCGCTGTTTTGTCGCTGTGTGGTCGCTGGGGAGCTGTCACACAGACAGCTCTCTCCAGCGACCAACGATCAGGGGAACGACTTCGGCATCGTTGAAACTGTCTTCAACGATGCCGAAGTCCCCCTGCAGCACCCGGGTAACCAGGGTAAACATCGGGTTACTAAGTGCAGGGCCGCGCTTAGTAACCCGATGTTTACCCTGGTTACCAAAAAAAACAAACAGTACATACTCACCATCTGTTGCCCGTCAGGTCCCTTGCCGTCTGCTTCCTGCTCTAACTGAGCCGCCGTACAGTGAGAGCAGAGCGCAGCGGTGACGTCACTGCTGTGCTCTCACTTTACGGCACTCAGAGCAGGAAGCAGACGCCAAGGGGCCTGACGGACATCAGATGGTGAGTGTGTAGTGTTTGTTTTTTTTACATTTACGCTGGTAACCAGGGTAAACATCGGGTTACTAAGCGCGGCCCTGCGCTTAGTAACCCGATGTTTACCCTGGTTACCAGTGAAGACATCGCTGGATCGGTGTCACACACACCGATTCAGCGATGTCAGCGGGACCTCAACGACCAAAAAAAGGTCCAGGCCATTCCGACACGACCAGCGATCTCGCAGCAGGGGCCTGATCGCTGGTACGTGTCACACATAGCGAGATCGCTACTGAGGTCGCTGTTGCGTCACAAAACTTGTGACTCAGCAGCGATCTCGCTAGCGATCTCGCTATGTGAGACGGGGCCCTTAAAGCGAACCGCTCAGCAGGATTTTGCTAAGTAAACTACAAGAATTGTCAGGTTGGCAGTGTTAAACTGAATAAAATGATACCTGGGGTGAAGAAATCCATGTTCTGGTTCTTGTGTAATCAGTGTTAGAAGTTTTCAGTTGACAGGTTCACTTTAAATAACATCTTGACATACCAGCTGTAAAATTGAACTCAAATCACCAGTAAAATGTGAGAAGTGTTAAACTGAATTATCATACAAATGGTGCATTACATTTTATTTTATGGTTTTATGATGTTGTAAGGCAAGATTCTATATTGCACAAGCAACATCAGGTGGAATATTACAACTGAAATGTCTATATCTTATTTGCTTCTAGACCCATTTTAGTCTTTATAATTACACAGTGACCCAAAGCAGTGGCAGACACTGACAGCCTGGGACCCCTGTGCAAGAAATGAGCCTGGGCCCCCATCCTTTTATAGCGACAAAGATATATAGTCTCCTTTATTCTATATATTGCCGTCTCTTATTACACAGTGTCCCCTCTTGTCATGTACAGCACCGTCCCTTACATATCGGATTATATAGAGCCCTGTTCTGTATTACATGCCGTCCTCTCTTGCTAGATGTATAATGCAATGACGGCTGATGAAGCATGGGAAAGCTTCTTTTCTAATGGAGGAGCTGATGAACTGGTCGTCTGGTCACCGACTACTCAATCAGCAGTCATTTTATATCTAACAAGATAGGGAACTATGTAATAAGAGAGGGTGCTGTGAATAACAAAAATAACACGAATACACTATGTAAGAGACAGCACTGTACATAACTGCAGAGGAAATTACAGTGGGTATGAAAAGTATTCAGACCCCTTTACATTTTTCACTCTTTGTTTCATTGCAGCCATTTGGTAAATTAAAAAAAGTTATTTTTTTCACATTAATGTACACTCTACACCCCATCTTGACTGAAAAAAAAATTTAGAAATTTTTGGAAATTTAATAAAAAAAATGAAATATCACATGGTCATAAGTATTCAGACCCTTTGCTCAGACACTCATATTTAGGTCACATGTTGTCCATTTCCTTGTGATCCTCCTTGAGATGGTTCTACTCCTTCATTGGAGTCCAGCTGTGTTTAATTAAACTGATAGGACTTGATTTGGAAAGGCACACACCTGTCTATATAAGACCTCGCAGCTCACAGTGCATGTCAGACCAAATGAGAAACATGAGGTCAAAGGAACTGGCCAAGGAGCTCAGAGACAGAATTGTGGCAAGGCACAGATCTGGCCAAGGTTACAACAGAATTTCTGCAGTACTTAAGGTTCCTAAGAGCACATTGGCCTCCATAATCCTTAAATGGAAGAATTTTGGTACCACCAGAAGTCTTCCTAGACCAAAGCGCAGGGAATCCTGAACGTGGAGACATAGCCTTAGTCCCAGTCCTGTGTCCCCATAATTCACTATAAGTACTTGATAGCATCATAATTTGGGGGCGGGAGAAGACGCCATCAGGTACTGGGCATCCTCCGCCACCTCCCAATTCATTACAAGACCCTGACAGAGTCTTCTCCCACCTTTCACTTCTTTATAAAGGGTCCTATGTACCTTATCACCTCCTCTCTCAATTCCCAATACATTTAAAGTCCCCAATAGCATCACGATAAATTGTTAGTTGGGGGAGGACGCTATCAGGGGCTTAGCACCCTCCTCCACCACCCAATAATAATAATAATCTTTATTTATATAGCGCCAACATATTCCGCAGCGCTTTACAGTTTAGCAGTTTCAAACACAACAGTCACAAGTAACAACGTTAACAATACAATAATTAAAGCGAAAAAAGAGGACCCTGCTCGTGAGAGCTTATAATCTACAATGAGGTGGGGGAGATACAAAGTACAGGTGTGTACCCAATTCATTTTACATCCATATTTAACATCCTCCTTCACTCCACCTGTTTGTAAGTCCATTATAAGTCCTCCCTCCCATCCCAATCCCCCACATCCTTTATTGTTCTCCCCCCGCATCCCATCATTGTCTTCTCCCCATGTCCATCATTGCCCTCTCCATCAATGCTTTCTCCACCCCGATCATTGCCCTCTGCCCCACATCCATCATTGTCCTCTCCACCACCTGAATCATTGCCCTCTCCACCACCCCAATCATTGCACTCCACCCTTCACCTCCATCATTGCCCTCTCCATCACCTCCATTACCATCTCCACCACCTCCATCATTGTTCTCTTCATCCATCCCCATCATTGTCTGTTGTGAATTTGCTTTTTGCTCCCTCTAGTGGTTACTAGTTTTTTTGACTCTGGTTTTTCTGTCATTCCTTTTATCCGCACCTGGGTCGTTAGTTAGGGGTGTTGCTATATAAGCTCCCTGGACCTTCAGTTCAATGCCTGGCAACGTAGTTATCAGAGCTAGTCTGCTGTGCTCTTGTCTACTGATCCTGGTTCCAGTTATTTCAGCTAAGTCTGCCTTTTGCTTTTTGCTATTTGTTTTGGTTTTGTATTTTTGTCCAGCTTGTTCCAAATCTATATCCTGACCTTTGCTGGAAGCTCTAGGGGGGCTGGTGTTCTCCCCCCGGACCGTTAGACGGTTCGGGGGTTCTTGAATTTCCAGTGTGGATTTTGATAGGGTTTTTGTTGACCATATAAGTTACCTTTCTTTATTCTGCTATCAGTAAGCGGGCCTCTCTGTGCTAAACCTGGTTCATTTCTGTGTTTGTCATTTCCTCTTACCTCACCGTCATTATTTGTGGGGGGGCTTCTATCCAGCTTTGGGGTCCCCTTCTCTGGAGGCAAGAAAGGTCTTTGTTTTCCTCTACTAGGGGTAGCTAGATTCTCCGGCTGGCGCGTGTCATCTAGAATCAACGTAGGAATGATCCCCGGCTACTTCTAGTGTTGGCGTTAGGAGTAGATATATGGTCAACCCAGTTACCACTGCCCTATGAGCTGGATTTTTGTATTCTGCAGACTTCCACGTTCCTCTGAGACCCTCGCCATTGGGGTCATAACAGTTTGCCAGGCCCTTATTAAATGTTTAATGCATTGCAGAAGAGGGATTATAAGAAAGAAGATTCTGAGTTTTTTTTTTCTCCTTCCCCTTTACCTCAGAGTGGCTATGCTTGCTGCAGACATGAATGTCCAGACCTTGATTACAAGTGTGGACCAGCTGGCTACTCGTGTGCAGGGCATACAAGACTATGTTATCAGAAATCCTAGGTCAGAACCTAAAATACCGATTCCTGAACTGTTTTCCGGAGACAGGTTTAAGTTTAGGAATTTCGTGAATAATTGTAAATTGTTTTTGTCCCTGAGACCCTGTTCATCTGGAGATTCTGCTCAGCAAGTAAAAATTGTTATTTCGTTCTTACGGGGCGACCCTCAGGATTGGGCTTTTTCGCTGGCGCCAGGAGATCCGGCATTGGCTGATCTTGATGCGTTTTTTCTGGCGCTCGGTTTACTTTATGAGGAACCCAATCTTGAGATTCAGGCAGAAAAGGCCTTGCTGGCTATGTCTCAGGGGCAGGACGAGGCTGAAGTGTATTGCCAAAAATTTCGGAAATGGTCCGTGCTGACACATTGGAACGAGTGTGCACTGGCCGCTAATTTTAGAAATGGCCTTTCTGAAGCCATTAAGAATGTTATGGTGGGTTTTCCCATTCCCACAGGTCTGAATGATACTATGGCACTGGCTATTCAAATTGACCGGCGGTTGCGGGAGCGCAAAACCGCAAATTCCCTCATGGTGTTGTCTGAACAGACACCTAATTCGGTGCAATGTGATAGAAAAACCGCAAATTCCCTCATGGTGTTGTCTGAACAGACACCTGATTTAATGCAATGTGATAGAATCCTGACTAGAAATGAGCGGAAAATTCATAGACGCCGGAATGGCTTGTGCTACTACTGTGGTGATTCTACACATGTTATCTCAGCATGCTCTAAACGTATAGCTAAGGTTGTTAGTCCTGTCACCGTTGGTAATTTGCAACCTAAATTTATTCTGTCTGTAACTTTGATTTGCTCACTGTCATCTTATCCTGTCATGGCGTTTGTAGATTCAGGTGCTGCCCTGAGTCTCATGGATCTCTCATTTGCTAAGAGCTGTGGTTTTACTCTTGAACCATTAGAAAATCCTATTCCTCTTAGGGGTATTGATGCTACACCATTGGCAGCAAATAAACCGCAGTATTGGACACAGGTTACCATGTGCATGACTCCTGAACACCGCGAGGTGATACGTTTCCTGGTTTTACATAAAATGCATGATTTGGTTGTTTTAGGGCTGCCATGGTTACAGACCCATAATCCAGTCCTGGACTGGAAGGCTATGTCAGTCTCAAGTTGGGGCTGTCGTGGTATTCATGGGGATTCCCTGCCTGTGTCTATTGCTTCTTCTACGCCTTCGGAAGTTCCGGAGTATTTGTCTGATTATCAGGATGTCTTCAGTGAGTCTGAGTCCAGTGCACTGCCTCCTCATAGGGACTGTGACTGTGCTATAGATTTGATCCCAGGCAGTAAATTTCCTAAGGGAAGACTGTTTAATCTGTCGGTACCTGAACATACCGCTATGCGTTCATATATCAAGGAGTCTTTGGAGAAAGGACATATTCGTCCGTCTTCTTCCCCTCTTGGTGCGGGATTCTTTTTTGTGGCAAAAAAGGACGGATCTTTGAGACCTTGTATTGATTATCGGCTTTTAAATAAGATCACTGTCAAGTTTCAGTATCCTTTACCGCTGTTGTCTGACTTGTTTGCCCGGATTAAGGGTGCCAAGTGGTTCACCAAGATAGACCTTCGTGGTGCGTACAACCTTGTGCGCATTAAGCAAGGTGATGAATGGAAAACCGCATTCAATACGCCCGAAGGTCATTTTGAGTACTTGGTGATGCCTTTTGGGCTCTCCAATGCGCCTTCAGTTTTTCAGTCCTTTATGCATGACATTTTCCGGAAGTATCTGGATAAATTTTTGATTGTTTATCTGGATGATATTTTGGTTTTTTCTGATAATTGGGATTCGCATGTGGAGCAGGTCAGGTTGGTCTTTAAAATTTTGCGTGAAAATTCTTTGTTTGTCAAGGGCTCAAAGTGTCTCTTTGGTGTACAGAAGGTTCCCTTTTTGGGGTTCATTTTTTCCCCTTCTGCTGTGGAGATGGACCCAGTCAAGGTCCGAGCTATTCTTGATTGGACTCAGCCCTCGTCAGTTAAGAGTCTTCAGAAGTTCTTGGGCTTCGCTAACTTCTACCGTCGTTTTATCGCTAATTTTTCTAGCATTGTGAAACCTTTGACGGATATGACCAAGAAGGGCTCCGATGTAGCTAACTGGGCTCCTGCTGCCATGGAGGCTTTCCAGGAGTTGAAACGCCGGTTTACTTCGGCGCCTGTTTTGTGCCAGCCTGACGTCTCACTTCCCTTTCAGGTTGAGGTGGATGCTTCGGAGATTGGGGCCGGGGCCGTTTTGTCGCAGAGAGGCCCTGGTTGCTCTGTTATGAAACCTTGTGCCTTTTTCTCTAGGAAGTTTTCGCCTACCGAGCGAAATTATGATGTGGGCAATCGGGAGTTGTTGGCCATGAAATGGGCATTTGAGGAGTGGCGTCATTGGCTCGAGGGTGCTAAGCATCGTGTGGTGGTCTTGACTGATCACAAAAATCTGATGTATCTCGAGTCTGCTAAACGCCTTAATCCTAGACAGGCCCGCTGGTCATTGTTTTTCTCCCGCTTTGATTTTGTTGTCTCGTATTTACCAGGTTCAAAGAATGTGAAGGCCGATGCTCTTTCTAGGAGCTTTGTGCCTGATGCTCCTGGAGTCGCTGATCCTGTTGGTATTCTTAAAGATGGAGTTATCTTGTCAGCTATTTCTCCGGATCTGCGACGTGTGTTGCAGAGATTTCAGGCTGATAGGCCTGAGTCTTGTCCACCTGACAGACTGTTTGTCCCGGATAAGTGGACCAGCAGAGTCATTTCCGAGGTTCATTCCTCGGTGTTGGCAGGTCACCCGGGAATTTTTGGCACCAGAGATCTGGTGGCCAGGTCCTTTTGGTGGCCTTCCTTGTCAAGGGATGTGCGGTCATTTGTGCAGTCCTGTGGGACTTGTGCTCGAGCTAAGCCTTGCTGTTCTCGTGCCAGCGGTTTGCTCTTGCCCTTGCCTGTCCCGAAGAGACCTTGGACACATATCTCCATGGATTTCATTTCTGATCTTCCGCTATCTCAGGGCATGTCCGTTATCTGGGTGATATGTGATCGCTTCTCCAAGATGGTCCATTTGGTTCCTTTGCCTAAGCTGCCTTCCTCTTCCGATCTGGTTCCTGTGTTTTTCCAGAACGTGGTTCGTTTGCATGGCATCCCTGAGAATATTGTGTCAGACAGAGGATCCCAGTTCGTTTCCAGGTTCTGGCGATCCTTTTGTAGTAGGATGGGCATTGATTTGTCGTTTTCGTCTGCTTTCCATCCTCAGACTAATGGACAGACGGAGCGAACCAATCAGACTTTGGAGGCTTATTTGAGGTGTTTTGTCTCTGCTGATCAGGACGATTGGGTTACATTCTTGCCGTTGGCTGAGTTTGCCCTTAATAATCGGGCTAGTTCCGCCACCTTGGTTTCGCCTTTTTTCTGCAACTCTGGTTTCCATCCTCGCTTTTCTTCGGGTCATGTGGAGCCTTCTGACTGTCCTGGGGTGGATTCTGTGGTGGATAGGTTGCAGCAGATCTGGAATCATGTGGTGGACAACTTGAAGTTGTCACAGGAGAAGGCTCAGCGCTTTGCCAACCGCCGCCGCGGTGTGGGTCCCCGACTACGCGTTGGGGATTTGGTATGGCTTTCTTCCCGCTTTGTTCCTATGAAGGTCTCCTCTCCCAAATTTAAACCTCGTTTTATTGGGCCTTACAAGATATTGGAAATCCTTAATCCTGTATCTTTTCGTCTGGATCTTCCTGTGTCGTTTGCTATTCACAATGTATTTCATAGGTCCTTGTTGCGGCGGTACATTGTGCCTGTAGTTCCTTCTGCTGAGCCTCCTGCTCCGGTGTTGGTTGAGGGCGAGTTGGAGTACGTGGTGGAGAAGATCTTGGATTCTCGCCTCTCCAGGCGGAGGCTTCAGTACCTGGTCAAGTGGAAGGGCTATGGTCAGGAGGATAATTCCTGGGTGGTCGCCTCTGATGTTCATGCGGCCGATTTAGTTTGTGCCTTTCATGCCGCTCATCCTGATCGCCCTGGTGGTCGTGGTGAGGGTTCGGTGACCCCTCACTAAGGGGGGGGGTACTGTTGTGAATTTGCTTTTTGCTCCCTCTAGTGGTTACTAGTTTTTTTGACTCTGGTTTTTCTGTCATTCCTTTTATCCGCACCTGGGTCGTTAGTTAGGGGTGTTGCTATATAAGCTCCCTGGACCTTCAGTTCAATGCCTGGCAACGTAGTTATCAGAGCTAGTCTGCTGTGCTCTTGTCTACTGATCCTGGTTCCAGTTATTTCAGCTAAGTCTGCCTTTTGCTTTTTGCTATTTGTTTTGGTTTTGTATTTTTGTCCAGCTTGTTCCAAATCTATATCCTGACCTTTGCTGGAAGCTCTAGGGGGGCTGGTGTTCTCCCCCCGGACCGTTAGACGGTTCGGGGGTTCTTGAATTTCCAGTGTGGATTTTGATAGGGTTTTTGTTGACCATATAAGTTACCTTTCTTTATTCTGCTATCAGTAAGCGGGCCTCTCTGTGCTAAACCTGGTTCATTTCTGTGTTTGTCATTTCCTCTTACCTCACCGTCATTATTTGTGGGGGGCTTCTATCCAGCTTTGGGGTCCCCTTCTCTGGAGGCAAGAAAGGTCTTTGTTTTCCTCTACTAGGGGTAGCTAGATTCTCCGGCTGGCGCGTGTCATCTAGAATCAACGTAGGAATGATCCCCGGCTACTTCTAGTGTTGGCGTTAGGAGTAGATATATGGTCAACCCAGTTACCACTGCCCTATGAGCTGGATTTTTGTATTCTGCAGACTTCCACGTTCCTCTGAGACCCTCGCCATTGGGGTCATAACAATTGTCCTCATCACCACCTCCATCATTGGCTTCACACCCACCCCAATCATTGCCCTCTCCACCACCTCCATCATTGCCCTCTCCATGACTCCAATCAGTGCTCTCCCCTTCACTTCCATGATTGCTCTCTCCACCACCTCCATCATTACCTTCACCACCTCCATCATTGTTCTCTCCCTCCACCCAATCATTGTCCTCATCACCACCTACATCATTGCCTTCTCCCCTACCACCCCATCATTGCCCTTTCCATCACTGCTTTCTCCCCACCACACCCATCATTGCCCTTTCCACCACCTCTATCATTGCTTTCTCCCCACCACTCTCATCATTGCCCTTTCCACCACCTCTATCATTGCTTTCTCCTTCACCCAATCATTGCCCATTCCACCACCTTCATCATTGTCTATTCTACCACCTCAATCATTGACTCCTTGCCCACCACCTCATCATTGCCCTTTCTACCACCACCATCATTGTCCTTTTCACCACCACCCCCATCACTGCCCTTTCCACCATTTCCATCATTGCCTTCTCCCCACCACCTCAATCATTGCCCTTTCCACCATTTCCATTATTGCCTTCTCCCCATCACTCCATAATTGCCCTTTCCACCACCTCTATCATTGCTTTTTACCCCACTACCCCATCATTGCCCATTCCACCACCTCCATCATTGCCTCCTTCCCACCACCCCATCATTGCCCTTTCCACCATCATTGTCTTTTCCACCACCATCATCATTGCCTTTTCCCCCACCATCCCCATCATTGCCCTTTCCACCACCTCCATCATTGCCTCCTCCCCCACCACCTCTATCACTGCCCTCTCCATCACCCACATCATTGCTCTCTCCATTACCTACACACACATACAAACAACTCACCTCTACACACACACAAAGACAGACACAGAAAGACACACATAGCACCACACACCTCTCCGCACATTCCCCGCAGATAGACAGACAGAAATATATACACCCAGCACCACTTATCTCTCCACACATTCCCCGCAGCCGCAGCATCTTTCTCTCTGACACAGAAGTGCGCTGAATGCTGACGTCATGCAGTTGTGCTGCTGTCAGACAGGGAGTGTGGGCAGGAAGCAGGACGGATCCCAGCAGCTCCGCTCCACTGCCATTTTCTTCTGTAGGCAGCGGAGCTGTAGGGATTGCTCCCTGCCTGACGCACATAAGGGCAATCTGGCCAGGGGCCCCCGAAAGCCTCGAGGCTGGATAAACAGGCCAGATTGCCCTCAGTGTTAGTCACCCTGCAGGGGCCCCCCTCCACCTCCAGGCCCCGTTGCAGCCGCACCAGCTGCACATGCGATAAGTCTGCCCATGACCCATAGAAAACCTCCCAGAGTTTCCCACAGCTAGATGGTGACGGGTTGCTGATCGAGGAGACATATTAAGGACAACATTGTTATTAATCAAGTTGTGGCCAAAAAAGTTTTGAGACTGATGCAAATTTTGTTTGCTGCCCAGTTTTTATAGTGGCAGTTTGCATTAACTCTAGATTTTTATGAAGAGTGCTCAAATGAATTGCAAAAAAAAAAATGCAGTTATTCCTTGCCATGAAAATTAGCTTAATTATGTAAACCCAATTTTCACTGATTTTCAGTTCTGCCACAAAAATGACCTACTAACCTCATTTCAGTGATCTTCTCATTAGCTCAGGAGAAAGTGATATTGAGGACAAGGCAGCTGATACCACTCCGTCAAACGGACTGAACTATAAGAAGAGAATGATTGTTTTAAAGAGGGATGGTGCTTGAGATCATTATCTTCTTCTGATTATTACACTATGTAACACAATTTTTGTTCCTGGCTTCCAAGTGTAATATTTCAACTGCTTATATTTAAAGACTATGGAAAAATGACTACATTCAGCACAAATTTTGATTTTATGACCACAGGCCAGAATAATTTCGTATTTATTGTGTCAAAAAAATGAAATTATTATATTTTCGTTCATGCGGTCTGATAAAAAACACTTGCATGGTAAATAGACAAAGACAGTCAAAAATCACTCAAAAAGGTTCAGAAATGAGTAGTTTTTCTAGATTTGCGAGTGTATTGCAAATCACTTTCTCGGAGAAGCCCCCAAATGTAGTCCCCCATCATGTTTTCCTTATACTATCCTTGGTAACGATGTTCAAAGTCCAATATATCTTGATGAAAGCATTCGCCTTGCTCCTCTCAATAAGCTCCCATGTTCTCCTTGAACTTGTCAAGATGAGCGTCAAGGTTATGGACTTTGAGAGACATTCTGCATCCCATTATGGCGTAATTCTTTATGAGAGTCTGAACCAACTGCACCTAGTATTCAGCCTTGTGATTACCCAGGAAGCCATGAACCACTGCAACAAAACTGTTCCAAGACGCTTTCTCCGTCCTGTTCAGCAGCTTGGCGAACTCGTGACATTCTTGATCTTCTTAATCTGCGGTCCGACGAAGATACCAGACTTGACCTTTGCCTCGGATAGCTTTGGAAAGAGATCTTGGAGGTACTTACAAGCTGCTTACTTCTTGTCAAGAGCCGTGACAAATTGCTTGATGTGATCTAACTTGATGTGCAGTGGTGGCATCAGCACCTTCAGAGGTTTTATCAGCGGCTCCCACTTGATGATGCTCTTCACTACAGAGAACTCGGTCCGCTGTGGCCAGTCCTTTCTGTGATAGTGCGCCTTAGTGTCATGGCTGTCCTGTTGTGAAGAAGCACGACTTTGAGGCTCCTGGATGAACTGTCTATGAATAGGCTCCATTGACTCGGGTTATAGGTGATACCTATAGCCTCAAAAAGACCGGCCACATTGTTGCAGAAGCACAACCCATCTTCCCAACTGAAGAAGTTGGAAAATGTTTAGTGACGCTTTCTCTGATCTGTGACTTTCACACTTTCATCCAACAAGTTCAACTGCTTGAACCTGGATATCAGAAGCTCAGCATTGGACTTGGTAAGACGAAGGTCTTTGATCAGATCATTGACGTCTTTCTGGTCAGGAAAGTATGGCCTTCTCTCCTCAACCGCATCTGTGAAAACGTAATCTTGATCTCCAATATCTTCCTCACTGTCTGACTTGCAGCTTTTTCCTGAAGATAGCTGATCCCTCTTCAGGGAGTTGGAACAGGCATCTCGGGGCAGTGTGGTACTGGGGCAATGGAAGAAGGAATGTCTGGATAAAAGATCTGAGGTGCATTCTTGCCTGTGCGATATTTGGCAGGATCCACCATGCAGAAGTAGCAGTTGCTTGAGTGGTCGGTCGGTTGCTGCCAAATTTGTGGGATAGCAAACTTCATGGCTCTCTTTTCTCCAATGTACCAACCTGTAATATAGCAGATATAATTATATACATTTAAAAGCATGACATTTTACACATTACTTAATACATATTTTACTATAGTGCATTGACATATGTGAAAATTTTGTCGATTGCAACTCCTTAAACTGTACTAGAGCTAAATCTGAAATTCTACAAAATAAAGCACTGCCATCTAAATGAGCAGCAATTGTTTACCTTACCTTCAAGAGTTTTCTTGCAATATTCGCAAGTGAAATGAGGTGCCAAGGACTTGTCTTGATCCCCGATAGGCATGCCGAAATATGCCTTGTAGGCCTCGCACATCTTATGACATGCTTTCACGGAATACTTTCTAGCTCTTGTCTTTATAAATTGCCCACACACGTAGCAAAATGAATCTGCGGAGTCGTGCAAACCTCCTGATGTCATCTAAAACAAATAATTGCTCTTTAATTATGATTCGTTATTTTCTTACTCAGCAATAACATAAACTGAAATGTTGGTTCGAGTCACCTGTGCTTTTATACTTGTATGACTACAATTGAACAGTCCAAGAACGTTCTAGAAAGTTCTAAAAGTTTCTAAAAACTTCTAGATAATTCTGGAAAATTGTAGAAATTTCTGCACAATTCTAGCAGTTCAACAATATTCTAGAAGAGTACTCAGTATTAAATACAAATCGAGAATTTTCCCGTAAACAGACAAATTTCAAAATTTCATTGTCCTGATCACAGAAGCAAAGTTTTTGTGGAACAACAACTATTTTCTATTTGTTTTAGGCATAACGGATTAGGAAAACACACTTTGGACCCAAGAACAAAAAATAAATTTTTTTTTGTTACATAGTGTTATTATTATTATTTATTTATATAGTACCATTCATTCCATGGTGCTGTACATGAGGAGGGGTTACATACAAATAACAGATATCACTTACAGTAAGCAAACTAACAATTACAGACTGATACCGAGGGGCGAGGACCCTGCCCTTGCGGGCTTACATTCCACAGGATGGTGGGGAAGGAGACAATAGGTTGGGGGTTGCAGGAGCTCCGCTGTTGGTGAGGCGGTAGCTCTGGTAGTGGTGAACAGGCAGCTGGGTCAGTGCAGCCTGTAGGCTTTCCTGAAGAGGTGGGTTTTCAGGTTATCTCTAATGATAAAATGGTTATCTCTAATGAAACATGTGCAGTCATCACTGTTTGCATTAAAAGGGCTTTACAGTCAAGGACATTGCTGTTTGTAAGGGTATGTGCACACGTTGCGGATTTCTTGCAGAAATTTCCTGAAGAAAACCGGAAATTTTCTGCAAGAAATCCGCATTTTTTTTTTTGCGTTTTTTTTCCGTTTTTTTCGCATTCTGCAAGCGTAATTAGCTTGCAGAATGCTAAAGTTTTCCAAGCGATCTGTAGCATCGCTTGGAAAACTGACTGACAGGTTGGTCACACTTGTCAAACATACTGTTTGACAAGTGTGACCAACTTTTTACTATAGATGCAGCTTATGCAGCATCTATAGTAAAAGATGGAATGTTTAAAAATAATAAAAAAAATAAAAAAAATGGTTATACTCACCCAGACATCTCCTCACCGGCGTCCGTTCCTCTTCCTATAGCTGGTCTGTGCGCACAGGACCTTCCGTGACGTCACGGTCACGTGAGCGGTCACATGACCGCTCACGACCAATCACAGGACAGTGACGTCATCGGCAAGGTCCTTCGCTGCACATCAGCTACAGGAACCGAAGCGACAGCATGCAGTGGAGGCGGGAAGACATCGAGGGTGAGTATAGGACTATTTTTTATTTTAATTCTTATTTTTTGACCACTTATATGGTGCCCAGTCCGTGGAGGAGAGTCTCCTCTCCTCCACCCTGGGTACCAACCGCACATAATCTGCTTACTTCCCGCATCGTGGGCACAGCCCCGTGCGGGAAGTAAGCAGATCAATGGACCCCTAGGTGTGCGGAATCCCCTGCAATTCCGCATTTTAATGAACATGTTGCTTTTTTTTCCGCGATGCGATTTTTTCGCGGAAAAAAAGGCTACATTTGCACAAAAAATGCGGAATACACTTAAAATAATGGGAGGCATATGTAAGCGTTTTTTTCGCGTTTTTATCACGTTTTTATAGCGAAAAAACGCGAAAAAAACGCGAAAAATACTTAACGTGTGCACATGGCCTGAAAGCAACCATTTATTAGATCATCAAAGTCGGAAATTAAAGTTCAGTTGCTGTGAAGAAGGCTTCAGAGCACCTAATAAACTCCAGCAGGTGCCAGGACCGTCTTCCAAAAAGGATTCAGCTATGGGATTTATTCAACACCAGTGCAGATCTTGCTTAGGAATGACAGCAGGCAGGTGTCTGTACATCCGAGACGAAAGTTTTTAAAGGCTGGACTGGTGTCAAGAAGAGCAGCAAAGAAGTTACTTCTCTCCAAGAGAAACATCAAAGATAGACTGACATTCTGAAGGAAGTACAAGGATTGGACTGCAGTGGGAGGTGGGGGGGGGGGGGGAGTTATTTTCTCTGATGAAGCCTGCTTCATACTGTTTGAGGCATCTGGAATAATGATTGGAGAAAATAAGGTGAGAACTATAAAGCATCCTGAGACCATTCATATTTGGGGGTTGCTTTTCATCTAAGGATGATTCAGACATATGCACGCTCAGTTGTCTACATGGGGAGCCTGGAGGAATAATTGTTGAGTGAACAAGTGATTGACGGACAACTATACTAACTATGTGGCTGGCTATGAGCTCAAAAGTATATTTATATAAGCCCAATCCACAGCTAGGGATCACTGTTACACAGCTACAGACTTTTATATGAGGCTTTACATCATTAGCAACTAATCTGGCACAGATAACACATCTCTCCAGCTCAAGGACAAGCTGGGACTGAAGATAAATCAGAGAAAGGGTAAAAAGTTTCTTCAGTGTGAAAATCAGGTTTTTACTCTAAAAGTCTAAAAAAACATAATCATCAGGTTCTTATAAACTTTATAATCATAGGTTCTTAGTTTCCTCTGCAACGTCATAGACATGTAGTCCACATATAATCGGTCACTGTCATTCTACGTTCGAGCTCAACAGGTTGAAATAGTTTCAACAACCGGTTTAGTTGATCGTGAAATCATTTGTGACTTATTTTGTAAGGTTTGTCCTTCTATTTCAAGCCATACGCATTAAGGTCTTCTAATTCTTTTCATACTCTGTCTTGCAATTTCAACCATGTACCATTTGTCAGCGGGGAGATTTCTTTCTTGGCACTAGGGGAGCCATTTTGCTCCAGGATTAAAGATTACCTTCGCACTTTTCTGTGATGTGTATCATTTCAGACCTGGCTAGACGGATTGACCTAGCTTTGTTGACCCCTATTTAGAGAGGCACCTTCTAACCTCCTACTTTGTGGGTGGACAGATAACTGTCTGATCATGTCTACCTTGCTCTCACTGATTACTGTGGTAGCACTCTCCCCACCCCAAACTTGCTGCCAATTTTTGTATTTCGCCTGTGACCCTGGGAAGCTCTGAGTAGCAGCTGCTCTCATGATCAGTTGACCCGGTAAGATGAGCCTCTCTTGAACTGCAATGGGCGTCTGCACTGGTCGTTTGCCTTACAGTGCGATGAGATGAGAGTCCCTTAAATAGATGGGAAGGCAGAGCTATAAAAAGGGGTTTTTGTGTGCCGCTGCTCTATGGGTGGAATTGGTAATCAGTATTCGGATCTGTGTTGCAGAGTTACAATCCCTAAAGGTGGCTTGGGAATTTACCACAATTTGTGGGAAAGGAGAGAAACCGGATTCTGCTTTAGTGAAAATAACTTAGTTGACAGCGCTGGCGCTAAGTTCACCTTCCGCAGCCCCCGATCACGGCATCCTCAAGATGAAGTACTACTCTTCCCATAGGCCTTCACGCAGTCTGAGGTCGACACGGACTGTGCGTTTTCCAAATGATGTGCTTTTTCTGGATCATATCCGACAGGGTGACCTGGAGCAAGTTGGGAGATTTATAAGAGCTCGAAAGGTGACGATGGACACAATCTACTTAACAGGTGAGGGCATCATGTCTCATCCCGCTTTGAGGAATAGATCTCATTTCAAGTGAAATATGAGTTTTTGATTAAGTAAGGAAATGATGTAATGGTAACCATAAGTAAAAATAGCCAGAAATGTTATGCACCATTGCTCCCCGACTCCTGGGACTTGTCCAGTCTTGGGCATATTTGCCAGGGACGCTCCACTACTGACATCGGAGCCGTATGTGACAGTTGTTTATCTGCTGTTGTTGTAGCATTGCTACAAGAAAACATTCACGCGGAACCTCAAAGTGTGAGCAATTTCAACAATCTGGGTGTAGTAGATATATGTCCTTCTGTAATGGAGGCAGAATAATGCAAGGCTTTGCATTTGTAGAGAGGAATTCACGCCGCTTTGGATGTGTTATTTACTCCTAGAACCATTTACCTCCAGAATATAGGTAATGATCGGTATAGCTTCATGTGTGCACCCTCCCTTCTATTTAATGGTGGTATACAACATCTGATTAGGTCTTGTTTCACTTGGCTCACTCTTTAATTGCATTTATTAGGCATTACTTAAATAGCAATTCACTAAATGTTTGGGGAACAAAGAAGAAAGAGAGCACTTATCTTAATTTTCTCCCCTGACTTGAGTCAAATTAACAACTGAAAATTGGCAATACATTTTAAGCTATAGTCAAAGGTTAATTAATAAACTGACCTTAATTATGGAGAGGACTGGTGATGGCATTAAAATTCTGCTTCTTAAATGGTTTCACAAGTCCGAGAAACACCGCCCCATGCTCTGATTGCAATACCCGGTCTGACTGCCTGATCTCCAAAACCTGAGCTAACCGTGTGGCTCGTGCAGACGACCATATTTTCAGTTTGAGTGTGATCCGACAAAACATTGGATTGCACCCGGAGCATTGGTAGTCTTTGGGACCATGACAATGTTAGACTGTCCAAGGAAAAAATTGCAGCATGGCCAAATTGGATCTAATTAGCGGATTTCACTTGGCCATGCAAGTCAATGAGTCCATGGAAAACATTGGACTGCACTTGGATGACATCTGACTGCGGTCCAATTTCTGTGCACGGACAGAATGGAGGAGATGGAGACATTGTTTTGTCAATCTTTTCTTCATCAGAGACAATCAGATAATACTACGATCACACTCTTATCAGAGTGTGATTTGTATAATCGGCATGATTCTCTCAGATGGGACAATATACGGTCATGTGACTGTAGCCTTATAGGCATATATAGGCATATATCAGGTAGTTAGTAGTGATGAGCAAACGTGCTAAGGTATTACCTGAGCATGCTCAGGTGCTAATCGACTGACTTTGGCGTGCTCAAAAAATATGTTCGAGTCTCTGCAACTGCATGTCTCGCAACTGTTCGACAGGCTCAACACATGCAGGGATTGCCTAACAAATAGGCAATCCCTGCATGTGTTGCATCAAATCAGGAGACCCCCGCAGTTAAGCTGGATATTGGGATCCAAGTACTGCCTGTGCTTCATGGACATGTGAATATGACTGAAGGAAAAGGAAAATTAAAAAAAAGTTTGTGTAATTTCGCTTCTTTTCACAATGACTTTTTTTCCTGCTCTGATTGGACAGGAAAAATACGCAGCATGCTACAATTGCATGCCAAATTCGGAACTCACGCATCCATATAAGTTGGGTGTGTATGAAACATCACATTGCACTCAGATATCACCTGAGTGCAGTGCGATTCCCACCTACACCGGCAGTAGAGGAGATGGAGAAATTACTTTCTCTGCCTCCTCCGCAGCTGTGCTCCGATCCTGTCATGCGAGAAGATCGGAGCACTGACACTCGGCTCGCACTCGCAGCAGAGCAGGAGCCAAGGGTCATTAGGATATCCCATCGGATGTCATATGCTAGTGTGACCCGGCCTGAGGGTGTGCTCACACTGAGATGTTGATAAAGTTTTTGGAGTAGAAACTCCAAATTTTTGAGGAGTTTTGCAGTTTTTGTAAGACAATTTCTGTTAAAAAAAAAACTCCTCAAAAACCTCAGTGAGAACATACCTTAGGCCGGCGTCACACTAAACGTATGAAAAATCGACCCGTCTCCATGCCAAGAGTGGCACGAGTGTTCTCCGTATGGTCATCCGTGTGTAATGCGTTTGCAATGCGATGATGCGATTTTCTCTCAGCCATTTATCCATATGACATCCGTATGACATGTGTAGGGCTTTACATTTATCATTGATTTTCCCCATTAAATTAAATGGGCTCAATGGTCGGAAATTAATCAAAACCTAATTAAGAAGCCCATAAATTGGCTTTACAAGAAGGATTAACAAGAAGTTCCCTCCTCCAATTTTTCAAATCAAGTCCCTTCTGGTGTCCTCTTTTTGCTGGTTTGTGACAAAAATGTGTGAGAGCCTAACCTTAAACACAACTGAGCGGGTTCTTCTACATTGGGTCTTGTCTCAATGTTTTCGGAGCCTTACCCAGTGATTGTGGATCCGTGGAGGTGTGTTCCTGGCTTTTTTAGTGGTTTCCAGGACAATCTGCATGCCAAGCTTCCTGTTTTTGCCTGATGCAATTTCCTGCCTTCAGGAAAATGTGTGCTTGTTTGTCGCACGCTACATGGACGGTCCGTATGGCGTTCAAGTTTTTCTTGGACCCATTGGCGAGTCTCGGGCGATATACGTGTACAATTGCAGCCTGCTGTGATTTCACACACACATTGAATACGCCAGAGAAAAAATACGGTGATGTGAGCTCCCCATAGATTAACACTGGTCTGAGTGTTATGCGATGTTTTCTCGCATAGCACTCGCCCATATTCTACGGTAGTGCGACGCCAGACTTTGGAGTACAATACAGTGGAGCTACAGTTTCAATGTCTTGAATTTTTCTTGAATCTTTGTGCAAACCTCCCCTGCAACCTTTAGAAGACAAAAAGCAAAAAAAGGCATCCTGAAAGAACTCTTGACTATATAAATATGAAGGATACAGAATCTATGGTGACACATGAAGTCTTTACATTTTGGGTTAATTCACACAGAATATTTGGACAAGATTTTTTTCTAGCAGAAATCTAACTTTGAAATCTGAAGTTTTTGTGTATGAGGTGCTTTTTTCTTGATTTATTCAGTAGTCTAATTTGGAGCTTTTTTTTTCAGACAGAAACAACTCAAAAATGTACATGTTGCTTTTGTTTTCCAATAAAACGTGGAAAGAACAGTACCACATGCAGTATAGCATTAGGGAGCTTATTCACAAAGTATTCGAAGCATGTGCTCCAAAAACCTCATCAAAACAGTCTGTGTGAAGATACCGTGAGGTTCTTGCACATGGCTGAGAGAGCTACGAGAAATGTTTGTGCTTGTATCATGATCCAATTGCTATCTGGCCCATAAGGGCTCGCTCACACTGGCGCATATTCTCTCTTATGAGAGAATAGGGTCGATTATGCTGACACTTGGCTCCAACTCGCTCAGAGATTGATCTGAGTGTCATCTGAGTGTGATCCGATTCTCTCACATGAGAGAATCACAGCACAGGTGCCAAGAAGACGGAGAACTTAATTTGTCCATCTTCTCCATTGACTCTTTGCACGTTCATAGGACTGTACTCAAATGAGATCAGAGTGCAATTCGATATTTCACACACTCCCATAGACTTGTACGGATGCATGCGATCCGAATATCGGAGCCACACTTAGCATGAGAAAATGATCACAGATCTGCACTGGCCCGTAGTATAACATTGGTCTGAGTGCTATGCGATAAATCATCTCATAGCACTCGGCCATGTTAGGCCTCTTTCACACGTAAGTGTCTCCGGTACGTGCAATGACAGTTTTCTCAAGTACCGGAGACACTGACACACGTAGACCCATTCAAATGAATGGGTCTATGCACATGTCTCCGTGTTTTCACGGACCGTGTGTCCTGTACAGCAATACGTCCTGCACACGGAGAACACGGAGTGCGCATATTCATCACTGTAATGAGCGGTCCCATGTGACCGCTCACACAGGACAAGCTGCCAGCGCTGAGAGGAGAGTGGAGACATCGCGGGAGCTGGGTATTTCTCTGCAAGGGGCCGGGCGGCGCACTGGGAATGAAAGGCGGGAGGTCACCTTCAAACTTTATTTTTAACAAAAAAGAACAAAAACTTGATCTTTCATCTCTTCTCTCCTGCAGGGGAGAAGAGATGAATGCCGCCTTCAGCACCACACGCGGGGGGGACAGCGCTTACTGTAGCGCTGTCTCTCCTGCACGGTCCGTGTGGTCCTCAGGTGGCACACGGGCGGCACACAGCTGCTGCATGTGTGCCACACGGATGTACCACGGGAGCACACGGACACGGATAACTCCGGTACCAATTTCTCCGGTACCGGAATTATCTGGACACGTGAAACCGGCCTTATACGGCATTGTGAGTGTAGCCTTAGGTTATGTTCACACGTTGTATTTTTGCTGCATTTATTTCCACAGGCAAAACCTGCATTTTTGGCAGTAAAGACGCTGCTTACAAAAAAATAGGTGTTTCTAAATTTTGGCTGCGTATTTGTTGTCTCTTGTGCATGCTGATAACGTTTAGTCCCCCCCCCCCCAAAAAAAAAAAGCATGATGCAACTTCCTAGGCTTTTACACCAAAAACGCAGCAAAAACTGATACTTGCGTTTTTTTGTTTCATTTTTGCACTTACCCATGGTTTCCAATGTGTGTGCATGAGATTTCTGAAATCTCATAGGCTATGCTGGTACTGTAAAATGCAACTTAAAAATTGCATTAAAAAGAAAAACAGCAAAAAAAAAAACACTGCAAAAACGCAACATGTGAACACAGCCTTAGACTTATTTATGATGGGGTGGGGTAGTAACACATCACATATGTATACTGCCTCATTTTGACATAACTGCGCAGTAGAGCGGAGAGTCATTACATTTACAACATTGGTGGATAATGTTAAATATGAGAATATTTTAGTGTATATACTGTAATATTATATATCCAATTGTATGTTTTATAGAAATAAAAGCTGTTGAACGTTTGCAGCTGACACTTGTTCTCAACCCGCAGGCATGGGTGCTCTGCATGAAGCAGTCCTCTCTGGCAATCTAGAGTGTGTGAAGCTACTAGTGAAATACGGTGCTGACATAGAACAGAGGGATGAAAATGGCTGGACTCCATTGCACATGGCATGTAGTGATGCACATCCGCACATTGCCAGGTAAGGGAACGTTAAGGCACTTCAGAATTACAACCTACCTTGCAGTCAGATGGCCGTATAACATGGACAACGATCACTTCACAATGCTTGGACTGGCCAGCAGCTCTCCTGACCCAAGCATGACAGCTACATAGAAATACATGAAGCTGTCACGCTCGGGTCAGGACAGCCACTGCGTTGCGATTGTCGTCCATGTTGTACGTCCGTCTGACTGCGCCCATAATCTCATTAAAGCAGGGGCGGCCATACCATTGATGCAGCCTGGGCAGCTGCACAGGGGCCCCAAGAGGCAATGGGGCCAACTTCCACAGCAGATGTGCATCATGAGATACAGTATTGAACGTCAAAGGGCCCATATATTGTTCTTCAATAGGGGTCCTCTCCTGTGTGTTTTCCCTCCCTGCTACAAGCTAGGTCTATTTTTGCAGGTCCAGGAAAAAACAAGTGTAGGGGATATGCTTGTCCCAGAATTGTCCTCCTCAGTTAACAAAATCTATCCTGCTTCTAAAGAGAGGCAGCTAGAATAAGGACAGTATTCCCTTAAAATACTGTACAAGCAAATGTTCGCTAAGGTAGATCTGTGCATTAAAATTAGTGTAGAGAGGGTATATACAAAGAATGAAAATGTGTACTTTTAAAATATTTAAGGAGTTGTCTCAGTAACATAAATTGACAGAGGATTTTAAATAATATAGTATACTACTTGTTGCTTAGGTTACCAGCCACCTTTGTAGGTTGCTAGCGTCCTAGGCAATGACTGCAGCCCTTTCAAGCTCTTTACTATAGAGTGTGCAAATGCTGATAAGAAGCCGTCCAAATTGCTGTATCCAATACAGCTTCAATCCGACTCAGATGCTTCCAGTTATAACTGCCAATCTTCAGGAGTACACCACCCCTTGGCAAGTACGAAACTGAGTGGCAGGGGAGTTGTGTGCTTCTGCAGTTTGATCTTCAAAAAAACCCTTGATGTTGACCTTGATATATACAGCTGTGTGTAAAAGTGTTTTCCCCCTTCCTGATTTCCTATTCATTTGCATGTTTCTCGCACGTAAATGCTTCAGACCACCAAACAAATTTATATAATAGACAAAGATAACACAAGTAAAGACAAAATGCCCTTTTAAATGAAGGTCATTAGTATTAAAGGAAAAAGAAATCCAAACTTACAGGCCCCCGTGTAAAAAAAAAAGTGATTGCCCCTCCTCCCCTTAAAACATAAATTAAGTGGTTTATCACATATATGGGAAGCTGAGTTCAAATTCCCAAGCCACACCCAGGCCGGAATACTGCCATACCTGTTCTCAATCAAGAAATCACTTAAATAGGACCTGCCTGACAAAGCTATACATCATGCTGCGATCCAAAGAAATTCTGGAGCAAATGAGAAACAAAATAATTGAGAGCTATCAGTCTGGTAGAGGTTATAAAACCATTTGTAAAGCTTTGGGACTCCAGTGAACCACAGAGAGAGCTATTGTCCACAAATGGCAAAGACATGGAACAGTAGTGAACCTTCCCAGGAGTGACCAGCCGACAAAAATTACCTGAAGAATGCAGCAACAACTTATCCAAGAGGTCACCCCACATCAACATCCAAAGAACTGTAGGTCTCACTTTACTCAGTTAAGGTCAATGTTCATGACTGCACCATAAGAAAGAGAGTGTGCAAAAATGGCCTGCACGGCAGAGTTACAAGAAACCCCCCCCCCACCTCACTGTTGAGCAATAAAAACATAAAGGTTTTGCCAGAAAACATCTTGATGACCCCCAAGACTTTTGGGAGAATACACTGTGGACTTATGAGACAAAAGTTTAACCTTTTGGAAGGTGTATGTCCCATTACATCTGGCGTAGAAGTAACACAGCACTTCAGAAAATTAACATTATAACAGTAAAATATGTTGGTGGTGATGTGATGGTCTGTGGCTGTTTTGCTGCTTCAAGACCTGGAAAACTTGCTGTTGTAAATGTAAACATGAATTCTACTGTCTATCAAAAAATCCTGAAAGAGAATGTCTGGCCATCTATTCATGACCACAAGCTGAAGCGTACTTGGGTTATGCAGCAGTACAATGATCCAAAACACACCAGCAAGTCCACCTCTGAATGGCTTAAGAAAAACAAAATTAAGACTTTGGAGTGGCCTAGTCAAAGTCCTGACCTTAATCTGAATAAAATACTGTGGCATGACCTTAAAAAGGCGGTTCATGTTCGGAAACCCTCCAATGTTGCAGAATTACAACAATTCTTACAAAGAGGAGTGGGCCAAAATTCCTCCAGAGCGTTGTAAAAGACTCATTGCCAGTCATTGCAAACACTTGATTGCAGTTGTTGCTGCTAAGGGTGGCTTAGCCAGTTATTAGGTTTAGGGGGCGATCACTATTCCACACAGGGCCCTGTAGGTTTGGATTCCTTGGATTTTTTCCCTTAATATTAAAGACCTTCATTTAAAAACTGTATTTTGTTTTTACTTATGTTTTCTTTGTCTAAGATTTAAACTTGTTTGGTGATCTGAAACATTTAAGTGTGACAAACATGCAAAAGAATAGGAAATCGGGAAATGGGCAAACACTTTTTCACACAACTGTAAATGGGTGGATACAGAGTTATGGCTTTAATAGCAGTACAGGAATATGTTCTTTAGTGTATGTTCACCTTTGAACACCATTTTACAGGTGGTCATATATAGACATAGTGATATACACAGCAGATCGACAGTAATTACATTATATTTCTTCTCCCGCACTAGTCCTAAGTTACAGCCTAAATTATAGCACAATATACAGTGGGTACCGAAAGTATTCAGGCCCCTTTAAAATTTTCACTCTTTGTTTCATTGAAGCCATTTGGTAAATTTAAAAAAGTTATTTTTTTTCCACATTAATGTACACTCTGCACCCCCCATCTTGACTGAAAAAAAACAGAAATGTAGAAATTTTTGCAAAGTTATTAAAAAAGAAAAACTGAAATATCACATGGTTATAAGTATTCAGACTCTTTGCTCACACACTCATATTTAAGTCACATGCTGTCCATTTCCTTGTGATCCTCCTTGAGATGGTTCTACTCCTTCATTGGAGTCCAGCTGTGTTTAATTAAACTGATAGGACTTGATTTGGAAAGGCACACACCTGTCTATATAAGACCTCACAGCTCACAGTGCATGTCAGACCAAATGAGAATCATGAGGTCAAAGGAACTGGCCAAGGCGCTCAGAGACAGAATTGTGGCAAGGCACAGATCTGGCCAAGGTTATAAAAGAATTTCTACAGTACTCAAGGTTCCTAAGAGCACAGTGGCCTCCATAAGCCTTAAATGGAAGACATTTGGGACCACCAGAAGTCTTCCTTGACCTGGCCGTCCAGCCAAACTCAGCAATAATGGGAGAAGAGCCTTGGTGAGAGAGGTGAAGAAGAAACCCAAGATCACTGTGGCTGAGCTCCAGAGATGCAGTGGGGAGATGGGAAAAAGCTCCACAAAATAAACTATCACTGCAGCCCACCAGTTGGGCCTTTATGGCAGAGTGGCACTACGAAAGCCTCTCCTCAGTGCAAAATATATGAAAGCCCACAGTTTGCTAAAATACACAGGAAGGACTCCCAGACTATGAGAAATAAGATTCTCTGGTCTGATGAGATGAAGATAGACCTTTTTGGTGATAATTCTAAGCGGTATGTGTGGAGAAAACCAGGCACTGCTCATCACCTGCCCAATACAATTCCAACATTGAAACATGGTGGTGGCAGCATCATGCTATGGGGTGTTTTTCAGCTGCAGGGACAGGACGACTGGTTGCCATTGAAGGAAACATGAATGTGGCCAAGAACAGAGATATCATGGATGAAAACCTCTTTCAGAGTGCTCTGGACCTCAGACTTGACTAAGCACACAACTAAAATAACAAAGGAGTGGTGTTGTGAATTCTGCTCTTGGGCTCCCTCCGGTAGTTGTTGGTGGTAGTGCAGTTGTCTTGGGGTTGTAATCCGGGCAGGTGTTTCTTCTGATTGCAGCTCTATTAGGTATTTAGGTGTGCAGGATCCATGAGTCCATGCCAGTTGTCCATTTTACTTGGAGGGATTGCATCTCTCTCTGGCTCCTCATGCCCTGCTTCCAATTCAGCTAAGATAAGTGTCTTTTTTTTGTCTCTGTGCACACATGCAGTGTGCTTTGCAATTCAGTGCAATTCATTGTGTTTTTGTCCAGCTTAGACTTTGTTTGGATTTTTCAGTCATGCTGGATTCTCAGGAGATGCAGATATACTTTCTATGTCTTTAGTTAGATGTAGTATATTTGTATTATCTGCTGTGGATATTTTTAGGATTTTAATACTGACCGCTTAGAATTCTGTCCTATCCTTTTCTGTTTAGCTAGAAGTGCCTCTTTTGCTAAATCCTGTTTTTCTGCCTGCGTGTGTTTTTCCTCTTATACTCACAGTCAATATTTGTGGGGGGCTGCCTATCCTCTGGGGTTCTGCTCTGAGGCAAGATAGAATTCCCATTTCCATTGTGTCGAGGTGTCTAGGACGTGTTAGGTACATCCCACGGCTACTTCTAGTTGCGGTGTTAGTTTAGGGTTTGCGGTCAGTACAGGTACCACCTACTCCTGAGAAAGTCTTTCATGCGGCTCCAAGGTCACCGGATCATAACAGAGTGGCTTCAGAACAACTCTGTGACCATTCTTGACAGGCCCAGCCAGAGCCCTGACCTAAACCCAATTGAGCATCTCTGGAGAGACCTGAAAATGGCTGTCCAGTGCTGTAATGTCTGTATACTCTCTTTTGCGTCCTCCCTTGGCCAGTAGCTGTGGTATGATCAGACCATGTTCCTACACAGCCATTACACTGAGGCACATTTATGAGATTATCTCAGCACAGGGACATTTCTTTTAAACACATCCAATTGTGAAATTTATTTTTATTCCAAGATCTGTTGATTAAAATGTACTTTTGTTCGTGGCACAACCCCTCTAAGGACCGAGCGTTGGCACACCCTGTTCTGACTTCCACCAGCTCCACCTACTTTGACAGAGCTGCCAGAGCTTGGTATGAAAACAAGAAAAGTTGCGCAAATGCCTTGCAACTGCTCCAAGTGTTTTTTTCGCCAATTTTTTGGATGAATCGGATCCTTAGTGTAAACATGTATTTCCTGGTCATTCATTTATTTGAATGGGCCCTATAGAGCTCCCTATTTTTCTTGCAGTTGTTATTGTCAGGTTTGTCAGCTGCCACACTTGCATAATTTAGGATCTCATGTAGAGAATGGATTGTCTAAAAAGGTTTATTACGCTAGTTTTTAGGTGATAAGGTAACTTACTGATTGCTATAGGTCCAAGTACAGCATTCAACTTTCTCTAGAAGTCACATAGGAAATGAATAGAACCAAGGTGCGGATGCTTGACCTCTATTCATGAAGGGCTCTACAGAGCCAGTTTCTTAGAATTGGTGGGGTTCCTAGTGGTCGCACCCTCAATGGTCAATTAGCTATGTAGAGACATGCTTTGTATCTGTTGAATTGATGCTCAGAGAACCTCCACTGTATGCACAGTAATTGGGCTAGAGACATTCTTTACAGTATATTCTGGCCATGGTGGACCACATGGCTGAGAGGTGTTTAACCCCTTAGTGACAGAGCCAATTTGGTACTTAATGACCGAGCCAATTTTTACAATTCTGACCAGTGTCACTTTATGAGGTTATAACTCTGGAACGCTTTATCGGATCCCGCTGATTCTGAGACTGTTTTTTCGTGACATGTTGTACTTCAAGTTAGTGGTAACATTTCTTCGATATTACTTGCGATTATTTATGAAAAAAATGGAAATATGGCGAAAATTTTTAAAATTTTGCAATTTTCAAACTTTGTATTTTTATGCCCTTAAATCAGAGAGATATGTCACAAAAAATAGTTAATAAATAACATTTCTCACATGTCTACTTTACATCAGCACAATTTTGGAAACAATTTTTTTTTTGTTAGGGAGTTATAAGGGTTAAAAGTTGACCAGCAATTTCTCATTTTTACAACACCATGTTTTTTTTAGGGACCACATCACCTTTGAAGTGATTTTGAGGGGTCTATATGATAGAAAATAACCAAGTGTGACACCATTCTAAAAACTGCACCCCTCAAGCTGCTCAAAACCACATTCAAGAAGTTTATTAACCCTTTACGTACTTCACAGGAACTAAAACAATGTGGAAGAAAAAAATGAACATTTTACTTTTTTTTGCAAACATTTTACTTCAGAACCATTTTTTTTAATTTTCACAAGTGTAAAAACAGAAATTTAACCACAAATTTTGTTGTGCAATTTTTCCTGAGTACGCCGATACCCCATATGTGGAGGTAAACCACTGTTTGGGCGCACCGCAGAGCTTGGAAGTGAAGGAGCACCGTTTGACTGTTTCAATGCAGAATTGGCTGGAATTGAGATCGGACGCCATGTCACGTTTGGAGAGCCCCTAATGTGCCTAAACAGTGGAAACCCCCCACAAGTGACACCATTTTGGAAACTAGACCCCCCAAGGAACTTATCTAGATGTGTGGTGAGCACTTTGAACCCCCAAGTGCTTCACAGAAGTTTATAACGTAGAGCCGTGAAAATAAAAAAATCGCATTTGTTTTCACAAAAATGATTTTTTAGCCCACAAATTCTTATTTTCACAAGGGTAACAGGAGAAATTAGACCACAAAAGTTGTTGTGCAATTTCTCCTGAGTACGTCGATACCCCATATGTGGAGGTAAACCACTGTTTGGGCGCACCGCAGAGCTTGGAAGTGAAGGAGCACCGTTTGACTTTTTCAATGCAGAATTGGCTGGAATTGAAATCGGATGCCATGTCGCGTTTGGAGAGTCCCTGATGTGCCTAAACAGTGGAAACCCCCCACAAGTGATACCATTTTGGAAACTAGACCCCTTAAGGAACTTATCTAGATGTGTGGTGAGCACTTTGAACCCCCAAGTGCTTCACAGAAGTTTATAACGTAGAGCCGTGAAAATAAAAAATCTCATTTTTTCTACAAAAATGATCTTTTTGCCCCCAAATTTTTATTTTCACAAGGGTAACAGGAGAAATTAGACCACAAAAGTTGTTGTGCAATTTCTCCTGAGTACGTCGATACCCCATATATGGGGGTAAACCACTGTTTGGGCGCACCGCAGAGCTTGGAAGAGAAGGAGTGTCGTTTTACTTTTTCAATGTAGAATTGGCTGGAATTGAGATCGGACGCCATGTCACGTTTGGAGAGCCGCTGATGTGCCTAAACAGTAGAGACCCCCCACATATGACACCATTTTGGAAACTAGACCCCTTAAGGAACTTATCTAGATGTGTGGTGAGCACTTTAAACCCCCAGGTGCTTCACAGAAGTTTATAACGTAGAGCCGTGAAAATAAAAAAATCGCATTTTTTCTACAAAAATGATCTTTTTGCCTCCAAATTTTTATTTTACCAAGGGTAACAGGAGAAAATGGACCCCAGAAGCTGTTGTACAATTTGTCTTGAGTACGCCGACACTCCATATGTGGGGGTAAACCACTGTTTGGGCGCATGGCTGAGCTCGGAAGCAAAGGAGCGCCATTTGACTTTTCAATGCAAAATTGACTGGAATTGAGATCGGACGCCATGTCGCGTTTGGAGAGCCCCTGATGTGCCTAAACAGCAGAAACCCCCCAAAAGTGACCTTATTTTGGAAACTAGACCCCCCATGGAACTTATCTAGATGTGTAGTGAGAACTTTGAATGCCCAAGTGCATCACAGAAGTTTATAATGCAGAGTCGTGAAAATAAAAAATATATATTTTTTAACAATAAAGATTTTTTAGCCCCCAAGTTTTTATTTTCACAAGGGTAACAAGAGAAATTGGACACCAAAAGTTGTTGTCCAATTTGTCCTGAGTATGCTGGTACCCCATATGTGGGGGTAAACCACTGTTTGGGCGCACGGCAGAGCTCGGAAGGGAAGGAGTGCCATTTTGGAATGCAGACTTTGATAGAATTGTCTGCGGGCGTTATGTTGCCTTTGCAGACCCCTAATGTACCTAAACAGTAGAAACCCCAACAAGTGACACCATTTTGGAAAATAGACCCCCCAAGGAACTTATCTAGATATGTGGTGAGAACTTTGAATGCCCAAGTGCTTCACAGAAGTTTATAATGCAGAGTAGTGAAAATAAAAAATATTTTTTTCCCACAAAAAAGATTTTTTTAGCCCCCAAATTTTTATTTTCACAAGGGTAACAAGAGAAATTGGACCCCAAAAGTTGTTGTCCAATTTGTCCTGAGTATGCTGGTACCCCATATGTGGGGGTAAACCACTGTTTGGGCGCACGGCAGAGCTCGGAAGGGAAGGAGCGCCATTTTGGAATGCAGACTTTGATAGAATTGTCTGCGGGCGTTATGTTGCGTTTGCAGACCCCTAATGTACCTAAACAGTAGAAACCCCCACAAGTGACCAAATTTTGGAAACTAGACCCCCTAAGGAACTTATCTAGATATGTGGTGAGAACTTTGAAAGCTCAAGTGCTTCACAGAAATTTATAATGCAGAGTAGTGAAAATAAAAAAATATATTTTTTTCCAACAAAAAAGATTTTTAGCCCCCAAGTTTTTATTTTCACAAGGGTAACAGGAGAAATTGGACCCCAAAAGTTGTTGTCCAATTTATCCCGAGTACGCTGATGCCCCATATGTGGGGGTAAACCACTGTTTGGGCGCACGGCAGAGCTCAGAAGGGAGGGAGTACCATTTGACTTTTTTAGCGCAAAATTGGCTGTCGTGTTTGGAGACCCCCTGATGTACCTAAACAGTGGAAACCCCCCAATTCTAACTCCAACCCTAACCCCAACACAGCCCTAACCCTAATCTCAACCCGATCCATAATCCTAATCACAACCCTAACGATAATCACAACCCTAACCCCAAAACAGCCCTAATCTCAACCCTAACCATAACCCTAATCAAAACCCTAAATCCAACACACCCCTAACCCTAATCCCAACCCTAACCCTAATCCCAACCCTAATCCCAAACGTAACACTAATCCCAACCCTAATCCAAACCCTAACCCTAATCCCAACTCTAACCCTAACTTTAGCCCCAACCCTAACTTTAGCCCCAACCCTAACCATAACTTTAGCCCCCGTCGTCACAAAAAAAGTTCAATGTAACCTTTTTTTTGTACGTCGCGTCCGCCATTTCCGCGGATGCGTGGCCGTAACTCTGCCCCCTCCTCCCCAGGACATAGACTGGGCAGCGGATGCGTTGAAAAACTGCATCCGCTGCCCACGTTGTGCACAATTTTCACAACGTGCGTCGGTACATCGGGCCGACGCATTGCGACCGCCCCGTACCGACGCAAGTGTGAAAGAAGACTAAGGCTACTTTCACACTAGCGTCGTACTCGGCCCATCGCAGTGTGTCGGGCCGACGTACCGACGCTAGCGTTGTAAGCGCCGCACAACGGGTGCAGCGGATGCTGTTTTTTCAACGCATCCGCTGCCCCATTGTGAGGTGCGGGGAGGCGGGGGCGGAGTTCCGGCCACGCATGCGCGGTCGGAAATGGCGGACACGTCGCACAAAAAAGTTACATGTAGTTTTTTTTGTGTCGACGGTCCGCCGAAGCACGACGCATCCGTCGCACGACGGATGCGACATGTGGCAATCCGTCGCAATGCGTCGCTAATGCAAGCCAATGGAGAAAAAACGCATCCTGCAAGCACTTTTGCAGGATGCGTTTTTTCTCCAACGACGCATTGCGACGGAAGCCAAGAAACGCTAGTGTGAAAGTAGCCTAACCCTAACCCTAGCCCTAACCCTAAATTTAGCCCCAACCCTAACCCTAACTCTAACCCTAACTCTAACCCTAACCCTAACCCTAACTCTAACCCTAACCCTAACCCTAATTTTAGCCCCAACTTGTCTTCTCCTGCCGGCCGGCAGATGGCAGCAGATGGCGGGCGCACTGCGCATGCGCCCGCCATGATGAAAAAGCCGGCTGGCAGGAGAAGACAGAAGAGGACCCAGGGACCCCGGGTGAGTATGATAGGGTCCCCGAATCCCCCTATTTCTCTGTCCTCTGATGTGCGATCACATCAGAGGACAGAGAAATAACTGATCGCTTTTTTTTTTTTTTTTTTTGTGGTCGCCGGTAAACTGTTAATTACCGGCGATCGCAAAGCAGGGGTCGGTGCAAACCGACCCCGATCATGTTCTTTGGGGTCTCGGCTACCCCCGGCAGCCGAGACCCCAAAGAACATCCGGGTGCCGGGCGGCGGGCGCACTGCGCGTGCGCCCGCCATTTTTTCCCGGAAAAAAGATGGCGGCGCCCATGGGGAGACACGAGGAGCACTGGGGGAGGTAGGTAAGTATTGGGGGGCTATTGGGGGCCATCGGGGACCACATTTCTCTGTCCTCCGATGTGCGATCACATCGGAGGACAGAGAAATTAAACGGCAAATCGCGTTTTTTTTTTTTTGTTGCGACCGCCGGTAAACGGTTAATTACCGGCGATCGCAACTCGGGGGTCGGTAAAAACCCCCCGAATCATGTTCTGGGGTCTCGGCTACCCTCGGCAACCAAGACCCCAGAGAAAATCCGACTCTGGGGGGCGCTATTCACTTTTTCCACAGCGCCGTTAATTAACGGCGCTGTGGATTAAGTACCCTTAGCGGCCGCCGTTAAAAGGCGTATCGGCGGTCGTTAAGGGGTTAAACACTATTTACTGTGTAGTATGATACATGTCTACATCACTGTCTCTGAACGCTAGTCTTGATGAATCGAGTTCAGGTTTATGGGACCGTTTTTTTTTTACACAATAGCAAAATCAAGTTCATAGGGTCCGTTTACATGGACTGATCAGAGGTACTCAGTGACTGGCGATTCGTAAGCTTTTACAGATCGGCTGTCGTTTAATAGCCTGTTTATACAATAGAACAGAGTAAACAATGCACATTAAGCTAGCTATAGATCATTCAGTGAGCATAGGCTGCCATTGTTATTGGCAGTGCGAGTCCTGTTTACACCCACAGAATAATAATGATGTCACAACACAGTTGTCACATGACCTGGGACCAGGGGCTCCTTCCCTGACCCTAACACTATGGGGCACCCTATTCCACGGGATACTTCAGAAGGTGAAGATGCTGGGGCCGCCACTCTTGCCTTATCTCCTGAATTAGCAGTCTGTTCTCTTCCCCGCTCCCAGGGAAGAGGAGCGCTAATGTGCACTGCAGTACACCAACCCGACAAACAAGGCTACACAAACAAGGGTTAATAGAACACTCCAGGCATACAAAATATTCACTCACATATAACAGAGGAATGCATTGGGGAGTGGAGGATGGGGAATAAACAAAAGTAGACAAGGGAAGGGTATTACCACATTTACAAACCATGCAACAATCACAAATAACGCCTCCAACACTCCTTCTTATATGAACACCTCATTGTCCTGAAGCCATGCAGCAAATGCTAGCTCTGGCATATATTTGTATCGGAGCCCAGATTATAAAGGGGAAAGGAGTGGCTAACTGGGCTCGGCTCTAAGCTCAAGGTTTTCCAACATGGCCGATTAACCCCTGTTCTGCCAAAAGGAATAAACACCATTAAAATGAAGAAGTGCTTCTTCTCAGCGAGGGAGTAGGAGCAATCAGATGCTGCGGTCTTCTGGCTCCACACTGTCACGGTAACCCCCTGACAGATGATGTGCAAAAGATCATTTCACCCTATGAACCAGAGTTTTGTTTGTTCATCGGGTAATAGTATGTTTACACTGAAAGATTTTGGTGAAAAGAGTGTTCTTGGTGAGCAATAATGTCAGGACTCTGAACATTTTTTACCTTTTGTGCATTACTGCCCTTTTCCAAGATGGCGTCTTTGGTCTCATGTGCACTGTGTCTCCTGCTATAAAACTCCACCCCAGCCTTCAGTCTGTGCTAGAGTATTCTGCCTTACATCCAGCTCCTGACCTCTGATTACTCCCTGGCTATACACCTGCTCCTGTGAACCTGTGTGGTGATCCTGCTACTCTGCTCTGAGTTCCTGCTGCATACACAAGTTTCCAGTAATCCTCCTTCATCTGCTGTTCGTGTTTACTTCCATCTGCATTTGCTGGTCATGTAAGCTGTTGCTGCTTTGCAATAACCTGAGACTATTAACCAGGCCTCCCTGGTTGAGCTAAGATATGATTTGAACTGCCTAATAAGCATATCTATCTGTGCCTGGACTAAGACAAGGATTTATTCGTGTCAAGTATCCTCAAGAATAACTGTGCTTCATAGACTTTCTGCTTGATTGCATTTTCCTCTGAAGTTTCCTATAGACTGCTAAGCTGCGTTTATTATTTGCACCAAGTGTTGTGGAATTGAGTTTCTCTCTGCACCTGTTTGAATCACCGTGTGATAATATAGACTTTACCACTTATAAAACTGTGTCCTGTAGTTGTCTTGTTCCATGCAAAGAGTCTCCTGAGTTATCCCCTATAATTATTACAGGGGATAACTCAGGAGACTCTTTGCGTGGAACAAAACTGGGTGTACCTTCATTGTCCTAGGCAGCTTCAGCCGGCAGGCCACAGAGCTCACAATACCGTTGATCTTGAAAGGGCCAATGAATTTCTGTCCAAGTTTTTGTGAAGGAATGTTTAACTTCAGATTCTTAGTTGCTAACCACACGGAATCTCCTACCTTGAACATGGGTGCAGGTTTACGGAATCTATCAGCCGATCTCTTATAACGTTCTTGAGCTGTGGTCAGGGATTCCTTCAGACCTCCAGATTCTGTCTCATCGCAGTCAGCCTTTCCTCCACTGCTGGAACCGGAGAATTAATTGGAGACCTAGGTAAAATACACGGATGATAACCCAGATAGGCAAAGAAAGGTGTAAATTTAGTGGAGGCGCTCTGAGAATTATTATATGAAAATTCGGCTAACGGCAACAACCCCAACCAATCATCCTGGAGATGGCTGACATAACATCTTAGATATTGTTCCAGCGTCTGGTTGGTACGCTCAGTCTGACCATTTGTCTGGGGATGGTAAGCAGAAGAGAGACAGATATTAATATTGAGTGCAGAGCAAAACCCCTTCCAGAATCTTGAAGTGAACTGTACTCCACGGTCAGAGATGATCTCATCCGGAACCCCGTGCAACCGAAAGACATTCTGTATAACCAAGTTCACTGTATCTTTAGCTGAGGGGAAGCCGGTGCACGGAACAAAATGAGCAGCTTTAGTCAGACGATCAACTACCACCATGATTGTATTCATGCCCCCCGATGTAGGCAGCTCCACAATAAAGTCCATTGATATAGACCCCCAAGGGCGGGACGGAACAGGTAATGGTTGTAGAAGACCCGTAGGTGCCACATGAGGAGTCTTGTAATGGGCACATACCTCGCAAGAGAGAACATAGTCCTTGGTATCCTTCAGGCAAGTTGGCCACCAGAAGAATCGGCTCAGGAACTCTTGTGTCTTCTGTACCCCCCCCGTGACCACCCAACTTGGAGTCATGTACCAACTTGAGGATCTGCAGACGGACGACCTCCGGGACGTAGATACGTCGATCTCTGAACCACATGCGACCCTTAAAGACAAGATTAATATCCACAGGTGGGTTGGCCAGAAATACATCACCTTCATAGGCCTCCCTGCACTCCCTCCACAAGTCCTGATCGTGGATAACTCCGATGAAATTGGCATCAGATAGAATGGTCTTGGACGGGGCTCCAGGTACGGAATCCGCAGCATGGATTCGGGATAAAGCATCAGCCTTCCCATTACGAGAACCTGGACGGTACGAGATAACAAAGTTAAATTGATTTAAAAATAAGTTCCAACGAGCCTGACGAGGAGAAAGACATCTAGCAGATCTATGGAACTCTAGATTGCGATGGTCAGTTAGCACTATGATCTGTTGTGCAGCTCCTTGCAGATGATGCCTCCATTCTTTGAAAGCCGCAATAATAGCCAGCAATTCCTTGTCTCCCACGTCGTAATTCTTCTCTGCTGAGGTTAGTCTACGGGAAAAGAAAGCACAAGGATGTAGCAGACCCTTCTCTCCAGTTCTTTGGGAGAGAATAGCCCCCAAAGCATTATCAGAAGCGTCCACCTCCACAATGAAAGGAAGTGTTGGATCTGGGTGTATCAACAGCGGTGCTGATGTGAAACAGACTTTAAGCCGATCAAAAGCTTCTTGAGCCTGTGATGACCACTTAAAGGGCTTTTCCTTCTTTGTCAAGGAAGTAATGGGACGGACAATATCAGAAAAATTTCGAATGAAGCGTCTGTAGAAATTTGCAAAACCAATAAAACGTTGGACCTCCTTAACGTTCTTGGGTACCGGCCAGTCAAGGATAGCCTGAATCTTACCAGATTCCATGTTCAGCCCCTGGGGAGAGATGATATAACCTAAGAACTGTATCTCAGAACGATGGAACTCGCATTTCTCCGGCTTAATATACAGATGGTTCTCTTTCAGACGTCTTAAAACAGTTTTGACATGTTCTTCATGTTCCTGTAGAGAGTCAGAAAAGATTAGTATATCGTCCAAATAGATCACTACAAACTGGTCCAACAAATCTCTGAAAATGTCATTAGCAAGGTGTTGAAATGTTGCAGGGGCGTTACAAAGCCCGAAGGGCATCACAAGAGATTCAAAGTGTCCATACCGGCATCTGAATGCTGTCTTCCACTCATCCCCTGGACGAATACGCACCAAATTATAAGCCCCACGAAGATCCAGTTTAGAGAACACCTTAGCATGGTGGACTCTTTCCAGTAATTCGGGAATCAGAGGCAAAGGGTAACGGTTTCGTACGGTTACCTTATTCAGTTCTCGATAGTCAACACAGGGTCTCAGGGTCCCATCCTTCTTCTTTACAAAAAAGATAGTTGCCCCTGCTCGTGAGGAAGACGTATGAAGCCTTTGGCCAGATTTTCATCAATATACTCTTTTAACGCTTGAAGCTCAGGTGCCGCCAAAGGGTATACGTTACCAAAAGGAATGGCTGCCCCGGGAAGCAGCTCAATGGGACAGTCATAATGCCTGTGTGGAGGAAGCTGATCTGCATTCTTCTTGTCACAGATGTCAGAGAACTCTTTATAAGCTGGAGGTAAAGAAAATACCTGTACATGTGGTTCCGTAGCCGTGGACTGAGGGACAGCTTCTGTTAACGCTGAGTTGCTCCTTGTTGGGAAGATAATCTCCTTGGTCTCCCAGTTGATAATTGGGTTCTGAGAATGCAACAAAGGAATGCCTAAAATCACAGGAAAATGAGAAGAAATTAGCAAGAAAGAAAGTTGCTCCTGATGCTTAGGCTCCAACAAAATTTCTAGGGGTACGGTCTCCTGATCCACAGGCCCAGAGTTTAAAGGTGATCCATCCACTGTTTCCATGGTAACCTGCACCAGAGTCAATCATAGCTGCACTGGAAATCCACTGTCCTGAACACAGGATCTTAATAGGGAGAGAACAGTGAGAGTTCTTTTCCTTCAGCTCCTTGGGGGGTGAAGTCATAGAAAGTGAATGGAATACAGCATTTAAAGGCAGGCTACATTCAGAGATGTCAGATTCATCATCACAGTTGTCATACTCCCCTATTGCTGCTAGCACCTTGTTAGGCCGTCTAGGACACTTAGGACAATTGATCAAGAAGTGGTCAGACTGGCCGCAGTAGAAACATAGACTTTCACGAAAGCGATGCTCCCGGCGCTCATTGATCTCGCGCCTCTGAACGGAATCAATTTGCATGGGCACCTCCTCCACCTCCCGAGAGGTTTTACCTGCAGGCTCTTTGGAAGGAAGGGAAAAGTTAGAAACACGGTTATATGCAGCAAATTTCTCCTGCCAACGCTCAGTAAGGCGAATGTCTATGCGCACAAAATGCTGTATAAATGCCTCTAGCTCTTGTGGTGACTCAGAGCAGGCTAGTTCATCTTTTACAATACTAGACAGACCCCTTTTAAAAATAGGCAATTGTGCATAACTGTCCCAATTTGGTATCTACCGCCAATCTCCTGAATTCAGTGGCATACTCAGAACATTTAGCCTGGCGTAAAGACAACAAAGCAGATTCAGCGGTTGCACGGCGATTAGGGTAATCAAACATTAATGCCATAGCGGCCAAGAAATCATCCAAATCATTTAACCGTGGGTCACGAGACTCAATCATCGGAATCGCCCAGGCGAGCGCTCGTGAGTAGTGTTGAGCATTCCGATACCGCAAGTATCGGGTATCGGCCGATACTTGCCGGTATCGGAATTCCGATACCGAGATCCGATACTTTTGTTGTATCGGGAATCGGTATCGGGATTAATATCAATGTGTAAAAGAAAGAATTAAAATTAAAAATAGGGATATACTCACCTCTCCGGCGGCCCCTGGACTTTACCACCGTAACCGGGAGCCGTTGTACCTAAGAATGCGCGCTTGAAGGGCCTTAGATGAGGTCACTGCGCTCTGATTGGTCCGTAGCGGTCGCGTGACCGCTACGCGACCAATCACAAAGCAGTGACGTCACCTAAGGTCTTTCAAGCGCTTGAAATACCTTAGAAGACGTCACTGCTTTGTGATTGGTCGCGTAGCGGTCACGCGACTGCTACGGACCAATCAGAGCGCAGTGACCTCATCTAAGGCCCTTCAAGCGCGCATTCTTAGGTACAACGGCTCCCGGTTACGGCGGTAAAGTCCAGGCTGCGTCGGAGGGTGAGTATATCCCTATTTTTTATTTTAATTCTTTCTTTTACACATTGATATGGATCCCAGGGCCTGAAGGAGAGTTTCCTCTCCTTCAGACCCTGGGAACCATACAGGATACCGTCCGATACTTGGTGTCCCATTGACTTGTATTGGTATCGAGTATCGGTATCGGATTAGATCCGATACTTTGCCGGTATCGGCCGATACTTTCCGATACCGATACTTTCAAGTATCGGACGGTATCGCTCAACACTACTCGTGAGGTCAGTAGGATTATTACACACAATACTTTGGATCTATCAGTAGGAAAACGGTCAGCATGCACATCAAAATATAGCATACATTGATTCACAAAGCCACGAAATTTGTCGCGATCACCATTAAATCTGAATGGGGGCAACTTAGGTGGGCCAGCTGGTGGCGGTTGCCCAGAGGGTAAAGTCACTTGTGCAGCTATTTGCGTGCTTATGTCCTGAAAAGCCCATCCATACTGGGACTCTATGCCAGCAAGTTTGTTTTCCTGGGCTGCCATGCGGTTGCTCAAGTCCTGCAAAGTTTGTCCAAACACTTGTTGATTGTGTTCAAAGCTTCCAAACTTCTTTTGCAGACGTTCCACATCTTTCTGCAGTGATCTAATTATGGAAAACACCTGCTCTAATTTGCTTTCTGCAGTCATTGTTCCAGCAGTCTCCTTTTTTTTTTTAGGCTAGAATATCCTGTAATAATTATAGGGGATAACTCAGGAGACTCTTTGCATGGAACAAGACAACTACAGGACACAGTTTTATAAGTGGTAAAGTCTATATTATCACACGGTGATTCAAACAGGTGCAGAGAGAAACTCAATTCCACAACACTTGGTGCAAATAATAAACGCAGCTTAGCAGTCTATAGGAAACTTCAGAGGAAAATGCAATCAAGCAGAAAGTCTATGAAGCACAGTTATTCTTGAGGATACTTGACACGAATAAATCCTTGTCTTAGTCCAGGCACAGATAGATATGCTTATTAGGCAGTTCAAATCATATCTTAGCTCAACCAGGGAGGCCTGGTTAATAGTCTCAGGTTATTGCAAAGCAGCAACAGCTTACATGACCAGCAAATGCAGATGGAAGTAAACACGAACAGCAGATGAAGGAGGATTACTGGAAACTTGTGTATGCAGCAGGAACTCAGAGCAGAGGAGCAGGATCACCACACAGGTTCACAGGAGCAGGTGTATAGCCAGGGAGTAATCAGAGGTCAGGAGCTGGATGCAAGGCAGAATACTCTAGCACAGACTGAATGCTGGGGTGGAGTTTTATAGCAGGAGACACAGTGCACATGAGACCAAACACGCCTTCTTGGAAAAGGGCAGTAATGCACAAAAGGTAGAAAATGTTCAGAGTCCTGACAAATAATCTCTCAGTATAAATGCACCCTTACCGTTTGAACTATCGTCTAGAATCAATCACAGTCATTACATCCATCTCGGTCACATCTGAGTGACATAAATAACTGACCGAGCCATTTCTAGCTTAGTGTACATAAATACAGAGCAAATCTTAGTATGTGCTGAGCTATGGGAACTGAAGTCACAGATATATGTATCACAAAGCCTCATGGATGCCATATGAGAATGATGACATGTAGGGGCGTAACTATAGTAGAAGCAGGGGCGTAACTATAGTAGAAGCAGGGGTGTAACTATAGTAGAAGCAGGGGTGTAACTATAGTAGAAGTAGGGGTGTAACTATAGTAGAAGCAGGGGGGTAACTATAGTAGAAGCAGGGGTGTAACTATAGTAGAAGCAGGGGTGTAACTATAGTAGAAGCAGGGGTGTAACTATAGTAGAAGCAGGGGTGTAACTATAGTAGAAGCAGGGGCGTAACTATAGTAGGAGCAGGGGTGTAACTATAGTAGAAGCAGGGGTGTAACTATAGTAGAAGCAGGGGTGTAACTATAGTAGAAGCAGGGGTGTAACTATAGTAGAAGCAGGGGTGTAACTATAGTAGGAGCAGGGGCGTAACTATAGTAGAAGCAGGGGTGTAACTATAGTAGAAGCAGGGGTGTAACTATAGTAGAAGCAGGGGTGTAACTATAGTAGAAGCAGGGGTGTAACTATAGTAGAAGCAGGGGTGTAACTATAGTAGGAGCAGGGGTGTAACTATAGTAGGAGCAGGGGCATAACGAACAGGGGAATAATTATAGTAGGGGCAGGGACGTAACTGTAGTAGGAGCAGTGACGTAACAATAGTAGGAGTATGGGTGTAACTATAGTAGGAGCAGGGGAGTAATGAGCAGGAGCATAATTATAGTAGGGGCAGGGGTTGCAGTTGTACCCAAGCCCTGGAGCCTAATGGGGCCCAAAAGGTCCCTTTGGCCCATATGAAAAGACTATAAAGGCCTGCAATAGTTGGATACTTTGTTGTAGATTTTGCATTGGGGCCCAAAAACTTACTGATAACCCATTGCTGAATGTGGTGAGTGGGAGGCAACAATGACATCAGATATAGTGTTATGTATCTTATTTTTTTATTTGTGTGTAAAAAATGAATATATTGGTCTTGCAATGACCAATTAATGTGGAAATAAGGGACTAAGAAGGCCTGAGTAATCTGAGACAAACTGGTTACTAAGCACACATTGCCAAACCACATTATGGTTGCTAGGCGGCATGTTCTTAGTAACCAATTGGTGAGACACCTCAGCTTTTCTGCATAAAGCTGAATTTGCATTTTATGGGGAGTAGACAAGAATGCAGCATGGCGATAGTCTAAATACAGAGGCACTGATTCATCAACACCGACGTTGTTCACACCAGTAGGGCATGGTGGAGTCACACACTATTGATTCATTAAAGGGAACCTGTCACCCCCAAAATCGATGGTGAGAAGGTCACAGCATTCTGTAATGCTGTAGATAAGCCCCCGATGTTACCTGAAAGATGAGAAAAAGAGGTTAGATTATACTCACCCAGGGGCGGTCCCGCTGCGGTCCGATGGGTGTCTCAGGTCCGCACCGGCGCCTCCTATCTTCATTCCATGACATCCTCTTCTGGTCTTCACACCGCGGCTCCGGCGCAGGCGTACTTTGACCTGTTGAGGGCAGAGCAAAGTACTGCAGTGCGCAGGCGCCGGGCCTCTCTGACCTTTCCGGCGCCTGCGCACTGCAGTACTTTGCTCTGCCCTGAACAGGGCAAAGTACACCTGTGCCGGAGCCGCAGCATGAAGACAAGAAGAAGACGTCATGGAATGAAGATGGGAGGCGCCGGACCGGACCTGAGACGCCCATCGGAGCGGGACCACCCCTGGGTGAGTATAATCTAACCTCTTTTTCTCCTCTTTCAGGTAACATCGGCGGCTTATCTACAGCATTACAGAATGCTGTAGATAAGCCCCTGATGCCGGTGAGCTTACCTCACCATCGATTTTGGGTGTGACAGGTTCCCTTTAAGGAGCGTATAAAAAGTGGTGTGTGCCTCGCCAGAAAACTTACTCCAGTCAATGGCTGGAGAAAGATTTCTGATGTAAGCTATGTCACAACTCATGAATTAGATGAGCTGTGGTGTAAATTGGTTGCAACTTTTACAGTGTTTTACGCCAAAATTTCTAGCAAAAATACTTTGATGAAACTGGGCCAATGTTTCCAATCTCAGTCATGGAAATATTTCAAGCAATGGTATGGTATAATTTAATATGAGAAATGTATTTGGGGGGATTAATTAGAAACCCGTGCAATGCTGGAATGACATCTTCACATGCTGCAAGAGGAAAGATCATGTGCTGGGCTTGTTCTGTCCTCTCCACTGCCTCACATGATAGTCTTCTGCTTAAGACCAGTCAAGTCACTTCAAGAATAGGCTGTGCATTCCTTTCTGCATCTTAATGCCTGCTGGTATTCCCTCCCCCTTCTCCGATTCCTTCTCCAAGTAAATGAGGTTAATGCAGAGCAGACATAGCTCTAGTTGTATAGTGCCATCTTGTGGGCCACGTGCATTTTATCACTTATTCCTGTCTACCACTAGGTGCAGACAGCGCATTTGAAGATATATTTGGAGTAAATTCATTATGCTACAATTAAGGCAAAGATGCAAAAAAATACAATACCTCCCAATTTTCAAGAACTGTAAAGAATGGCAGGTATATGCAAGGAGCTGTGAATGCTGCATGGTGGCAGACTAGTTTCACCCTATACTACACCCTAACTACAGTCACAGTACCTCTATAAAAGTGTCACACCGGCCAACAATAGACAGCCAGAGTGTCTTTTTAAAAACTCATTTTACAAGATTGCGTTTTTTGGAGTATTCTCATGTCCAAGATCCTATCCCAAAATGTAGTAGGTGTAATGTTAATATTAGCAAATACCTCCAATTAGATATGCAGTATAGTTTTTCTGAATCGCCATGTCTCTTTCCTCATGTGCAGGTATTGCAGGACCTTAGGTATCCATGGATATGACCACTAACAACTAGATAACTGTCACTATATCAGTGGTCAGAACCATGGATACCTAAGGTCTTGCAATTTCTGCACATGAGAAAAAAGAGACATAGCGAATCACATTTCTAATTGGAGTATAAAAGAAGGAAAGGTATCCAGCAACAGATCCATGGGTGAAAAATTATTTAAAAACAATTACATATTGGGATAGGATATTGGAGATGTGACTACCACTTTAAGTACTGCACACAGACATGTATCAGTTTATGTGCCTTTTCACAAGCCATTTTTTAACTAATGGGATGCAAGGAAAAAACATGAATTTGGTTTGTGGAGCAATCTCACCAGTTCTAATGTTAGATTCTGTGATATAAATGGCCAGAAGAACACAGATGCCATCCTTGTGCTGTCCACTTGAAACATAGACATGTGCATTCACCCTTACACAGACATTCAAGCTATCAGTTTTCAGTGTTGATTGGAAGAAGTTATCACCTAATCAAAGGGTAGATGATGACTTCCAGATTGGAGGTAGTCCGAGCACTGGGACTCCACGGATTGGCAGAATGGGGCATTTTTATCCTCATTAGAATGGAGCGGCCAGTGCCCATGCTCGACTGTCGCTCCATTCATCTAATATATAAAGCTGAATGTGTGTGTGTGTGTATGTATGTATGTATGTATGTATGTATGTCCGGGATTGGCATCTGAACCGTCGCAGCTACAGCCACAAAATTTTGCACAGTCACACGTCTGGACCCCGAGAGCGTCATAGGCTATGTTGTGAGGTGAAATTTTAACCCCGTGCTTTCCAATTCACCAAACAATTTTGCCCCTATCTACATAATGGGGAAAAAGTGAAAGGAAAAGTGTTGGAGGCGTCGCAGCTACAGGCACAAAATTTTGCACAGTCACACGTCTGGGCCCCGAGAGCGTCAAAGCTATGTTGTGAGGTGAAATTTTAACCCCGCGCTTTCCAATTCACCAAACAATTTTGCCCCTATCTTCATAATGGGGAAAAAATGAAAGGAAAAGTGTTGGAGGCAAATTAACAGCTGCCAGATGTGAACAAGGGGGACTTAAAGAATGACAGCGATGGCGCCAAAGAGTATATACTGTACAGTTGCTAAGGTGGTGCCCCAACATGGGATAATCGCCACACCACCACGGGGATATGAACACACACACAAAATGCGCCACAGACTACCACGTGCTCAAACACATATACCACCCTCAGCGCACATTTCACCACACATACACCAACCTCGCCACATAAAAGTAGAAACACAAAAGTCGCCGCTCAAAACTCGCCACGCGCAAAACTCTCCACATGCAAAACTCGCCACACGTGCAAAACTCACCTCATGGAAAACTCGCCACACGCAAATCTTGCACACGCAGAAAAATTGCCACATGCACAAAAGTTGCAACACATGCAAAAGTTGCCTCACACAAAACTTGCACATACTCAAAAGGCACCACACATAAAACTCGCCACGCGCAAAACTCGCCATGCGCAAAACTTGCTGCACACAACTTGCTACACTAACCTGTCACATGCAACTCGACACACAAAAAGTTGCTACACGCATGTCGCCACACAAAACTCATCTCACAAAAGTCCCTACATGCATGTCGCCACACGCAACTCAACACACACAACTTGACACACGAAACTCGCCCTAAAACACACACAAGTCTGGTATTATCCTTCAAAAATAAAAATCTGATTAATAAGCAGACAAACTACAAGAGCAACAAATGTACCATATAGGAATCCGGCAGCTGTCAGTCACATGACCAGTCTATTATGTGTATGTGTGAGCTAATATATACTGCCAGGGGGTGGGCTTACTGTTGGCTGGGGATTTATCAGGCTGCCATTTTAGCTTAAAAATACTGAGGTAAAAATACTGACCAAATAACGTGTGAACGAGGGCTAATACAGGAGGAGATGACATACAGCTATATACTATATACAGGAGGAGATGACACAGGTATATACTATTTACAGGGGAGATGACACACAGGTATATACTATATACAGGAGGAGATGACACACAGATATATACTATATACAGGAGAGATGACACACAGGTATATACTATATAGAGGAGGAGATGACATGCAGGTACATACTACATACAGGAGGAGATGACACACAGGTATATACTATATACAGGAGCAGATTACCTACAGGTATATAGTATATACAGGAGGAGATGACATACAGGTATATGCTATGTATAGGAGGAGATGACATACAGGTATATACTATATACAGGAGGAGATGACACACAGATATATACTATATACAGGAGATTACATACAGGTATATCTAATATATAAAGCTGAATGTGTGTATGTATGTATGTGTGTATGTCCGGGATTGGCATCTGCACCGTCGCAGCTACAGCCACAAAATTTTGCACAGTCACACGTCTGGACCCCGGGAGCGTCATAGGCTATGTTGTGAGGTGAAATTTTAACCCCGCGCGTTCCAATTCACCAAACAATTTTGCCCCTATCTACATAATGGGGAAAAAGTGAAGGGAAAAGTGTTGGAGGAAAATTGACAGCTGCCAGATGTGAACAATGAGGACTTAAAGAATGAGAGCGATGGCGACAAAGAGTATATACCGTACAGTTGCTAAGGTGGGGCCCTGACATGGGATACTCACCACACACGGGGATATGAACACAAACACAAAATGCACCACACACTACCACGTGCTTGAACACACATACGACCCTCAGCACACAATTCACCACACACACACCAACCTCGCCACATAAAAGTCGAAACACAAAAGTCACCACTCAAAACTCGCAACGCGCAAAACTCACCTCATGGAAAACTCACCTCATGCAAAACTTGCACACACAGAAAAATTGCCACATGTACAAAAGTTGCACCACATGCAAAAGTTGCCTCACACAAAACTTGCACATACTCAAAACGCACCACACATAAAACTCGCCACGCGCAAAACTCGCCATGCACAAATCTTGCTGCACACAACTTGCTACACTAACCTGTCACATGCAACTCGACACACAAAATGTTGCTACACGCATGTCGCCACACAAAACTCATCTCACAAAAGTCGCTACATGCATGTCGCCACACGCAACTCAACACACACAACTTGACACATGAAACTCGCCCTAAAACACACACAAGTCTGGTATTGTCCTTCAAAAATAAAAATCTGATTAATAAGCAGACAAACTACAAGAGCAACAAATGTACCATATAGGAAATACGGCAGCTGTCAGTCACATGACCTGTCTATTATGTGTATGTGTGAGCTAATATATACTGCCAGGGGGGAGGGCTTCCTGTTGGCTGGGGATTTATCAGGCTGCCAATAGCAACCAATCACAGCTCAGCTTCTATTTTGCTACAGTTAATTAACCTGAGCTCTGATTGGTTAATATAGGCAACAAAGACATTCTCAGTATCACAAAGCTAATATATGTTGTGAAATTCTTCTATTAGCTTGGTTTTTGCCTTTTAATAATTACATTTCTATCTATTTGTTTTGTGGTTTTTGTGTGCAGAATAAATTTTTGTTAACACATTCTATTTTGCTAACAGCAGTCATTAACCCGGGCGAAGCCGGGTAGTACAGCTAGTTCTCTAATAAAGCCATGGACAGTGCTCCAATAATGCTATAATAGAGAATGATCGGAGTGACGGTTGTGCATGTATTCTAAGAGGGATAAAAATGCCTTGTCTGGCGATCAGTGGGTATCCCAGGGGTTGGACCCCCATCAACCAAGAGTTTATAACTTCTTTCAACTGGAATATACCCTTTAAAGGGTTTTTTCCAAGCTTATATAAAACACCTTATATATGCCTAAATGCTTAACAGATGATGCCAAAATAGATCATTCGACATTATTTTCATTATCTTGCACTGCTTTGTAGAGTATTGTTGTTTTGAGGTTTAGTTATCATTTTTTATTTTACTCGCTTATATATCGCCATTAATTCCACAGCGCTTAACAGACATCATCATTATTGTCTCAATTGAGGTTCACAATCTAAATTCCTTATCAGTATGTCTTTGGCGTGCGGGAGGAAACATACAGGATATACAGCTGCTTTTATGCCCCGTAACGATTTGCACAGTAGTGCTATATTTACCCCTTATCTGCTCCGCTATTCTCTTGCACACTAAGGGTATGTGCACACGTTGCGGATTGGCCTGCGGAATTTTCCGCACAGAATGTGCATCTCTTGGCAGAAAACGCAGGCCAAAATGCTTGCGGATTTAATGCGGAATTGATGCAGATTACTTGCGGATTTGTTGCGGATTGTCATGCGTTTTTTGATGTGTGGATTTGCCTTACTCAATGGGTGCAGAAACGCTGCGTTGCCGCACAAAGAATTGACATGCTGCGGAAAAAAAACGCAGCGAAGGATTTTTCTGCAGCATATGCACAGCAATTCTCAAATTCCCATTGACTATCATTGTTACTGTACTACACTGCAGATTTGATGCACTTCCGCGTGTCAAAAACGCTGCACAAACGCATCAAAATCCGCAACGTGTGCACACAGCCGAAGTGGAGATACTCATGTGTTCAATGCATGGGACATCACCAGGAGCAGGGTGATAAGGCTGTATGGGAGACTGGCTTACAGGGGCATTCCAGCTACAGACAGTACTTTAGTAAGTGAGTACAAATTCAATCCCATAGTAACAATTGGCACTGCTACTAGTCACTTTAAAATCATCCAAGGACTGCTTTGCATGCAACTGTAATGCCAATATTCAGCTGCATGAACATCAGAACAGTGGTGCTCAACAATTAGTAACAGAAAAGTCCATCCAAAAATAAAAAGGGCACTCACCCACGTCGTTAAAAAACTTTTGTTCAGAACAGGTCAGTTATATCATGCAGAATGGCAGGCTGTGGCCGTTTCATGTACAGTGGGAGAAATAAGTATTGAGCAAGTCACCAATCTTCTAAGCATATTTATTGACATGAAATCCTGAAGGTTCCGTGAGCTCCTTCTATGATCTCTGAGCTTTCGTTCTATACATTTTCTATTGGATTCAGTTCAGGTGATTGGCTGGGCCTTTCTAACAGCTTTATTTTCTTTCACTGAAATCAATTATTTTCGATCTCACAAACCAAATGAGAGTTTCCTTGGCTGTGTGTTTGAAATCATTGTATTGCAGCAATGTCCACCTTCATTTCATCTTGATTATCCTGGTAGAAGGCAGCAGATTTTTATCAAGAATGTTTTGGTATATTTGTTAATTCATCCTTCATTCAATCATATGAAGTTTGCCAGTGCCTTACGCTAAAAAACAGCCCCACACCATGATCTTCCCACCTCAAACTTCACTGTTGATATGATGTTTTGGGGTGATATACAGTGCCTTTTGGCCTCCAAACATGGTGTATATTATGCAGTGGCGTAACTAGAAAGTTATGGGCCCCGATGCGAACTTTCAAATGCCCCCCCCCCCCCAACCATGCAAAAATATTTTCCACCCAAATTGAGATTTTCCCTATTCATTTTGCACACTATAGCTTTATTGCAAAGTTGTATAGTGTGACCTCAGTGGCGTAACTATCCGGTGCCCCATCCTGGTATATATCTGTCCCCCGTACTGCCATTGTTATGTAATTTATAAAAGAAAATAAACCATTATACTCATCAGGGGCTTACATAGAAGTCATGGGGATCCATATAAGAAGTATAATGCACCCCCATAGTACTCCTTATAATATAATGCACCTCCATAGTCCTCTATATAATATACTGCACAGTTCATAGTCATCCATATAGTATAATACACTCTCCATAGTCATCCATATAGAATAATACACTCTCCATAGTCATCCATATAGCATAATACACTCTCCATAGTCCTCCATATAGTACAATAGTATAATACACTCCCCATAGTCCTCCATATAGTATTATATACTCCTCAGTCCTCCATATAGTATAATACACTCCTCATAGTCCTCCATATATTAAAATGCACTCCTCATAGTGCTCCATATAGTGTAATACACTGCTCAGTCCTCCATATAGTATACTACACTCCTCAGTCCTCCATATAGTATAATACACTGCTCATAGTGCTCCATATAGTATAATGCACCCCTCATAGTCCTCCATATAGTATAATACACTTCTCAGTACTCCATATAGTATTATACACTCCTCATAGTCCTCCATATATTAAAATACACTGCTCAGTCCTCCATATAGTATAATACACTCCTCATAGTGCTCCATATAGTATAATGCACCGCCATTGTCATCCATGTCGTACAATTCACTTCTCATAGTATAATGCACCCCATAGTTCTTCATATAGTATAATGTATTCCCCATAGTCCTCAATACAGTATGACACAGCCCACATATAGTATAATGCAGCCACCCCACAAAAGTATAATGCAGCCCCACCATACAATATAATGTAACCCCCATAGAATATAATGCAGCCCCCCTCATAGCATAATGCAGCCCCTCCATACAGAGAGAACCAAAGAAAATTGGAGTACATGTCCATAATTCGTATCAAATTTTATTAAATTACATAGATATACAGAAAACACATATATCAAAAACCCTTTAAGACATATATATATAAAAAATGTTAGGTGAGTTAGGTAGCACAGACCAAACTAACGGTGCTGTCCATCACCGACGCCATATTATACAACAATCAAAATGCAGTATGCATGAATTAAATAGTACAATGGGCACAGAGTCAGGGAGAAAGTAGGGTCGTTTTGAAGAAACACGGTATAGCCCTGTACACAGGCTAACACCACAGTGACTATATTTCCACACCCATCCCCATGCTCTTACCACAATTGCTGGCGTCAGACCTGGACAGCACCTTTGCCCCAATGCGCGTTTCGCGTTAGCTTCGTCACGAAACGCGCGTTGGGGCAACGGTGCTGTCCAGGTCTGACGCCAGCAATTGTGGTAAGAGCATGGGGATGGGTGTGGAAATATAGTCACTGTGGTATTAGCCTGTGTACAGGGCTATACTGTGTTTCTTCAAAACGACCCTACTTTCTCCCTGACTCTGTGCCCATTGTACTATTTAATTCATGCATACTGCATTTTGATTGTTGTATAATATGGCGTCGGTGATGGACAGCACCGTTAGTTTGGTCTGTGCTACCTAACTCGCCTACCATTTTTTATATATATATGTCTTAAAGGGTTTTTGATATATGTGTTTTCTGTATATCTATGTAATTTCAAAAAATTTCATACGAATTATGGACATGTACTCCAATTTTCTTTGGTTCTCTTTGTATTAGGAGTGTCCTATATCAATTGTTCGTGTCCCCCATTTTTTGTGGCTCCCCCACTGGGGTTGTGAGCATGTGGAGGGACAGTAGATGGGTATTTTTCTTCTTGGGCTTGTTCTATTAGCCCCTCCATACAGGTGCAATGAGAAAGACACGGGCAAATGGTGACTATGGGGCAGGGGAGGACACAAGGGGGCTAGGGGAGACAGGCACAATGGTGACACAGGGGGGCTAGGGAGCAAGGAAGACAGGCACAAGGGGACACATGCGGGCTAGGAGGCAGGAGAGAAGGGCACAAGGGGACTAGTGGGCAAGGGAGACTGAAACAAGGGGACACACGGGGACAAGGGACACACAGGGACTAGTGGGCAAGGGAGACTGACACAAGGCTACACACGGGAACAAGGGACACAAGCACAAGGGGACTCATGGGGACCAGGAAGAAGAGAAGGGCACAATGGGACACATAGGGACTAGGGGGCAAGGGAGACAGGCACAAGAGGACACAAGGGGACTCCGAGGGCAGAGTAGATAGGGACACAAGTAGATGGAGTTGCAAGGGGACAGGGGAAGACGGGGAAACTTGGGAGCAGGGAGGAAGGGGGCACAGGGATTATGAGGACAGGGTAGATGGGGAACAAACAGTGAGAAAGGGGACAGGGGAGACTTGAGAGCAGAGCAGACGGGTCACATGGGGACAAGGGGCTGGGAATGCATGGGGGGAGCAGGAGGACTCAGGGCATGGGAGATGGGGAGCATTGGGGGACCAGGGGAGGAGTGACAATGCGCATACGGGGGCCTGGAGGAGCACAATGACCTGAACCTGGGGACCTACGAGGACATGGGGCACGGGAGAGCAGGGAGGAAACGGGGCTGGTGTCACAGGGGGCCGGGGATGCTGGCGGCCGAAGACGGCGACACACGGGCAGCAGACACACCTCACTGCCGCTGGTCCCATACACCTCCATGTTCATCCCTGGATCCTCCACATGGCTGAGCGGCTGCGGCATGCCCCTCCTAGGCGGATCGGTCCATGTGCCCCCCGCCAGATCCGGAGCCGGATGTTCCTCAGACCCAGCAGCCACCACAGGCTCTGCCAATATGGCGGCCGCCATCACCTGTGCAGATGCTGCATTGCTTGGGTCCTGCAGACAGCGGGTGCGCGATGAAGTGATGTCATCACGCACCCGCAGTGTCAGAGGCAGAGGGAATGATGGGAGAGGGAGCGTCAGCTGACGCTCTCTCCTCCATCATTGCTTTGAACTGTAACGGCGTCATAGACGCCAGTATAGTTCAATGCGGCGACGGGGGGAGTCGGGTGCCTTTGACCTGCCGGGCCCCTGACCTGCCAGGCCCAGTCGCAGTGGCGACCACTGCGACCGTGGTAGTTACGCCCCTGCCTCACACACACACACACACATACTACAGATCACACACACACACACATACTACAGATCACACACACACACATATACTACAGATCACACACACACACATATACTACAGATCACACACACACACATACTACAGATCACACACACACATACTACAGATCACACACACACATACGGTACTACAGATCACACACACACATACGGTACTACAGATCACACACACATACTACAGATCACACACACACATACTACAGATCACACACACATATACTACAGATCACACACACACACTACAGATCACGCACACACACTACAGATCACACACACTACAGATCACGCACACACTACAGATCACACACACACACATATACTACAGATCACACACATACTACAGATCACACACACACTACAGATCACACACACACGCACACACTACAGATAACACACACACTACAGATCACACACACATATACTACAGATCACACACACACACACTACAGATCACACACACACGCACACATACTACAGATCACACACACACACATATACTACAGATCACACATACATATACTACAGATCACACACACACTACAGATCACACACACACTACAGATCACACACACACACACACACACACACTACAGATCACACACACACACACATACTACAGATCACACACACACATACTACAGATCACACACATACGGTACTACAGATCACACACATATGGTACTACAGATCACACACACACACATACTACAGATCACACACACACATACTACAGATCACACACACACATATACTACAGATCACACACACTACAGATCACACACACACGCACACACTACAGATAACGCACACACAACAGATCACACACACACTACAGATCACACACACGCACACACTACAGATCACACACACATACTACAGATCACACACACACATACACTCACCGGCCACTTTATTAGGTACACCTGTCCAACTTCTTGTTAACACTTAATTTCTAATCAGCCAATCACATGGCGGCAACTCAGTGCATTTAGGCATGTAGACATGGTCAAGACAATCTCCTGCAGTTCAAACCGAGCATCAGTATGGGGAAGAAAGGTGATTTGAGTGCCTTTGAACGTGTCATGGTTGTTGGTGCCAGAAGGGCTGGTCTGAGTATTTCAGAAACTGCTGATCTACTGGGATTTTCACGCACAACCATCTCTAGGGTTTACAGAGAATGGTCCGAAAAAGAAAAAAAATCCAGTGAGCGGCAGTTCTGTGGGCGGAAATGCCTTGTTGATGCCAGAGGTCAGAGGAGAATGGGCAGACTGGTTCGAGCTGATAGAAAGGCAACAGTGACTCAAATCGCCACCCGTTACAACCAAGGTAGGCCTAAGAGCATCTCTGAACGCACAGTGCGTCGAACTTTGAGGCAGATGGGCTACAGCAGCAGAAGACCACACCGGGTACCACTCCTTTCAGCTAAGAACAGGAAACTGAGGCTACAATTTGTACAAGCTCATCGAAATTGGACAGTAGAAGATTGGAAAAACTTTGCTTGGTCTGATGAGTCTCGATTTCTGCTGCGACATTCGGATGGTAGGGTCAGAATTTGGCGTAAACAACATGAAAGCATGGATCCATCCTGCCTTGTATGGAACATCTTTGGGATGTGCAGCCGACAAATCTGCGGCAACTGTGTGATGCCATCATGTCAATATAGACCAAAATCTCTGAGGAATGCTTCCAGCACCTTGTTGAATCTATGCCACGAAGAATTGAGGCAGTTCTGAAGGCAAAAGGGGGTCCAACCCGTTACTAGCATGGTGTACCTAATAAAGTGGCCGGTGAGTGTATACTACAGATCACACACACATATACTACAGATTACACACACACACGATACCAGCTTATACACACATCTCACACTCTCCTCTCTGGTACAGGGGAGGCTGATATAAAAGTGCAGCTCCTCAGCTTCTCCTGACTACAGCAGCTCTGTCCTGTCCCGCACCTACCCCTGCTCTCGCCTTCTGTCCCGGGGCTGCAGAGCAGGAGAAGCTGTCTCACTGTGCTGACTGGAGCTGCTTCCTATCTCTCACATGCCCTGGCTGCCCCCTCCCCCTAGATACACCTCTGACTGTTGCCGTGAGAGAGAAATCTCCTGCACTGCAACATGGTGTCGGGTGCCTCGGACCTTCTGGGCCCCTGACCCGCCGGGCCCGGTCGCAGCGGTGACTGCTGCGACCGTGGTAATTACGCCCCTGATATTATGGCATCCAAGAGTTCATTTTTGGTTTCATCTCACCAGACTATATTCTCCCAGTATTTCACTGGTTTGTCTAAATGTTGTTGAGCTAATTGTAAACGCTAGTGTACTTGCTTTTTGTTCAGCAATGAAGTCTTGCGTGGTAAGCGTGCATACAGGCCATGGAGGTTAAGGGCATTACTTAGGCTAGGTTCACATTGCGCTAGGGGAGTCCGTCAAACGGACACGTTTTTAAGTAGTGAAAACGCAATGTAACGGACATTGTATCGCACCCATAGACTTGCATTGTCTGACGCATCGTGACGCATGCCTAAATTGGCATGCGTTTGCCACATTACGTTTTTTTATGACGGACCTTGGAAAGCGGCTTGCAGTGTTTTCGGGTCTGGTCAAGCTAACGCAAGACTAACGGAAAGCGTCTATTCTGCCATTGAAGGCTATTGCAAACGCAGCCAGACGCAAATCATGCAAAATTTCCAAATAAAACCATACGTTTGAATTGCGTTAATGAGGGTGGTCCATGTGGTCATGTGACAGGAAATATGATTTCAGCCATTTTTAGGAGAAGGGACACAACAACATTGTCAACACGCCTGCAGCACAGTGTGAGTGTCTTGCAAGCGATCAGAGGCAATGTAAGTACAATTCTATGTATTATTATATTATATATCTCTGTATACATCATGTGAGTGTGTAGTGCACGTCGGATGTGTGTAAAAAAAAAAAAAAAAAAGAGAACAACTTTATTGACAGTGCCAAACGCAGACAAACGGATGCTTCACGAATGGACATCAGAATGACATAAACGCTGCACGTGCGTTAACGCAAGTGTTAAAGTGAAGCCAAATTTTCAAGAAATTTGGCTCTTTTCTGTACATGCGTTTAACAGATCCGTTTAACGGTATGTACTTAACGCTACGTGAATCTAGCCTTACAGTTTTCTTTGAAACAATTGTACCTGCTGTTTCGAGCTCTTTCTGTAGCTCTCAACAGGTGGTCATTGACTCTTGGACAACTCTTCTGGTAAATCACTCCTGTCTGAAATCTTGCGATGAGCACCTAGCTTTAGCCAGTTTATTGTGAAATTATGTTCTTTCCACTTCGGATTATTGTCCCAACAGTGCTCACTAGCACCTTCAGTGGTTTAGAAATTATTGTATAACTAATGCCATCAATATATTTTTCAACAATAAGGTTACAAAGGTTTTTAGACGCTCACTGGTTTTACCCATCATGAGATGTTTCTTGTGTGGCACCTTGGTAATGCATTACTTTTTGATAGGCCATCAGTTGAACCTGCTGAAATTATTTTTCACTAAGTGGTAGGATTGCTTTTTAATTACTGATAGCTTTTAGCTGGTGTCATTATTTTCCATGGCTTTTTGCACTTCTTTCTTCATGTGTTCAATTCTTTTCCCTCTGTCATTTCTCATAATTACACATAACTTAATTTATGGACATCTATGGTTTGATTTCTTTTCCTGTGTGAATTGGATGGGTTGTCACCGACATTTGGTAAGAATTTTATGTCAATAGCTCCTTTAGAAATATATTTACTTAGAAAATTGATGACATCTTTCATACTTATTTCACTTGCTGTCTATGTATAGTTCAAGTTTACAATGAAGTGTTTTAAGTCACTTATCCTACTATAGAAAGCAAGCATTTTACTTACGACCTATGCTTTATCACATACCTGTATGCACTGACATCATGAAAGGATGTAATTGGATGTACCACAGGGGTAAATAGCAGTTTTCACTCTGGTAGACTTGGCACATCCATGTAGCACATCATCTGTCGTGTATCTACATGAAGGCAAAATGGGTAGCTAAACATTGCTGCCACTAGTGGAATTACTTGATGACCGGGATTCTGAGAGGAATGTCTATTTGCAATAATCCCTTTAATGTGGAACATGCAAATTGCCTCTTCTGAGAAAAAGAGGACCTAACTCTATAGCGCCACCTGTTGGAAGTAGCAATCCTACAAGTCACAATCAACCCTTTAACGAGTCGTGCAATATGACTTAGGATAAAAGCCAAATCAGTATCTCAATTCGCAGACACGGTGTTTTGGGCTGTTGGCCCTCGTCAGTGCGAAGCATGAGAACTGATTTGGCTAGGTGAGAGGCTCTGGACTGGGGTCTAAGGGGTAACGTTTCTCCTTATGGAGAGTGACATTTGCATATTTAAATTCCCAGAGGAGCATTGCACGGCAAATAAGCCTCCTTACCTTCACAAACCAGCTGGTATGTCACTCTCCATAAGGAGAAACGTTACCCCTTAGACCCGAGTCCAGAGCCTCTCACCTAGCCAAATCAGTTCTCATGCTTCGCACTGACGAGGGCCAACAGCCCGAAACACCGTCTGCGAATTTAGATACTGATTTGGCTTTTATCCTAAGTCATATTGCACGACTCGTTAAAGGGTTGATTGTGACTTGTAGGATCGCTACTTCCAACAGGTGGCGCTATAGAGTTAGGTCCTCTTTTTCTCAGAAGAGGCAATTTGCATATTTAAATTCCCAGAGGAGCATTGCACGGCGAATAAGCCTCCTTACCTTGACAAGCCAGCTGGTATGTCACTCTCCATAAGGAGAAACGTTACCTTTAATGTGGAACTGCATCTACGATTATTGTACATTATGGCTAATATAGAAATGATAGGCAGAGAATTTATAGCTTAAGTCCATCCAAGCCTCAATGCCCTTTATCTGCCCTCAGTTCGGAAGCAAATCTGCCTTGAGCTGAGTAATTTGAGATTCTAGAGATATGCATGAAAACCCCTTTAACAGACTATCTTTGTAAAGCAATGTATCCCTAGTGACATGACAGTCAGGTATGAGCCAGCTGATCAGCTTGGTTGTACTGACGGTTGTGCTGGCAGCAAAGAATAGGACAAAGAACTTGGCAGCATTGGCGCTAAGTCATTTAACCCAGACTGCTGTATTAGGACACCTTCATAAGACTCTATTTTGGGCCCTGGTTAATTTTGTTGAACTTATGATCAGGCTTCATAATAAGAAAAATAGGAATTCTCACATTTTTGGCAAGAAACAGTCTATTAAAGAAATAAATCATGTAAGTGTACACTATCTGGTGAAGAAGCTCTCTAAATGATCTTGGTGGTTTCTTTTTAATTTGTATGACTTTCTCCCCCACTAATAAAGGACACTAACCAATGACTGCCACATCTCATCCTGTGCACTACAGATGGGTACTAACTGTCTATCCATAAATAACATGTCTCCACCAAAATCTTTGTCTCCACATAGGTATCTACTATCGCTTGGAGCTGAAAAAGAAGTTTTGAACAGTGAAGGAGAGAAGCCATGTGAACTGATAGATTCTGACTGTGAGGAGCTTGTCCAGCTATTCTCGAAAAAGGAGGGTGATTGACTTTTGACCTGTATCCTAGCCCCAGCAGGGTGGGCATTTTTAACCTTTGCTGATCCTTTGAGGTGAGAGAATGTAGACTGTTGAGATTCCCTCCTAAGCTCTCACCTTCTCAATCTATGTCATGCCTAAGGAGTTTCAAGTCCAGCTACAGTCACACAAATACTGGACAGCATGGTGACAGAGCAACATTAATCTTTACTGCCACGTGGAAACCTGTTTGGATTCCCGATGGCCGTCTGTAGACATTTTGCTGGTACAGAAGAGGCTCTCCTTGGAGGTGCTAGGAAGGAGACAGATCACTGTCCCATTCATGCACAGGGCGGCGTATGATTGTGCACTGTGTACTAAAGTGTCTTGAAATGTATATACATTTATATATAACCATGTGTTTAAGTTATATGTGACTTCAGATTAAAACAACAGGTTCAGATTTGTATAGAATATCTGCAGAAAACTAAGGTGGCCATAGACATGAAAATAACTCTAGCCATACAAATGTGATGGAGCAACCAAAAAACACCTTCATGCCTAATTCTGCGGTACTGGTCACACATGGGTTAATACACCCATTAACCATTCTATATCCTCTCATATGTAAACCCTATATATCCCTTAAAATAAGTGACCAAACACACATGGCAACCGTAGCAAATCTCCAGATCTGAACACCCACCAATCAGTCTAAAACATGCAGTAATATTAATAATGACTATTTAGAAGAACTCCACTGAAACCAAAGAACCTAAATTACTCATCTGTCCGGGATTTCCAAATAAGTTGCCGTTACAACAGAAATGGGAAAATGCCCTATATTTTCGCTATGCCAGCTTGTACAGTACAGTTCTTTTTATGCTACGAGGGCTTGCTGTCAATGAGATTATCGGTCTGAAGGACTACAGTTCCCATGATCCCTCTCATCTCTTATCACCTTTGTCACTATTTACAGCTACCTGCGTATCCCTCAGCTACAATGTATAACCTTGTGTTCTAATTCCTCCATGACTTCTCTGCTAGTCCCCTACTCATTGAATGATGCTCAGCATGTGAAACAAGATCCATCCAGAGATAAAGCAAAAGGAAGGGGCAATTGGGAGCATTGGAGATAGGAAGCATGTGATGTCCTGTACTTTAGACCCATATGTTACACAAGCAAATATCCTAAACCGCCATCAATGTCTTTGTTCTAATGTAGTGCAGTAGTTAATGTAATATTGCTCATGCTTGAGGCAGTTAAGGCTTTATACTTAATATTCCTGGTGCTTTAGGGGTTTAAAATAATTAAAGGGTAAATTGTATTACTTGGCGTGGATTAGGACAGTGAAGGGCTGATGTGTACATATAATTTATTTTTATTTAAATACATTTTAAAATTTGTAAGCATTAATTGCATAAAATATTTTTTTTATAAAATATCTTTAAATTAAATTCTCTGCTACATATCACACTGACATAATTCAATGATAAGTCCGTCTGCCTGTGGCCACAACCAATGAGAGATCAGTGCATACAAATTCATACACAATCTCTATAAATAGGCATCTAAGGATCTGCCATTAGTGAGGACTGCAGGTAGTAGGGATCTAATGACTATGGCGGTGTGGTTGCCTCTCCCAAACAGGGGAGTGGTGGGTTTACAGCTATTACAATACATACCCCAAACTCTGAAGTATTTCATGCTGATATCACATGTTCGGCAGTTTGCTTTTCGAATTAGGTTAATGCATTATTCCACGTGAAGTCCTGGAGAAGTTGATGTCAATGTCAACGTGAAGCTGAACTAACTCATCTAATGGTGTGTGCGTTATTACTACTGTAAAAGTATTTTGTAAAGTGACCATTTCTAACATTTTATTTTATAGCCATTTCTAAGTAACAAAAGACCCAAAACCTGAAAAAAAATATTCTGTTTGGTTACAAATATATCATTTTTATTTTAATAAATCTGCTTACATGTTCACCCTGCTGAATCTAGAACAGACTGCATTGTGACAATATGTATACTGGTGTCTTCATACATTGTCTGTGTAGGAAAAACAATTAAAAAAAGATGGTAAGAGAATGTAATAGCCATTTCTTTTGCTGGATAAATATAATTGTTATTTCTATAGCCCTCACATATTCCACAGCACTTTACATTACAGAGGGGACTTGTACAGACAATAAAGACATCACAGGGTAACACAATTTTACAGATACCAAGAGGAGTGAGGGCCCTGCCTGCAAGCTTATGCCCTATGAGGTCCATCACTAGTGATATGTCAGTGTCTGATGCATCCAGTGATGAAGTGACTAAATACACTGCTCAAAAAAATAAAGGGAACACTTAAACAACAGAATATAGCTCCAAGTAAATCAAACTTCTGTGAAATCAAGCTGTCCACTTAGGAAGCAACACTGTTTGACAATCAATTTCACATGCTGTTGTGCAAATGGAATAGACAACAGATGGAAATTATTGGCAATTATCAAGACACCCCCTATAAAGGAGTGGTTCTGCAGGTGGGGACCACAGACCACATCTCAGTACCAATGCTTTCTGGCTGATGTTTTGGTCACTTTGAATGTTGGTTGTGCTTTCACACTCGTGGTAGCATGAGACGGACTCTACAACCCACACAAGTGGCTCAGGTAGTGCAGCTCATCCAAGATGGCACCTCAATGCGAGCTGTGGCAAGGGTTGCGGTGTCTGTCAGCGTAGTGTCCAGAGGCTGGAGGTGCTACCTGGAGACAGGCCAGTACACCAGGAGATGTGGAGGGGGCCATAGGAGGGCAACAACCCAGCAGCGGAACCACTACCTCAGCCTTTGTGCAAGGAGGAACAGGAGGAGCACTACCAGAGCCCTGCAAAATGACCTCCAGCAGGCCACAAATGTGCATGTGTCTGCACAAACGGTTAGAAACTGACTCCATGAGGATGGTCCGAGTGCCCGACGTCCACAGATGGGGGTTGTGCTCACAGCCCAACACTGTGCAGGACGCTTGGCATTTGCCACATAACACCAGGATTGGCAAATTCGCCACTGGCGCCCTGTGCTCTTCACAGATGAAAGCAGGTTCACACTGAGCACATGTGACAGATGTGACAAAGTCTGGAGACGCCGTTGAGAGCGATCTGCTGCCTGCAACATCCTTCAGCATTACTGGTTTGGCAGTGGGTCAGTAATGGTGTGGGGTGGCATTCCTTTGGAGGGCCGCACAGCCCTCCATATGCTCACCAGAGGTAGCCTGACTGCCATTAGGTACCGAGATGAGATCCTCAGACTCCTTGTGAGACCATATGCTGGTGCAGTTGGCCCTGGGTTCCTCCTAATGCAGGACAATGCCAGACCTCATGTGGCTGGAGTGTGTCAGCAGTTCCCAGCAGTTCCTGCAAGATGAAGGCATTGAAGCTATGGATTGACCTGCCCGTTCCCCAGACCTGAATCCGATTGAACACATCTGGCACATCATGTCTCGCACCATCCAGGAGTTGGTGGATGCTTTAGTCCAGGTCAGGGAGGAGATCCCTCAGGAGACCATCTGCCGCCTTATCAGGAGCATGCCCAGGCGTTGTAGGGAAGTCATACAGGCACATGGCGGCAACACACACATCCGAACATCATTTCCTTGTCGTGAGGCATTTCCGCTGAAGTTGGGTCAGCCTGTAATTTGATTTTCCAGTTTGATTTTGAGCATCATTCCAAATCCAGACCTCCATGGGATATTCATTTTGATTTACATTGATCATTTTTATGTTTTATTGTTCTGAACACATTCCACTATGTAATGAATAAAGATTTGCAACTGAAATATTTCATTCAGTGATATCTAGGATGTGGGATTTTAGTGTTCCCTTTATTTTTTTGAGCAGTGTATATACAAAAACAATAGCGAGTATGATAAGGGTCTTATTCAAGAAATGTCAAATTACAAATATGTGTAGACTAATGAGCCCTATTAACAATCCCTATGCTGTATCCTACCTGACAGTGGAGGTTGGCACTCTTAGTTTCTATGATATGGCGCCCCCACTCGTCAGCTGCTCACACTGTTGGCCCTATTATACCCCTAATATACAATGTAAAAAAACAAAAAGGCCACATTCAGATCTTCTAGATTGTCTCTTCCCATGCAACCATAGGATAAGATGTGATGCACAGCTATTGCAGCATATGTGTGGGGTCCAACTCTTGTCCTGATCTTCTATTCTGCAGGAAAAATACAGGTTGTAGGCTTTACTTATCATGATAGTTAAGTTTCACCTTTGCAACGCAAAAGTGACTTCTCTGCATTTGCAGCAAAAACTATCTGCAAGAACAAGGCATATCTGAAAAACATATAGAAACGTGTCATCTGAGCTGAGTTGGCGTTTTTTGATTGGTCATCTTAAGATGATAGAATACTGAAGGTATTGAGCCAAGATCTAAATCTGCACCTGCACTGCCTCTGGTGGCCATTTTCCTGAAACTCACTGCTGGGAAATCAATGGGCAGAGCGAGGACTCCGCTCCTGCCTCATCGCTGACATCTTGTTGAAACCCAGGGCCCACAGCCTCAACAACCGATCCTCCCAGCCAAGGGGGCTTTAGCATTGCCCAACTCCTGCTGCCGCCGGATTCCTGTAGCAGTGACCCTGCCTCCTGTGACCCGCTGCCGCTCCTATGGTAAGCTACATTCGGACTATAGGATGCACCCTCTTTTTCCTCTAAAATGTTATGATAAAAAGTGCGTCTAAGGCTAGGTTCCCATTGCGTTTTAGTGTGAGCGCTAACGGACAGCGTTGCACGGCGAAATTAACGCTGCGCAACGCGTCCGTTAGCGTTCCCATTGCCGGCAATGTTAAAGCGCATTGCTACCGCGTGTCATTTTCGGCACGCGCTAGCGATGTGCCGTTCTTTTGTGGCGCGCCTCGGACGCTGCTTGCAGCGGCCGCTGCGCGCCCGAGGTCCGTTCCCCGCTCTCGCAGATTGGGGATCTGCGCTAGCGGGGACATTTAACACGACCCCTTAAAAGACATTGCGTTAGCGCAATCCGCTAGCGCTTAGCGCTAAACGGATTGCCCTAACGCAATGGGAACCTAGCCTTATAGTTCGAAAAATACAGTGTATACGTATATTTCTCCAACATGCCTTTTTCTTTTTTGTTGTTTTTCATATATTATATTAACTTCAGGTTTTTTTGTTTTTTTTTACACCTGATTTAACTATATAGTCATCCGCCATCCCCTAGCACTCTGCCTCGTCTTCATGAAGAAAAAATTGAAGGCCCATGACAAGTGAGCCTGCCGACACCAGAAGGGATTTTTCTTATTGGTTCCCTTTGGATCACAGTGATCAAAAGCCCAATAATTAGTAAATATCTCCCCCTCCCCGTGTCATCCCCTTAGTCAGATTACTTTTTTTTTATTTTATCACTTTTCTTTCATTCTTTGCTGTAGTAAAAGTAAAAAAAAAAAAATGATGACGATATGACAACATATTCAATATGATCACCTAATGTTATCATGTTCTCTGTAGTACCTTTGGGTGCAAAATGCTCACTATACCCCTCGATATAATCCTTGAGGGATGTAGTTTCCAAAATGGAGTCAGCTGTTGGGCGTTGACTCTTGCAAAGGTGAAAAAATTGATGCCAAAACAAAATTTTAGAGGTAAAATTTAAAGGGAACCTGTCAGCAGGATTGTGCACAGTAACCTACACACAGTGTCAGGTCGGTGCCATTATACTGATTACAGTGATACCTTGATTGATGAAATCTGTCTTGTGGTTATTTAATTTTTATTTTCAGTTAATGAGATTCTCGTGTTCCGGGACGGGCTGTGGGGGAAGGGGAGGTTTCATGTGTTGCTATGCTTACAGTGACCTGCCACCTATTTTACATACTGAATATTATATGGATTTGAAAAAAAAATATTAAAAAAATCACATTCAGCAGGCAGGTGCCTGTGCTGCAGCATGATCGCATATATAATATGCATTTGACTATTTTATTTGCTGATATAAATTTATTTAGAAAAAAAAATTATGTCTAAAAATGGTGCCGGTCGCGTCTGCACAGTAGCATCTATCAGAGATCCGATAGATGCTACTGCATAAGCTCCACATTTTAATCAGTATAACGGCGCCAACCTGACACTGTCTGTAGGTTACTGAGCATAATCCTGCCGATAGGTTCCATTTAAATTTATTTTTTTCCATTCTGCTTTGCATTAATTCCTGTGTAGCACATGAAGGTTTTTTTTCCTGACAATTTTGAAGTACCGTATTTGAGGGGAGCGGTTTTTAAAATGGTATAACTTTTGGGGAGTTTCAAGTATATAGGCCCTTCAAAGCAGGGCTGTGTAGTCCCGACTGTCGTTCATTTTGATGTAGTCAGTATAAAATGGACGGACTCAGATTCCTAAAATATATAATAAATTAGGTACAGTAGTACAATGTAGAATGTGCTGTAAATGTTTTCATAATAAATTGGGAAAGTTATGAAATGTCCTATAAATGTCTGTTCTGTTCCTGATCTAAGGATCTCGGCTGTTAGTGGAGATGAATCTGTGCTGCACTTTAGGCCTGTTTCACAAGTCATTGGCTCCGGTACGTGTGGTGACAGTTTTCTCACGTACCGGAGACACTGACTCACGTAGACACATTAAAATCAATGTGTCTCTGCCAGGGCCGGACTGGGACTAAAATTCAGCCCATTTGTCACATGGTGAATATGTAATATCTTTGTGCACCTGTAGGTCTCAAGAAGTGAGGGGAGTGTAACACGACTATATGACATATAGTCACAGCTGTGCCCAGTATTACAGCTCAGTCCTATTTATTGCTCTTAGGTGCAGGAGCGGGCAAAACAGCTATTTTACACACAGAGCTGGGTCTCATAGATAATGAAGATGATGCTGCGCACTACATGGTGCTGCGGCCTCTTCATACACAGTAGCTGATGGACAGTGATGCAAAGGGTCAGATACCAATGAGCTAATATTTATGTATTTATTTTACTCACTGATATAGCACCACAGGTCTTTACAGACGTTATCATCACTGTCCCCATTGAGGCTCACAATCTACATTCCCTATGAGTCTTTGGAATGTGGGAGGAAACCAGAGAACCGGAGAAAACCCACACAAACACGGGGAGAACATACAAACTCCTTGCAGATGTTGTCATTGGTGGGATTTGAACTCACGACCCCAGCGCTGCAAAGCAACAGTGCTAACCACTGAGCCACCAAAAATCTCTACAAAGGCCAAGATCTGTATTAACGCCATATCGTTACCATATAGCAGTAGATATCAGCTCTGCATAACATATAAGTGATCACAGCACAGTTACAGATAATGACTTACAGATTACTTTCTTTCTGATTGACTCGTTCACTGTTCCCATCTTTTCCATCTGGCCCAGACCGACATGACAACTTCTCCAGCCACAACTCGTCTGCAGAGAATACAACAAAGACAAATTTCACTTCTCATATTCCAGCCCCATCACCATCTATTCCCAACCTGCACAAACTCCTTATCCTGCTGATACCCCAATACTGAGCCGCTGCTGCCGTTTGTGTCCCTATTACTGCCCCTGATACCCCAATACTGAGCCGCTGCTGCCGTATGTGTCCCTATTACTCCACCTGATACCCCAATACTGAGCGCTGCTGCCATATGTGTCCCTATTACTGCACCTGATACCCCAATATTGAGCCACTGCTGCCGTATATGTCCCTATTACTGCCCCTGATACCCCAATACTGAGCCTCTGCTGCCGTATGTGTCCCTATTACTGCCCCTGATACCCCAATACTGAGCCGCTGCTGCCGTATGTGTCCCTATTACTGCCCCTGATAGCCCAATACTGAGCTGCTGCTGCCGTATGTGTCCCTATTACTGCCCCTGATACCCCAATACTGAGCCACTGCTGCCGTATATGTCCCTATTACTGCCCCTGATACCCCAATACTGAGCCTCTGCTGCCATATACACTCACTGGCCACTTTATTAGGTACACCTGTCCAACTTCTTGTTAACACTCAATTTCTAATCAGCCAATCACATGGCGGCAACTCAGTGCATTTAGGCATGTAGACATGGTCAAGACAATCTCCTGCAGTTCAAACCGAGCATCAGTATGGGGAAGAAAGGTGATTTGAGTGCCTTTGAACGTGGCATGGTTGTTGGTGCCAGAAGGGCTGGTCTGAGTATTTCAGAAACTGCTGATCTACTGGGATTTTCACGCACAACCATCTCTAGGGTTTACAGAGAATGGTCCGAAAAAGAAAAAAAATCCAGTGAGCGGCAGTTCTGTGGGCGGAAATGCCTTGTTGATGCCAGAGGTCAGAGGAGAATGGGCAGACTGGTTCGAGCTGATAGAAAGGCAACAGTGACTCAAATCGCCACCCGTTACAACCAAGGTAGGGCTAAGAGCATCTCTGAACGCACAGTGCGTCGAACTTTGAGGCAGATGGGCTACAGCAGCAGAAGACCACACCGGGTACCACTCCTTTCAGCTAAGAACAGGAAACTGAGGCTACAATTTGTACAAGCTCATCGAAATTGGACAGTAGAAGATTGGAAAAATGTTGCTTGGTCTGATGAGTCTCGATTTCTGCTGCGACATTCGGATGGTAGGGTCAGAATTTGGCGTAAACAACATGAAAGCATGGATCCATCCTGCCTTGTATGGAGCATCTTTGGGATGTGCAGCCGACAAATCTGCGGCAACTGTGTGATGCCATCATGTCACTATGGACCAAAATCTCTGAGGAATGCTTCCAGCACCTTGTTGAATCTATGCCACGAAGAATTGAGGCAGTTCTGAAGGCAAAAGGGGGTCCAACCCGTTACTAGCATGGTGTACCTAATAAAGTGGCCGGTGAGTGTATGTCCCTATTACTGCACCTGATACCCCGATACTGAGCCACTGCTGCCGTATGTGTCCCTATTACTACACCCGATACCCCAATACTGAGCCTCTGCTGCTGTATATGTCCCTATTACTGCCCCTGATACCCCAATACTGAGCCTCTGCTGCCGTATGTGTCCCTATTACTGCACCTGATACCCCGATACTGAGCCACTGCTGCCGTATGTGTCCCTATTACTACACCCGATACCCCAATACTGAGCCGCTGCTGCCGTATGTGTCCCTATTACTGCCCGATACCCCAATACTGAGCCGCTGCTGCCATATGTGTCCCTATTACTGCTCCTGATACCCCAATACTGAGCTTCTGCTGCCGTATGTGTCCCTATTACTGCACCTGATACCCCAATACTGAGCCGTTGCTGCCATATGTGTCCCTATTACTGCTCCTGATACCCCAATACTGAGCCGCTGCTGCCATGTGTCCCTATTACTGCTCCTGATACCCCAATACTGAGCTTCTGCTGCCGTATGTGTCCCTATTACTGCCCCTGATACCCCAATACTGAGCCGCTGCTGCCGTATGTGTCCCTATTACTGCACCTGATACCTCAATACTGAGCCGCTGCTGCCGTATGTGTCCCTATTACTGCCCCTGATACCCCAATACTGAGCCGCTGCTGCCGTATGTGTCCCTATTACTGCTCCTGATACCCCAATACTGAGCTGCTGCTGCCTGTGTCCCTATTACTGCCCCTGATACCCCAATACTGAGCCGCTGCTGCAGTATGTGTCCCTATTACTGCCCCTGATACCCCAATACTGAGCCGCTGCTGCCGTATGTGTCCCTATTACTGCACCCGATACCCCAATACTGAGCCGCTGCTGCTGTATGTGTCCCTATTACTGCCCCTGATACCCCAGTACTGAGCTGCTGCTGCCGTATGTGTCCCTATTACTGCACCTGATACCCCGATACTGAGCCACTGCTGCCGTATGTGTCCCTATTACTACAACCGATACCCCAATACTGAGCTGCTGCTGCCGTATGTGTCCCTATTACTGCACCTGATACCCCAATACTGAGCCGCTGCTGCCGTATGTGTCCCTATTACTGCCCCTGATACCACAATACTGAGCCGCTGCTGCCATATGTGTCCCTATTACTGCACCTGATACCCCAATACTGAGCCGCTGCTGCCGTATGTGTACTTATTACTGCACCTGATACCCCAATACTGAGCCGCTGCTGCCATATGTGTCCCTATTACTGCACCTGATACCCCAATACTGAGCCACTGCTGCCGTATGTGTCCCTATTACTGCACCTGCTGTGTGGTACAAAAACAGCACTCCTTTTACTGCCCTACATAATAATGCCACCACTGTGCCCTTTAAATAGGAATAATGCCTTTGTGCCCTCTATATGGTAAAATTGCCCCCACTAGAAAATATTAATGCACTGTGCAAATGCACTTGAAAACAGTATCCACATTTTTCCCCTAGAAAGTAATAATGCCCCTTGTGCACATGACTGCCATAATACTCTGAGTGCCCCTATAACAATGATGCTTCTTAAGTGCCCAGTTAACATCTACTAAAGTCCCCTGAGTCCCCAATGTACAACTCCTTTATATACATTATGATGGGCAAACAGCTCCCCTATATACAGTATAATACACCCAGTTACTCTATACACAATACGATGTTCCCACAACTGCCCTCTACACAGCATTATGGGCCTTAAACTCCACTATACATAGTATGGTGGGCCCACAGCTTCTCAATGCACAGTATGGTGGTCCCACAGCTCCCCTATACACAGTATATTGGGCCCACAGCTCCGCTATACAGAGTATGATGTCCCCACTGCTCCCCCAAAATACTGAATACCACAGTAGCCCTCAGACTGTATAATGGCCTCCAAATTAGTTACCAAACTGCATAATGGCCCCCGCACATTAGCTCACAAACTGTACACTATAATGCTCCTCCACATTAGCTCCCAAACTGTATAATGGTCCCTGCATTAGTCCCCAAGCTGTATAATGGCCACCGCATTAGTCCTCAAGCTGTATAATGGCCCCTGCATTAGTCCCCAAGCTGTATAATGGCCCCTGCATTAGTCCCCAAGCTGTATAATGGCCCCTGCATTAGTCCCCAAGCTGTATAATGGCCCCTGCATTAGGCCCCAAGCTGTATAATGGCCCCCGCAGTAGTCCTCAAGCTGTATAATGGCCCCCGCATTAGTCCTCAAGCTGTATAGTGACCCTTGCATTAGTCCACAAGCTGTATAATAGATGCTGAATTAGTCCCTGAATTGTATGAGGGGCCCCCCACAAAGTTTCAGAGTCCCACACACTACGTAGAAGGGTCTCCCATTGTTTATGATGCCCCCACATCACATCACAAGTTTTAATAAAAAAAAATCATATACTCATCTAACCCAGGATCCTGACAAGTCCAGTGGCAAGGCAACGCAGTGTAGCATGCGCCAGGACTCTGACGCCCCCAGCGTGCGTCGGCGCCTCGGTGGTTCTGTAGACCTGAGGCATAAAGCGATCTGCGGTCTACAGAACAGAGAGCATTAGTGCAGGGAGATCTACTGCAGGGATCAACTGTATATGCACATTATACATGCTCATTAATTAAGGGCAGTGCAACTTTGGGTGCGCCCCCTGAAGCCCAGGGTAACCGTCCACTCTGCACCCTGGTTGCTGCGCTGCTGTATACTGTGGCTACAGACATAAGACGTTACACCAGTCACATACAGTTAGGTCCATATATATTTGGACAGAGACAACATTTTTCTAATTTTGGTTATAGACATTACCGCAATGAATTTTAAACAAAACAATTCAGCTGCAGTTGAAGTTCAGACTTTCAGCTTTCATTTGAGGATATCCACATTAAAATTGGATGAAGGGTTTAGGAGTCTCAGCTCCTTAACATGTGCCACCATGTTTTTAAAGGGACCAAAAGTAATTGGACAGATTAAATAGTTTTAAATAAAATGTTCATTTCTAGTACTTGGTTGAAAACCCTTTGTTGGCAATGACTGCCTGAAGTCTTGAACTCATGGACATCACCAGACGCTGTTTCCTCCTTTTTGATGCTCTGCCAGGCCTTCACTGCGGTGGTTTTCAGTTGCTGTTTGTTTGTGGGCCTTTCTGTCTGAAGTTTAGTCTTTAACAAGTGAAATGCATGCTCAATTGGGTTGAGATCAGGAGACTGAGTTGGCCATTCAAGAATATTCCACTTCTTTGCTTTAATAAACTCCTGGGTTGCTTTGCCTTTATGTTTTGGGTCATTGTCCATCTGTAGTATGAAGCAACGACCAATCAGTTTGGCTGCATTTGGCTGGATCTGAGCACACAGTATGTCTCTGAATACCTCAGAATTCATTTGGCTGCTTCTGTCCTGTGTCACATCATCCATAAACACTAGTGACCCAGTGCCACTGGCAGCCATGCATGCCCAAGCCATCACACTGCCTCCACCATGTTTTACAGATGATGTGGTATGCTTTGGATCATGAGCTGTACCACTCCTTCGCCATACTTTTCTCTTTCCATCGTTCTGGTAGAGGTTGATCTTGGTTTCATCTGTCCAAAGAATGTTCTTCCAGAACTGTGCTGGCTTTTTTAGATGTTTTTTAGCAAAGTCCAGTCTAGCCTTTTTCTTCTTGATGCTTATGAGTGGCTTGCACCGTGCAGTGAACCCTCTGTATTTACTTTCATGCAGTCTTCTCTTTATGGTAGATTTGGATATTGATACGCCTACCTCCTGGAGAGTGTTGTTCACTTGGTTGGCTGTTGTGAAGGGGTTTCTCTTCGCCATGGAGATTATTCTGCGATCATCCACCACTGTTGTCTTCCGTGGGCGCCCAGGTCTTTTTGCATTGATGAGTTCACCAGTGCTTTCTTTCTTTCTCAGGATGTACCAAACTGTAGATTTTGCCACTCCTAATATTGTAGCAATTTCTTGGATGGATTTTTTCTGTTTTCACAGCTTTAGGATGGCTTGTTTCACCTGCATGGAGTACTCCTTTGACCGTATGTTTACTTCACAGCAAAACCTTCCAAATGCAAGCACCACACCTCAAATCAACTCCAGGCCTTTTATCTGCTTAATTGAGAATGATATAACGAAGGGATTGCCCACACCCGTCCATGAAATAGCCTTGGAGTCAATTGTCCAATTACTTTTGGTCCCTTTAAAAACAGGGTGGCACATGTTAAGGAGCTGAAACTCCTAAACCCTTCATCCAATTTTAATGTGGATACCCTCAAATGAAAGCTGAAAGTCTGAACTTCAACTGCATCTGAATTGTTTTGTTTAAAATTCATTGTGGTAATGTCTATAACCAAAATAAGAAAAATGTTGTCTCTGTCCAAATATATATGGACCTAACTGTAGTTCCCTGTATATAACATCCGATGTCTGTGCACCACTTATATCATATCCCTGATATATCCTAAACTATGTGTACAGACATCAGATGCTACATACAGGATTATATGTCATGTTGTATATTACACTATGAGTACAGACATCAGATCTTATATCATCACATATCATCCTGTATATAAGATCAGATGTCTGTGCACATAGTATAGGATATGAGTGACATATTCTCCTGTACAGTATGTGTACTATGTGCACTGTGTATACTATGTGCACTGTGTATTGTATATTATGATATATGCATTGACCGATTGCTCCTGGATGATATAATATACAGTGGCTGACGAAGCTATTGATATAGCGAAACGCGCGTCGAGGTGCGCTTTGGCTGAGTGATCTCCCCTCTTTTTATTCTGGAAACATGACCACAGGTAAATAACTACTATCTATTACTCTTTATGATGCCCTTGTTGGCCATACGCTTAATGTCAGTTAGATTGCCTTTTATATACGACACGGCTGTCTCCTTGTTATGCATTTGCACTATATTTCGCATAATAGCCTAATTATTGGTATGGTCTATGTAAATATGAGGTTTATGTAGTTATACATCTGTGTTCTACGGATAACAACTTAGTGGGGAGACACTCTAGTCTCTGGCTCTGTGCAGACTTCTTACTTGTAACGGTATCTCACCATATTATTGTGTGTTTAATGTTGGTTTTATAATATTTTCTATAATAAATATATTGTTTTTAATGGAAATTTTTGATCCAGTCTCTTCATGTTTCTCCGTTGGTGCCCATATATATACACTGTGTTCCAAATTATTATGCAAATAATATTTCCTCATATTTTCTCTAAATTACCTATCTGAATTGTAGTCATTGTTATTTTCCAGTCATCTACTATTCTAGTATAATTGCAATGTTTTGGAACAAACTGCCTATGACAACAGTATCTTTTTAAAAAAAAAAATAAACACTCAAAATGCATGTTCCAAATTATTATGCACAGCAGAGTTTTCAACCTTTTTTTTTATTTTGAACAAAAAATGGTCAATTGTGAAGTTATAAGCATTATCAGCTTATTACAAAATAAAATCAAACAGTTTTCAAGTGAAAACTTTATTCTAGGTGATGTTACATTTGCACATAAGACCCCTTGTTCAAAAGAAGCTTCTGAACTCTCTCGTCCATTGAATTTGTCAGTCTTTGGATGGTTTCTGCTTCAATTGTTTTGCATGTGGACAGAATACCCTCCCAGAGCTGTTGCTTAGATGTGAACTGCCTCCCGCCATCATAGACACTGCTTTTGATGATGTTCCAGAGGTTCTCAATGGGGTTGAGTTCAGGGGAAGATGGTGGCCACACCATAAGTTTGTCCTCTTTTATGCCCATAGCAGCCAGAGATGCAGATGTGTTTTTTGCAGCATGAGACGGTGCATTATCATGCATGAAAATGATCTTGCTGCGGAAAGCACGGTTCTTCCTTTTAACCATGGCAGGAAGTGTTGTTTTAGGAACTCCACATAGATTATGGAGTTCATCTTTACCCTTTCAGGGATCATAAAGGGGCCGACAATCTCTCTCCCCATTATTCCAGCCCAAAACATTACTCCACCTCCTCCTTCTTGGTGCCTTAGCCGTGTTTTCATGGGGTATCCATCCTCCACTCCATCCATCTGGACCATAGAGCGTTGCATGGCACTCATCGGTGAACAAAACAGTTTGGAAGTCAGTCTTCATGTATCGTTTGGCCCACTGGAGCCGTTTCTGCTTGTTGCAGTGGATAGAGGTGGTCGACAGGATGGCTTACACACAGCTGCAAACCTCTGAAGGACCCTGCATCTTGTTGTTCTGGGGACGTTGGAGGCACCAGCAGCTTCAAAAACTTGTCTGCTGCTATGACAAGACATTTTTGCAGCTGCTCTTTTAACCTTACGCAATTGCCTGTTGGAAAGAGTCCTCAATTTTTCCTTATCAGCACGCACACGTGTGTGCTGGGAATCAGCTACATACTTCCTGATTGTGCGATGATCACGATGGAGTGTCTTGGCAATGTTGATTGTAGTCATGCCTTGACCTAAATACTCCACAATTTGTTGCTTCTCAGCAGCCAACACATCCTTTTTCTTTCCCATTTTGGCCAAAAATGTAGGCTGCTTAATAATGTGGAACAGCCTTCTTAAGTAGTCTTGCCTTTATTTGGACACACCTGCCAAACTAATGTGCACAGGTATCTGTAATTGCTTTCAGTGATATAAAGAGCCCTGACACACATCACCATCAATGAGTTTAAATGACAAACAAAAAAATTCTAACGTTATCACTCCTAAACTCTATGTGCATAATAATTTGGAACACAGTGTATATATATATATATATATATTATATATATATATATATATATATATATATCATACACATCATACACTGTGTACATATATATATACTGTGTATATATATATATATATATATATATATATATATATACACTCACCGGCCACTTTATTAGGTACACCATGCTAGTAACGGGTTGGACCCCCTTTTGCCTTCAGAACTGCCTCAATTCTTCATGGCATAGATTCAACAAGGTGCTGGAAGCATTCCTCAGAGATTTTGGTCCTTATTGACATGATGGCATCACACAGTTGCCGCAGATTTGTCGGCTGCACATCCCAAAGATGCTCCATACAAGGCAGGATGGATCCATGCTTTCATGTTGTTTACGCCAAATTCTGACCCTACCATCCGAATGTCGCAGCAGAAATCGAGACTCATCAGACCAAGCAACGTTTTTCCAATCTTCTACTGTCCAATTTCGATGAGCTTGTACAAATTGTAGCCTCAGTTTCCTGTTCTTAGCTGAAAGGAGTGGTACCCGGTGTGGTCTTCTGCTGCTGTAGCCCATCTGCCTCAAAGTTCGACGCACTGTGCGTTCAGAGATGCTCTTAGGCCTACCTTGGTTGTAACGGGTGGCGATTTGAGTTACTGTTGCCTTTCTATCAGCTCGAACCAGTCTGCCCATTCTCCTCTGACCTCTGGCATCAACAAGGCATTTCCGCCCACAGAACTGCCGCTCACTGGATTTTTTTTCTTTTTCGGACCATTCTCTGTAAACCCTAGAGATGGTTGTGCGTGAAAATCCCAGTAGATCAGCAGTTTCTGAAATACTCAGACCAGCCCTTCTGGCACCAACAACCATGCCACGTTCAAAGGCACTCAAATCACCTTTCTTCCCCATACTGATGCTCGGTTTGAACTGCAGGAGATTGTCTTGACCATGTCTACATGCCTAAATGCACTGAGTTGCCGCCATGTGATTGGCTGATTAGAAATTAAGTGTTAACAAGAAGTTGGACAGGTGTACCTAATAAAGTGGCCGGTGAGTGTGTATATATATATATATACACTCACCGACCACTTTATTAGGTACACCATGCTAGTAACGGGTTGGACCCCCTTTTGCCTTCAGAACTGCCTCAATTCTTCGTGGCATAGATTCAACAAGGTGCTGGAAGCATTCCTCAGAGATTTTGGTCCATATTGACATGATGGCATCACACAGTTGCCGCAGATTTGTCGGCTGCACATCCCAAAGATGCTCCATACAAGGCAGGATGGATCCATGCTTTCATGTTGTTTACGCCAAATTCTGACCCTACCATCCGAATGTCGCAGCAGAAATCGAGACTCATCAGACCAAGCAACGTTTTTCCAATCTTCTACTGTCCAATTTCGATGAGCTTGTACAAATTGTAGCCTCAGTTTCCTGTTCTTAGCTGAAAGGAGTGGTACCCGGTGTGGTCTTCTGCTGCTGTAGCCCATCTGCCTCAAAGTTCGATGCACTGTGCGTTCAGAGATGCTCTTAGGCCTACCTTGGTTGTAACGGGTGGCGATTTGAGTCACTGTTGCCTTTCTATCAGCTCGAACCAGTCTGCCCATTCTCCTCTGACCTCTGGCATCAACAAGGCATTTCCGCCCACAGAACTGCCGCTCGCTGGATTTTTTTTGTTTTTCGGACCATTCTCTGTAAACCCTAGAGATGGTTGTGCGTGAAAATCCCAGTAGATCAGCAGTTTCTGAAATACTCAGACCAGCCCTTCTGGCACCAACAACCATGCCACGTTCAAAGGCACTCAAATCACCTTTCTTCCCCATACTGATGCTCGGTTTGAACTGCAGGAGATTGTCTTGACCATGTCTACATGCCTAAATGCACTGAGTTGCCGCCATTTGATTGGCTGATTAGAAATTAAGTGTTAACAAGAAGTTGGACAGGTGTACCTAATAAAGTGGCCAGTGAGTGTATATATACACTCACCAGCCACATTATTAGGTACACCTGTCCAACTTCTTGTTAACACTTAATTTCTAATCAGCCAATCACATGGCGGCAACTCAGTGCATTTAGGCATGTAGACATGGTCAAGACAATCTCCTGCAGTTCAAACCGAGCATCAGTATGGGGAAGAAAGGTGATTTGAGTGCCTTTGAACGTGGCATGGTTGTTGGTGCCAGAAGGGCTGGTCTGAGTATTTCAGAAACTGCTGATCTACTGGGATTTTCACGCACAACCATCTCTAGGGTTTACAGAGAATGGTCCGAAAAAGAAAAAAAATCCAGTGAGCGGCAGTTCTGTGGGCGGAAATGCCTTGTTGATGCCAGAGGTCAGAGGAGAATGGGCAGACTGGTTCGAGCTGATAGAAAGGCAACAGTGACTCAAATCGCCACCCGTTACAACCAAGGTAGGCCTAAGAGCATCTCTGAATGCACAGTGCGTCGAACTTTGAGGCAGATGGGCTACAGCAGCAGAAGACCACACCGGGTACCACTCCTTTCAGCTAAGAACAGGAAACTGAGGCTACAATTTGTACAAGCTCATCGAAATTGGACAGTAGAAGATTGGAAAAACGTTGCTTGGTCTGATGAGTCTCGATTTCTGCTGCGACATTCAGATGGTAGGGTCAGAATTTGGCGTAAACAACATGAAAGCATGGATCCATCCTGCCTTGTATGGAGCATCTTTGGGATGTGCAGCCGACAAATCTGTGGCAACTGTGTGATGCCATCATGTCAATATGGACCAAAATCTCTGAGGAATGCTTCCAGCACCTTGTTGAATCTATGCCACGAAGAATTGAGGCAGTTCTGAAGGCAAAAGGGGGTCCAACCCGTTACTAGCATGGTGTACCTAATAAAGTGGCCGGTGAGTGTATATATATATACACAGTGTATGATGTCCTGCAACCAGGCTCAGGAGTGATCGGCCTATGATCCTGTATACAGCTGTCTGCTGGGAGTTATTGCTGCAGCTTGTTCCTGCACACAGATCAGGACACACTGGAGCTGATGACCCCACTGACAGCGCGACCCCATCTGTGTGAAGCTTCAAGCTGGACAATAAATCATCTCACCGGCCTCAGCTTGACTGCAGACACCACGGCAAGACAAGATCCGACTCTGTCAGAGACCTCCTGCCCCGGCCCCGTCTGCTGACCTCATCACTGAAGCTCCTCTCAGCCCAGCCGGCTCGCAGGTGACATCCACCCTCACATCATGTGGTGTGTCTGCAATCCTGGGATGTCCGGGCTGGCACTTGTACAACTTGATGGTACAGTACGGTGCCGGGAGGCCTAAAACTTCTGCACGGGGCAGACCTGCACAGCGCCCCCTGCTTGTGTGCATGATCGCGCTGCAGAATTGAAATCAGCAGAGCCAAGGGGCGGCACAGAACAGCACAGCGCCGCACCTTTCCTGGTCCTGCTGGTTTCATCAGTGCAGCGTGATTGTGTGTGCAGGCAAGCTAATGCTGCGCCTGCCAGACATGCACGCTGAAGAGGGAGTGGAGGTGACCGAGCGGCCCATTAGAGGGACCGGCCGTTCTGGCATTTACCAGAAGTGCCCGATGGCCAGTCCGGCCCTGGTCTCTGCACATGTCAGCGTGTTTTCACGGACCGTGTGTCTGTTTGAAAAACACGGAGACATGTCAGTGTTCGTGGGAGCGCACAGATCACACGGACCCATTAAAGTCAATGGGTCCGTGTAAAACACATACCGCACACGGATGCTGTCCGTGTGCCGTGCAGGAGACAGTGCTACAGTAAGCGCTGTCCCCCCAGCGTGGTGCTGAAGCCGCCATTCATCCCTTCTCTCCAGCAGCGTTCGCTGGAGAGAAGGAATGAAAAATCAATGTTTTTTTATTTTTTTTGTGGTTAAAATAAACTTCCCGGCAACCTCCCCCCTCCCACCCCCTTGTGCGCCCGCCCGCTGGAAATAAAATATTCACCCAGCTCACTCGATGCTTCCTCTCAGCGCCGCAGCTTGTCCTGTATGAGCGGTCACGTGGTGCCGCTCATTACAGTGATGAATATGCGGCTCCACCTCCCATAGGGGTTTATTTTAACCACAAAAAAAAATAAAAAACATTGATTTTTCATTCCTTCTCTCCAGCGAACGCTGCTGGAGAGAAGGGATGAATGGCGGCTTCAGCACCACGCTGGGGACAGCGGTTACTGTAGTGCTGTCTCCTGCACGGTCCGTGTGGTACTCAGTCGGCACACGGCTGCCGCACGTGTGCCACACTGATGTGCCACGTGAGCTCACGGACACACGGACATGGATAACTCCGGTACCGATTTTTTCGGTACCGGAATTATATGGATGTGTGAGACTGGTCTTATGTACATGCTCAGTAGTGACCAGTGCTGTGGAGTCAGGGAAATAGAGGAGTCAGAGGTCTGGCTTACGGGCTCCACAGCCCTGACCCACAGTCCATTGAAATCTGAATAGGTCAGTAAAGAAACAGGTTTTGTAAATTTGTTGAAAAAATGAGAAACTGATACTGAACTTTTAATCCCTCTAACATCCTATCAAAATAAAATTACATTTAACCCCTTCCCGACCTGTGACACAGCATATGCTACGTCACAGAATGATCGCGTTCCTGCAGATCGGGTGAAAGGGTTAACTCAAATTTCACCCAACCTGCAGGGACAGGGGGAGTGGTATTTCAGCACAGGGGGGAGTGGCTTTGCCCCCACGTGGCTACGATCGCTCTGATTGGCTGTTTCACTTTCAACAGACAATCAGAGCAATTTGTAATATTTCACCTATGAAACTTGGTGAAATATTACAATCCAGCCATGGAAGATGGAGACCCCGATCTGCTCCCGCCGCCGTCAGCCTTTCCTCCCCTCCGTCCTGTCCTGGGCTGCCCTCCTCTCCCCTCTGCCCCTCCCGTTGTCCGATCCCACCCCCCCTATACTTTACTATACCAGTCCCGCTGTCCCTCCGTCTTCTCCTATGGCTATGGTCGCAGCCATCTTCCAAAATGGCGGGCGCATGTGCAATGCGCCCGCCGAATCTGCCGGCAGGTTCATTCCAGGTACATTTTGATCACTGTGATAGGTTCTATCACAGTGATCAAATTAAAAAAAATAGTAAATACCCCCCTCCCTTTATTACCCCCTCAGGTAGGGAACATAATAAAACAAAGAAAATATATTTATTTTCCCACTAGGACTAGGGTTAGAATTAGGGTTGCAATTAGGGTTAGAATTAGGGTATGTGCACACGGTGCAGATATGGCTGCGGATCTGCAGCGGATTGGCTGCTGCGGATTTGTAGCAGTTTTCCATCACGTTTACAGTACCATGTAAACCTATGGAAAACCAAATCCGCTGTGCCCATGGTGCGGAAAATACCGCTTGGTATTTTCCGCAGCATGTCAATTCTTTGTGTGGATTCCGCAGCATTTTACACCTGTTCCTGTATAGGAATCCGCAGGTGAAATCCGCACAAAAAACACTGAAAATCAGCAGTAAATCCGCAGGTAAAAAGCAGTGCTTTTTACCTGCGGATTTTTCAAAAACGGTGCGGAAAAATCCGCACACAAATCCACAACGTGGGCACATACCCTTAGGGTTGGAATTAGAGTTAGGGTTGGAATTAGGGTTAGGGTTGGAATTAGGGTTAAGATTAGGGTTAGGGGTGTGTTATTATTATTATTATTTATTTATATAGCACCATTAATTCCATGGTGCTGTACATGAGAAGGGGTTACATCAAAATACAAATATCACTTACAGTAAACAAAACTAACAATGACTGACTGGTACAGAGGGGCGAGGACCCTGCCCTTGCGGGCTTACATTCTACAGCATTATGGGGAAGGAGACAGTAGGTCGAGGGTTGCAGTAGCTCCAATGGTGTTGAGGTGGCTGTGTGGTCTTTACAGGCTGTAAGCTTCTTTGAAGAGATGGGTTTTCAGGTTTCTTTTGAAGTATCCAAAAGTAGTGGATAACCGGATGTGTTGGGGCACTGAATTCCAGAGGATGGGTGATATTCGGGAGAAGTCTTGGAGACGATTGGATGAGGAGCGAATAAGTGTGGAGGAGAGAAGGAGGTCTTGGGAGGACCGGAGATTACGTGAGGGAAGATATTGAGAGATTAGTGTGGAAATATACGGAGGAGAAAGATTATGGATGGCTTTGTAGGTCAGTATTAGTAGTTTAAACTGGATACGCTGAGAAATTGGGAGCCAGTGAAGGGATTTGCAAAGAGGGGAAGCAGGAGTGTAGCGAGGAGAGAGATTAATTAGTCGGGCAGCAGAGATAAGGATGGACTGGAGGGGTGCGAGAGTGTTAGAAGGTAGGCCACAGAGGAGTATGTTGAAGTAGTCGAGGCGGGAGATGATTAGGGCATGCACGAGCATTTTGGTAGAGTGTGGGTTGAGGAAAGGACGGATTCTGGAAATATTTTTGAGCTGGAGGCGACAGGAGGTGGCGAGAGCTTTGATGTGCGGTTTGAAGGACAGGTCAAAGTCAAGGGTTACTCCGAGGCAGCGGATTTTGGCCACAGGGGAAAGTGTGATTTCATTTATTTTGATAGATAGATCAGGTAGGGAAGATATGCGAGATGGAGGAAAGATAATTAGTTCAGATTTGTCCACATTGAGCTTGAGGAAGCGAGAGGAGAAGGAGGATATGGCTGATAGACACCCTGGGATTCTGGAGATCAGACAGGTGACATCTGGGCCAGAGAGGTAGATCTGAGTGTCATCGGCATATAGATGGTACTGGAAGCCATAGGACCTTATGAGTTGTCCCAGGCCGAGTGTATAGATTGAGAAGAGTAAGGGTCCTAGGACAGAGCCTTGAGGGACACCAACAGAGAGGGGGCGAGATGAAGAGGTAGTATGGGAGTAGGAAACGTTAAATGTGCGGTTGGCAAGGTATGAGGAGATCCAAGATAGGGCAATGTCTTTGACCCCAAAGGAAGAGAGGATCTGTAGTAGGAGGCAGTGGTCAACTGTGTCGAAGGCAGAGGACAGGTCTAGGAGGAGGAGTATAGAGAATTGTCTGTTAGCTTTGGCTGTAAATAAGTCGTTAGTAATTTTGGTTAGGGCAGTCTCAGTGGAATGGTGGGGACGGAAGCCAGATTGTAGGTTGTCGAAGAGTGAGTTAGATGCAAAGTGAGAGGAAAGATCAGCATGGATGTGCTGCTCAACGAGTTTGGATGCAAATGGGAGCAATGATATGGGGCGATAGCTGGACATAGCGCTTGGGTCAAGGTATGGCTTTTTGAGGATAGGTGTGATTGTGGCATGTTTGAAGGCAGAGGGGAAGGTACCAGAAGTTAGGGAAAGGTTGAAGAGATGGGTTAGGGATGGGATTAGTGTGGTGGTGAGGTTGGGGAGGAGGTGGGATGGGATGGGGTCAAGTGCACAAGTGGTGAGGTGTGATTTGGAGAGAAGATGAGCAAGCTCCTCTTCAGAGATTTTGGAGAGTGAAGTTATGGGGTTTGGGCATTGGTCTCTCACAGAAAGGGGTTGTGGTGGTTGGACAACAAAGACTTGCCTTGTTTGGTCTATCTTATTTTTGAAGTGCGTGGCAAAGTCCTCGGCAACGATTAGGGAACTCGGAGGCGGCAGTGGTGGGCGGAGGAGGGAGTTAAAAGTGTTGAACAACTGTTTGGGGTTGTGGGATAAGGAAGATACAAGGGCTGTGAAGTAGGCCTGTTTTGCAGAGGTGAGAGCTGATTTGAATGCCAGTGTTGCTTGTTTGAGTGCACTGAAGTCATCTTGTGAGTGCGTTTTCTTCCAACGCCGTTCGGCAAATCTCGATACTTGCCGAAGCTTTTTAGTGATGCTATTGTGCCAGGGTTGTCTATTGGTTCGTCGCGCTCTGCTATGCATGACAGGGGCAACCGTGTCAATAGCTGATGCAAGAGTGGCATTGTAGAAAGCAGTGTCTGTGTCGTGGAGTGAGGATATAGAGGACAGTGGTAGGATAGAGTCAGAGAGTGTGTGGGTGTCTAGGTGTGCGAGGTTCCTGCGTGGGTGCGCATGGTGCTGGACGTGGGTGACAGGTGAAGAGGACAGGGATGAGAAAGTGAGTAGATGGTGGTCAGATAGAGGGAGAGGGGAGGTAGTGAAGTTAGATAGGGAGCATAAACGGGTGAAGACCAGGTCTAATGTATGTCCGTCTGTGTGGGTGGCTGAGGAGGACCACTGAGTAAGTCCAAAGGATGAAGTAAGGGACAGGAGTTTGGAGGCTGCTGACTGGTGGGTGTCAATGGGGATATTAAAGTCACCCATGATGATGGTGGGAATGTCAGAGAGAAAGTGAAGGAGCCAGGTGGAGAATTGTGTTGGGGTTAGGGTTGTGTTTAGGGGTGTGCTGGGGTTAGGGTTAGGCTTGTGGTTGGGATTAGGGGTGTGTTGGGGTTAGGGTTGCGATTAGGGTTAGAGGTGTGTTGGGGTTAGGGATACCAGCATACTCAGGACAAACTGGACAACTTTTGGGGTCCAATTTCTCCTGTTACCCTTATGAAAATAAAAATTGGGGGCTAAAACATTTTTGAGGAAAGAAAAATTATTTTTTATTTTCACGGCTCTGCGTTATAAATTTCTGTGAAGCACTTGGGGGTTCAAAGTGCTCACAACATATCTAGATAAGTTTCTTGGGGGGTCTAGTTTCGAAAATGGGGTCACTTGCGGGGTGGGTGGGGGGGTTGTTTCTACTGTTTAGGCACATCAGGGGCTGTGCAAACACAATGTGACGCCTGCTAACGATTGGAGGTAATTTTTCATTCAATAAGTCAAATGGCGCTCCTTCCCTTCCGAGCCCTGCCGTGTGTACAAACAGTGGTTTACACCCACATGTGAGGTATCAGTGTACTCAGGAGAAATTGTCCAACAAATTTTAGGATCCATTTTATCCTGTTGCCCATGTGAAAATGAAAAAATTGAGGCTAAAAGAACTTTGTGATAAAAAAGTACTTTTTCATTTTTACGGATCAAGTTGTTAAGCACCTGGGGGTTTAAAGTGCTCACAATGCATCTAGATAAGTTTCTTGGGGGGTCTAGTTTCCAAAATGGGGTCACTTGTGGGGGAGCTCCAATGTTTAGGCACACAGGAGCTCTCCAAACGCAACATGGTGTCCGCTAAAGTTTGGAGTCAATTTTTCATTGAAAGTCAAATGGCACTCCTTCCCTTCCGAGCCCTGTCGTGCGCCCAAACAGTGGTTTCCCCCCACATATGGGGTATCGGCGTACTCAGGACAAATTGGAAAACAACTTTCGGGGTCCAGTTTCTCCTTGGGAAAATAAAAAAAATTGTTGCTAAAAGATTTTTGGGACTAAAAGTTAAATGTTCATTTTTTCCTTCCATGTTGCTTCTGCTGCTGTGAAACACCTGAAGGGTTAATAAACTTCTTGAATGTGGTTTTGAGCACCTTGAGGGGTGCAGTTTTTAGAATGGTGTCACTTTTGGGTATTTTCAGCCATATAGACCCCTCAAACTGACTTCAAATGTGAGGTGGTCCCTAAAAAAAATGTTTTTGTAAATTTTGTTGCAAAAATGAGAAATCGCTGGTCAAATTTTAACCCTTATAAGTTCCTAGCAAAAAAAAAAAATGTTTCCAAAATTGTGCTGATGTAAAGTAGACATGTGGGAAATGTTATTTATTAACTATTTTGTGTCACATAACTCTCTGGTTTAAAAGAATAAAAATTCAAAATTTGAAAATTGCGAAATTTTCGCCAAATTTCCGTTTTTTTTTTTCACAAATAAACGCAAAAATTATCGACCTAAATTTACCACTAACATGAAGCCCAATATGTCACGAAAAAAAGCAGTCTCAGAATCCGTGGAAGTGTTCTTGAGTTATTACCTCATAAAGGGACACTGGTCAGAATTACAAAAAATGGCCAGGTCATTAAGGTCAAAATAGGCTGGGTCATGAAGGGGTTAAAGAAGTTGTACACTACTAGATCAACTTATTGTCATACCCCTCGTTTGCCCCCGATAATATAAAACCTATACTCGCCTTCTGTCCTGGCGCTGATCCCAGTGTAGGCACTCGCTCTCCCGGGGATCTCATACGGTGTTGTGACACCGGCAGCCAATCAGCGGTGGCCTCAGTGTCTCCACCTTCGGACAAATCGAACATGAAGAGGAAGCCAGGGATCAGCTGCAGCCCAGCCTTCATGATCCATCTGTCCAACGTGGAGACACTGAGGCCAGCGCTGATTGGGTGCCGGGTCATAATACCGCACGAGAGCCCCGGGGAGAGGCGACACCGCGGGATCAGCACTAGCACGGGAGGGGAGTCAAAACTTTATATTATCAGGGACAAATATTTTGATCAAGAAGTTGTTCTAGTAGTGGACAACCCCTTTAAGAATGCAAAGAATTAAAGTTGCACGTTTTTTACTTCAACATTTTCACCAAAATTGCGATTTTAGTCCGCTCTGTAAGGCTACGTTCACATTTGCGGCCAGCGCCGCAGCGTCGGGCGCCACAGCGGCGCCGCATGCGTCATGCGCCCCTATATTTAACATGGGGGCGCATGGACATGCGGCGCACTTGCGTTTTGCGCCGCATGCATCGCTGCGGCGCCCGCGTCGGGGCGCAGAGGACGCAGCAAGTTGCATTTTTGCTGCGTCCAAATTCAATGAAAAAAATGACGCATGCGGCGCAAAACGCAGCGTTGTGCATGCGTTTTGCTGCGGTTTTTTGTTTGCGTTGTGCGCTGCGGCGCCGACGCTGCGGCGCACAACGCAAATGTGAACGTAGCCTAAGACCTCACTACTCAGCAGCCTACTGGACAACACCCAGCAACTTGTGCCCACTGCAAAGGCGTGCCACGTATGCCACCAGCGTCCCTCACAGCTGCACCAGGTCTGCTGTCAGTTAGTCACATAATGGAGTAGCAGCAGCGCCGCCACCCGCCCTAACCCAAGCAGCAGGGACACGACAGAAGAAGTAACCAAGCAGCAGGGACACGACAGAAGTCGCCACAGCACCGGCGTGCAACAAGTGACGTCACTACGTCGACTTTCAGGACGCGCGCGCCACCTTTTGCCACTTCCGTTGGGGGCGCGTCTGCCGTGACGTCACTTCCGCTCCGGGGCTGCCAGCTGGGAACCGGAGAAACAACAACAACAGCAGTAGTGGTAAGATGCCGGAAGTAGCGGTTGGGAACCGGAAGACGGTTTCTTTACCGTGAGGTAGAGATATAAGCTCTAGTCTGAGGGGAGAGTCTGTAACCCAGTGGGCGCGTGCCGAGGCCCTGGCGTGCTGGGACTACAAATCTCAGTAGGGTGCTTATTCTCCCTGCGCCAAGCTGGGCGTCATTTCATGTCTCGGCCATGGCTGATCCGCAGCATGCTGGGCTGACACATTGTAACAAAGCACTGTTGTTGGTGCAGGACTCGGCCAGGATGGGGGGAATGCTATACTGCATGTGCAGAAGGCCTGATCATGGTGACAGATTCCCTTTAAATAGCCCCCAGCAAGGTCAGACCACTGAAAGTTTAGTAAATCATTTCTCCGGGTCAATGCCTTACCCCCTACCGCCGTACACATTGGCCACATAGGGATTTGGGGGTCCCACAGTCCCGGACAGCCTAGCGTGTATGGCCAGCCTTAGGCGTTCCAGGCGTCCACTGTGGCCATACACGACTGTCTATGTATCAAAGCATGGGACATTTATGGCATATCAATAGGGTGAGGGTGCGGTTTTCTCATTCATGCCACAAAATTGCAGTGGAGATACCGAATCTGGTAGCAGGTGGTCTCGCTGCGGGGTGATGGGGTCCCCTGATGTGTTGTTAGAAATCTAAATTAAACCAGATGGCACATTGATCCAGTACGACCACAGTTAACAGAAAATCTGTTGCATATTACAGAACCAACATTGTGGATGAGAGTTTAAGAAAACTCATCATGTTGCTGTAAAAAGATATAGGCCGTGGAGTTCGACCTGCATTCTGAGTTTGGTACCTGCAAAAAAGTCTAAAACCAAATCCACATAGCTTCATGTGAATATGACACTAACACTATTGTGGAGCTCCGTAACATGTACCCCTATTGTTAACTCGAGTGAGGGGTGATTACCCACTCCAGCTAGACTGGTGGCAGCTCCTGGTGTTCCACATTTTGGGAGGGGGCTTCTTCACGGTGGCCTACTACTGAATTTCCCTGTATATGCAGTTGCACTACATAGCAATGTTATTGCCTGCAGCTTCTAGACTAGCCTGCCTTACTTTATAATAGATATAATGGTCAGAATATTGATACCAGCATCTATACTGTGTAATTTAGAGAGGTATTACAAGTTCCACGTAAATACACTCCTCAACATTGAAGTCGCAACACGAAGACGGAGAAGTCGTGAATTTATGACATCAGCAGGATGGGTAGACATGGTAATGATGGAAAAATGGAAACAAAATTCTCCAAATATCTGGATTGATTCAGTATCGAGTAGAAGCGCCACTTGTAGAAATCCCCAATGAGTTTATTAATGGTTGTCTGAGGAATTTTGACCAAAACATCACAAGATTTATACACTATAAACTGGACAAAATAATTATAGAATTTCTATATTACCTATTTTAGAATGTCAGATTCTTCTCTACAGTACATACATGCAAGTCATCAAGATCCACTGCTGCCAGCTCACTTTGCAATTGGCGACCAATGACATCTCAGATTTGTTCAATGGGTGACCAATTCAGAGACACTACAGGCCCCCGTAAAATGTTAGCTAGCACAAGCTGCGTGTGGCCAAGTGTTATGTTGAAAAAATGGCTCCTAGGACTCTTTCACTTTGCCTCGTGAATTCCTCTTCATGCTGTTGCCCACGTAGACTCCAGACCAATCTTTGGTTATTATTGCATCCAAAACAAAAGCGGGACTGAATGCAGAAGAGTGTAGACCTCCATTTTGGAATCCATCATGGTCGTGCTCTGAAGTATGATCGCCTTGGAGCTGGATGTCTGGCTCGTAGCCCAGAGATAGGCAAACACCTTTTGATGGTGTGTATAGACTTTGGCATCTTAGGCTAGGCTTGGGTGTGACATCCATTTTATCTTTCAGTGTAGAATGGGTCACCGTTCGCCATTCTTTGAATCTGACATGGACAACACCATGAAGAGGCTTTTACGCGTTAACGCCATACAGATTCTACTCCCAGGACAATGATGTTGGGCAGCATAATGTACAATAGCCAGACTCTTCTAGTCTTCATTACAGTGTTATATTTATGTGATAGTGGAACCAGCGGTCCTGCCATTTCTTCAGAATACCCCAGAAGCCATTTTTCAACACAACGCCGGGTTCCATGTTGCTCTTGCTACTCTGCATGACCTAAACGTGCTGCCATGACCTGCAGCATCTCCAGACTTGTCGCCCATGTACGCTGCATTTACTGACCGTGGGAGCATACCCTGATCATTCTGTTTTTTTTTGTTCTCAGATCTGAAGTCTTCTGCCCAGGAAGTGCTCATCACTTTCCAGACAAAACCACTGACTGCTCAGCAATGACCAGGTGAAAATATATGCAAGATATTTCTGACAAATGCATTTGTACCTAGTTATCCCCTCTATGAGATCTGTTGTGGAGCACTCTGAGAAGCTAGGTCTGCTCCATACACGGCGGATGCCGGCTGTGTTATACAAAAGCCGCCATCGGTGCAAACTTCTTTAAGGCTATGTGCACATGTTGCGGATTTTGCTGCGGATCCGTAGCAGCTTTCCATGCGTTTACAGTACAATGTAAACCTATGGAAACCGCAATCCGCAGTGCCCGTGCTGCGGAAAAAAACGCGCGGAAACGCGGGTTACATTCCCCAGCATGTCAATTCTTTGTGCGGATTCCCTTTTACCTGCAGATTTCTAAAATCCGCTGCGGAAAAATCCGCAGAGCTCCTTTCTACGTGTGCACATACCCTCAGAGGACTAGAAACAAAAAAATGAAAAATATTAAAAAAAATCCCATTTGGTAATAAACAAAAATAAAACGTATTTAGTGTCTTTGCACCTGATCTGTTAAAATACGTCCATGGTTTTGGTCTGAGTTCTGTCCAACAACACATCTCGTCACACTCTTATAAGGCCATGTACATGTGCCATTTTTTTTTCCTCGGACCGATAATCCAACAATTGGATCACACTCGGCAATTCACGTCTATGGGTCCGTCAGAAAAATCGGATCGCACTCGGATAACATCCAAGTGCGGTTCGGTTTTTATGGACTGAAGAATGGAAAAACATGTTCTTTTTTATTTTCCACATCTGAGAAATATGGACCATACTCTCATCGGATTGTAATTAGCATAATCGGACCGTTTTTCCGGGATGCGGAGAATACGGTCGTGTGGCCCTAGCCTGATAAGCAGCAATTACGTTTTCTGCTCTCTAAAATGACATCGATAAAAATTATTTATTTCCTCTTTTTCAAGTACACTTTATGATAAATGAAATGGGGCCACTAAATATTGCAACTTGTCCAACATAAGGAGTAATTACAATTGTTGTTTGCCATTGGGGGAGGAAGGCAGGGTCTGTTTTCAGTATAGACACAGCGCCACACTTACCCATGGGCTGTGTGTGGTATTGCAGTTTGACCTCATATAAAAAGAAAATTGGCAGTTATAAATGAAGATTTGTAGTCTTATTCATATAAACTTTTATCTTTTTACTAGCTCCCCAGTGTCTCGTGTAGTGTATAACGGGAAGCGGCCTACGAGCAGCACACGCTCTCCGAGCAGCAGCGAGATCTTCACTCCGGCTCATGAGGAGAACGTGCGTTTTATATACGAAGGTACGAAATCTGAGGCTATTAGAAAGTTTTTTTCTGTAAAGCTAGCCATAATCATTAGATAAATATTCTCCCGTCCTGTCTTTTACCTTATCTGTGTTGTAGCAGAGGTGATCATTAGGGGAGTCAAGGATTGAGGATGGCAGATTTCAACATGGTCAATGCTTTATTGTCTGTTTAGATCAGCTCTCATTTCTAGTTTAAAGGGAATTTGTCAGTAAAATCAACCTCCCACCCCGCAATATGCATATATGGACAAGCAGGTCATTGAAAGTTGAATCCATCAACACCTATAAATCTTCTATTTGTTGCTGCATTCTTGAGAAATCAGCTTTTTAATCCATATGCAAATGATGTTTTAAGTACTCTGGGCGTGACAGAGCACTTTCCGAGCCTCTGTCTCCCCAGGTCATTTCCGCACCCAACACCAGCCTATTTGGCTTGATTGATGTCTCACTGTCTGATTTACTTGCCTGGCGCCCGACAACACAGACAGTGAGCCATCAATCAAGTTAAAGAGGCTGATGCTCAGCAGGGAAAACAACCTAATGAGGCATAGGCTCAGGATGTGTTCTGTCATGCTGAAAGCACTTATAGGGGTATTCCCATCCTTAAGATCCTATCCCAATATGTATTAGGTATAATAATGTTAGCAAATACCTCCAATTAGAAATGTAGTATAGTTCTTTTGATTCGCTGTGTCGCTTACCCCATGTGCAGGACATTGAGGTATCCATGGTTATGATCACTCATATAGTGACAGTTAGCTGTTCATGGTCGTAACCATGGATACCTAAGCTACTGCAATGTCTTCACATGGATTAAGCAACATAGTGAATTAGAAGAACTATACCACATTTCTAATTGGAGGTTTTTGTTAACAGTATTATTAGTACACCTATTACATATTGGGATATGATCTTGAAGATGGGAATACCTCCTTAATGCCTCATTTACACATGGATTAAAATCCTGATTTCTCAAGAATGCAGTAAAAGATAACATATATAAAGGTATTGGTGGATTTAGCTTTTAGAGAACTGCATGCCCACATATAATGTTTGGGGGGTGGGGATTGATCTTACTGACAGATTCCTTTTAATGTTCTTTTTATCTTAATTTTATTTAAATGGAGGCCGCTAGGAAAAAATGACTTGAAACAAAGCACAGGCACTTGGTGCACCCTTGCAGTGGCCAAACAGTTTAGATTCGCACAAGTTTCCATCTTTCTCTGGCTTATGTGAAGCCAGGCTATCAGCCAACGAAGAGAGGAGCAGAGATAGAGGGAAAACAAGTAGGCAGTAAGGGGTGCTGAGCTGCTTGGTCATGCCAAGTGGGTACTGATCTCATGTGCTTGGTTTGAGCAGTCATTTTGTGCTTGCAGACCCCCTGTAAAAGATGTTTTCCCAGTAAGAACAGAAACAGCCGAGCGCCTCTTGTCTTTGTCTCTTGGTCCTTTAGGTTTTGAGTGGAGCCACACTGCACATGTTTGGCCTTTGCACCATTTTAATCCCTTTTTGCTTCTATTATGTTGGGGGGACTTGGGACCCCCATCTTAATGATTATGGTAGTCCCATCAGTCCTGTTGATAGGTAACAAATATTCTTAGTGGGAAACCTCTTTCACTTGTAGTGCATTGTTATGTGTGATGAGACGGATAATGCTCCATTAGTTTATACCTTAGTATCTTTGTCTCCTTTGTGTTCTACAATCTTAGCGTGGCAGTGTGTGGAGCGGGACTTAAGAAACCAACTGTCTGGTGTGGACCGTGGACTTGTGGAAGAATATGTGGAGAAGCAGCCAAGCAACAACTTGAAATGTGAGTAGTGTCAGTGTCAAATGAAGGAACATTTTGTGAGATTATTTCAGTCCAGTATCAGAAAGACCCTAATAGTTACTGGCCTATCAAATAGACTGAGGAAAACCTCAGATCCCGGCATTTTTTACTACAAGAGAGACGAGGCATGTCTGTTTACCAAGTGATGCTCATAAGACAGCCAGTGTCATAATGTATTAATATGTAAAGTAACCTGTCATATCCCCAGTCGCTATTAACCTTCAGATATGGGGTTAATTTGCAGGTTTATAGCGTTCGAAAGCTGTGTGGTCGCCGCATTGAAAGCCCGGCTGCAGGGAAGAAATGAACTTGTTCGTCCTGGCAGCCTCTGGCTTTCTGTCACAAAGGCACTTTCAGCACGACTTCAGCTGTGACTACACCCTGGCACTAACAGACAGCCGACTCAGCATTGCATCTGTACAGAGCCAGCTGTCCGTCAGTGCAGGGATGTGGTTATGGCTGCCGTTCACTATGTACTGAACAATGATTGAAGCTGCCCCGTCCACGCCACTATGACTATGAATTCATTTTTTCCATATTACCTTTCCTTGTAATCCTGCCTGTCATAAGATGAGTACTGAAAAGTGATCTCTACAGAACAGAAAATATCAGCCTAATACTGGATTTAATGGCCACTGTGAAAATTGTAAGATTGTAACCTTCACTTATGAATACAAGCACCCAAATGTGTTTTTCTATATCTGCATGCTGGAAATGGCTTGAGCTAAAACGTTGAATATTAAGTAGTGGTACCGTAATTAATGCACACTTTATCCATTTTTAATTAATGCACACTTTATCCATTTTTCTGAGACCCTGGTAGTGTTGTTTTTTTATATTTTTTTTCATGGTAGAAATTATATAAATGACACAATTCACAATAAGATATAGGTATCCATAAACAATGAATTAAGGACAGTTGAAATGTGGACAATTAAGGACTATTGAAATGTGGAAAGGGAAAAAAGTGTGGCATAAAATGAATAAATAGGCCTTGTCATGAAAGGATTTAAGGGGTTGTGTTTTCACTGGAAGGTCTTAGGGTATGTGCACACGTCAGGATTTCTTGCAGAAATTTCCTGAAGAAAACCGGAAATTTTCTGCAAGAAATCCGCATTTTTTTTTTTGCGTTTTTTTCCCGATTTTTTCGCGGTTTTTTTTAGCATTTTGCAAGCGTAATTAGCTTGCAGAATGCTAAAGTTTTCCAAGCGATCTGTAGCATCGCTTGGAAAACTGATTGACAGGTTGGTCACACTTGTCAAACATAGTGTTTGACAAGTGTGACCAACTTTTTACTATAGATGCAGCTTATGCAGCATCAATAGTAAAAGATAGAATGTTTAAAAATAATAAAAAAAATAAAAAAAAATGGTTATACTCACCTGCAGAGTCCCAGCAGAGTAGATAAGACTGGGGGTCTACCCTCCAGCTACATAGATCAGCTGCATGGCTCCTAGTAATTGCATTGTGATTTCTGCTGGAACTTTTGGGCCTTGAAGTAGCTGGGTCCCACTGGAGGATTGTCCCGTTCTCTTGTGAACCAGTCCAACCCTGGCTTTTGAGATCCCCCTAACAATCTCAGCTTCTGTAAAATGTATGATTCCTACAGAAAACATGGAATGGACAAAAAACATATAAGAATAATGGCAATAAAGTTACAAACTCAGAAGTGTAGACTCAAGTGAGAGTAAATATGCTTAAAACACATCTTAGGCTATGTGCACACGATGCGGATTGTATACGTTTTTGCCGCATTTTTTCGCCGCGAAAAAGCATGCACAACTAAGCCCATTGAATTCAATGGGATTTCGCAATGCTGTGCTAATGCTGCGTATTTTTCCGCAGCGGAATCGCATCGTGGAAAAATACACAGCACGCTCATTCTTTGTGCGGAATCGCGGCAATTTCGTACACACAGGATTGCATTGAAACGCTCACTTTACGCATGTGGCTATGCCCACCATGCGTAAAGTGGGCGCTTCATGTGCGGGTTTACCCGGGTCTGGAGGAAAGGAGACTCTCCTCCAGACCCTAGGTACAATATCCCTGTAAAAAAAAAGAATTAAAATAAAAACTAGGGATATACTTTCCTTCTAATGGCCCTCGGAGTCCTCCCGGCTCTCAGCGGTGCATGCGGCGGCTTCCGTCCCCAGGGATGCATTGCGCGAAGGACCTGGGATGACGTCGCGGTCATGCAGCATGAATAGTAAAAAGTTGGTCACACTTGTCAAGCACTATGTTTGACAAGTGTGACCAACCTGTCAATCACTTTTTACCAAGCGATGCTACAGATTGCTTGGAAAACGCAATTATTCTGCAAGCTAAAAACGCTTGCAAAATGCTTGTGTTGAGTTTTACCCGTGGCAGGGAGTTGTGGACATTTCCGCAGCATTTCTGCAATGTGGGCACATAGCCTTATAAGGCAGGGCAGCACGAAGTAGAATGTATAGTTCATGAACTAACAGTGATATTGTCAATAGATTGTATAATGAGGAATACTAAAACATACAACAAGCTGTCAGTAAACAAGTTCCTATGGCCTACCATTGCTCCCTGTGTCTGACCACGTATCTGCAACCCCGATGCACGTTTTGCTTAGGCTTCCTTGGGTGGTTGTATGTAAAATGTATTGTAGAGGTTGTTTAGTCTTTTATTGCCCACTGGGCAGCAATAAAGACAGGTGATCTTTCTCAGGGTCTGTATGTGTCTGAACAGGATGTGAAGACTCTATAGTAGAAGGCATCCTGGACAAAATGCATCACAAGTCAGCAAATGCTATAAGTGCAAGAAAATAGAATCAAAATGAGCCATGTAAAGTATAGGCCCTTTTCAAGAGAATTTCATAATTTTTCTTGTTAATTATATTTTGCCTTTTTGTCTTTTCAGCCTTTAAGCCTGTTGATCTCAATGACCTGAAAAGAAGAAGCACACAAGACCCGAAAAAGTCATAATTTTATTATTCCCCAGCAACCGATTGATCCTTCCACTGGCAAACTTTGGACTCAACTTTCATTCTCTTCCATTGCCCATTGATGACCTAAAAGGACAATTTGGGAACTGTATTGTGAGGACTCAGCAGAGTTGTCCTGCTCTTAATCCCCTTAAACTCCCTAGCCCTTAGCCCTTTCCTATTCCCATGTGTGTTTTACCATAACCCCTCCAAGCATCTGATACCCACATTCTCGTGGATCGTTGCAAACCCTTTTAATTGCTGAACTGAATTTGCAGGTGGTATGTATTAATGCTGTTTTGCATTGTGCTATTCCTGGGTTTCTGCTCACCCCTGCACCAAGCTCTGCAAGATCGTCAGGCTATTAAATGGCTTATAACATGGTGTCCGACTTTTGTCTGCATTATCATCCACTCTTAAAGAAATATAGCCTTCCGCTAAATAACCAGTCACTCTATACACTTATGATCGGTGGTGTAGTACAATTGAGACTTTAAAGAGGACCATAAGGTGAAAAAGAGAAAGGTTTTTTATTTAGTGCACCCAATATCCTAATTTCAGGTGCTTTACCAAAGAGGTGTGGAAATAGGCTGCTGATTACGAGCGCTTTGCTTTTTTTTTCGTTTGGTGAAATGATCTTTTCAGCTTCTTGGCAGCACATGTAAACGTGCTGCTGAGAGCAATGACAGGCTTATGCACAGAGAATGAGCTATTACTAATCGTTCTGTGCACATCGTACCTGCACAGACAATTAAATTACTGCCGCTTGGCAAACGTATAGCCACAAATTGCATAGTGCAAGGTTAAACCCAGCCTAAGTTTAGTTTTAATCATAGTTAGAAATGGTCTCCTTTTATTGATGAATTAACCCCCACTCTTTTGGCCTTTGAGTTCCACTGTTTTCTATGTGTGTGTGTGTGTGTGGGGGGGGGGGTATTGGGATCTTGCAATATGGTAAAATTTTATAAATCTTGCATCCCATTAATTGGAGGTTTCTGAGTTCCGGGCAAGATTTTTCAAAGAGGTTGTTAAATAATAAGAACACATACTGTCCAGTTACATTCTCCTGCAGTAACTATTAATATTATTATTTATTTATATAGCACCATTAATTCCATGGTGCTGTACATGAAAAGGGGTTACATCAAAATACAAATATCACTTACAGTAAACAAAACTAACAATGACAGACTGGTACAGAGAGAAGAGGACCCATGCCCTTGCGGGCTTACATTCTACAGGATTATGGGGAAGAAGACAGTAGGTCGAGGGTTGCAGTAGCTCCGATGGTGTTGAGGTGGCCGTGTGGTCATTACAGGCTGTAAGCTTCTTTGAAGAGGTGGGTTTTCAGGTTTCTTTTGAAGGATCCAAATGTGGTGGATAACCGGACATGTTGGGGCACAGAATTCCAGAGGATGGGGGATATTCGAGAGAAGTCTTGGAGGCGATTGGGTGAGGAGCGAATAAGCATGGAGGAGAGAAGGAGGTTTTGGGAGGACCGGAGATTACGTGAGGGAAGATACTGAGAGATTAGTTTGGAAATATACGGAGGAGAAAGGTTATGGATGGTTTTGTAGGTCAGTGTTAGTAGTTTAAACTGGATATGCTGGGAAATTGGGAGCCAGTGAAGGTATTTGCAAAGAGGGGAAGCAGGAGTGTAGCGAGGAGAGAGATTAATTAGTCGGGCAGCAGAGTTAAGGACAGACTGGAGGGTTGCGAGAGTGTTAGAAGGTAGGCCACAGAGGAGGATGTTGCAGTAGTCGAGGCGGGAGATGATTAGGGCATGCACGAGCATTTTGGTAGAGTGAGGGTTGAAAGGACGGATTCTGGAAATATGTTTGAGCTGTAGGCGACAGGAGGTGGCGAGAGCTTGGATGTGCGGTTTGAAGGACAGGGTAGAGTCAAGGGTTACTCCAAGGCAGCGGATTTTGGGGACGGGAAAGTTTGATTTAATTTATTTTGATAGCTAGATCAGTTAGGGAAGATATACGAGATGGAGGAAAGATAATTAGTTCAGATTTGTCCGCATTGAGCTTTAGGAAGGGAGAGGAGAAGAAGGAGGAAATGGCTGATAGACACTCTAGGATTCTGGGCCAGAGAGGTAGATCTGAGTGTCATCAGCACATATATGGTACTGGAAGCCATAGGATCTTACGAGTTGTCCCAGGCCGAGTGTATAAATTGAGAAGAGTAAGGGCCCTAGGACAGAGCCTTGAGGGACACCAACAGAGAGGGGGCGAGATGAAGAGGTAGTATGGGAGTAGGAAACACTAAATGTGCGGTTGGTAAGGTATGAGGAGATTCAAGATAGGGCAAGGTCTTTGACACCAAAGGAAGAGAGGATCTGTAGTAGGAGGCAGTGGTCAACTGTGTCGAAGGCAGAGGACAGGTCTAGAAGAAGGAGTATAGAGATTTGTCTGTTAGATTTGGCTGTAAGTCATTAGTAATTTTGGTCAGGGCAGTCTCAGTGGAATGGTGGGGACGGAAGCCAGATTGTAGGTTGTCGAAGAGAGAGTTAGATGCAAAGTGAGAGGAAAGTTCAGCATGGATGTGCTTGCTCAATTAGTTTGAAAGCAAATGGGAGCAAAGATATGGGGCGATAGCTGGACATAGCGCTTGGGTCAAGGGATGGCTTTTTGAGGATAAGTGTGATTGTGGCATGTTTGAAAGCAGAAGGGAAGGTACCAGAAGTTATTGATAGGTTGAAGAGATGGGTTAGGGATTGGATTAGTGTGGTGGTGAGGTTGAGGAGGAGGTGGGATGGAATGGGGTCAAGTGCGCAAGTGGTGAGGTGTGATTTGGAGAGAAGATGAGCAAGCTCCCGTTCAGTGATTTTGGAGAGGGAAGTTATGGGGTTTGGACATTGGTCTGGTATACAAAGGGGTTGTGGTCGTTTGACAACAAAGACTTGCCTTGTTTGGTCTATCTTAATTTTGAAGTGTGTGGCAAAGTCCTCGGCACCGAATAGGGAACTTGAAGGGGGTAGTGGTGGGCGGAGGAGGGAGTTAAAAGTGTTGAACAACTGTTTGGGGTTGTGGGATAAAGAAGATACAAGGGATGTAAAATAGGCCTGTTTAGCCGAGGCGAGAGCTAATTTGAATGTGAGTGTTGCTTGTTTGAGTGCAGTGAAATCATCTTGTGAATGCGTTTTCTTCCAATGCCGTTCTGCAATTCTGGAGGCTTGTCGAAGCTTTTTAGTGATGTTATTGTGCCAGGGTTGTCTATTGATTTGTCGCACTCTGCTATGCATGACAGGGGCGACCGTGTCAATAGCTGATGCAAGAGTGGCATTGTGGAAAGCAGTGTCTTGTGTCGTGGAGTGAGGATATGGATGCTAGTGGTAGGAAAGAGTCAGAGTGTGTGGGTGTCTAGGTGTGCGAGGTTCCTGCATGGCTGGCTGGACATGGGTGACAGGTGAGGAGGACAGGGATGAGAAAGTGAGTAGATGGTGGTCAGATAGAGGGAGAGGGGAGGGTGGTGAAGTTAGAGAGCAGAGACTGGTGAAGACCAGGTCTAATATGTGTCCGTCTGTGTGGGTGGCTGAGGAGGACCACTGAGTAAGTCCAAACGATGAAGTAAGGGACAGGAGTTTGGAGGCTGCTGACTGGTGGGTGTCTGGTGTAACTCCACACTTTTTCCGCAACCAAATACTGTTTTTCTCCTGTTTGTTTCCGAGCAGAATTTCAGTGTAGACATAATTATACTGAATACTAAGAGTTGCTGTTTTATGCCATGCACAGAATGGCGTGTTAGTTATAAATCAGTGCCCTGAATAATACAAAGGTTTATCTAACGCTATGTGCGCATATCAAAGCTGTAGCTCATGATAATACTGACGTCGATCGCGTGTGGAATGTGCTAATCTGTGCCCAGAAGATTACTTTCCGTCTGCAAATTTGGCGTCATTTTCCTGGCACAACTGAGAATTATTGGCAGCACTTCTCTAGTTCCCATTCTTACTCCTGGACATTGAAATGTTGTCAAGAAATGTAGTGAAGATAGAACAGCTTCTCAAATTCCCTGAATTACTGGTTTAGATTAGCTTTTCAAGACAGAGTGAGATTTGTATGGAGTAAAAAAATATATTAAAACTACAAAAGGGTGTTGTCTGTATCTCAGAAAGTTCCTTATGTTCTATATTTCCATATCCTGTTCTTAAAAGAATTGTCCAAGCTTTAGATAAAGGTCTGTGTGACTGCAGACTTCTGAATCTTGACAGTGTGCGGTGTGCATGCTGTCAGGATTCTCCGGTGTGGCAGGTGTGTGTGGGCTGTCAGTTGCCTGGCCTCTCTAAATACACCACTATTGAGAGGATGAGCAAGGCTAGTCAGCACATGCATTTCGCACCAGCAACATGAGGATTTTGACAGCGCGCACACCGAACAGGTCAGGATTCAGAATTGTGCAGACTTTTATCGCAAGCCTGAACAACCATTTTAAGTGTAGTTTCTATTGCTGTACTCCTTATTTACCATCTTTGATTTGTGCACTGAATAGAATCTAGCCAGAGTTTGATTGTGTACGTCCCACTTGTGCTACCAAAAGAGCTGACTTGTAAGGACATAAATATTGCAAGACCTCTGAAGATTTCCTGTGCTGTCTTAGGCTACGTTCACACTTGCATACCGGGGCTTTGCGGACGGCTGCGTACTTCCTCAAGCGCCGCCCACTTCCGCTTTTCTTCCGTTTAGGTCCACCTACTTTTGTATGCGTCCTGCGTACTTATCTTTAACATTGGGTACGCAGGACATATGGATGTGTCGTTTTGACGCGCCCGCCGACCGCACAGGAACACAACTTGTTGCGTCCCTGTGCGGTCGTCAAAATGATGCATCCGCATACATCCGCATGTCCTACGTGCCCAATGTTAAAGATAAGTACGCAGGACGCATACAAAAGTAGGCGGACCTAAACAGAAGAAGTGTGGAAGTGGGCGGCGCTTCAGGGAGGAAGTACGCAGCCGTCCGCAAAGCCCCGGTACGCAGCCTTACTTCAAGATGACAGCACCATGTTTTTTAAACCTTTTTTGTGTCTAGTTTCGGAAAATCCCTGTTCCCTTGGCTGTAGTTTTTGTTTTTTTTTAAAACAAAGAAGCTCTGTTCTTTACTCACCCTCACCAGGTCTAGAGCAGAGTATCTGCCACTGCTCCTGATGTTTGTCATTGTCTGCAGCGCTTATGTCAGGCTGATTGCGCTGCAGTCAGCAACTGAATTTGGCGGCTCAGCCCAAGTAGATGCCATTATCCACTCAAAACTGCTGAGCTCACTGATTAGCTGCAGCGCTGTCGTTGTGACGTCACTACTGCCAAATACAGATATCGGGAGCAGTGGCGGAGACTCCGTGACGGACCCCAGGAAGGGGAGTAATATGACGTATCTTTTTAAAATAAACTGCAGCCAGAAGAGGAGGGTTTCCGAACCTGCAAAATCCCTTTTCGTTTTGTAAGTTGTGAAGTGAGGCCTCCATGGACCAGACTTGTTTTTTCGGCACATCATGCAGATGTGATCAGACTTGCACGGGGTATTTGGAGATCAAGTCAATATATTCCTCAAACCATTACTGAAAAAATGTGGCAGCGTGGCAGAACTCTATCCTGCTGGAAGAGGCCACTGCCATTAGTGAAAATTGTTGCCAAGAATGACTTTTCTTCGTCTGCAATGTTTATGTATGTTGTACACGTCAAAGTAACATCCACATGAATGGACGCAAGATTTGCCTCTGTTGACTTGCCGCCTTCTTATCCTGCATCCTGGTGGCATCTCTTCCACAAGTAAGTGGCCACCTGCTTAAGAAAAACGTAGTAAATCAGACCAGGTCTTCTCTATTGCTCAGTTTTTGTTTTTTTTATAGCAAGTGTTGGCATGGGTATTGACCCTCGTGTTTTTATGGAGCCTCGTACACCGCAAGTCACGATGCGCTGTTTGATTTAACACAACTCTATCATAGCCTGCAAGAGATTTGTGCTACTGAAGCTCTTCTGTGGGATCGGACCAGATTATCTAGCCTTCACTCCCTACAATATTACAGTCATGGCGCCCATCCAGGTCGCTACTTTTCCCGATCCTTAAAAGGGGTATTCTCAAATTTGAACACCATCCCTGGGTTGGTGGATAGCATCCCGTTTTCTGGGAAAATGACTGCTGGGAGTCCCACTGATCCTGAGGACAAAAGCATGTGAGTGGTCGATCGTGTGTATTTTGCTCCATTCACTCTTATGGGAGTGCGGAAGACCAGCCGAACGCTTCACTCTGCTATCTCTGGCAGTCACATTATGAATGAGTGGGGAGCGGCGGTGCGCATGATCGATCACCGCTCGATTCAGAGCCACGGGCCTCGGGATCAGGGGGAGTCCCAGCTATCAGATCCCAAACAATCGAGATGTTCTTTATCCCATGGATCGGGAATCGCTTTAAAACTTGAGAATACCCCTTCAAATAGAATCTATCACCATGAAATACAGTTCAACCCGCAGGCATCATGTCATCCCAAGGGGGAGCTGAATAAATTGATAGTGTGGTGAGAAAAGATTCAGTATTAGGCTGAGGTCACCTGAGCGTATAAATGATCGGTCCCATTCTCATCCAGGAACGTAGAGTGATTTTTTCTCACTTGTCTTCCCTGTACGATCTGTTTTTTAACTCAGCAGCTATTAATCCTTTCCAGAACAATTTACAGTTTTCCCATCTTACAGAATGTGCCGTCTGAAGTTTGAAAATTGCAAAATGTTCACAATTTACTCCAAATTTCCAATTGTTTTTCAAAATCAAATGTAAGTCACATCAAAGAAATGTTATCACTATCATGAAGTACAATATGTCACAAAAAACAGTGTTAGAAATAGTGAAATCCATTGAAGCGTTCCAGAGTTATGACCTCATAAAGTGACAGTGGTCAGAATTGTAAAAATTGGCCTGGTCAGGAAGATGAAAACAGGCTTCGGGGCGAAGGGTTTAAGGCTTCTATATCCTCCATGCCTGTGTTATTAAATTGTCCACAAGATGGCACTAAATGATCATGAAAACATGAAGAAGTCCTACTGATTTTTGTTCATTTACAAGTTCATATAAATAAACATTTTTGCAGAATATTGACCCCCTGTTGCTTTGAAACTAACTCTGAGGACTGGCATTTTCTCTCTTGCTTTAGAAAAATTTTTATGGAGAAAGTCTCTGGAGTTAAGGCAATAGATTATTTAGTGGTTAATGTTAAAGATCAGAAGAAAGAACGGAATGCAATGGTATTGTCTGAGTGACGCTTCCCTGATGGCTCACATGACTGCAGGGATTAGGAAATTGTTTGCACATTAAAACTACTTGATGTCCAAACTATGGATATGTATACGGACAGAAGGCTGGCTGGTCTCTCACTGAGATAACGCCTATGTTTCATTGGCTTATGATAAGGATACAAATGTCATGGAAGTATGGGGGTGGGTCAACAAACCTCTTTTCAGTTGCATTGGAAAATGTAGTAAGCTGCTCTTACCTGTACACAGGGCCAACACAAAAATATACTATAGAATTCACTTTTATTTTAAAGAGATCCTGTCAGCAGATTTTGCCGATACAAGATGCAGCCACTACCTTTTAGGGTTTATCTACAGTATTCTATAATGCTGTAGATAAGCCCCCGATCTGCCCTGTAAGACAAGAAAAATAAGTTATATTATACTCACCCGGGGGGCGGTCCTGTGCAGTCCGGTCCTATGGGTGTCGCAGGTCCAGCATCTCCCATCTTTTTGCGCCGCCGCCCTCCTGCTTCTTCATCACTCCCCGACATCGGCGCTCCTGCACAGGCGTACTTATCTGCCCTGTTGAGGACAGAGCAAAGTACTGCATTGCGCAGGCGCCGGGCAAGGTCAGAGAGGCCTAGCACCTGCGCAATTGTTGAAATTGAATTAAATCCATTCTTCCCTTTATCCATAAAATGTTCCCTGTGCCATTGGCTGCAAAACAACATCAAAGCATGATTGATCCACCCCCATGCTTAATGGTTGGTGAGATGTTCTTTTTTGAAAATTCTGTGGCCATTTTTATCCACACATACCATTGATCATTGTAGCCAAAGAGTTCTATTTTAACCTCATTGGTCCACAGGACTTGTTTCCAAAATGCGTCAGGCTTGTTTAGATGTTCTTTTGCATACTTCTGATGCTGAATTTTATGGTGAGGATGCAGCAGAGGTTTTCTTCTGATGGCTCTTCCATGAAGGCCATATTTGTGCAGGTGTCTCTGAACACTAGAACGATGTACCACAGCTCCAAAGTCTGCTATACATTTTTCTGAAGGTCTTTTGAAGTCAAACAGTGGTTCTAATTTGCTTTTCTAGCACTCCTATTAGCAGCTTTCACTTAAATTTTCCTTGGTTTTCCAGACCGTAGCTAGAACTTCATTGTTCATGTTAACTGCCATTTCTTAATTACATTTTGAACTGAGGAAAGGACAACTTGAAAATGCTTTGCTACCTTCTTATCGCCTTCTCCTGCTTGGTGCATTTTCATTTTCAGAGTGCTAAGCAGCTGCTTAGAAGAACCCATTCCTGCTATTTTTTGGCACAAGGTTAGAGGAAGATGGGTTCTTATAAAGCTGGGAACCTAAAAAAAATCCAGAAAATCACATTGTATGATTTTTACATAATTATTTTGCATGTTATTGCATAAAATAAGTATTTGATAGAATAGAAAAACAGAACTTAATTTTTGGTACAGAAGCCTTTGTTTGCAATTACATGGGTCAGACGTTTCCTGTAGGTCTTGACCACATTTGCACACACTGCAGAAGGGATTTTAGCCCACTCCTACATACAGACCTCCAGAGCTTTCAGGTTTTGGGACTTTTCTATTGGTGTCAGGTCTGGAGACTGGCTAGGCCACTCCATGATCTTGAAATGTTTCTTAGGAGCCACTCCTTAGTTGCCATGGCTGTATGTTTTGGGTCTTTGTCATGCTGGAAGTGAGTGGAGTTAATACTAAAAAGTTTTATTTTGGTCTCATCTGACCTCATGACCTTCTCCCATGCCTCCTCTGGATCACCCAGATGGTCATGGGCAAACTTCAAATAGGAATGGACATGTTCTGGCATAAGCAAGGGGACCTTACGTGCCCTGCAGGATTTTAATCCATGATGTGGTAGTGTGTTGCTAACTGTAATATTTCAGACTGTGGTCCCAGCTCTCTTCAGGTCAATGACCGACCAGGTCCTCCCATGTAGTTCTGGGCTTATTCATGACCTTTCTCAGAATCATCCTTACCTCACGAGGCGAGATCTTGCACGGAGCCTAGAACAAGGAAGATTGACAGCCATCTTGTGTTTCTTCCATTTTCTAAAAATTAAAAAAATCTCACCAACCTGCTTGCCTATTGTCCTGTAGGTCATCCCAGCCTTGTGCAGGTCTACAATTTTGTTCCTGGTGTCGGCTAAGACAGTTCCTTTGTCTTGGCCATGGTGGAGAGGTAGGAGTGTGATTAATTGTGTAGACAGGTCTTTTATACAGGTAACAAGTTCAAAACAGCTGCAATTAATACAGGTAATGAGGGTAGAGTAGGAGGGCTACTTAAAGAAAAACTAACAGGTCAGAATTCATGCTGGTTGATAGGTGATCAAATACTTATTTCATGCAGTAAAATGCAACTTAACTGTTTAAAAATCATACAATGTGATTTTATGGATTTTTTTTAAAGATTCTGTCTCTCTCAGTTGAAGTGTCCTTACGATAAAAATTACAGATCTCTCCATTTTTTGTAGGTGGGAAAACTTGCAAAATCAGCAGTGTATCACATAATTATTTTCCCTACTGTATATATAAATGGCTGCTATATACTGCGTGGGCGGTGTTATATAGTACGTGGGCTGTGTTATATACTGTTTGGGCTGTGTTATATATTGCGTGGCCTGTATTAACGTATCGGGTATTCCACAATATGTATATATGTATATAGCATCCACATACTATATAGCACAGGCCACGTACTATTTGTATGCTATATACTACATGGCTCCTATATACTACGTGGCCTGTGCTATATACTATGTGGCTGCTATATACATATATACATATTGTGGAATACCCGATACGTTAATACAGGCCACGCAATATATAACACAGCCCAAACAGTATATAACACAGCCCACATACTATATAACACAGCCCACGCAGTATATAGCAGCCATTTAGTATATAACACAAGCCACGCAATATATAGCACAGCCCACGCAGTACAAAACACAGGCCACATAGTATGTAACACTGGCCACGTAGTATATAGCAGCCATGTAGTATATAGCACTGCCCACGTAGTATATAGCAGCCATGTAGTATATAACGCAGCCCACTCAGTATCTAACACAGAGCACGTAGTATACAGCAGCCATATAGTATATAACACTGCCCACGTAGTATATAGCAGCCATGTAGTATATAGTACTGTCCACTTAGTATATAGCAGCCATGTAGTATATAGTACTGCCCACGTAGTATATAGCAGCCATGTAGTATATAGTACTGTCCACGTAGTATATAGCAGCCATGTAGTATATAGTACTGCCCACGTAGTATATAGCAGCCATGTAGTATATAGTACTGTCCACGTAGTATATAGCAGCCATGTAGTATATAGTACTGCCCACGTAGTATATAGCAGCCATTATTGCAACACGAAAAAATGGAGTTAATGTCCACACGATACTTGAAAAGTCTTAATAATTTATTATTACCAGAAAATATCAAAACAATACATTATGATAATTTAAGCATAAAAGTAGAACCGGCTAGACAAGAATGGCTATAGCACAGAAAAACAGAGAACGGTGCGGACCTCAGGTTGGTGCCAAAAATACACCAATTATATGCCAAGTGCAATATCATATATTGGTAGGTACACGGGGGGAGCCTAATTACGAGTATAAAGTGTCTGAAAGAGCCCTGTACACTGACTCTTCATATATCATAGCACACCCATATCCCCGGATGCTTACCAATCTCCAGGCACCAGGACCGAGCCGCACCGTCGCCCCAACGCGCGTTTCGCGTTGGCTTTGTCAGAAATTTGGAGGAGTTGGAGCGAGAATCTTCTGGTGAAGGGGTAAGTGCCTCTCCACCCCGTATATCTGCCAGATGTACCACTTTTCCCCCCCTGTCCCTCTGCCCACAGGTAGAAATCTTTACGAAATTGGTGATGGAGGATTTCAATAAAATAACTAACTATAAAAAGAGGGATAACCTTTCAACTGCACAGAGAGAAGCTCTGCAGGAGATTAAAATGTGGGAGGATGTTGTCATCAAACCGGCGGACAAGGGGGGAAACGTGGTCATCTGGCCTGTGGAGAGGTATGAGAAAGAAGCCTTTCGACAATTAAGGAATAGGGACACGTATACCCCATTGCCACAGAGTCCTCTGACCAAGTTTCAGACTCAACTGCAAAACATTTTGGAGCTGGCTTATGAAAGAGGCATTATCAGTAAGAAATTGCTGGGTGGTCTACTAGTACAATATCCAGTGATACCAACCTTCTATTTGCTCCCCAAGGTCCACAAAGACCTGGTCTCTCCTCCTGGACGTCCGATTGTCTCTGGCATTGGAGGGTTGTGTGACGCAACATGTAAATTTATTGAACATTATTTACGGCCACAGGTTGAGACTCTGCCCTCCTATGTCAGGGACACTACGGACGTACTGAGACGGTTGGATGGCCTTGTCGTGGAGAGGGACATGGTTTTAGTCACAGCGGATGTTGAGTCATTATATACCAGCATCCGCCATGTGGATGGGATGAGGGCTTCAAGATTTTTTCTTGAGTCCAGCAATTTGGATCCGGATTTACGTGAGCTGGTGTTGGAGCTGTTGGAGTTCATCCTTACACACAATTTTTTTGTTTTTAAGGACCGTTTCTTCCTCCAGAGACAGGGCACCGCCATGGGGGTGGCCTGTGCGCCATCGTACGCTAATTTATTTTTGGGCTACTGGGAGCGTGAGGTTTTTTGTGGTGGCGCACAGCCTGCCCCCCAAATTCTTGGGTGGTACAGATATATAGATGATGTCCTTTTTATATGGCATGGCCCTGTCCTGGAGTTACAGAGGTTCATGGTGGGATTGAACGACAACGGCTCCAACATCAGACTCACATATACGTACCATGATAGTGAGATCTCCTTCCTAGACATAACATTAAGGGTACAAGCGAATGGAGACATCTATACTGATGTGTATAGGAAGGAGACATCGGCTAACGCTTTGCTGCACTCAACCTCATCCCATCCACCCTCCACGATAAGAGCCATCCCTATTGGTCAGTTCCTTCGGGCTCGGAGGATCTGTGCCTCTGATACTCTATTTGAGAGACAGGCGGTGGACCTTGGGGAGCGCTTTAGACAACGTGGCTATAGTGGCCGACCCATAAAGAAGGGGTATCTGAGGGCGAAAAAAACAAGGAGGAGTGAACTCTTGGTGGAGAGACGTAAAACGGAAAAAACCTGGGACGAGCAACCAAGATTCATATCCACCTTTAATCATAGGTGGGGTGAAATGCGGAGCATCATGAACAAACATTGGGCTGTTCTTGCCACAGATCCCCTACTTGGGAGGTTTTTGTCTGACCAACCCCTAATGACTGCTCGGAGGAGCAGCAATTTCAAAGATATACTGGTACATAGCCACTATGTGGCGAATACACCAGATCCTTTTCAGGCTGGGAAACAAAGAAATGGGTTTTTCCCATGCGGGGGGTGCCTTGCATGTAAGAATTTGAGTAGATCTTTTACCTTTTGTTCATCAAATGGTAAGAGACAATTCCGAATAAATCAATACATTACGTGTAGTACGACACACGTGGTGTATTACGCAGTGTGCACCTGTAATCTTGTCTACATTGGACTTACATCGAGAGAATTACATGTCCGCATACGCGAACACGTACGAGATATAGAAGCAGCATGGGAAGTTGATGATGTTGACAGTCTGAAACCAATTCCGAGACACTTTCGGCAACACCATAGGTGTAACCCCAAAGATTTGAAGGCATAGGGGATCGAGAAGATCCGAATGGGCATAAGAGGTGGGGACGCAAAACAGAAACTAGCTCAAAGGGAGTGTCGTTGGATTACGGTACTAAACACTTTAGCCCCTGCAGGCCTAAATGAGAGCTTGAGCTTTAGTCCTTTCTTATAGCCTATCTCCAGAGTACAGATTATGTATGTTTTTATTTGATGTGATGTTTGTCTGTCCTTTTTCTTTATGTTTTTTAATAGTGTTTTTTCTGATTTATTTGTAGTATTTTACCTTAGACTTAGGCGTTCTTTAAATGGTTCCTCTGCTGCTGAAGGCCCGGCCTACGTAGAAAATATGGACGTCTGAAGGGCTGTTCTTCCAAATATCATTTCTCGTGATATTTTCGGTCTGACAGAAATTTGCTGAATAAAAGGAGAAGATGTTTTTATTAGCAGAATATGTCACATGTTTGATTAGCATATATGTATTTCTATTTACACACAGGGAATGGAATGGGGCTGTTTTTTATTAGCACAATTGGTCATATGTTATATTATCATGTATGTATTATACAAACAATGAATTGCTGCATATTTATTCCCAGTTGCTACTTTTGTCATGGTATTTGTATTATTAGAAATTATGTATCACGTTTTTTCATTATTTTTACTTATTTGTATTTTTGTCACATATGCATATGTTTGATACTTATATGTGGGTAGCCTTATATATGGAGGTAGCTTCCCATAGTTCACATATTTACTTGAACGACTTATGTTTATTCATTATTATTATTTTTTCCTCCTCTTCTTCTTCTCTTTTTATGTGTCTTGATTTTTCTTTTTTCTCCATTTTCTGTGGCCCCTCCTTCTCCAATATAGGGGCAGTCCTGAGTCCCGTCGGGTCCTTTATGTGGGTTAGCAGCGAGATTCACTGAGCGCAAGTGCAGCGCCCCAGAGTCCTGGTCGTTGCAGTACTGTGGCTCCGCCACTAAGGGGAGCCATGGCGCGTTCGATGGCACTGAAGGAGTTCCTCTGATCAGGTATCACAGACACCAATATATTTCACAGCAGGGCCTCCGGGGGGAGCTAAGGGTGCTATTCATTAGGCCACTCCCCACCATAGTGGGTAAACTGGGGGTCAGGCAGGAAGTTAGAAGAGAACGCTGACTGGATTGAACGAAGCAACACCTAGTGAGAGAGGGTGTTGTGGAGGAAGAGACAGTAGGGTCTCTGCCAGGGGTGGGATCCTGGCAGAGGCTTGGCATTGAAAGAACGCAACGGGACCGTGCCTGCTCAGAATAGCGGCGGTGCCCTAAGAAAGGACTAGAAGCGAGATAGATTGTGCTGAGTGAGAAACGAGATCAAGCAGACGGAGAATACCAGCAGGGGTTTTGTTGAAAGAGGCAGCACCTTGCTGAGGCGCATTACCGGTGGCCGGAACGCCGAGGGAGTGGAATAATATACAGCTTTAAGCCATACTCCAAACAGCGGCAGGACAGTCAGTCTCAGGCGGGCTGTCTACCACATATCACCTATGAAGTCTTGGGGGGCAATTGCGGGAGAGGGGCGTCACTAGGGTCCCGGAAGAACTCCAGGCCTACCTGACAAACGGGTGCCGTTCCAACCTGAATAACAGGGAGGGATGGAATAAGAGAGGAACATCTAATCGAGTTGTGAGGGAACTTAAGAAACAGACACAACAGTTGTGGGGTACTTTCCGTGAGCACAGCAGGGAAGGACTACAACACACAGCGCTAAGAAGGAAGGCACTGATTTCCACCTGTGAAGAGAACTCTGGAGGTGCCATTGGACCGGCCGGACTTGCGCAGCCTGGTGAACCGTATTCTGGACTGAGGAGTCAGAGATCTCCAGTAAAGAGGTAAAGAGACTGCAACCTAGTGTCCTCGTTATTTACCGCGACCTGCACCCCACAACTGCACCGCTACACCACCGTTATCACCACCTATTTCACCGGACGTCCCCCACTGACGGACAGGGCCACGGACCGGGTCTAGCCACCGTGACAACCCCAGGACTGAGACCTAGAGGCCCGGCTCCGGGTACCCCTCGTCCCTGCGGCGGTGTGGGGGCGCGCCGCAGACTTGGCGTCACGAACAGGATCTACTTAAGCCTGAAGAATCAGGTCATGTGTGCCTAGAGACTGTGATTTACTGTACTTGAACCGTACTTTATTGAAAAGACTGTGTTGTGCCATTTGCCGCCAAAATCCGCCGCCATTGCAGCGCTGAGGAGAGCGCAGGAAGAGAAGAGGGGCGTGGAGTGGGCGTAGACAAGTTGGAGAGCGCGAACAGCAATGGCCGCCCAGTCTAAATATTTCTGTGTGTTGAGGACGTGCCCGTCAACAGCTGAGGTCCGCCTCCTGATCCTGGCCGGAGGGTGGAGACCATGGGGACGGGGCCGCCCACGGAAGAGACCGCGGGAAGAAGACGCGGGAAAAGAACAAGAAATGGCGGCACCAGGAGCACAGCGCGGAGCTGACCCGGCCCAGTCCGAGGCCGCACAAGCTGGGACAGGCTCTGAAACGCCAACGCTGCGGGGTCTGACCCTCACCGAGCCACTGTTGGGCCGACCCCCTGTGCCACTGTCCGAAGAATGTGTGGCTGCAGCCAAGGCCCGACAGCTGGCCCGCCGCCTGAAGGCTGATGCCCGTGCCCTCACCCGGGTGGGCCAGCCCACCGAGATCAAGTTGTCTCCTGTTGCTGCTTACCCGGCCGCGGCGGAAGGTACGCTACCCGCACCGGGCCTGAAAGTCATGCCGGTGTTATGGTTACCCCAATGACCATGGGAAAAAGAATACAAAACGGACTAGCTCTCGGGTGATGGAAACTAAGGTCGACCGTGACCTGAACCTGACCCAACACTTACAGTAGCCGGGGGATGTACCTACGATGCCCTAGACACCACGCGCCAGCCGGAGATCTAACTACCCCTATAAGAGGAATATACAGGCCTGCCTTACCTCCAGTGAGGAACCCCAAAAGATGATAGTAGACCCCCACAGATATTGACGGTGAGTTCAGAGGAAATGACATACGTAGGATGAACAGCAGATTTAGCACAGTGAGGTCCGCTTACTAGATAGCAGAAGGACAGGAAAGTGTTACTTCACGGTCGACCTAAAAATCACTATTCAAAAACACCATCCAGAAAATACTTTAAACTCCAGTGACAACTCATGCCACTGGAGTAGTAATTTTCTGTCCACAAGAGCTTCCAGCACTGAAGAGTCACATTGCAGATAGCTGGACAAAAATAGCAAAACAAGAAACAAAATTCAACTTAGCTGAACTGGAACTTGAGGCAGGTGAATGCAACAGAATGCTACTAGCACATTGTTGGCCGGCATGTGACTAACAGCCAAGCAGCCTTAAATAGGAAACTCCCCAAGAGGGTGGCGACAGGTAATCAGAGATGGAGGAAGGCACATAAGAGACACTACCATAACAGACCACCGGGGGAGCCCACAAACCGAATTCACAACAGTACCCCCCCCTTAAGGAGGGGGCACCGAACCCTCACCAGAACCACCAGGGCGACCTGGATGAGCACTATGAAATGCACGAACCAAATCGGGAGCATGAACATCGGATGCTGTCACCCAAGAATTATCCTCCTGGCCATAACCTTTCCACTTAACCAGATACTGAAGTTTCCGTCTGGAAACACGGGAGTCCAAGATCTTTTCCACCACATACTCCAATTCACCCTCAACCAACACAGGAGCAGGTGGATCAGCAGAAGGAACAACCGGTACCTCATACCTCCGCAATAATGACCGATGGAAAACATTATGGATATTAAAAGATGCTGGGAGGTCCAAACGAAAGGACACAGGATTAAGAACCTCCAGAATCCTATAAGGGCCGATAAACCGAGGCTTAAACTTAGGAGACGAGACCTTCATAGGAACAAATCGAGAAGACAGCCACACCAGGTCCCCAACACCAAGACGAGGACCAATACGCCGATGACGATTAGTGAACTGTTGAGTCTTCTCCTGGGACAACTTCAGATTGTCCACAACCTGTCCCCAAATCTGATGCATCCTATCAACCACAGCATCCACTCCAGGACAATCCGAAGACTCCAATTGACCGGACGAAAACCGAGGGTGAAACCCTGAATTACAAAAAAATGGAGAAACCAAAGTGGCAGAACTAGCCCGATTGTTAAGGGCAAACTCTGCCAATGGCAAAAAGTCAAGCCAATCATCCTGATCAGCGGACACAAAACACCTCAAGTAAGTCTCCAAGGTCTGATTAGTACGCTCAGTCTGGCCATTAGTCTGAGGATGGAATGCAGACGAAAAAGACAAATCGATACCCATCCTGGCACAGAACGTCCGCCAAAATCTAGACACAAACTGAGTACCCCTGTCAGACACTATATTCTCAGGAATACCATGCAAACGCACCACATTCTGAAAAAATAGAGGAACCAACTCAGAGGAGGAGGGCAATTTGGGCAAAGGTACCAAATGAACCATCTTGGAAAAACGGTCACAAATCACCCAGATGACAGACATCCTACGAGAAACCGGAAGGTCAGAAATAAAGTCCATAGAAATGTGCGTCCAAGGCCTCTTAGGAATAGGCAAGGGCAACAACAACCCACTGGCCCTAGAACAGCAGGGCTTGGCCCGAGCACAAACATCACAAGACTGCACAAACATGCGCACATCTCGAGACAAAGAAGGCCACCAGAAGGACCTAGACACCAAATCCCTGGTGCCAAAAATTCCAGGATGACCTGTCAACGCGGAAGAATGAACCTCCGAGATAACTCTACTGGTCCAATCATCAGGGACAAACAGTCTACCAGGCGGACAGCGATCAGGCCTATCCACCTGAAACTCCTGCAAAGAACGCCGCAGGTCTGGGGAGACAGCTGACAATATCACCCCATCCTTCAGGATGCCGGTAGGTTCGGAATCACCAGGCGAGTCAGGCTCAAAACTCCTAGAGAGGGCATCCGCCTTCACATTCTTGGACCCAGGCAGATATGACACCACAAAGTTAAATCGGGAGAAAAACAACGACCAGCGCGCCTGTCTAGGATTCAGACGCCTGGCCGACTCAAGATAAATTAGATTCTTGTGGTCAGTGAGGACCACCACCTGGTGTCTAGCACCCTCAAGCCAATGACGCCACTCCTCAAACGCCCACTTCATGGCCAGAAGTTCCCGATTTCCCACATCATAATTTCGCTCAGCGGGCGAAAACTTTCGGGAGAAAAACGCACATGGTCTCATTACTGAGCAGTCAGGATCTTTCTGCGACAAAACTGCACCTGCTCCGATCTCCGAAGCATCCACCTCAACCTGGAACGGAAGTAACACATCAGGTTGGCGCAACACAGGGGCGGAAGAAAAGCGGCGCTTAAGCTCTTGAAAGGCCTCCACAGCCGCAGAGGACCAATTAGCAACATCAGCACCCTTTTTGGTCAAATCAGTCAAAGGTTTAGCAATGGCAGAAAAACCCGCTATAAATCGGCGATAGAAATTAGCAAAACCCAAGAACTTTTGCAGACTCTTCAAAGAAGTAGGTTGCATCCAATCACAAATAGCCTGAACCTTGACAGGGTCCATCTCCATAGATGAAGGGGAAAAAATATATCCCAAAAAGGAAATTCTCTGAACTCCAAAACTACACTTTGAGCCCTTTACAAAAAGAGAATTAGCTCGCAAAACCTGAAAAACTCTCCTGACCTGTTGAACGTGAGATTCCCAGTCCTCCGAAAAAACAAGAATATCATCCAAATACACAATCATAAACTTATCCAGATATTCACGGAAAATATCGTGCATAAAGGACTGAAAAACGGAAGGGGCATTTGCGAGACCGAAAGGCATTACCAAATACTCAAAATGGCCTTCAGGCGTATTAAATGCGGTCTTCCACTCATCCCCCTGCTTAATCCGCACCAAATTATACGCACCACGTAGATCGATCTTAGTGAACCACTTAGCCCCCTTTATACGAGCAAACAGATCAGTAAGTAAAGGTAACGGGTACTGGTATTTAACTGTAATCTTATTCAAAAGTCGATAGTCGATACAAGGTCTCAATGAACCATCCTTTTTACCTACAAAGAAAAATCCTGCCCCTAGTGGAGACAACGAGGGGCGAATATGACCCTTTTCCAAGGATTCTCTGATATACTCCCGCATAGCAGTATGTTCAGGTACAGACAAATTAAACAAGCGACCCTTAGGAAACTTACTACCGGGGATCAATTCAATAGCGCAGTCACACTCTCTGTGGGGAGGGAGAGAATCAACTTTAGGCTCTTGAAAGACATCATAAAAATCTGACAGAAATGCTGGGATCTCAGAGGGAGTAGATGAAGAAATAGGAACCAAAGGTGCATCCCCATGAATACCCCGACATCCCCAGCTCAACACAGACATAGATTTCCAGTCCAAGACGGGATTATGAATCTGTAACCATGGTAATCCAAGCACTAAGACATCATGTAGGTTATATAATACAAGGAAACGAATAATCTCCTGATGGTCTGGGGTAAGACGCATAGTCACTTGTGTCCAATATTGTGGTTTATTGCTAGCCAAAGGTGTAGAATCAATACCCTTCAGGGGAATAGAAACTTCCAACGGCTCCAAATCAAACCCACAACGCTTGGCAAAGGACCAATCCATGAGACTCAGAGCGGCGCCAGAATCCACATAAGCATTCACAGTCACAGATGATAAGGTACAAATCAATGTCACGGACAAAAGAAATTTTGACTGCAAGGTACCTGTAGAAAAAGATTTATCAACCTTTTTATCAACCTTATTTATACGTTTAGAGCATGCTGATATAACATGAGCTGGATCTCCACAGTAGAAGCACAATCCATTTTTGCGCCTGTAATTTTGACGTTCGCCTCTAGACAAAACACGATCGCATTGCATATGCTCTAATGCCTTTTCAGAGGTCACCGCCAAATGGTGCACAGGTCTTTGCTCAGAAGACACCGCCATATGGTGCACAGGTTTTTGCTCAGAAGATACCGCCATATGGTGCACAGATTCTTCCTCAGAAGACCCCGCCATATGGTGCACAGATTTGCGCTCCCGCAAACGCCGATCAATCTGGATAGCCAATTTCATGGCATCATTCAGACCTGTAGGCACAGGGAACCCCACCATGACATCCTTCACGGCATCAGAGAGACCTTCTCTGAAATTAGCTGCTAAAGCGCACTCATTCCATTTAGTAAGCACCGACCATTTACGGAATTTCTGGCAGTATATCTCAGCTTCATCTTGCCCTTGGGAAAGAGCTATCAAGGCTTTCTCAGCCAAAATCTCCAAATTAGGTTCTTCATAAAGCAACCCCAAAGCCTGAAAAAACGCATCTACATTTAACAACGCAGGATCCCCTGGCGATAATGCAAATGCCCAACTTTGTGGGTCGCCGCGCAGTAGAGAGATAACAATTTTAACTTGTTGAGTCTGATCACCAGCAGAGTGAGATCTCAGAGACAAAAACAATTTGCAATTTTCTCTGAAACTCAAAAACCGGGATCTGTCTCCGGTAAAGTATTCAGGCAGAGGAATCTTAGGTTCAGACATTGGAGCACGTATAACAAACTCTTGTAGGTTCTGTACTTTTGTCGCAAGGTTATTCAAACCTGCAACTAAACTCTGTGGATCCATGTTTCAAATGGGTGTAACCCAAGCATTCAGAGGTTAAGAGGAGAGGAGAGAAAAAAAAAGTCTGAAGACTGCAGTTTAAGCAAGGAATACAAATGATCAAACTAAGGTGCACTTTCAAACACAGAAAAAAAAAAAAAAAAAAAAAACCTTTTCTTCTCCTTCCTACTTTAGTGCATATTTTAACACATAGATTTTTTATAGTCCGGCCAAACTGTTATGGTTACCCCAATGACCATGGGAAAAAGAATACAAAACGGACTAGCTCTCAGGTGATGGAAACTAAGGTCGACCGTGACCTGAACCTGACCCAACACTTACAGTAGCCGGGGGATGTACCTACGATGCCCTAGACACCACGCGCCAGCCGGAGATCTAACTACCCCTATAAGAGGAATATACAGGCCTGCCTTACCTCCAGTGAGGAACCCCAAAAGATGATAGTAGACCCCCACAGATATTGACGGTGAGTTCAGAGGAAATGACATACGTAGGATGAACAGCAGATTTAGCACAGTGAGGTCCGCTTACTAGATAGCAGAAGGACAGGAAAGTGTTACTTCACGGTCGACCTAAAAATCACTATTCAAAAACACCATCCAGAAAATACTTTAAACTCCAGTGACAACTCATGCCACTGGAGTAGTAATTTTCTGTCCACAAGAGCTTCCAGCACTGAAGAGTCACATTGCAGATAGCTGGACAAAAATAGCAAAACAAGAAACAAAATTCAACTTAGCTGAACTGGAACTTGAGGCAGGTGAATGCAACAGAATGCTACTAGCACATTGTTGGCCGGCATGTGACTAACAGCCAAGCAGCCTTAAATAGGAAACTCCCCAAGAGGGTGGCGACAGGTAATCAGAGATGGAGGAAGGCACATAAGAGACACTACCATAACAGACCACCGGGGGAGCCCACAAACCGAATTCACAACAGCCGGATGCTGAGCACTTACGGCGTCTGATAGCAGCATGGCGGAGCCGGCCCCATCCTACAGAACCGGTCGACCTAGTTAGTGCTCCGGAGATCCCGCCATCACACTGGGGTGTGGTGGTGGCCTTTAATCCCCAGTGCGGAAGGGGAGTAATCCAAGAGATCGGGGAGCCGATACAGGTCCGCGTAGACCGGGAGGAGGTGGAGCCTTGCAGCGGGAGGATCGCTCGCGATCTGGAGCCAGGTGATGCCGTCACCTACACTCGTTGGAGGAGGGCTACGGGAGAGGCTGGCTGGATGGCGCGGGGCGTGCAGCGATGCATTGCCCTCCAGGCTGCTGCCGGAACACCAGAAGGAGCTGATTCGGTGGGGAAAGCAGCAGAGCCCGGCCCCGCGGAACCCCGAGAAGCCCAGCCTTGCCGTGCCCCGGAGGGACGTGTGCGTCTGCCAGTAAGGAGGACCTCCCGGCGAGGGATTTTATCACTGCTGGGACCGGAACGGCGTCCTGGCTCACCGGTGCGATCTGTTGGCCTGGTGAGACCGGATAAGAGGCCACCTTCCGCTCCACCACAGTAAGATTCTACTGTACTTTCTTATTTGTAAAATAGTTACTGTTTGTTCTTTTGTTCCTGTTGCTGCTAAACCCGTTCAGGGTAAACTTTAAAAGGTGACCCCTTTGTTGACCCGGGGTCACTATTGTCGTTTTCCAGAAGTTTTGCACAAAGTTACACGAACTGCAGTAATCATGGACTGTGCATGATTCAAACTTTCCTGTAAATAGTTTGCACCTTCTTAAAGGTGCTTCCTACTGGTTTTAGTTAAAGACACTTTGCGAAGATGCCATTCCGGAGCCTTTGCATGGACTGGTAGGCTGAGAAGAAGAGCTACCTCAGAAAGACTTGATCTCCTCTTAAAGGGGAGGTTGGAATTGAACCTGAAAGTGATACTGTTTTGGAACAGTAATGTCATGATGATGCTTTGCAAGAAATGTAACCGTTTTACATGAAAAGTTATATGTGTTTAATATGTTTGAAATGTGAAGCTTGAATAATGTTCTTCAAAAGGAAAGATGCAGAAAGCCTGTTGAGGTAGACTAGAGTTCTGCATGGATAGAAACGTAAGAAAGTAATAATGAAGGTGAGGATAGAAGGTAAACCCTGCGTCCCCATAGAAAGTTAGTTCGTTACTAAGGACAGAAAGTAGACCCGTAGGGGTTAGTGAGTGAGTCCTTATAGGAGCCAGGCAGAGTGGGCTCCATGTTCTCAAACTGAAAGGAATGTTATGTCTATACTATGTATAGTAGAGAAAGGCAGTAGGCCCTGGCTGAACGGGGCGGTCCTGTAAAAGAAAGGAGAGGCAGTAGGTCTGGTGCCATAGGGACAGGCGGTCCTGCAGGTTCAAAAGTAGGAGAATGAAGAGTTACCTTGCCCTGTAATGTGATTATAGGAAGGCCTTTGATAAACTAAGAGTGTATGTTTCTTAAAGGCAATGTTAATTTATTGTTCCAGCATTTGCACTTAGTAGAATACCCGGTTGGGTAATGAGAGTAAATTGTAGCCTGTTGCTATGATATTTGATTATGTTTTGTAACGTTAAAGTGTCCTCACCTCCCATAAAGGGAAGCCTGTTCAAGTATGCTTATTGTTTTGCACTCAACAAATTTGTATGTCTTTTTGCTAACCTGTATTGTTGTTTTCTTCCCAGTCCCGGAGTACTGTGTTTAACCAGGGGGGAGTGCAGCGCCCCAGAGTCCTGGTCGTTGCAGTACTGTGGCTCCGCCACTAATGGGAGCCATGGCGCGTTCGATGGCACTGAAGGAGTTCCTCTGATCAGGTATCACAGACACCAATATGTTTCACAGCAGGGCCTCCGGGGGGAGCTAAGGGTGCTATTCATTAGGCCACTCCCCACCATAGTGGGTAAACTGGGGGTCAGGCAGGAAGTTAGAAGAGAACGCTGACTGGATTGAACGAAGCAACACCTAGTGAGAGAGGGTGTTGTGGAGGAAGAGACAGTAGGGTCTCTGCCAGGGGTGGGATCCTGGCAGAGGCTTGGCATTGAAAGAACGCAACGGGACCGTGCCTGCTCAGAATAGCGGCGGTGCCCTAAGAAAGGACTAGAAGCGAGATAGATTGTGCTGAGTGAGAAACGAGATCAAGCAGACGGAGAATACCAGCAGGGGTTTTGTTGAAAGAGGCAGCACCTTGCTGAGGCGCATTACCGGTGGCCGGAACGCCGAGAGAGTGGAATAATATACAGCTTTAAGCCATACTCCAAACAGCGGCAGGACAGTCAGTCTCAGGCGGGCTGTCTACCACATATCACCTATGAAGTCTTGGGGGGCAATTGCGGGAGAGGGGCGTCACTAGGGTCCCGGAAGAACTCCAGGCCTACCTGACAAACGGGTGCCGTTCCAACCTGAATAACAGGGAGGGATGGAATAAGAGAGGAACATCTAATCGAGTTGTGAGGGAACTTAAGAAACAGACACAACAGTTGTGGGGTACTTTCCGTGAGCACAGCAGGGAAGGACTACAACACACAGCGCTAAGAAGGAAGGCACTGATTTCCACCTGTGAAGAGAACTCTGGAGGTGCCATTGGACCGGCCGGACTTGCGCAGCCTGGTGAACCGTATTCTGGACTGAGGAGTCAGAGATCTCCAGTAAAGAGGTAAAGAGACTGCAACCTGGTGTCCTCGTTATTTACCGCGACCTGCACCCCACAACTGCACCGCTACACCACCGTTATCACCACCTATTTCACCGGACGTCCCCCACTGACGGACAGGGCCACGGACCGGGTCTAGCCACCGTGACAACCCCAGGACTGAGACCTAGAGGCCCGGCTCCGGGTACCCCTCGGCCCTGCGGCGGTGTGGGGGCGCGCCGCACATGTCCGGGAGTGTCCATGTCCCGGGGAATTGTGGGCGGCGCGGCTTGATGACGTTTGCGGTTCAGTGAGGTCACGCCATGTGACCGCTGGACCGCGCCGCCATCTTTGCTGTCGCTCTTGATGCAGCACCCGGCTGGGCACGCCTCGGACATGCGCCAACACAGGTGGTCTCGGTAACGTCTATGAGGTCCCTATAAATAGTAACGCCGGACAGTGAGCAGCACCGCCCCCTGACGAAGCCAACGCGAAACGTGCGTTGGGGCGACGGTGCGGCTCGGTCCTGGTGCCTGGAGATTGGTAAGCATCCGGGGATATGGGTGTGCTATGATATATGAAGAGTCAGTGTACAGGGCTCTTTCAGACACTTTATACTCGTAATTAGGCTCCCCCCGTGTACCTACCAATATATGATATTGCACTTGGCATATAATTGGTGTATTTTTGGCACCAACCTGAGGTCCGCACCGTTCTCTGTTTTTCTGTGCTATAGCCATTCTTGTCTAGCCGGTTCTACTTTATGCTTAAATTATTATAATGTATTGTTTTGATATTTTCTGGTAATAATAAATTATTAAGACTTTTCAAGTATCGTGTGGACATTAACTCCATTTTTTCGTGTTGCAATAGTGATTATAGGAGTGTCCCCTCTATTAGCTCTAGAAAGCATGCCTCCCTGATAGGCTCCCCCACTGTGGTTGTGAGCATGTGGAGGAATAGTGCACTATTTTCTTTCATTTTGGGTTGTTTCTATTATATAGCAGCCATGTAGTATATAGTATTGCCCACGTAGTATATAGCAGCCATATAGTATATAACGCAGCCCACGCAGTATTTAGCAGTGTGGGCACCATATCCCTGTTAAAAAAAAAGAATTAAAATAAAAAATAGTTACATACTCACCTCCTGGGATCCAACGGCGCTGTGCCGAAGCGCGCACGGCTGCCGCCATCTTCCGTTCCCAGGATGCATTGCGAAATTACCCAGATGACTTAGCAGTCTCGCGAGACCGCTAAGTCTTCTGGGTAATTTCGCAATGCATCGCCGGGAACGGAAGATGGCGGCCGGCGTGGGTGTCTTGGCGGACTACGGAGGGTGAGTATAGCAGGTTTTTTGTTTTTTTATTACTTTTAACATTACATTTTTTACTATTGATTCCGCATAGGCAGCATCAATAGTAAAAAGTTGGGGACACACAGGGTTAATAGCAGCGGTATTGGAGTGCGTTACCCGCGGCATAAGGCGGTCCGTTACCGCCGGCATTAACCATGCGTTAGCGGTGACCGGAGGGGAGTATGCGGGCGCTGGGCACTGACTGCGGGGATTAAGGAACGGCCATTTTCTTCCGGACTATGCCCGTCGCTGATTGGTCATGGCTGTTTTGCCGCGACCAATCAGCGACTTGGATTTCCATGACAGACAGAGGCTGTGACCAATGAATATCTGTGACAGACAGACAGAAGGACAGACAGACAGACGGAAGTACCCCTTAGACAATTATATAGTAGATATATATGCTGTATATATATATGTATATTTATATAAATTATATATATAATATCTATCTATCTCTCTATTCCATATCTATCATCTATCTATCTATCTATCTGTCTGTCTGTCTGTCTGTCTATCTAAGTAAGATTGTCCACATAGTAAGCAGGTGCAGGAGCTGCCTGCTATTGACATGCACTAGCCCAGTCTGGAAAGTGGACATGTAGCACATATTGGTCTGTCTATAGAAATAGAGGCCCCCCGGAAGAAGCTGGTGGTGAAAGGCGCGTCGGGGTGAAGGGACGCCTGATCTTACCTCCTGTGGCAGTTTCATTATACAGGTAAAAACTAATCATATGTCTCCGTACTAGCTGTATACCTGGCTGATTATATAGCATTACTGATGTAAGCAGTGACTTGCTGGATGTTCTATTCAACCTGTTGTTGTTCAAGCTATGAAACGTTATTTTATGACAATCATCTTTCATTTCATGATTAGTATTGCTTGTATACTTGTTGCATTTATATATGTCCTTCTTGGAGTGTATTAATTAATATATAGTGGACTTGTTATTTAAAGGGGGTCATTGTTCCATTATTTATTGATCAGATGTTTACCTTTATCCCTTATTTTTCCACTTGGTGTCCCCATACGACATTTCTGTTTTTTTGTCTTTATTTATGGCTTTTAAATAGATCAAATAAAATTATTAATTTAATTATTTTGCTGGATCTCTTCTTATACCCTCATATTTATTTATATGTGGGAAGTGTTGTTCTATATTGATTGAAGTGCCACCACTATTTAGGACATTGTTTGGAATTCATTCTGTCTATAGAAATTTATGTAGATTAATCTAATATACAAGAAAGCAGACATGATGTCTCTGCGAATTTCTATGGTGTTCTATTCAGTTTCGGACACCAGAGCGGCAACCATGATGTACTTCAATTAGAAGAAAAGAGAAGAGGTTCTCATAAAGCCTATCTGTCAATTATTTTGAGACATTTTATTTTAAGGAGTGTTCACTACTTTGATATTAGTGAACAATATCCTTCAGATAAGTCATCAATAAGATATTGGTGGGGGACCCAAATTCTGCACTTCTTACTCAACTGAATGCGATCTGAGCTTCAGTTCTTAGCAATGGCCACTAAAGAGTATTCAGGACTGTGCTGTTCAGCTTCGTACACTGGTGGTTACATCTATCGGTCGTCAAAGTTGAGCAGTGGAGGTTTCGGGTGTTGGACCCCCATTGATCTGATATTGATGACCTAACCTAACGACGCCCACCAGGGCTGTGGGGTACTCGGAACCGGGTAGGAGAGTTCTTTGGGAAGTCACGGGGCTGTGACACGACTCCGTGGCCTTGGGCATACAATAAAAATGCAAGGGGGAAAAGTTATATGGGATTGATTTGTGACGCCACCTGCGGTGTTTGGCTAGGGATGGCCGACGCTGCGGTTCAGGTCCACTGGGGCCGATGGTGACGCAGCAAAGATAGTACAGCTCTCCTCAGGTAGAGAGGGGCCCCAGGGCAGATATAAGGTAAATTCGATGATGGTAACTATAGTAATACAGGGCAGGTGACGCAGTAAATAATTCTGAGTACACAGTGGAGTGCAGTCTTCACACTTTACTCACAGTCTTTAGGTTACAATCACCAGACTGGGTCAGAGGTCCAGCCAGCTCTCGGGTAATTTGGATGCACTTTTCAGGGACCCCCTTCTTGTGTACCTTCCCAGGTCGTCTCTCTGCGCTGGCTCACACCCTCTTACCCTGCGCCTTACGCACAGTGTCCCAAGCCAGCAGCCTCAGGTCCTGTCAGGTGACGACCTCCTGGTCCCCTTGACCCTTTGTGGCTGCCTTTTCAGCGATTGTGTGTAGATTTGATTGTCACACATACAGATACTTCAGCCTCTGGTTCGCTAGCTGAGTCCTACAGTCTCTCCACTAGTCTGGGGCCGATCCCCACTGCGACCTGGTCCTCCATCCAACTACGGTCATCGTGGATTTGGGCGCCATGGGTGGATTCTACACTTCCCTGGCCCCTAGGACCCCTTCTCTCTCGAGCTCCTCTCCAAATCCCTCTGTTACTCCTTTCTTCTTCCTCACACTCTTCAGTGTAACTCCGCCTCACTCCCGTTTCCATGACAACTTCACTCCGAACTGTCACTCTACCTTTTCCTACTTCCTCCACCCACACCCTCTACCTAGTTCCCTCTCCAGCCTAAGATGGGGCCCTCCCTAAATAGGGTCTACCCAGATCCCCTGGCCTGGAGTGGTGTGGTGTTGGATGCTAGTGTGCGGGTTCCGAGTAGTGCCCCCTCCTTACCTGAGAGTGGACTACCACACCTTTGGCTGAGGTGCAGTACCTCTGTGGCGACATGACCATCAGGGGCGCCACAACCTAACCTCATCATGAATGGAAAATGCCATCAATGGAAAGAAGGACTATAGTGTTACTTGTGCTAATGAGTAGTTAATAGACAAAATAATGTCACTTACATACATGGTAGCTCCCACTGTAATACCAGCTATTTTGGAGGTCATTTTATAAATGTGTAGTACCAGGGTCGGATATACCATTGGTGCAACCAGGAGACGGAAAAGTAAGGCGGCCCATTTCTACCTTCAAAGAGGACCCATATATGATTTTTTGCACAGTCTGTGTCCACACCTGTGTAATACATCTTATGCAGATTATAAGATCAGCCCCCAAGGGTTAGGCTTTATATACTCCATCTTGTCCAATGTCCTTTTGGCAACACTGCCATTTATCAATTTAGGGCCTAGAAAAATAGTGATCAGCTAATATGTCTGGGGAAACAGATCGTTAATTGTTACTTCCCCGCAGTATCACCTCGTGAAAAATTAAGTATTACAGTGTTCATCAAGATGAATATGACAGATCATCCAGAGGCAGAGCTGCTCTCTAAATGGGGAACCCCCTCCATTAATTACTTAATAGGGTATTTGCAATGAGTTTTAAAGCCACAGAACATCACTGTTATAGGACATGACACTGTTTTCTTGTCCTATTCTTAAAAATGGTGATTGACCATATTTCTACTTATTCCTCATTAAGTGCATATCTGTTATTGTGATAAACTCGAAGAACTGCATTTGAGCAGGAGGGAGAGGCTTGGCCATTGTTAGACACTGAACACAGTATTGGATGACCTAGGAAATGTTGCTTCGAAGAAAGAAATCAATGTTTAGCTCTCCTCTTCCTGTGTTATTTGTGCGACGGCGGGTATTATGTGTCATGTGCTGTGTATTATTATATGCCGCAGTGCGTGTGCTCTGCTGGTGAGAGCAGGCGGCTCTTGTGTCTAATGACCATAACTCAATGTGCCTCCAGGGGCTGATTACTTTACATTTATTTACCACAAACACAATCAGGAGATGGGAGAAGGGCCCATGATGATTTCTTTATGGTCGTCTAATGCATTTTAATCAGGATTTGCAGCAGTAACTAGAATCTATCCCATCGAGTGCTGCCCCCTCTTCTGCCTTAGCCTTCCAGTCTGGACTTAGGAATGGGCTGAGAAAGGCGGATATAAAGCTTTGCCCATTTAAAGTTGAGCTTGATCAGATGAATGATATGGTCATTAGTAAACAGGAACCTAGTCATTACCAGGACAGAGAAAGAGCGATCATTTGAAGGAATGAGTCTCATGTGACACCTGTAATCATGGAAGGACTGGGGATTTGCGTAAAGACTCTTCAATTTTGCTGTTATTCTCGAGTGTTCACTACTCCTAGATTTTGTCCATTAAATTGCCAAAAAGGGCCGAAGGGCCTGCACTCATCACCTATCACGTAAAAGTTATGCGGGACTTAAATTAATTTGCTATTAAGTCAATAATGTCGATAAATTTATTTTTTTAGTCCAGAAGTGGTAGACTTAGATCATAGCACCAAGTTCTTACAAAGGGGAATAGATTGGAAGAGCCGCACCATAATTGGAAATGATTTGAGGAAAACGCTCTTAGAATTGCAGATGTTGTGGTGGAAAAATATTTAGAATTGAGAGTCCTCAGTGGTTGACACCTTTTAATGGCTAACTGAAAAGATGGTAACAAATTGCAAGCTTTCGAGACTACCACAGGTCTCTTCATCAGGCAAAGACTAAAAGAAATTCTGAAGAATCACATATTTCACATAATAATCACATGTTGTGGTGTTCAGAATTAGTTAATCACATTTAAACTCATGATAACGGGAAGTCAGTACTTTCCAGATTTCCACAATTATTTCTTGATCAAGTGGAAGTGACTGTTCTGGTCTATACCCATTCCCTCACAAACACCTTTACATCACCAGCGCCAGTATTCCCAAGGCTTGGAAGATCAGAACTTTTGACAGCAGATAAGTACTAAATTGGGACTTTAAGAAGAACTATTGACCATTACAATACTTACTGTATGGCTGACCCAAACTTTCTACCGCTTGCACCTTGAAAACACTACCATTACTTGTGCACATGAACTTTGCATCACTTTGATGATGATGTTCATTATATGAAGGGACCATGTTCAATTATTTTTATGCTTAACACAGATCCACTCAAACATCCTTTGCCATATACGGTACCATTATTTTATATTGATGTGCGAAAAGTAGAAGAAATCCCTTCAACATTATCAACTAAAGTGGAAGTGATTCGCCTGCCAGGACCGTGGGGTACTCGGTACCGGGTCTGGTGTTCACAGGGGGATGTCACCGTGGCTGCGACCCAGTTCGTGGCCCTGGGCGCCCATGTAAAAGGGAAAGGTCTTTAAAGGGAATAAAGTTTATGTTTGTGACGCCACCTGTGGTATTCGGTCAGTGGGGACTGACGCTGCTTTAAGGGGTCCTCTGGGGTGATGTTATGGCAGCTAGATGGTATACCTTCCCACAGGTGAAGTATATCCCCAGGGCTCCCGGTGTGTAGATGGAAGATGGTGAGAGGTGCAGTGAAGATCGAGGACACAGGTTTGCAGTCTCTTTACCTTATTTACTAAAGACTTCAGCAGCCACAGTGCAGAGCACCAGATCACAGGGCAGGCAGGGTCCAGCCGGCTTGGAGGCAAGTTAGGAGTCCCCTTATCCAGGTGGAAATCAAAGCCTTCCTCTAGTGCCGTGGTGTTGTAGTCCCTTACTGTTATGAACCTGGTGGTTAGGAGCACCTGGAATGACCTGATGAGTAAACTCAAAAACGGGACTAGCTCTGGGGAAGTGGGAACTCTGCTGACCGCAAACTCTACTCCTATCGCACACACTAGAAATAGCCGTGGAGCGTACCTAACTCTCCCTAGACGCCTCTTCACAGCCTAAGAGCTAACTACCGCTAAAGATAGATGAAAAAAAGAAAGACAGCACAAAAAAAATAGAAAAAAAAGGGCTTTAATGCCTGAACGGCGTGGCGACGTTTCGGATATCTTTATCCTTTTTCAAGCAGTGTTAATACAGACAAGGTGGGTATATATAGAAAACATTCATTGTATACAATTAAACATATTAGGTTATTTTGGACATCAGATCAGCAATAGTCATCTGACCAAAAAAGTGCAACAGTGCCACTGTGATAAATCTGTATCATATACATTATATATAAAAAAGTGCCATATAGTGCACAGTGGTAAACTTTAAAAATATATTAATAAGCAATTTAATATCCTCAGGTGTCCCATGTTTGTGAAAATAGAAAAAACGCGCACTTACAAAGATAATACAGCAGGTGCTGGAGATTCAGGCGTCCTCCTGTTGTAACTGCACGTCTATGGCAGCTGCAGTCCGGACCTAGAGCATCATGGTCCGCACCTGTGCAATAGTGCTTTGAAGTCATAAGCGCCATCTTGGAAAAGGTATATGCCCATACAAACTTCAGACAGGCAGAAAAAAAAAAATCTGACTACTTGTATCTGCGCAGCATTATAATATAAGCAATAGCAATATGTAGGAGAGAATGCATAATATAATAAACTAAAAGAATGATTGAGTTTTTTTGTCACTTATTAAAGGACAAATATCGCTATAAAGCCATGAATGGAGGGTTATACTCATTTATTTCATAGTATTTATAGTGGACATAATTGGTTCAGGCATAAGCTCTATGTATGGTGTGTTAAAGTCCCAAAAACTCCCCATAGGTAAATGAGGGGTCAGAAACCAAAACAGGGAAAGAGAGACACATGGGAGGCGGAAATCCCCCCATATGTCAATCACATCCTGCATACACACCAAATAACCAATTGTATATAGCCACTTTTTTTTTTTTTTTTTTTTTTTTTTAATAACAAACAACGAACAATGAGTGTAACCTCAAATATTATTTAATGCATCTCTTCACACAGTGTATCAAGCTCCATTAATCAACATCATAAATTGCAAAAAAATATTAATTTCACAAACTGGGACATCTGAAAAGAGAAGAAAAAGAGAAATAGAAGTTAAAATCCATGTAAAATTTTTTACAGGAAGATTGTCATAGCAATGAGGATATAGCTGAATTTATCACTATTCTTTTATAGAATCTGATTAATCTTAAAGTCTACATTAAGACCATATGGTTTTAACGTATTTAATTTCATGATCCACTCCAATTCTCTTTTTTTGAGTAATCGAATACGATCACCCCCTCTCCTCTGTACAGGAATTATATCTATGATGCGAAAACGCAGTTGTTTTTCCGTATGCGATTTTTCAACAAAATGTTTGGATACTGGTAGATCCATACGTTTTTTCCTTATGGTATGTCGGTGTTGATTGATCCGTGTTTTAAAATCACATGTTGTCTCACCGACATACCATAAGGAACAAGGACATTGCAACAGGTAAACTACAAACTCTGAATCACATGTCAAAAAATGTTGTATCTCATATTTTTTCTGAGTCACAGGATGAACAAAACTGGATCCTTTTAACATTAATGTACAATTAACACATGAAAGACATGGGAAACAGCCTCTTCTATTTTGTCCAGAAAGTGTGGTTTGATTGGATTTTTTGAAAGAACCAATGTCTGATTTTATTAAATTAGAGGCAATCGTACGGTTTCGCCTGTACGAAAACAAGGGTGGTTTTGAAAATTCTGGTACATGTGGTAAACATTTATGTAACATACTCCAATGTTTCAATATGATATTTGAAATCCCACTACTTTCCTCACAAAAGGCTGTCACCAATGGTATACGATCAGAAACCTTCTTTTTAAATTTTTTCTGAAAAAGGTCTTCCCTTTTAATAGAGTCAGCTTTATTTTTTTGTGCTTCCAATAAATTTTTGGGGTACCCCCTATCCACAAATTTTCTAAGAGTCCCCTCCATAGATTTTTCCAACGAGTCTTTTTCACTCTCAATTCTCTTGGTTCTGATTAGTTGGCTAAAAGGGATGGATTCTTTAGTTTTTCTTCGGTGTTGGCTACTGAAGAGCAATAGGTCATTTTTATCAGTCACCTTTGTATATAACTGGGTGATAAGTCGATTGTTTTTAATTTTGACATTGACATCCAAAAATTGGATTTCAGTGTTCGAATGCACCAGGGTAAATTTAATAGTGTCGTCTATTGTGTTTAAATAGTCATGGAATTCCACCAATGAATCCTCTGAACCAGTCCAGATTAGGAAGATGTCATCTATGTATCTCCACCACGCCGCTACATAGCAGAAGTGGTGGGACACATAGATGACATCCTCCTCCAAAACACTCATGACAATATTTGCGTACGCGGGTGCCATGTTGGCACCCATGGCCACGCCTCTCAACTGTAAGTAAAAAGTGTCACCAAACAAAAAATAATTTCTGGTTAATACCAGTTCTAACAGTTGTACTATAAAATTTCTCGCTTCCTCACACTATTCTGTGGCCCGCAATTTTTTATTGACAGCATTCAATCCTTTGTTATGTTGAATAGATGTATATAGTGATGTTACATCAAATGATGCTAAAATAACATCTCCAACTATTTCTATTCCACCTATTTTTTCAAGAAAATCGGTGGTGTCTTTAACGAAGGACTCCGCATGACTGGCAATGGGGTTCAGGATCCTATCAAGAAAAACTCCAATATGTGATAAAATGGAGTCACATCCAGAGACAATGGGCCGACCCGGAGGATGCACGAGAGACTTATGTATCTTTGGCAAAGTATATATAACTGGGGTGATTGGACACCCAACGGTCAAATATTCATGTAAATCCAGGTCAATAATACATAGTTCAAGGGCATTATCTAGAATAATCTTAATGTCCCTTGCAATATCAAATTTTGGATCATGTGAAAGTCTCTCGTACACCTCCGGGTCAGCCAACTGCCCCCGGATTTCCTGAAGATAGTCCCCCTTATTCATTACAACTACTGCACCACCTTTATCGGCACTCTTGATGATTATATTTTCATCATGTGCCAGTTCATGTAGAGCCTCCATTTCATTTTTAGACATGTTGGGGTGCATAAAATTTTTTGTACATTTACCTTTAAATATTTTTATATCATCATTAACAGCGGATATGAATGCGTCTATCACAGGGGGGGTTTCAGATGGTGTGAAATTACTTTTTTTGGACAATGCTAGCTGTTTACAATTAAATTCACTATTAGGAACTTTATCCATTTGGACTTTATCGGAAAACCATTCCTTTAACTTAATAGATCTAAAAAAACGCTGCATATCCATGTTCAATTGGAACCAATTCACATGAGTGCTCAAACCAAACGATAATCCCTTATTCAATACTGACATCTGATTTTCAGTCAGAGTTTTATCTGAGATATTTATTACCAGACTTGTTCCTTGCTCCTTGTTGACATCCGTTTCTCTCCTGGTGATTTGTTTTTCCCTCTTTTCTCTTTTTTGCCGTCTCCAGTGTTTTTTTCCTCCCCTTTTCCTGTTGGTTTCATTTTTTCTTTTGATAAGTCCGTTTCTGAAAAAATTGTGGTTAGATAGCATATTATCAACTTTGGAATTTATAAAATTAACCCCATTGTTCCAGTGACCTTTTCTCCAGGTTCCTAAATTATCTCTTTGCCAGTTATAGATGTTTCCATCTCTATAGTCATCCATATCTCGATTCCACTTTCTACGTTTTACATCTTCTAATTCAATACACAGTTTGTCCATTTTAATTTTTAGTGACTCTTTGAAAGTATTGAATTCTTCCTCCTTCATGAGGCACTTAATTTCCAGTTCCACCTGTGTTATTTCAGAGTTAAGTCTTTTAGTTTCCTGTTGTAGATATTCTATATTCAAGAGAATAATGTCCAAACCATATTTGTTTGAAATCATACAAAACTTAGCACAAAACGATGCATCATTAGACATTAAATTTGGGCGAATATTGGAGCGGAGTCCTCTTGGTATTTTTTTGGCCTTAAAGTATTCACTTAGAGTTATCAAATGTAATTGTACAGTCATAAATTTTCTAGTAACATTCTCATACTTGATTTTCAAATCATATAGCGATGGTGTACTAAGGAAAGCAGCATCCATTTCCATTCCACCCAAAATTCTATCTCCATCCTCACTGGTATAAGCAAAGACACCAGATTCAGGCAATTTATCCATAGCCCAAACTGAATTGTGAAAAAAACACAATAGAATGGTAAACGAAAAAGAAAAAACAAAAATAAAAAATAAAAAATTCTGATGCAAATTTCCACAAAACATAGTATATGGTTCAAAATCGGAGCAGCATCTTATATTACCAAACTGTAGTGCAGCGTCTTCCCAACCACTGTTGAAATGGTCTTTGGTAATAGATGAAAAAAAGAAAGACAGCACAAAAAAAATAGAAAAAAAAGGGCTTTAATGCCTGAACGGCGTGGCGACGTTTCGGATATCTTTATCCTTTTTCAAGCAGTGTTAATACAGACAGATGGTCAGATGACTATTGCTGATCTGATGTCCAAAATAACCTAATATGTTTAATTGTATACAATGAATGTTTTCTATATATACCCACCTTGTCTGTATTAACACTGCTTGAAAAAGGATAAAGATATCCGAAACGTCGCCACGCCGTTCAGGCATTAAAGCCCTTTTTTTTCTATTTTTTTTGTGCTGTCTTTCTTTTTTTCATCTATTACCAAAGACCATTTCAACAGTGGTTGGGAAGACGCTGCACTACAGTTTGGTAATATAAGATGCTGTTCCGATTTTGAACCATATACCCCTAAAGATAGAAATAGAAGCCTAACCTTGCCTCAGAGAAATTCCCCAAAAGTAAAGGCAGACCCCCACATATATTGACTGTGAGTTAAGAGGAAAGTCACAAACGCAGGAATGAAACAGGTTTCAGCAAAGGAGGCCAGACTTCACTAAATAGTCAGAGGATAGAAAAGAATACTATGCGGTCAGCATAAAAAACTACAAAACCACGCAGAGTATGCAAAAGACCCCCGCACCGACTCACGGTGTGGAGGTGCAACACTGCACCCCAGAGCTTCCAGCTAGCAAGGAAATATCATGATAGCAAGCTGGACTAGAATTAAGCAGTACTAAGAAATATATTCAAGCAGCAGTAACAACAAATGAACTAGCAGGGACTTAGCTTCTGCTAGAGTAGACAGGTCCTCAGAGAAGTCCAAGAGAGATCTGAACCAATTCTGATACATTGACAGCTGGCATGAGGTAACGATCTGAGTGGAGTTAAATAGGGAAGCCAGCATAGCAACATAACGAGAGCAGCTGATAAAGCCCACCTCAGTGAGCAGCAGTTCCGCTCGGAGCCACCAGAGGGAGCCCAAGAGCAGAACTAACCAAAGTACCATTCATGACCACAGGAGGGAGTCCGAGAACCACTTCCACTTAACCAGGTACTGAAGCTTCCGTCTCGAAATACGAGAATCCAAAATCTTTTCCCCCACATACTCCAACTCCCCCTCAACCAACACCGGAGCAGGAGGATCAACGGAGGGAACCATAGGCGCCACGTACCTCCGCAACAATGACCTATGGAACACATTATGGATGACAAAAGAAGCTGGAAGGACCAAACGAAATGACACAGGGTTGAGAATTTCAGAAATCTTATAAGGACCAATGAAACAAGGCTTAAACTTAGGAGAAGAAACCTTCATAGGAACATAACGAGAAGACAACCAAACCAAATCCCCAACACGAAGTCGGGGACCAACACAACGACGGCGGTTAGCGAAACGTTGAGCCTTCTCCTGGGACAACGTCAGATTGTCCACTACGTGAGTCCAAATTTGCTGCAACCTGTCCACCACAGAATCCACACCAGGACAGTCAGAAGGCTCAACCTGCCCCGAAGAAAAATGAGGATGAAAACCAGAATTGCAAAAAAAGGGCGAAACCAAAGTAGCCGAACTAGCCCGATTATTAAGGGCGAACTCAGCCAATGGCAAGAAGGTCACCCAATCATCCTGATCAGCAGAAACAAAGCATCTCAGATAGGTTTCCAAAGTCTGGTTGGTTCGTTCGGTTTGGCCATTTGTTTGAGGATGGAAAGCCGAAGAAAAAGACAAATCAATGCCCATCTTAGCACAAAAGGACCGCCAAAACCTAGAGACAAACTGGGAACCTCTGTCCGACACAATGTTCTCCAGAATGCCATGCAAACGAACCACATGTTGAAAAAACAATGGCACCAAATCAGAGGAAGAAGGTAATTTAGGCAAGGGTACCAAATGGACCATCTTAGAAAAGCGATCACAAACCACCCAGATGACAGACATCCTTTGAGAGATAGGAATATCTGAAATAAAATCCATTGAAACATGCGTCCAAGGCCTTTTCGGGACTGGCAAGGGCAAAAGCAACCCACTGGCACGAGAACAGCAGGGCTTAGCCCGAGCACAAGTCCCACAGGACTGCACAAAAGAACGCACATCCCGTGACAAGGAAGGCCACCAAAAGGACCTAGCCACCAAATCTCTGGTACCAAAAATCCCAGGATGACCAGCCAACACTGAGTAATGAACCTCGGAAATAACTCTGCTAGTCCATCTATCAGGGACAAACAGTTTCTCCGCTGGACAACGGTCAGGTCTATCAGCCTGAAACTCCTGCAGCGCCCGCCGCAAATCAGGGGAGATAGCAGACAGAATTACCCCCTCTTTGAGAATACCAGCCGGCTCAGGGACTCCCGGAGAATCAGGCACAAAACTCCTAGAAAGGGCATCCGCCTTCACATTCTTAGAACCTGGAAGGTATGAGACCACAAAATCGAAACGGGAGAAAAACAGCGACCATCGAGCTTGTCTAGGATTCAACCGCATGGCCGACTCGAGATAAGTCAGATTTTTGTGAACCGTCAAGACCACCACGCGGTGCTTGGCTCCCTCAAGTGTTATGACCCCAATGGCAGAGGGTCTCAGAAATAATTACTAAGTCTGCAAACACAATAAACCAGCTCATAGGGCAGTGGTAACTGAGCTGACCATATATCTAATCCTAGCACCACAAATAGCAGCAGCCGGGGAACGTGCCTACGTTGGTTCTAGACGTCTCGCGCCAGCCGGAGAACTAACTAACCCTAGAAGGGAAAAGAAAGACCTTTCTTGCCTCCAGAGAAAAGACCCCAAAAGTTGGATACAAGCCCCCAACAAATAATAACGGTGAGGTAAGAGGAAAAGACAAACGTAAGAATGAGCTAGGTATTTAGCAAAGAGAGGCCCACTAGCTAATAGCAGAATATAGTAAGATGACTTATATGGTCAGCAAAAACCCTATCAAAATATCCACGCTGGATATTCAAGAATACCCGAACCGTCTAACGGCCCGGGGGGAGAACACCAGCCCCCTAGAGCTTCCAGCAAAGTCAGGAATCACATTTAGTACAGCTGGACAAAAATAAGAGCAAAGCAAATAACCAAAAAAACAAAGAAGCAGGACTTAGCTTAATTTTGCACGAACCGGGACCAGCAGACAGGAGCAAACAGAAAGGATCTGATTACAACGATGCCAGGCACTGGACTAAGGATCCAGGAAGTTTATATAGCAACACCCCTGGACTAACGACCCAGGTGAGTGCCAAACTGAGGAAAGACAATCCCAGAGTCATATCACTAGTAACCACAAGAGGGAGCCAAAAAGTCTAATTCACAACAGTACCCCCCCCCTTAAGGAGGGGTCACCGAACCCTCACCAAGACCACCAGGGCGATCAGGATGAGCAGCGTGAAAGGCACGAACTAAATCGGCCGCATGCACATCAGAAGCAACCACCCAGGAATTATCCTCCTGACCATAGCCCTTCCACTTGACCAGATACTGAAGCCTCCGTCTGGAGAGACGAGAATCCAAGATCTTCTCCACCACGTACTCCAACTCGCCCTCAACCAACACCGGAGCAGGAGGCTCAACAGAAGGAACCACAGGTACAACGTACCGCCGCAACAAAGACCTATGGAACACGTTGTGAATGGCAAACGACACCGGAAGATCCAAGCGAAAGGACACAGGATTAAGGATTTCCAATATCTTGTAAGGACCGATGAAGCGAGGCTTAAATTTAGGAGAGGAGACCTTCATAGGAACAAATCGAGAAGACAGCCATACCAAATCCCCAACACGAAGTCGGGGACCCACACCGCGGCGGCGGTTGGCAAAACGCTGAGCCTTCTCCTGTGACAACTTTAAGTTGTCCACCACATGATTCCAGATCTGCTGCAACCTATCCACCACAGAATCTACCCCAGGACAGTCAGAAGGCTCCACATGTCCCGAGGAAAAACGAGGATGGAAACCAGAGTTGCAGAAAAATGGCGAAACCAAAGTAGCGGAACTAGCCCGATTATTAAGGGCAAACTCAGCCAACGGCAAGAAGGTCACCCAATCATCCTGATCTGCTGAAACAAAACACCTCAAATAAGCCTCCAGAGTCTGATTAGTTTGCTCCGTTTGTCCATTAGTCTGAGGATGAAAGGCAGACGAAAACGACAAATCAGTGCCCATCCTAGCACAAAAGGATCGCCAGAACCTGGAAACAAACTGGGATCCTCTGTCAGACACAATATTCTCAGGAATGCCGTGTAAACGAACCACATTCTGAAAGAACACAGGAACCAGATCGGAAGAGGAAGGCAGCTTAGGCAAAGGCACCAAATGGACCATTTTAGAAAAGCGATCACATACCACCCAGATGACAGACATGCCCTGAGACACCGGGAGATCTGAAATGAAATCCATGGAAATGTGTGTCCAAGGCCTCTTCGGGACAGGCAAGGGCAAGAGCAACCCGCTGGCACGAGAACAGCAAGGCTTAGCTCGAGCACAAGTCCCACAGGACTGCACAAATGACCGCACATCCCGTGACAAGGAAGGCCACCAAAAGGACCTAGCCACCAGATCTCTGGTGCCAAAAATTCCCGGATGCCCTGCCAACACCGAGGAATGAACCTCGGAAATGACTCTGCTGGTCCACTTATCAGGAACAAACAGTCTGTCAGGTGGACAAGAGTCAGGTCTACCAGCCTGAAATCTCTGCAACACACGTCGCAGATCAGGAGAAATGGCCGACAAGATAACTCCCTCTCTAAGAATACCAACTGGTTCTGCGACTCAAGGAGAGTCAGGCACAAAGCTCCTTGAAAGAGCATCGGCCTTCACATTCTTTGAACCTGGTAAATACGAGACCACAAAGTCAAAACGGGAGAAAAACAATGACCAGCGGGCCTGTCTAGGATTCAGGCGTTTAGCAGACTCGAGATACATCAAATTTTTGTGATCAGTCAAGACCACCACACGATGCTTAGCACCCTCGAGCCAATGACGCCACTCCTCAAATGCCCACTTCATGGCCAGCAACTCCCGATTGCCAACATCATAATTCCGCTCAGCAGGCGAAAACTTCCTAGAGAAGAAAGCACATGGTCTCATTACCGAGCAACCAGGGCCTCTCTGCGACAAAACGGCCCCTGCCCCAATCTCAGAAGCATCCACTTCGACCTGAAAGGGAAGTGAGACATCAGGCTGGCACAAAACAGGCGCTGAAGTAAACCGGCGCTTCAACTCTTGGAACGCCTCCACGGCTGCAGGAGCCCAGTTAGCAACATCAGAACCTTTCTTGGTCATATCCGTCAAAGGTTTAACAACGCTAGAAAAATTAGCGATAAAACGACGGTAGAAGTTAGCAAAACCCAAGAACTTCTGAGGACTCTTAACTGACGTGGGTTGAGTCCAATCATGAATAGCTCGGACCTTGACTGGGTCCATCTCCACAGCAGAAGGGGAAAAAATAAACCCCAAAAAGGGAACCTTCTGTACTCCAAAGAGACACTTTGAGCCCTTAACAAACAAAGCATTTTCACGCAAAACCTGAAACACCATCCTGACCTGCTCCACATGTGAGTCCCAATCTTCAGAGAAAACCAGAATATCATCCAGATAAACAATCATAAATTTATCCAGATACTTCCGGAAAATATCATGCATAAAGGACTGAAACACTGAGGGAGCATTAGAGAGCCCAAAAGGCATCACCAAGTACTCAAAATGACCTTCGGGCGTATTAAATGCTGTCTTCCATTCATCTCCTTGCTTAATGCGCACAAGGTTGTACGCACCACGAAGATCTATCTTGGTGAACCACTTGGCACCTTTAATCCGGGCAAACAAGTCCGACAACAGAGGCAAAGGATACTGAAATTTAACAGTGATTTTATTCAGAAGCCGATAGTCAATACAAGGTCTCAAAGATCCGTCCTTCTTGGCCACAAAAAAGAATCCCGCACCAAGAGGGGAAGAGGATGGACGGATATGCCCCTTCTCCAGAGACTCCTTGATATACGAAGGCATTGCGGCATGCTCAGGTACAGACAGATTAAATAGTCTTCCCTTAGGAAATTTACTACCTGGAATCAAATCTATGGCGCAGTCACAGTCCCTATGAGGAGGCAGAGCACTGGACCTGGACTCGCTGAATACATCCTGATAATCAGACAAATACTCAGGAACTTCCGAAGGAGTAGAGGAAGCAATAGACACCGGCGGGGAATCAGCATGAATTCCCTGACAGCCCCAACTTGACACAGACATTGCCTTCCAATCCAAGACTGGATTGTGGGTCTGTAACCATGGCAGACCCAAAACGACCAAATCATGCATTTTATGCAGAACAAGAAAACGAATCACCTCCCGATGTTCAGGAGTCATGCACATGGTTACCTGCGTCCAAAACTGCGGTTTATTTTCCGCCAATGGCGTAGCATCAATACCTCTAAGAGGAATAGGATTTACCAACGGTTCAAGAACAAAACCACAGCGCTTGGCAAATGACAGATCCATAAGACTCAGGGCAGCACCTGAATCCACAAACGCCATAACAGGGTAAGAAGACAATGAGCAAATTAAAGTCACAGACAAAATAAATTTAGGTTGCAAATTACCAATGGCGACAGGACTAACAACCCTTGTTAGGCGTTTAGAGCATGCTGATATAACATGTGTAGAATCACCACAGTAAAAACACAACCCATTCTGACGTCTATGATTTTTCCGCTCATTTCTAGTCTGAATTCTATCACATTGCATTAAATCAGGTGTTTGTTCAGACAACACCACCAGAGGATTAGCGGTTTTGCGCTCCCGCAAACGCCGGTCAATTTGAATAGCCAGCGCCATGGAATCATTCAGACTTGTAGGAATGGGGAAACCCACCATCACATTCTTAATGGCTTCAGAAAGGCCATTTCTGAAATTTGCGGCCAGAGCACACTCATTCCACTGAGTAAGCACGGACCATTTCCGAAATTTTTGGCAATACACTTCAGCTTCATCCTGGCCCTGAGAAATAGCCAGCAAGGCTTTTTCTGCCTGAACTTCAAGATTGGGTTCCTCGTAAAGCAATCCGAGCGCCAGAAAAAACGCATCAATATTTGCCAATGCCGGATCTCCTGGCGCTAGCGAGAAAGCCCAATCCTGAGGGTCGCCCCGTAAAAAAGAGATAACAATTTTAACTTGCTGAGCTGAATCTCCAGATGAACGGGGTCTCAGAGATAGAAACAATTTACAATTATTCCTGAAATTCCTAAACTTAAATCGGTCTCCAGAAAACAGTTCAGGAATAGGTATTTTAGGTTCAGACATTGGACTACTGGTAACAAAATCTTGTATGCCCTGCACACGAGCAGCAAGCTGGTCTACACTTGTAATCAAGGTCTGGACATTCATGTCTGCAGCAAGCACAAGCCACTCAGAGGTAAAGGGGAGGAAGAGAGGAAAAAAAAACAAAAAAAAAACTCAGAATTTCCTTTCTTATTATCCCACTTCTGCAATGCATTAAACATTCAATGTTGGCCTGGCATACTGTTATGACCCGAATGGCAGAGGGTCTCATAAATATTTACTAAGTCTGCAAACACAATAAACCAGCTCATAGGGCAGTGGTAACTGAGCTGACCATATATCTAATCCTAGCACCACAAATAGCAGCAGCCGGGGAACGTGCCTACGTTGGTTCTAGACGTCTCGCTCCAGCCGGAGAACTAACTAACCCTAGAAGGGAAAAGAAAGACCTTTCTTGCCTCCAGAGAAAAGACCCCAAAAGTTGGATACAAGCCCCCAACAAATAATAACGGTGAGGTAAGAGGAAAAGACAAACGTAAGAATGAGCTAGGTATTTAGCAAAGAGAGGCCCACTAGCTAATAGCAGAATATAGTAAGATGACTTATATGGTCAGCAAAAACCCTATCAAAATATCCACGCTGGATATTCAAGAACCCCCGAACCGTCTAACGGCCCGGGGGGAGAACACCAGCCCCCTAGAGCTTCCAGCAAAGTCAGGAATCACATTTAGTACAGCTGGACAAAAATAAGAGCAAAGCAAATAACCAAAAAAACAAAGAAGCAGGACTTAGCTTAATTTTGCACGAACCGGGACCAGCAGACAGGAGCAAACAGAAAGGATCTGATTACAACGATGCCAGGCACTGGACTAAGGATCCAGGAAGTTTATATAGCAACACCCCTGGACTAATGACCCAGGTGAGTGCCAAACTGAGGAAAGACAATCCCAGAGTCATATCACTAGTAACCACAAGAGGGAGCCAAAAAGTCTAATTCACAACACTCAAGCCAATGTCGCCACTCCTCGAATGCCCACTTCATAGCCAGCAGCTCCCGATTGCCCACATCATAATTACGCTCAGCAGGCGAAAACTTTCTAGAAAAGAAGGCACATGGCTTCATCACAGAGCCATCAGAACTTCTTTGAGACAAAACAGCCCCTGCTCCAATCTCAGAAGCATCAACCTCGACCTAAAAAAGGGAGCGAAACATCTGGATGACGCAACACAGGGGCCGAAGAAAAACGACGTTTCAGCTCCTGAAAAGCCTCAACAGCCGCAGAGGACCAATTCACCACATCAGCACCTTTCTTTGTCAAATCAGTTAAAGGTTTAACCACACTAGAAAAATTAGCGATGAAGCGATGGTAAAAATTAGCAAAGCCCAGGAATTTCTGGAGGCTCTTCACAGATGTAGGTTGAGTCCAATCATAAATGGCCTGAACTTTAACAGGATCCATCTCGATAGTAGAAGGGGAAAAAATGAAGCCCAAAAAGGAAACCTTCTGAACTCCGAATAGACATTTAGACCCCTTCACAAACAAGGAATTAGCACGAAGGACCTGGAATACCATTCTGACCTGTTTCACATGAGACTCCCAATCATCCGAAAAGACCAAAATATCATCCAAATATACAATCATGAATCTATCCAGATACTTTTGGAAGATGTCATGCATAAAGGACTGAAACACAGATGGAGCATTTGAAAGCCCGAATGGCATTACCAGGTACTCAAAATGGCCCTCGGGCGTATTAAATGTTGTTTTCCATTCATCGCCCTGTTTAATACGCACAAGGTTATATGCCCCTCGAAGATCTATCTTGGTGAACCAACTAGCCCCCTTAATCCGAGCAAACAAATCAGACAGCAGAGGCAAAGGGTACTGAAATTTGACCGTGATTTTATTGAGAAGGCGGTAATCTATACAGGGTCTCAGAGAACCATCCTTCTTGGCCACAAAAAAGAACCCTGCTCCCACTGGTGATGAAGACGGGCGAATATGCCCTTTCTCCAAGGACTCCTTTATATAAGTCCGCATAGCGGCATGCTCTGGCACCGATAAATTTAAAATTCGGCCCTTAGGAAACTTACTACCAGGAATCAAATTTATAGCACAATCACAATCCCTATTAGGGGGTAGGACACTGGATTTGGGCTCATCAAATACATCCTGGTAATCCAACAGAAACTCAGGGACTTCAGAAGGAGTGGAAGCAGAAATTGACACCAACGGAACATCGCCATGTACCCCTTGACAACCCCAACTAGACACAGACATTGATTTCCAATCCAATACTGGATTATGAACCTGTAGCCATGGCAAACCCAACACGACCACATCATGCAAATTATGCAACACCAAAAAGCGAACATCTTCCCGATGTGCAGGAGCCATGCACATGGTCAACTGAGTCCAGTACTGAGGTTTATTCTTGGCCAACGGCGTGGCATCAATTCCCCTTAATGGAATAGGATACTGCAAAGGCTCCAAGAAAATAACACAGCGCCTGGCAAACTCAAAGTCCATCAAATTCAGGGCAGCGCCTGAATCCACAAATGCCATAACCGATGAAGGATGACAAAGAGCAAATCAGAGTAACAGACAAAAGAAATTTAGGCTGTACAGTACCAATGGTGACAGACCTAGCGAACCGCTTAGTGCGCTTAGGACAATCAGAGATAGCATGAGTGGGGTCACCACAGTAAAAACACAGCCTATTCTGACGTCTGTGTTCTTGCCGTTCAGTTCTGGTCAAAGTTCTATCACATTGCATAAGCTCAGGCCTCTGCTCAGAGGACACCGCCAAACCGTGCACAATTTTGCGCTCGCGCAAACGCCGATCAATTTGGATGGCCAAGGACATTGACTCATTCAGACCAGCAGGCGTGGGGAATCCCACCATAACATCCTTAAGGGCTTCAGAAAGACCCTTTCTAAAAATTGCTGCCAGGGCACACTCATTCCATTGAGTAAGCACAGACCATTTTCTAAACTTCTGACAATATATCTCCGCTTCATCCTGACCCTGACACAAAGCTAGCAAAATTTTCTCTGCCTGATCCACTGAATTTGGTTCGTCATAAAGCAATCCAAGCTCCAGAAAAAACGCATCTACATTAAGCAATGCAAGATCTCCTGGCGCAAGGGAGAATGCCCAGTCTTGAGGGTCGCCACGCAACAAAGAAATAATAATTTTTACTTGCTGAATGGGATCACCAGAGGAGCGGGGTTTCAAAGCAAGAAACAGTTTACAATTATTTTTGAAATTCAGAAACTTAGATCTATCCCCAGAAAACAAATCAGGAATTGGAATTCTAGGCTCTAACATCGGATTCTGAACTACATAATCTTGAATGCTTTGTACCCTTGCAGTGAGATGATCCACACAAGAGGACAGACCTTGAATATCCATATCTACACCTGAGTCCTGAACCACCCAGAGGTTAAGGGGAAAAGAAAAACAAAACACACTGCAAAGAAAAAAAAATGGGTTCCGAACTTCTCTTATCCCTCTTTTGAGATGCATTAACACTTTATTGGCCAGCTGTACTGTTATGGACCTGGTGGTTAGCAGCACCTGGAATGACCTGATGAGTAAACTCAAAAACGGAACTAGCTCTGGGGAAGTGGGAACTCTGCTGACCGCAAACTCTACTCCTATCGCACACACTAGAAATAGCCGTGGAGCGTACCTAACTCTCCCTAGACGCCTCTTCACAGCCTAAGAGCTAACTACCCCTAAAGATAGAAATAGAAGCCTAACCTTGCCTCAGAGAAATTCCCCAAAGGTAAAGGCAGACCCCCACATATATTGACTGTGAGTTAAGAGGAAAGTCACAAACACAGGAATGAAACAGGTTTCAGCAAAGGAGGCCAGACTTCACTAAATAGTCAGAGGATAGAAAAGAATACTATGCGGTCAGCATAAAAAACTACAAAACCACGCAGAGTATGCAAAAAGACCCCCCCGCACTGACTCACGGTGTGGAGGTGCAACACTGCACCCCAGAGCTTCCAGCTAGCAAGGAAATATCATGATAGCAAGCTGGACTAGAATTAAGCAGTACTAAGAAATATATTCAAGCAGCAGTAACAACAAATGAACTAGCAGGGACTTAGCTTCTGCTGGAGTAGACAGGTCCTCAGAGAAGTCCAAGAGAGATCTGAACCAATTCTGATACATTGACAGCTGGCATGAGGTAACGATCTGAGTGGAGTTAAATAGGGAAGCCAGCATAGCAACATAATGAGAGCAGCTGATAAAGCCCACCTCAGTGAGCAGCAGTTCCGCTCGAAGCCACCAGAGGGAGCCCAAGAGCAGAACTAACCAAAGTACCATTCATGACCACAGGAGGGAGTCCGAGAACGGAATTCACAACAGTACCCCCCCCTTGAGGAGGGGTCACCGAACCCTCACCAGGGCCCCCAGGCCGATCAGGACGAGCCAAATGAAAGGCACGAACCAAATCGGCAGCATGGACATCGGAGGCAACAACCCAGGAATTATCCTCCTGACCATAGCCCTTCCACTTAACCAGGTACTGAAGCTTCTGTCTCGAAATACGAGAATCCAGAATCTTTTCCACCACATACTCCAACTCCCCCTCAACCAACACCGGAGCAGGAGGATCAACGGAGGGAACCATAGGCGCCACGTACCTCCGCAACAATGACCTATGGAACACATTATGGATGGCAAAAGAAGCTGGAAGGACCAAACGAAATGACACAGAGTTGAGAATTTCAGAAATCTTATAAGGACCAATGAAACGAGGCTTAAACTTAGGAGAAGAAACCTTCATAGGAACATAACGAGAAGACAACCAAACCAAATCCCCAACACAAAGTCGGGGACCAAGACAACGACTGTGATTGATTGAATCTAGGCTTTATTGTGCCATCCCTCATCCCTGATTCATTCAGAAATCCGTTCTATTATTTTATCTAAATTTATGGTTTGGCATTTGATTTGTTTGAATTTTCTGCTATTGGATATATGTAGAATTCCTGATGATGAGTAGGTGTACATCTCTTGGGAGATTACCTCATCAGGATTTAACCCCACCTCCCCCTCTTTTTTCCTGTTTTCACCACGGCATTATCTGTCTGTTAAATCAGAGTAGTTGGTAACTTTTTTGCACCCCACACCTATTTAGGGATCGAATAGGGTGCATCTAGGGTTAGCCGTCGGTGAGCGGTGGCGCCATTTTGTGTACAAGCTAGGGTGCCAACCTCCGCTGTTAGGAAGGGTCTTAAAGGGTGTAGTTAGGGTTTTATAGGGGTTAATACATTAGGTCTATACATTTAGTTTTTTTCCAATGGCACCAAATCCATGCCTTTGCAGGCTCAAGGCCTTTGTTTTGTTTTTTGTCTAAATATTTAATAAAGATTTTTTTAAGGTATTAGTATATGTTAGTCCTGTTTAAGATAATACCAGTAAATCAATATAAAAGTTACAGAAATGATCCCTGTATTACCTGTACACTGAAACTATATACAGAGCTCCTGTACACAATGACACTTAGTATTGTGTTTGGTTTTTTAAATTAATGATCAGTTTTGTAGTATTCAGTCACTATGTGGTGGTAATATGTGGTCTGGCCATAGTGCGGCAGTATTTGTTCCTTGTATGTGGTATTATTCGGTCACTATGTGGTGGTAATATGTGGTCTGGCCAAGGTGTGGTGGCATTTATTCCTTGTATGTGGTATTATTCGGTCACTATGTGGTGGTAATATGTGGTCTGGTCATGGTGTAACGATATTTGTCCCTTGTATGTGGTATTAATGGTTGTTTAAAAAAATGTAAATGTATGTGACTCATTCCCTTAAAGAAAAATACACATATATATATTTTTAATATTTTAGAGTAGAGTAGGGCCCATCCAGAGGAAAGGATGTGGGATTCTGCATCAGAGGCAAACGCTCCCAGGCTGGTTCATTCGTTCCACAACTCTTATCCCGTGAAATCTGGTCCTGAATGTCCGGAGCCCAATTGTAGAAGGAGGGGTACTGTCACGGGTGTGTCAGAGGCTGCAGACCATCGCACTATATCTGACTGCAGAAGGTCTCAGCAGTTTGCTTGCAGACTTCTTCCTGGTCCTTCTGACTCTAAGAGTCAGTGCCAACCTTCTTTCTACTCTAATGGAAACCTGGGTGTTTATAACTCCTAGTTTTCTGCTGGAAGTTGCTGGTGATTTTCCATTTTCATTTCCCAGTTGAGGCTTGAAGCTATAACAGTCTTCTATTTTCCTCCTTGGTGTTTGGAGGATGTCTGTGTTTCTCTCTGAGTCTACTCAAGCTAAGTGTTCCCATTGTTTGTGTATCCCATGTCTTTTGGGGATAGGGAGGATTGACTAGTGTCCATCCTGTCCTTCCCTATCACCAGGGTCAGGCAGGGGTTAAGTATCCTGCTCGGCGATAGGTGCAGAACCTATATAGGGATGTTAGGGCAGACAGGGTGATGTTATATCTGCCTAGGGGTTTCCACTCCCCCCTTTCCTAGTTTTGGGTTCCCTTCCCCTTATCCCTTTGTGTTGCACTTAGTCTTTCCTACACTGTGCGTGACATTTATCTGTACACTGACTCTACATACAGAGCTCCTGTGTATAATGTCACTAATGATCTTTGTATTACCTTTACACTGACACTATATTCAGAGCACCTGTGTATGTCACAGTTGATCACTGTATTATGTGTACACTGACACTATACACTGTGTACTATATGCAAAGCTCCTGTGTATAATGGTACTTATGGCAAAATTAGTATTGCGTTTTTTTATTAATGATTCAGCATTGTAGTATTCGGTCACTATGTGGTTGTAACATGTTGTCCGGCCATGGTGTGATAATATTTGTCCCTTGTATGTGGTATTATTTTAATTTGTCCTTTGTATGTGGTACATATTTTAACTATGTGGTGGTAATATGTGGTCTGGTCATGGTGTGGTGGTATTTGTCCCTTGTATGTGGTATTATTCGGTCACTATGTGGTGATAATGTGGTCTGGTCATGGTGTGGTGGTATTTGTCCCTTGTATGTGGTATTATAGGTCACTATGTGGTGGTAATATGTGGTCTGGTCACGGTGGGACAGTATTTGTCCCTTTAATGTGCTATTATTGTTCATTTTAAAAAATGTATGTGACACACTCCCTTAAAAAAACATAAATAAAAATATACCTAAAAAGAGTATTGGATATTTTAAAAAATATATAAATTTAATTTAGAGTAGAATAGAATACACTCCTCATAATCCTCCATATTGTATAATGCACCCTCCATAGTCTTCCATGTAGTACAATGTATTCCCCTTCTTGCGGCACCCACAGTTTTATGCAGAAATCGGTGCCCAGCATTCTGACATGCTGGTCCTGTGACAGGAACATCGCCTTCAGGGCCCGCCGCTGTATCACTCACTTCTGGTCTCCCAGAAGAAGCAGACCCAGGCTGGCTACCAGGATTTCTCTCAGGCTGCAGGCTCTGTCCGGATGGAGGGTTCAAGCACTCGCTGCTTGGATAGGCTACTGAGCCGACACCTAGAGTGAGGGGTTATGTCCGCGCTCAATCTTTCAGGCAGCTTCGTCCTCCTGGGCCGCCGACTGGACCCCTCGGGAAGATGTTGTGGCACTACAACTTCCAGCAGCCCAGACAACTGCTCCTCCATCCACGCTTCACCTCTCACACCAGTAGCAGCCTGCAGCTGGCCCAGGAGGGCTTCCAAATTGGCCATGTTATTCCGATAAGCGAGATGAGGAGATTGTGAGGATGCACTCTTGTCCCCTAGAATGGCCCCTTTACTGCACTTTTTCATTTTATACTCCCCTTTTTACTGTACCCTCCATCCCCCTAATGATCCATTCCCATAATCTCCATTCAAAATCCCTTTTTCCTCCTGACCCAATAACAGTCATGTGGGCATCCCCATAAACAAGTACAGCTCTGGCCCTTTCTTTAGAAAGACCCATTCTCTTACAGATGCTAGTAAAGGCAGACTGCATGGTAAGGGACTGGATTTTATATACCTGTGCCAATTGTACTGAATGAAAAACCTAAATCTATGATTCTAGTTATCTAGGTTATGTGAATCTATGATTCTTTGTGTCTAGGTTTTCTAGAACCCGGGTTGAGAATTCAGTTTTTTCGCCCCACTCCACAACACATATACAATTTGCACCATTAGTCATGTGTAGACGAGCTGCTGTCCCTAATTCTCTCAATGCTCAGTGAAAAACTGAGATAAGCAGGAAGAGAAGCTCATTGTCATATTACTGTAAGTATGAAAATTGCATGAGTGAACCGGCCACGTGATGACTGCTGGAACCAGCAAACAGAGCTGAATTCTGATAGTGAAGATATTACACGCTGTGGAATACAGGGCTTCATTTTATCATTAAATAGTATAATTTATAATTATAGTCTGCAGTCACTCTAGGTGTCTGCAAGCTTCGGAATTCTCACAGCGCACGCACTGCACACTTTTAGGATTCACCCATGCTGGAGGCAAGAGTGAACGGTCATATGAGCACAAGTATGTGATTTGTATACTTCTGGCTACATTCCGACTAGACCCATCCGGCCTCGCTCAATTGATTTTCGTTGAGTGATGAAACGCATCTCTAGTCAGCACATTACTGCATGTATGCATATCACCGACACCAGAGAATTCCGAAAGCATGCAGTGCGCACTGTGAGAATTCAGAATTCTGCAGTCACATAGAATGACTGCAGACACATCACAAACTTGAACAACCCCTTTAATTTTCCTAGCCTAAAAAAATATGAGAATTAGGCTGCTTTCACACATCAGGTTTTTCGCCGCATGCCGGTTCCGGTGTTGCGCCGCAGTGCCGGATCCGGCTTATTTTGTAAAAACCGGATGAGACAGATCCCTTTTTCAGCCGGTCAGGTGTCCGGATCCAGCGAGAAACCGGATCCGTCTCATCCGTTTCGTCCAGTTTTCCATCCGGTTTTTGACGGATCCGGTTTCTAAAAACGCCCACTGAAGGGCTAAAAATGTGATTGGCTGGCTGAAAACTATATATACAGTGTTCCTACAGCCCATCAGTGACAGGTTTGAGAGGTGCAAGATACAGAGCAAGATGGACGGGATGGACGGCATTATTGCGAAGATTCTGCAGAACAACGAGGATTTCATCGTGGAGGCGAATCGATTGAAAACAATTGTTCTTGAGAAGGAGCGAGAGAGACAGCGTGTCATGCGTCTGCGCCGACGCCGTTTGTGGATCCACCCCATCATGGCACAGAGAATGACGTGGGGAGTCTTTTCTACTTTATACATGTGTAGCGCCCCCACTGTCGCAGGGCCGAGGGGTACCCGGTACCAGGCCTCTGAGTCTCTGTTCTGGGGTTGTCACGGTGGCTAGACCCGGTCCGTGACCCTGCTGAGGGGCGTACGATAAAGGTGGAGGGAATGGTGATGATGTTGTGGTGGTGCGGTGCAGGTCGGTCGCAGTAAATAACGAGGACACCAGGTTGCAGTCTCTTTACCTCTTTACTGAAGGCCTCAGGATCCTCAATCCGGAATACGGTTAACCGGGCTGCGCAAGTCCGGCCGGTCCGATGGCACATCCAGAGCTCCCTTTGCAGGTGGAAATCTGTGCCTACCTTCTAGCGCTTGTGTGTTGTGGTCCTCCCCTGCTGTGCTTACGGGATAGTCCCCACAACTGTTGTGTCTGTTTCTGAAGTTCCCTCACAACTCGATTAAGATGTTCTGCTTCGTCCCCCAGATGATATGGCTAGGACGCACCCGTATGATGGGTAGGCTCGGAGTTCTTCTGGGACCCTAGCGTCGCCCCTCTCCTATTGTTGCCCCCTGTGTCTTCGTAGGTGATTTGTGTGAGACAGCCCGCCTATAGCTGACTGTCCTGCCGTAGGTTTGAAGTATTGCTTGGAGCCTAGTACTACCTCGGCGTTCCGGCCACCGGCTACGCGCCTCAGTAGGATGTTGCCTCGTCTTACAGCACGACTCCTACTGGTATTTCTCCTTGTTGCGTTGATCTCGTTTCTCACTCAGCACAATGAACCTCGCTTCTTGTCCTTTCTTAGGGTACTGCCGTGATCAGGTGCAGGCGCGGTCCCGTAACGTTCTCTCTGTTCGCTAGGCCTCTGTCAGGATCCCACCCCTGACAGGGACCCCCCTGAGTCTCTCCCTGCAACACCCTCTGCCACAGGATGTTGCCTGTTCGATTCCCAGTCAGCTTCTCACTAACTTTCTGCCTAACCCCCAGTTTTACCAGATTGTGAGGAGTGGCCTAATACATAGCACCCTTAGCTCCCCCTGGAGGCCAGACTGTGAAGTGTATTGGTGACTGTGATACCTGGTCAGAAGAACTCCTTCAGTGCCATCAGACGTACCATAGCCCCCCTTAGCGGTGGAGCATCAGTACTGCAACGACCAGGACTCTGGGGCGCTGCACTCCCCCCCGGTTAAATCCAGTACTCCTGGACTGGGAAGAAAACAACAATACATGTCAGCAAAAAGACATACAATTTTGAAATGCAATAACAATAAGCAAGTTTGAACAGGGCTTCCCTTTATGGGAGGTGAGGACACTTGAACGTTACAAACCTGGTTAAATACTTTAAATAACATACTATAAATAACTTTTCTTACCCAACCGGGTATTCTACTTAGTGCAATTTCTGAACAATAATTTAACATTGCCTTTAAGGATGTACACGCTGAATCCACTAAAGACCTTCTTATAAAACATTATAAGGCTAATCAACTTTTTCTTCATTTTCCCTTTTTACATCTGCAGGACCGCCTGTCTACTTGCCCAGGCCTACCGCCTCTCGTTCTGTTGCAGGACCGCCCCTTTCAGCCCGGGCCTACTGCCTTTCTGCTACTATACACAGTATAGAACTTATCTTTCATCTCTCAATTCAGGATCACCGAGCCATCTCTGTATGGCTCCTAGGAGGTCTCACTGATTAACCCCATCTGGGTTCACTTCCTGTCCTCATTCTCTGACACATCATTAAAAATTTCTTACTATCAACTGTTATGACCCCAGTGGACAGGGTCTCAGAGGAACGTGTAAGTCTGCAAGATACAAAAATCCAGCTCATAGGGCTGTGGTAACTGGGTTGACCAAATAGCTACTCCTAACGCCAACACTAGAAGTAGCCAGGGATCATGCCTACGGTGATCGCTAGATGACTCGCGCCAGCCGGAGAATCTAACTACCCCTAGGAGAAGAAAACAAAGACCTCTCTTGCCTCCAGAGAAAGGGACCCCAAGGCAAGATACAAGCCCCCCACAAATAATAACGGTGAGGTAAGAGGAAATGACAAACACAGAAATGAACCAGGTTCAGCAAAGAGAGGCCAGCTTACTAATAGCAGAATAAAGCAAGATAACTTATCTGGTCAACAAAAACCCTATAAAAATCCACGCTGGAGATTCAAGAACCCCCGAACCGTCTAACGGTCCGGGGGGAGAACACCAGCCCCCTAGAGCTTCCAGCAAAGGTCAGGATACAGATAGGAACAAGCTGGACAAAAATACCAAACAAAACAAAAGCAAAAAGCAAAGAAGCAGACTTAGCTTGAAAAACAGGAACCAGGATCAGAGGACAAGAGCACAACAGATTAGCTCTGATTTCAACGATGCCAGGCCTTGAACTGAAGGTCCAGGGAGCTTATATAGCAACGCCCCTGAACTAACGGCCCAGGTGAGGATATAGGAAAAGACAGACGCTCCAGAGTCAAATCACTAATGACCACTAGAGGGAGCAAAAAGCAAAATCACAACAGTACCCCCCCCTTAGTGAGGGGTCACCGAACCCTCACCACGACCACCAGGGCGATCAGGATGAGCGGCGTGAAAGGCACGAACTAAATCGGCCGCATGAACATCAGAGGCGACCACCCAGGAATTATCTTCCTGACCATAGCCCTTCCACTTGACCAGGTACTGAAGCCTCCGCCTGGAGAGACGAGAATCCAAGATCTTCTCCACCACGTACTCCAACTCGCCCTCAACCAACACCGGAGCAGGAGGCTCAGCAGAAGGAACCACAGGCACAACGTACCGCCGCAACAAGGACCTATGAAACACGTTGTGGATAGCAAATGACACAGGAAGATCCAGGCGAAAGGACACAGGATTAAGAATTTCCAATATCTTGTAAGGACCAATAAAACAAGGTTTAAATTTGGGAGAGGAAACCTTCATAGGAACAAAGCGGGAAGAAAGCCACACCAAATCCCCAACACGTAGTCGGGGACCCACACCGCGGCGGCGGTTGGCAAAGCGCTGAGCCCTCTCCTGTGACAACTTCAGGTTGTCCACCACAAGATTCCAGATCCGCTGCAACCTATCCACCACAGAATCCACCCCAGGGCAGTCAGAAGGTTCCACATGACCCGAAGAAAAACGAGGGTGGAAACCAGAGTTGCAGAAAAACGGCGAAACCAAGGTGGCGGAACTAGCCCGATTATTAAGGGCAAACTCAGCTAACGGCAAGAAGGTCACCCAATCGTCCTGATCAGCAGAGACAAAACACCTCAAATAAGCCTCCAAAGTCTGATTAGTTCGCTCCGTCTGTCCATTAGTCTGAGGATGGAAAGCAGACGAAAACGACAAGTCAATGCCCATCCTACTACAAAAGGATCGCCAGAATCTGGAAACGAACTGGGATCCTCTGTCTGACACAATATTCTCAGGGATGCCGTGCAAACGAACCACGTTCTGGAAAAACACAGGAACCAGATCGGAAGAGGAAGGCAGTTTAGGCAAAGGAACCAAATGGACCATCTTGGAGAAGCGATCACATATCACCCAGATAACAGACATGCCCTGAGACACCGGAAGATCAGAAATGAAATCCATGGAGATATGTGTCCAAGGTCTCTTAGGGACAGGCAAGGGCAAGAGCAACCCGCTGGCACGAGAACAGCAAGGCTTAGCTCGAGCACAAGTCCCACAGGACTGTACAAATGACCGCACATCCCTAGACAAGGAAGGCCACCAAAAGGATCTGGCCACCAGATCTCTGGTGCCAAAAATTCCTGGGTGACCTGCCAACACCGAGGAATGAACCTCGGAAATGACTCTGCTGGTCCACTTATCAGGCACAAACAGTCTGTCAGGTGGACAAGAATCAGGCCTATCAGCCTGAAATCTCTGCAACACACGTCGCAGATCTGGAGAAATAGCTGACAAGATAATACCATCCTTAAGAATACCAACAGGTTCAGCGACTCCAGGAGCATCAGGCACAAAGCTCCTGGAAAGAGCATCGGCCTTCACATTCTTTGAACCTGGTAAATACGAGACAACAAAGTCAAAACGGGAGAAAAACAATGACCAGCGGGCCTGTCTAGGATTCAGGCGTTTAGCAGACTCGAGATACATCAGATTTTTGTGATCAGTCAAGACCACCACACGATGCTTAGCACCCTCGAGCCAATGACGCCACTCCTCAAATGCCCATTTCATGGCCAACAACTCCCGATTGCCCACATCATAATTTCGCTCCGCAGGCGAAAACTTCCTAGAGAAAAAGGCGCAAGGTCTCATAACAGAGCAACCAGGGCCTCTCTGCGACAAAACGGCCCCTGCTCCAATCTCTGAAGCATCCACCTCAACTTGAAAGGGAAGCGAGACATCAGGCTGGCACAAAACAGGCGCCGAAGTAAACCGACGTTTCAACTCCTGGAAAGCCTCCACGGCAGCAGGAGCCCAGTTAACCACATCGGAGCCCTTCTTGGTCATATCCGTCAACGGTTTCACAATGCTAGAAAAGTTAGCGATAAAACGACGGTAGAAGTTAGCGAAACCCAAGAACTTCTGAAGACTCTTAACTGACGAGGGCTGAGTCCAATCAAGAATAGCTCGGACCTTGACTGGGTCCATCTCCACAGCAGAAGGGGAAAAAATGAACCCCAAAAAGGGAACCTTCTGTACACCAAAAAGACACTTTGAGCCCTTGACAAACAAAGAATTTTCACGCAAAATTTTAAAGACCATCCTGACCTGCTCCACATGCGAGTCCCAATTATCAGAAAAAACCAGAATATCATCCAGATAAACGATCAGAAATTTATCCAGATAGTTCCGGAAAATGTCATGCATAAAGGACTGAAAAACTGAAGGGGCATTAGAGAGCCCAAAAGGCATCACCAAGTACTCAAAATGACCTTCGGGCGTATTGAATGCGGTTTTCCATTCATCCCCTTGCTTAATGCGCACAAGGTTGTACGCACCACGAAGGTCTATCTTGGTAAACCACTTGGCACCTTTAATCCGGGCAAACAAGTCAGACAACAGCGGCAAAGGATACTGAAATTTGACAGTGATCTTATGTAAAAGCCGATAGTCAATACAAGGCCTCAAAGATCCGTCCTTTTTAGCCACAAAAAAGAATCCCGCACCAAGAGGGGAAGAAGACGGACGGATGTGTCCTTTCTCCAGAGACTCCTTGATATATGAACGCATAGCGGTATGTTCAGGTATCGACAGATTAAACAGTCTTCCCTTAGGAAACTTACTGCCTGGAATCAAATCTATTGCACAGTCACATTCCCTATGAGGAGGCAATGCACTGGACCTGGACTCGCTAAAGACATCCTGATAATCAGACAAGTACTCCGGAACTTCCGAAGGCGTAGAAGAAGCAATAGACACAGGCAGGGAATCCGCATGAATACCACGACAGCCCCAACTAGACACTGACATAGCCTTCCAGTCAAGGACTGGATTATGGGTCTGTAACCATGGCAGCCCCAAAACAACCAAATCATGCATTTTATGTAGAACGAGAAAACGTATCACCTCGCGGTGTTCAGGAGTCATGCACATGGTAACCTGTGTCCAATACTGCGGCTTATTTTCTGCCAATGGCGTAGCATCAATACCCCTAAGAGGGATAGGATTTTCTAATGGTTCAAGAATAAAACCACAGCGCTTAGCAAATGAGAGATCCATAAGACTCAGGGCAGCACCTGAATCTACAAACGCCATGACAGGATAAGATGACAGTGAGCAAATCAAAGTTACAGACAGAATAAACTTAGGATGCAAATTACCAACGGTGACAGGACTAACAACCTTAGATATACGTTTAGAGCATGCTGAGATAACATGTGTAGAATCACCACAGTAGTAGCACAAGCCATTCCGGCGTCTATGAATTTTCCTCTCATTTCTAGTCAGGATTCTATCACATTGCATCAAATCAGGTGTCCGTTCAGACAACACCATGAGGGAATTTGCGGTTTTTCTATCACATTGCATCACATCAGGTGTCTGTTCAGACAACAACATGAGGGAATTTGCGGTTTTGCGCTCCCGCAACCGCCGGTCAATTTGAATAGCCAGGGACATGGTATCATTCAGACCTGTGGGAATGGGAAAACCCACCATAACATTCTTAATGGCCTCAGAAAGGCCATTTCTAAAATTAGCGGCCAGTGCACACTCGTTCCAATGTGTCAGCACGGACCATTTCCGAAATTTTTGGCAATACACCTCTGCCTCGTCCTGGCCCTGAGACATAGCCAGCAAGGCTTTCTCTGCCTGAATCTCAAGATTGGGTTCCTCATAAAGTAAACCAAGCGCCAGAAAAAACGCATCAATATCAGCCAATGCCGGATCTCCTGGCGCCAACGAAAAAGCCCAATCCTGAGGGTCACCCCGTAAGAATGAAATAACAATTTTTACTTGTTGAGCAGAGTCTCCAGACGAACAAGGTTTCAGGGACAAAAATAATTTACAATTATTCCTGAAATTCCTAAACTTAAATCGGTCTCCTGAAAACAGTTCAGGAATCGGAATCTTGGGTTCAGACCTAGGATTTCTGGTAACATAATCTTGTATACCCTGCACACGAGCGGCAAGCTGGTCCACACTTGTAATCAAGGTCTGGACATTCATGTCTGCAGCAAGCTTAAGCCACTCTGAGGTAAAGGGGAAAAGAAAAAAAAATGAGAGAGGGAAAAAAAAAAACTCAAAATTTTCTTTCTTATAATCCCACTTCTGCAATGCATTAAACATTTAATACTGGCCTGGCATACTGTTATGACCCCAGTGGACAGGGTCTCAGAGGAACGTGTAAGTCTGCAAGATACAAAAATCCAGCTCATAGGGCTGTGGTAACTGGGTTGACCAAATAGCTACTCCTAACGCCAACACTAGAAGTAGCCGGGGATCATGCCTACGGTGATCGCTAGATGACTCGCGCCAGCCGGAGAATCTAACTACCCCTAGGAGAAGAAAACAAAGACCTCTCTTGCCTCCAGAGAAAGGGACCCCAAGGCAAGATACAAGCCCCCCACAAATAATAACGGTGAGGTAAGAGGAAATGACAAACACAGAAATGAACCAGGTTCAGCAAAGAGAGGCCAGCTTACTAATAGCAGAATAAAGCAAGATAACTTATCTGGTCAACAAAAACCCTATAAAAATCCACGCTGGAGATTCAAGAACCCCCGAACCGTCTAACGGTCCGGGGGGAGAACACCAGCCCCCTAGAGCTTCCAGCAAAGGTCAGGATACAGATAGGAACAAGCTGGACAAAAATACCAAACAAAACAAAAGCAAAAAGCAAAGAAGCAGACTTAGCTTGAAAAACAGGAACCAGGATCAGAGGACAAGAGCACAACAGATTAGCTCTGATTTCAACGATGCCAGGCCTTGAACTGAAGGTCCAGGGAGCTTATATAGCAACGCCCCTGAACTAACGGCCCAGGTGAGGATATAGGAAAAGACAGACGCTCCAGAGTCAAATCACTAATGACCACTAGAGGGAGCAAAAAGCAAAATCACAACAATCAACTATCTGACTACATATAACTTTACATGTAAGCATTATCACTATTTCTCTTAAGGCATCATTATACTTTAAGTGCTATGGATGAACGTTCCCTTTAAGAAGGAACCAAGTCTCTATGAGGTAGTGCAACTTCTCAAGCTGCAAGTCCGTACACAGCAAGGACTCCGGTACTGCTTCCAGGAACAGTTTCTTCGCAAAGAGTCCTTTCGTTTATAAAACCAGTAGAGGGCACCTTTAAGAAGGTGCAAACTATTTACAAGAAGTTTGTAATCATGCAGTGTTCATGATCCAGCAGTTCTTTCAACAATGATAAGACAGGAACAAAAAACAAAAAGCAGAAGAAGGGATCTCGGGTAAACAAAGGGATCCCTTTAAGAGTTACCCTGATCGGGACATAGCAGCAAGAGGACAAACTGTTAACTATTTACATGTTCAGAAGATTAGAACATTTACTTGAACCACTCAGGAGGCAGCACCGGCGGAGGCAACCCCACTGGATATTGCCCGCCGCCTGGTACTGCATAAGGGGGAGTGTTATCCCATCTGGGTGTCTGCGTACCCACTGTCTTCAGTCCTGGGGCAGCAGAGGCACCGACTACCTGAGGAGGCGCCTCCTTGGCCACAATGGTGGTTGAGGTGACGATGCTGCAGGTCGTGGTTTTGATAATGGTGCATGTTGGAGTGGCCACGGTGGTCTTGGTGATGATTGCCGGCTGACCACAAGGGGGCACCTTCGCTATGGGAAACAGCTTCACCGGCACCTTAGTCGGGTGTGTCACGGGGTTTCGCTTCTTATGAACATTCAGGGCGAACCACCCCTTCTCCCCAAAGTGCCGGGTGTAAGCGACGTCGTCCCCCGGGTAGAGATCCCGGTCTGGATGGCCTTCCCTGAGATGGGACTCCACATCCCTCCGGTTGACAAAAACTTCGGCGTACAGGCCCGGCTCTTTTATAAAGCCCCAGCCTCCGTGGAGCTTGAAGGCGACGACGGTGCCCTGCCTGCGCGGGGCCTGGTGAGCGGTGGGGTCCTTGCGGGCCCGGTCCTTGACCGCCAAGTCCCTTTGGTGGTAGGCCTCTAGCCCGGCCTGGTACACCTTTTCCTTCTCCTCCCACTGCTGTTCCAGCTGGGCCTGGTATTCCTCCCAGCTCAGGGACTGCACCATCTCCCCTTCCTGTGTCTTCACCCCGGGGAATCCTATAAGGTCGGGCCCTGGGTTCACCCAGCGGCACACTGTACGCTCCGCATGGACCTCACTCGGCGGGGTAGTTGGTGAAATTGGGGCTTTCTTTCAAAACATGTTCCATACCCGTTGTCTCCTCCCACGGTAACAAGCGCTGGAGTCTATGGGTCCCGGGGAGAGGGGGTGCCGCAATGGGGCCTATCAACAGACCCTCAGCCAGCGGGGCAGGGTCAGAGGACTCACCAGTCGGTGCGTGTCCCTCCTCCTCGGTCGGCTCTGCTGGCGGTATGGTCAGTGGGAGCGTCGGCTGGGGTTCCGGCAGCAACGCAAGGTCCGACGTTAGAAGGTCCTCCGCTGGCGTCTCCTTCCGCAACTGGAGGAGTTGTTCGATCAGGCCCTCCATCTCCATTTGCAGGAGGCCGGCCCCTATCGCGGAGAGCTGGCTGCTGGGCTCATCCGGGTGGCTGGGGGAGCCTTCGGCCTCAACCCCACATTCTTGGTCTGAGCGACTCGTCATGGCGTCCTCCGCATGGGTCGCTTCCTGGTCCTTTTCCCGCTCTCTCCTTCGTGGGCGGTTTCGTTTTCTCTGTCTCCGCCCTCCATTGAGAATCAGGAGGCGGATCTCGGCTGCTGACGGACACGTCCTCATGGTGCAGAAATATTTAGACTGGGCGGCCATTGTCTTTCGCGCTCTTCAGCTGGTCCACGCCTACTCCACGCCCCTCTTCTTCTCCTGCGCTCTCCTCAGCGCTGTAATGGCGGCGATTTTGGCGGCAAATGGCAGTGCACAGTCTTTGCAATAAGTCACAGTCCAAGTACAATAAATCACAGTTCCAAGGCACACATGACCTGATTCTTCAGGCTTAAGTAGATCCTGTTCGTGACGCTAAGTTGTAGCGCCCCCACTGTCGCAGGGCCGAGGGGTACCCGGTACCGGGCCTCTGAGTCTCTGTTCTGGGGTTGTCACGGTGGCTAGACCCGGTCCGTGACCCTGCTGAGGGGCGTACGATAAAGGTGGAGGGAATGGTGATGATGTTGTGGTGGTGCGGTGCAGGTCGGTTGCAGTAAATAACGAGGACACCAGGTTGCAGTCTCTTTACCTCTTTACTGAAGGCCTCAGGATCCTCAATCCGGAATACTGTTAACCGGGCTGCGCAAGTCCGGCTGGTCCGATGGCACCTCCAGAGTTCCCTTTGCAGGTGGAAATCTGTGCCTACCTTCTAGCGCTTGTGTGTTGTGGTCCTCCCCTGCTGTGCTTACGGGATAGTCCCCACAACTGTTGTGTCTGTTTCTGAAGTTCCCTCACAACTCGATTAAGATGTTCTGCTTCGTCCCCAGATGATATGGCTAGGACGCACCCGTATGACGGGTAAGCTCGGAGTTCTTCCGGGACCCTAGCGTCGCCCCTCTCCTATTGTTGCCCCCTGGGTCTTCGTAGGTGATTTGTGTGAGACAGCCCGCCTATAGCTGACTGTCCTGCCGTAGGTTTGAAGTATTGCTTGGAGCCTAGTACTTCCTCGGCGTTCCGGCCACCGGCTACGCGCCTCAGTAGGATGTTGCCTCGTCTTACAGCACGACTCCTACTGGTATTTCTCCTTGTTGCGTTGATCTCGTTTCTCACTCAGCACAATGAACCTCGCTTCTTGTCCTTTCTTAGGGTACCGCCGCGATCAGGTGCAGGCGCGGTCCCGTAACGTTCTCTCTGTTCGCTAGGCCTCTGTCAGGATCCCACCCCTGACAGGGACCCCCCTGAGTCTCTCCCTGCAACACCCTCTGCCACAGGGTGTTGCCTGTTCGATTCCCAGTCAGCTTCTCACTAACTTTCTGCCTAACCCCCAGTTTTACCAGATTGTGAGGAGTGGCCTAATACATAGCACCCTTAGCTCCCCCTGGAGGCCAGACTGTGAAGTGTATTGGTGACTGTGATACCTGGTCAGAAGAACTCCTTCAGTGCCATCAGACGTACCATAGCCCCCTTAGCGGCGGAGCATCAGTACTGCAACGACCAGGACTCTGGGGCGCTGCACATGGAGTTATGTGCGGATAAAAGCTGAGAACTTTGATGTATTGGTGGAGCGGGTTGAACATCTAATAAGAAGGAGTGATACCTATTGCAGATTCTCCATTACACCTGCTGAGCGTCTGATGGTCACTCTTCGGTAAGCATTCTTTTTGGATATACTCTTGTAGCGCACTTTCATTGATTGATATTTTGAATTTGCAGTAATTTCTGCCTTGCTTTTGTTCACAGATTCCTAGCAACTGGAGAATCCCTGTCTTCACTACATTTTCAGTTCAGACTGGGAATTTCAACCATATCTGGAATAGTGAGGCACACTTGCCGTGCTGTGTGGGACTCTCTGCACGACTAATTCATTCTACATCCCACAATGCAGACATGGTTGGAAGTTGCTGACAGATTCCAGGAAGTGTGTCAGTTTCCCAATTGCTTGGGCGCAGTGGATGGGAAACATATCCGTATCGTGAAACCGGCTGGTTCTGGATCTCAGTTACTTTTCCATCGTGCTGATGGCCATCGCCGATGCGGATTACAAATTTGCTGCGGTGGATATTGGTGCGTACGGCCGCTCTAATGATTCTCAAGTTTTTAAACTGTCTTCTATAGGGCGGCATTTGTATGGACAAACCTTTCAATTCCCCCCCCCCCCCCCCTAGACCACTGCCTCAAACCTCTGAGCCACCAATGCCTTTTGTTTGCGTTGGGGATGAAGCTTTTCAGCTTTCAGAACATCTTTTGAAATCCTACTCCAGCCGTGGTTTAAACAATACTAAAAGAATTTTCAACTACCGACTCACACGTGCACGGAGAATGGTGGAGTGTGCATTTGGGATCTTAACCACCAAATGGAGAGTTCTCCTGACATCCATTAACTTCAAGACAGACACTGTGGATGAGGTAGTGAAAGCGTGTGTTGTCCTTCACAATTATGTTATATCCAAGGAACAGTTTTCCATTGCGGACCACTCTGCAGAAACCACCTTGGCTGATTATAGCAACCAAACGTATAGAAGTTCTGCCACTGTTTCCAGAATACGGGATCACTTTGCAGAATATTTTATTTCACCCAAAGGAAGAATACACTGGCAGGATGAGAGAGTTTAAACAATTTGTCTTGAACCTAGTAACTTTTTTACCTTTTACCAATGTCGTGTACCTGTTTGTTTTTACCTTTTACCCAAGAAGTGTACCTGTTTGGTTTTACCTTTTACCCAAGTTGTGCATCTGTTTGGTTTGTAACCAAAGTATTTTACCTCTGACCAAAAAACCTTGTTTAACCAAAGTCTGTTAATCTATACCTTATAAATAATAAATACAAGATAGCTGTAAACAACAAAGTTTAATTAAAACTTTTTTTTTAATATCAAAACCAAACTTTTATTTTGAAACAAAAAAAAAATAAATAAATTTTGCAGCATACAAAAGAAGCTAGAGATTGGAATAAGTCGGGGTGGAGATAGTGCTGGAGGGGCTGTCGGATAGGGACACTTCGACAGTGGGAGTGTGGAGAGAGGAATGTGTTGGTGGTGGGGAAGGATCAATAGGTAGTGGTGAAGGAGTGGAGAAGGCAATTGAGCGGGTGGACAAGAAAGTGGGATTGGGGTTAGGAATTTGGTAGGATGGAGGGGTGTAGGTGATGTTTTGGGAGGATTGGGAGGCAGAAGCAGTGATGGGTGGAGAAGAGGGTTGGGAAGGAGGTGATAGAGGCTGTTGGAAGTGGGCAGGGAGAGGAGGCGAGGATGAAGTAGATGCTAAGTGGTATGGGTCGGGATCATCATATTGGTGGGAAGGGGCACGGGTGGGAGGCTGGTAGTGTGGCTGGTGGGAAGGGGCACGGGTGGGAGGCTGGTAGTGTGGTTGGTGGGAAGGGGCACGGGCGGGAGGCTGGTAGTGTGGCTGGTGGGAAGGGGCATGGGAACGCTGGAAGCTTTGTGACTGTTGGGACGGGGCACAGGCACGATGTGGGTGATGGTGAGGTTGGTGGGATGGGGAACGGACAGTTTGGTGGTACGGGTCAAGAGGATGGTAGTGGCTGTAGTGATGGACAGTGGAGGAAGGGGGGGCAGTTGCAGCATGGGTGGCAAGACTCTCTGCTCTTGAGTCAATGAGCGCTAGAGTAGACTGGCAGGATTCCATTACTTGCATCTGCTGAGAAGCAGATAGCGTCTCCATTTGCTCAAGTACCGACTGTAAATAAGTGTTGGTCGGTGACTGTCTTGCCTCTGAACGCATCGTTAACAGAAGTGTATGCATCTCGAGTATACTTTTATTTATTAAATTAAAACCTGCAGCCATTTGCTCGGACAAAACTTTCAGACAGTTCTGGAATGATGCGTTCAGGTGTAAGAACTCGGGCGCATAACTCTGTACCTGACCCCTCTGCCGCTGTCGCCCCGATGCTACAGGTGTACTAGAGGTGACAGCAGCAGAGGGGTGGGATACAGGAAACGATATATCCTCACCAGCAGATACATGCAATGGAACCGGCCAGGATGTTCCAGCGCTCATGGATGGGACAGAGGGATCTGATGTGTGGGAAGGTGCAGAGTGGGAAGGTGCAAAGTGGGAAGGTGCAGAGGGTTCCTCACTGTCAAAGTGTCCCTCGGTGGCGGCCTCTTGAGGGATCGCCGCAGAAGGGTTAAACTGTGCTGCAGGCTCCCGAGTGCTCCCGACGGTGCTGTGGAACAAAAGAGAAAAACAAACAATTAAATACTGTCATAGCATGGCCCTGGCTGAAAGAGCAAAAGAGGTTTAGACATGTTAAACATTTGTTAGTGCATGTGGTGGGTAATATTTACCTTCGTGTCACCATCGTTGACCAGAGGAACGACAGGGCTTCGGCATACTTGTATTTGCTCCTGTGTCCTCCAGATCCACTCGGGGCTGCATCTCTTTGTTGAACTCCTTCTTAAAGCGATCCCTGATCGACCGCCACCTTTCACAATCCTCTCACCTGTTAAAAAAGGAGAAACACAACTTTGTTACAAACAATACTTAGAATGCATAAAAAAAACTGAACTGTGGATACTTACGTTCTTGATTCTGGGCCTGAACATCAAGGTCCTCCCACCTCGTTATAAGTTCTTGGCAGATTTGCTCCCAGAGTCGACGGGTCACAGAGATATCAGCATGGCGGCGGTCACCCATGTTCCACAGTAGCTCCCTGTCTCGGACAAGATCGATGAGGAGGTCAATATCAAGGCCTACCTCCTCACCGTCAGAATCAGGAGCACGCTGTGAAACCTGTTATAAAAAAAGGAAAAATAAATTAACACAAAATTGCAAACATAGAAAACCTCCCCCCCCCCAAAAAAAAAAAAAAAATGTTTACACGACGACAGCCGCCACGACTCTCGCGCCGACGACCCTGGGAGCCACTGGAAGGACCTCTCGATTGAGCACCAGAATCCGAACTCTAGATGAAAAATAACAAAAATTATGTGCTTTTAGGTAGCCTTTCTACGTGTTGTGTGCCATGTGATATCTATAATGATAACTTTTTTATGTGGTGTGTGATGTCTGAATGTATCATTTTGTATGTGTTGTGTTCTCTCTATAAGTATCTTGTGTTATGTGTTGTGTGTAGTGTAGGTTGTGGTTCCGCAATACATGAAAGAAACATACCAATTGTGATCCCTCTCCATGTCTTTCTCAACCCCTTCCCTCTTCTTCGGGGAGCACCTCTTTGACTGTGGCAGCAGCTTCAGCAGCTTCCTACGGAGCGGCCCCCAGACGCAGGGCAGCGGGGTACTCGGTACCGGGTCTCTCGGTTCTGGGAATGTCACGGTGGCCCGACCGGGTCAGTGGCCCTGCTAAGGGGTGCCCAATAAAAGGAGTAGGTGGTGGTGTAGGTTGCAGTAAATGACAAGGACACAGGGTTGCAGTCTCTTTACCTCTTTTCTGAAGGCTTCGGCATCCGCAATCCAGAGCACTGCTAACAGGGCTGGCTGAGACCGGCCGGTCCGAAGGCACATCCAGAGTTCCCTTTGCAGGTGGAAATCAGTAGCCTACCTACTAGCGCCTGGGTGTTGTAGTACTTCCCTGCTGAGCACCACGGGATAGTCCTCACAACTGTCGTGTATGTTTCTGTTCTTTCTCTCCGTCCCCCAGATGATATGGATAGGACGCACCCATATGACGGGGTAGGCCTGGAGTTATTTTATAGGGACCCTAGAGACGCCCCTCTCCCACAATTGCCTCCGTTGTCTTCATTAGGTGCAAAAGGTGAGATAGCCAACCTAAAGTTAACTGCCCTGCCATAGTTCAAAGTAATGCGTAGAGTCTATTACTTCCTCGGCATTCCGGCCGCCGGCTACGCGCCTCAGAAGGATATTGCCGATCTCGGGGCACGACTCCTTCTGGTTCTATCGCCTTTGTGCTGTGATCTCGTTTCTCACTTCTCCACAATATACCTCGCTTCGTGTCCTTTCTTAGGATGCCGCCGCAATGAGGTGCAGGCATGGCTCTGTAACGATCTGTCCTTTTGCTAGGCCACTGTCAGGATCACACCCCTGACAGGGACCCCTCTGAATCTTCCCAAGTAACGCTCTCCTCTCACTAGATGTTACCTGGGAAAAACCCAGTCAGCTTCTCTCTAACTTCCTATCCAACCCCCAGTTTTACCAGAGTGTGAGGAGTGGCCTAATACATAGAACCCTTTGCTCCCCTTGGTGGCCGGAGTGTGAAGTGTAATGTGTGACTGTGATACCTGGTCAGGTGAACTATTTTAGTGCAATCAGACGTACCATCACCCCCCTTAGCGGCAGAGCGACGTTACTGCAACGACCAGGACTCTGGGGCGCTGCACCTACAAAGATGCAAAATGAAAAAATACATTAATATATACACATACATACACAAATACACACACAGACATACATTCACACACACACACATACACACACACACACAGACATACATACATACAGACACACACACACCCACACACAGACACACACCCACACACAGACACACACAGACACAGACCCACACACAGACCCACACACACCCACACACAGACACACACCCACACACACACAAGACAGCGAGGGAGCAAGAGAGCTAAATTATGTTAAAAACATATTTACCTCAGTGCATTTCCGACCGGGAGGAGGGCTCCCAGAAGAAGACATAGCTGCTCTGGTACGGCTTGGCTGGCTGGGCTCTGTGGCAGGTTATAGCTGGCAGGCCTCTGTGGCAGGTTATAGCTGGCAGGCCTCTGTGGCAGGTTATAGCTGGCAGACCTCAGTGGCAGGAGAGCTGGCAGGCCTCTGTGGCAGGAGAGCTGGCTGGGCTATGTGGCAGGAGAGCTGGCAGGCCTGTTGTGAATTCTGTTCTCGAACTCCCTCCTGTGGTTATGAATGGTACTTCGGCGAGTTCTGTTCATGGACTCCCTCTGGTGGCTGTGAGTGGAGCTGCTGGTTCTGAGGTTCCTTCTCCAGCTGACCTCATTTAGGCCTTGGCTGGCTGCTCTATTTAACTCCACTCAGATCGTTACTTGATGCCAGCTGTCAATGTCCTAGTACTGGTTCAGTTCTCATGGATCTTTCAGATGACCTGTCTACTTCAGCAAAAGCTAAGTCCCTGCTAGCTTATTTGTTTACCACTGTTTTTTTGTCCAGCTTGCTATCATGATTTTGTCTTGTTGCTGGAAGCTCTGGGATGCAGAGTGGCACCACGGCGCCGTGAGTCGGTGCGGTGGTTTCTTTTGCACACTCTGCGTGGTTTTTTGTTAGTTTTTTATGCTGACCGCAAAGATACCTTTTCTATCCTCAGTCTGTTTAGATAAGTCTGGCCTCCTTTGCTGAAACCTATTTCATTCCTGTGTTTGTGACTTCCATCTTAACTCACAGTCAATATGTGTGGGGGGCTGCCTATTTCTTTGGGGAATTTCTCTGAGGCAAGGTAGGCTGTATTTTCTATCTTCAGGGGTAGTTAGCTCTTAGGCTGTGAAGAGGCGTCTAGGCAGAGTCAGGTACGCTCCACGGCTATTTCTAGTTGTTGTGATAGGATTAGGGGTTGCGGTCAGCAGAGCTCCCACTTCCCAGAGCTCGTCCTGTATTACTAGTTTGCTCATCTGGTCATTTCTAGTGCTCCTAACCACCAGTTCATCATAACAGTACAGCTGGCCAGTAAAGTGTTAATGCATCTCAGTAGAGGGATAAGAGAAGTTCTGAGACCATTTTTTTTTTTTTCTGCAGCGTGTTTTGTTTTTCTTTTCCCCTAAATCTCTGGGTGGTTCAGGACACAGGTGTAGATATGGACATTCAAGGTCTGTCCTCTTGTGTGGATCAACTCACTGCAAGGGTACAAGGCATTCAAGATTATGTAGTTCAGAACCCGATGTTAGAACCCAGAATTCCAATTCCTGATTTGTTTTCTGGGGATAGATCTAAGTTCCTGAATTTCAAAAATAATTGTAGACTGTTTTTTGCTTTGAAACCCCGCTCCTCTGGTGACCCCATTCAGCAAGTAAAAATCATTATTTCTTTGCTACGTGGCGACCCTCAAGACTGGGCATTTTCCCTTGCGCCAGGAGATCCTGCATTGCGTAATGTAGATGCGTTTTTTCTGGCGCTTGGATTGCTTTATGATGAACCAGATTCAGTGGATCAGGCAGAGAAAATTTTGCTGGCTTTGTGTCAGGGTCAGGATGAAGCGGAGGTATATTGTCAGAAGTTTAGAAAGTGGTCTGTGCTTACTCAGTGGAATGAGTGTGCCCTGGCGGCAATTTTCAGAAAGGGTCTTTCTGAAGCCCTTAAGGATGTTATGGTGGGATTCCCCACGCCTGCTGGTCTGAATGAGTCTATGTCCTTGGCCATTCAGATCGATCGACGCTTATGTGAGCGCAAAAATGTGCACCATTTGGTGGTGTTTTCTGAGCAGAGGCCTGAGCCTATGCAATGTGATAGTGAAGGAACAGATGATTGGCCTCAGGGAGACCAAAACATCCAACACCGCGGAGACTGTTATGGTTCTCAATGGCAAGAGAACATAGCCCAGCAAACATAAGAACTAGCTCTTGGAAGGATGGGAACTAAACTGACCATGAACTAAACCTGCCGCACAACTAACAGTAGCCGGGTAGCGTAGCCTGCGTTTTATCCCTAGACGCCCAGCGCCGGCCGGAGGACTAACTAATCCTGGCAGAGGAAAATATAGTCCTGGCTCACCTCCAGAGAAATTTCCCCGAAAGGCAGACAGAGGCCCCCCACAAATATTGGCGGTGATTTTAGATGAAATGACAAACGTAGTATGAAAATAGGTTTAGCAAAATTGAGGTCCGCTTACTAGATAGCAGGAAGACAGAAAGGGCACTTTCATGGTCAGCTGAAAACCCTATCAAAACACCATCCTGAAATTACTTTAAGACTCTAGTATTAACTCATAACATCAGAGTGGCAATTTCAGATCACAAGAGCTTTCCAGACACAGAAACGAAACTACAGCTGTGAACTAGAACAAAATGCAAAAACAAACAAGGACTAAAGTCCAACTTAGCTGGGAGTTGTCTAGCAGCAGGAACATGCACAGAAAGGCTTCTGATTACAATGTTGACCGGCATGGAAGTGACAGAGGAGCAAGGCTAAATAGCGACTCCCACATCCTGATGGAAACAGGTGAACAGAGAGGATGATGCACACCAGTTCAATTCCACCAGTGGCCACCGGGGGAGCCCAAAATCCAATTTCACAACAGTACCCCCCCCTCAAGGAGGGGGCACCGAACCCTCACCAGAACCACCAGGGCGATCAGGATGAGCCCTATGAAAGGCACGGACCAAATCGGAGGCATGAACATCAGAGGCAGTCACCCAAGAATTATCCTCCTGACCGTATCCCTTCCATTTGACCAGATACTGGAGTTTCCGTCTGGAAACACGGGAGTCCAAGATTTTTTCCACAACGTACTCCAACTCGCCCTCAACCAACACCGGAGCAGGAGGCTCAACGGAAGGCACAACCGGTACCTCATACCTGCGCAATAATGACCGATGAAAAACATTATGAATAGAAAAAGATGCAGGGAGGTCCAAACGGAAGGACACAGGGTTAAGAATCTCCAATATCTTGTACGGGCCGATGAACCGAGGCTTAAACTTGGGAGAAGAAACCCTCATAGGGACAAAACGAGAAGACAACCACACCAAGTCCCCAACACAAAGCCGAGGACCAACCCGACGCCGGCGGTTGGCAAAAAGCTGAGTCTTCTCCTGGGACAACTTCAAATTGTCCACTACCTGCCCCCAAATCTGATGCAACCTCTCCACCACAGCATTCACTCCAGGACAATCCGAAGATTCCACCTGACCAGAAGAAAATCGAGGATGAAACCCCGAATTACAGAAAAAGGGAGACACCAAGGTGGCAGAGCTGGCCCGATTATTGAGGGCAAACTCCGCCAAAGGCAAAAAAGCAACCCAATCATCCTGATCTGCAGACACAAAACACCTCAAATATGTCTCCAAGGTCTGATTCGTCCGCTCGGTCTGGCCATTAGTCTGAGGATGGAAAGCAGACGAGAAAGACAAATCTATGCCCATCCTAGCACAGAATGCTCGCCAAAATCTAGACACGAATTGGGTACCTCTGTCAGAAACGATATTCTCCGGAATACCATGCAAACGGACCACATTTTGAAAAAACAGAGGAACCAACTCGGAAGAAGAAGGCAACTTAGGCAGGGGAACCAAATGGACCATTTTAGAGAAACGATCACACACCACCCAGATGACAGACATCTTCTGAGAAACAGGAAGATCCGAAATAAAATCCATCGAGATGTGCGTCCAGGGCCTCTTCGGGATAGGCAAGGGCAACAACAATCCACTAGCCCGAGAACAACAAGGCTTGGCCCGAGCACAAACGTCACAAGACTGCACGAAGCCTCGCACATCTCGAGACAGGGAAGGCCACCAGAAGGACCTTGCCACCAAATCCCTGGTACCAAAGATTCCAGGATGACCTGCCAACGCAGACGAATGAACCTCAGAAATGACTTTACTGGTCCAATCATCAGGAACAAACAGTCTACCAGGTGGGCAACGATCAGGTCTATCCGCCTGAAACTCCTGCAAGGCCCGCCGCAGGTCTGGAGAAACGGCAGACAATATCACTCCATCCTTAAGGATACCTGTAGGTTCAGAATTACCAGGGGAGTCAGGCTCAAAACTCCTAGAAAGGGCATCCGCCTTAACATTCTTAGAACCCGGCAGGTAGGACACCACAAAATTAAACCGAGAGAAAAACAACGACCAGCGCGCCTGTCTAGGATTCAGGCGTCTGGCGGACTCAAGATAAATTAGATTTTTGTGGTCAGTCAATACCACCACCTGATGTCTAGCCCCCTCAAGCCAATGACGCCACTCCTCAAAAGCCCACTTCATGGCCAAAAGCTCCCGATTCCCAACATCATAATTCCGCACGGCGGGCGAAAATTTACGCGAGAAAAAAGCACAAGGTCTCATCACGGAGCAATCGGAACTTCTCTGCGACAAAACCGCCCCAGCTCCGATTTCAGAAGCGTCGACCTCAACCTGAAAAGGAAGAGCAACATCAGGCTGACGCAACACAGGGGCGGAAGAAAAGCGGCGCTTAAGCTCCCGAAAGGCCTCCACAGCAGCAGGGGACCAATCAGCAACATCAGCACCCTTCTTAGTCAAATCAGTCAATGGTTTAACAACATCAGAAAAACCAGCAATAAATCGACGATAAAAGTTAGCAAAGCCCAAAAATTTCTGAAGACTCTTAAGAGAAGAGGGTTGCGTCCAATCACAAATAGCCTGAACCTTGACAGGATCCATCTCGATGGAAGAGGGGGAAAAAATATATCCCAAAAAGGAAATCTTTTGAACCCCAAAAACGCACTTAGAACCCTTCACACACAAGGAATTAGACCGCAAAACCTGAAAAACCCTCCTGACCTGCTGGACATGAGAGTCCCAGTCATCCGAAAAAATCAAAATATCATCCAGATACACAATCATAAATTTATCCAAATAATCACGGAAAATGTCATGCATAAAGGACTGAAAGACTGAAGGGGCATTTGAAAGACCAAAAGGCATCACCAAATACTCAAAGTGGCCCTCGGGCGTATTAAATGCGGTTTTCCACTCATCCCCCTGCTTAATTCGCACCAAATTATACGCCCCACGGAGATCTATCTTAGAGAACCACTTGGCCCCCTTTATGCGAGCAAACAAATCAGTCAGCAGTGGCAACGGATATTGATATTTAACTGTGATTTTATTCAAAAGCCATCAATGCACGGCCTCAAAGAGCCATCTTTCTTAGCCACAAAGAAAAAACCGGCTCCTAAGGGAGATGACGAAGGACGAATATGTCCCTTTTCCAAGGACTCCTTTATATATTCTCGCATAGCAGCATGTTCAGGCACAGACAGATTAAATAAACGACCCTTAGGGTATTTACTACCCGGAATCAAATCTATGGCACAATCGCACTCCCGGTGCGGAGGTAATGAACCAAGCTTAGGTTCTTCGAAAACGTCACGATATTCAGTCAAGAATTCAGGAATCTCAGAGGGAATAGATGATGAAATGGAAACCACAGGTACGTCCCCATTCGTCCCCTTACATCCCCGGCTTAACACAGACATAGCTTTCCAGTCAAGGACTGGGTTATGAGATTGCAGCCATGGCAATCCAAGCACCAACACATCATGTAGGTTATACAGCACAAGAAAGCGAATAATCTCCTGGTGATCCGGATTAATCCGCATAGTTACTTGTGTCCAGTATTGTGGTTTATTGCTAGCCAATGGGGTGGAGTCAATCCCCTTCAGGGGTATAGGAGTTTCAAGAGGCTCCAAATCATACCCACAGCGTTTGGCAAAGGACCAATCCATAAGACTCAAAGCGGCGCCAGAGTCGACATAGGCATCCGCGGTAATAGATGATAAAGAACAAATCAGGGTCACAGATAGAATAAACCTAGACTGTAAAGTGCCAATTGAAACAGACTTATCAAGCTTCTTAGTACGCTTAGAGCATGCTGATATAACATGAGTTGAATCACCGCAATAGAAGCACAACCCATTTTTTCGTCTAAAATTCTGCCGTTCACTTCTGGACAGAATTCTATCACATTGCATATTCTCTGGCGTCTTCTCAGTAGACACCGCCAAATGGTGCACAGGTTTGCGCTCCCGCAGACGCCTATCGATCTGGATAGCCATTGTCATGGACTCATTCAGACCCGCAGGCACAGGGAACCCCACCATAACATCCTTAATGGCATCAGAGAGACCCTCTCTGAAATTCGCCGCCAGGGCGCACTCATTCCACTGAGTAAGCACAGCCCATTTACGGAATTTCTGGCAGTATATTTCAGCTTCGTCTTGCCCCTGAGATAGGGACATCAAGGCCTTTTCCGCCTGAAGTTCTAACTGAGGTTCCTCATAAAGCAACCCCAAGGCCAGAAAAAACGCATCCACATTGAGCAACGCAGGATCCCCTGGAGCCAATGCAAAAGCCCAATCCTGAGGGTCGCCCCGGAGCAAGGAAATCACAATCCTGACCTGCTGAGCAGGATCTCCAGCAGAGCGAGATTTCAGGGACAAAAACAACTTGCAATTATTTTTGAAATTTTGAAAGCAAGATCTATTCCCCGAGAAAAATTCAGGCAAAGGAATTCTAGGTTCAGATATAGGAACATGAACAACAAAATCTTGTAAATTTTGAACTTTCGTGGTGAGATTATTCAAACCTGCAGCTAAACTCTGAATATCCATTTTAAACAGGTGAACACAGAGCCATTCCAGGATTAGAAGGAGAGAAAGAGAGAGAAAGGCTGCAATATAGGCAGACTTGCAAGAGATTCAATTACAAGCACACTCAGAACTGAAGGAAAAAAAAAAAAAAAAAATCTTCAGCAGACTTCTCTTTTCTCTCCTTTCTCTGTCAATTAATTTAACCCTTTGTGGCCGGTCAAACTGTTATGGTTCTCAATGGCAAGAGAACATAGCCCAGCAAACATAAGAACTAGCTCTTGGAAGGATGGGAACTAAACTGACCATGAACTAAACCTGCCGCACAACTAACAGTAGCCGGGTAGCGTAGCCTGCGTTTTATCCCTAGACGCCCAGCGCCGGCCGGAGGACTAACACTAATCCTGGCAGAGGAAAATATAGTCCTGGCTCACCTCTAGAGAAATTTCCCCGAAAGGCAGACAGAGGCCCCCCACAAATATTGGCGGTGATTTTAGATGAAATGACAAACGTAGTATGAAAATAGGTTTAGCAAAATTGAGGTCCGCTTACTAGATAGCAGGAAGACAGAAAGGGCACTTTCATGGTCAGCTGAAAACCCTATCAAAACACCATCCTGAAATTACTTTAAGACTCTAGTATTAACTCATAACATCAGAGTGGCAATTTCAGATCACAAGAGCTTTCCAGACACAGAAACGAAACTACAGCTGTGAACTGGAACAAAATGCAAAAACAAACAAGGACTAAAGTCCAACTTAGCTGGGAGTTGTCTAGCAGCAGGAACATGCACAGAAAGGCTTCTGATTACAATGTTGACCGGCATGGAAGTGACAGAGGAGCAAGGCTAAATAGCGACTCCCACATCCTGATGGAAACAGGTGAACAGAGAGGATGATGCACACCAGTTCAATTCCACCAGTGGCCACCGGGGGAGCCCAAAATCCAATTTCACAACAGGAGACAACATCACATGTTTCTCAACGCAGTGATCCAGAACACTGCCCCCATCCCTTATGGGAAATATGCAAATGCATGTAGGATAGCTGCGGAGACACCATCACGTGTTTCTCGACGCAAGCAGTGAATAGCCAGACCCTTCCCCGGGAGGGAACAACCACGGGAAGGGCAGCATCCAATAAAGGAAAACATCCAATACAGGAAAACCACCTATACCAAGCATGGTATCCATCCACAGACAGCTGTTTTGGGGAGTTTGCCCCTCATCAGTGTGGAGTAGGAATCTGGCTATTAGGAGCAGTGCCTAGCAAAAGGCTTTGAAGGAACAGATGATTGGCCTCGGGGAGACCAAAACATCCAACACCGCGGAGACACCATCACGTGTTTCTCAACGCAGTGATCCAGAACACTGCCCCCATCCCTTATGGGAAATATGCAAATGCATGTAGGATAGCTGCGGAGACACCATCACGTGTTTCTCGACGCAAGCAGTGAATAGCCAGAAAAGCATGGTATCCATCCACAGACAGCTGTTTCGCTTCCTGAGTGTTCTGGATCACTGCGTTGAGAAACACGTGATGGTGTCTCCGCGGTGTTGGATGTTTTGGTCTCCCCGAGGCCAATCATCTGTTCCTTCACAGCCTTTTACTAGACACTGCTCCTAATAGCCAGATTCCTACTCCACACTGATGAGGGGCAAACACCCCGAAACAGCTGTCTGTGGATGGATACCATGCTTGGCATAGGTGGTTTTCCTGTATTGGATGTTTTCCTTTATTGGATGCTGCCCTTCCCGTGGTTGTTCCCTCCCGGGGAAAGGTCTGGCTATTCACTGCTTATGCAATGTGATAGGACCTTGACCAGAGCTGAACGGCAAGAATACAGACGTCAGAATGGGCTGTGTTTTTACTGTGGTGACTCCACTCATGCTATCTCTGATTGTCCTAAGCGCACTAAACGGTTCACTAGGTCTGCCACCATTGGTATGGTACAGCCAAAATTTCTTTTGTCCGTTACTCTGATTTGCTCTTTGTCGTCCTATTCTGTTATGGCATTTGTGGATTCAGGCGCTGCCCTGAATTTGATGGACTTGGAGTTTGCCAGGCGCTGTGGTTTTTTCTTGGAGCCCTTATGGTATCCTATTCCATTGAGAGGAATTGATGCTACACCTTTGGCCAAGAATAAGCCTCAGTACTGGACTCAATTGACCATGTGCATGGCTCCTGCACATCAGGAGGATATTCGCTTTTTGGTGTTGCATAATCTGCATGATGTGGTCGTTTTGGGTTTGCCATGGCTACAGGTCCATAATCCAGTATTGGATTGGAAATCAATGTCTGTATCCAGTTGGGGTTGTCAAGGGGTACATGGGGATGTCCCATTGTTGTCTATTTCGTCTTCCCATCCTTCTGAAGTCCCTGAGTTCTTGTCAGATTACCGGGATGTATTTGATGAGCCCAAGTCCAGTGCCCTACCTCCTCATAGGGATTGCGATTGTGCTATTAATTTGATTCCTGGTAGTAAGTTTCCGAAGGGCCGACTGTTCAATTTATCTGTGCCAGAACACGCCGCAATGCGGAGTTATATAAAGGAGTCCTTGGAGAAAGGGCATATTCACCCGTCGTCGTCACCGTTGGGAGCAGGGTTCTTTTTTGTGGCCAAGAAGGATGGTTCTCTGAGACCTTGTATAGATTAGCGCCTTCTCAATAAAATCACCGTCAAATTTCAGTACCCTTTGCCGCTACTGTCTGATTTGTTTGCTCGGATTAAGGGGGCTAGCTGGTTCACCAAGATAGATCTTCGAGGGGCGTATAATCTTGTGCGTATTAAACAGGGCGACGAATGGAAAACAGCATTTAATACGCCCGAGGGCCATTTTGAGTACCCGGTGATGCCATTCGGGCTTTCTAATGCTCCATCTGTGTTTCAGTCCTTTATGCATGACATCTTCCGAAAGTACCTGGATAGATTCATGATTGTATATTTGGATGATATTTTGGTCTTTTCGGACGATTGGGAGTCTCATGTGAAGCAGGTCAGAATGGTGTTCCAGATCCTTCGTGCTAATTCCTTGTTTGTGAAGGGGTCTAAATGTCTCTTTGGAGTTCAGAAGGTTTCATTTTTGGGCTTCTTTTTTCCCCTTCTACTATCGAGATGGACCCTGTTAAAGTTCAGGTCATTTATGATTGGACTCAGCCTACTTCTGTGAAGAGCCTTCAGAAATTCCTGGGCTTTGCTAATTTTTACCGTCGCTTCATCGCTAATTTTTCTAGTGTTGTTAAACCATTGACTGATTTAACCAAGAAAGGTGCGGATGTGGTCAATTGGTCCTCTGCGGCCGTTGAGGCTTTTCAGGAGCTGAAGCGTCGTTTTTCTTCTGCCCCTGTGTTGTGTCAGCCAGATGTTTCGCTCCCGTTTCAGGTCGAGGTGGATGCTTCTGAGATTGGAGCAGGGGCTGTTTTGTCTCAAAGAGGTTCTGATGGCTCTGTGATGAAACCATGTGCTTTCTTTTCTAGAAAGTTTTCGCCTGCTGAGCGCAATTATGATGTGGGCAATCGAGAGTTGTTGGCTATGAAGTGGGCGTTTGAGGAGTGGCGACATTGGCTTGAAGGAGCCAAGCATCGCGTGGTGGTCTTGACGGATCACAAGAATCTGACTTATCTCGAGTCTGCTAAGCGGTTGAATCCTAGACAGGCTCGATGGTCGCTGTTTTTCTCCCGCTTCAATTGTGTGGTTTCGTACCTTCCGGGTTCTAGGAATGTGAAGGCTGATGCCCTTTCAAGGAGTTTTGTGCCTGATTCTCCTGCAGTTCCTGAGCCGGCTGGTATTCTCAAAGAGGGGGTAATTTTGTCTGCCATCTCCCCTGATTTGCGGCGGGTGCTGCAGGAGTTTCAGGCTGATAGACCTGACCGTTGCCCAGCGGAGAAGCTGTTTGTCCCTGATAGATGGACTAGTAGAGTTATCTCTGAGGTTCATTGTTCGGTGTTGGCTGGTCATCCTGGAATCTTTGGTACCAGAGATTTGGTGGCTAGATCCTTTTGGTGGCCTTCCTTGTCACGGGATGTGCGTTCTTTTGTGCAGTCCTGTGGGACTTGTGCTCGGGCTAAGCCCTGCTGTTCTCGTGCCAGTGGGTTGCTTTTGCCCTTGCCGGTCCCGAAAAGGCCCTGGACGCATATTTCCATGGATTTTATTACAGATCTCCCTGTCTCTCAGAGGATGTCAGTTCTCTGGGTGGTTTGTGATCGCTTCTCTAAGATGGTCCATTTGGTACCTTTGCCTAAATTGCCTTCCTCCTCTGATTTGGTTCCATTGTTTTTCCAGCATGTGGTTCGTTTACATGGCATTCCGGAGAACATCGTGTCGGACAGAGGTTCCCAGTTTGTTTCAAGATTTTGGCGGTCCTTTTGTGCTAAGATAGGCATTGATGTCTTTTTCTTCAGCTTTCCATCCTCAGACAAATGGCCAAACCGAACGAACCAATCAGACTTTGGAAACATATTTGAGATGCTTTGTTTCTGCTGATCAGGATGATTGGGTGTCCTTCTTGCCTTTGGCTGAGTTCGCCCTTAATAATCGGGCCAGCTCGGCCACTTTGGTTTCGCCTTTTTTCTGTAATTCTGGTTTCCACCCTCGTTTTTCTTCAGGGCAGGTTGAGCCTTCAGACTGTCCTGGTGTGGATTCTGTGGTGGACAGGTTGCAGCAAATTTGGACTCATGTAGTGGACAATTTGACATTGTCCCAGGAGAAGGCTCAACGTTTCGCTAACCGCCGTCGCTGTGTTGGTCCCCGACTTCGTGTTGGGGATTTGGTTTGGTTGTCGTCTCGTTTTGTTCCTATGAAGGTTTCGTCTTCTAAGTTTAAGCCTCGTTTCATTGGTCCTTATAAGATTTCTGAAATTCTTAATCCTGTGTCATTTCGTTTGGACCTTCCAGCTTCTTTCGCCATCCGTAATGTGTTCCATAGGTCGTTATTGCGGAGATATGTGGCTCCTATGGTTCCCTCCGTTGATCCTCCTGCCCCGGTGTTGGTTGAGGGGGAGTTGGAGTATGTGGTGGAGAAGATTTTGGATTCTCGTATTTCGAGACGGAAACTTCAGTACATAGTCAAGTGGAAAGGTTATGGTCAGGAGGATAATTCCTGGGTGGTTGCCTCTGATGTTCATGCTGCCGATCTTGTTCGTGCCTTTCATTTGGCTCGTCCGGATCGGCCTGGAGGCTCTGGTGAGGGTTCGGTGACCCCTCCTCAAGGGGGGGGTACTGTTGTGAATTCTGTTCTCGAACTCCCTCCTGTGGTTATGAATGGTACTTCGGCGAGTTCTGTTCATGGACTCCCTCTGGTGGCTGTGAGTGGAGCTGCTGGTTCTGAGGTTCCTTCTCCAGCTGACCTCATTTAGGCCTTGGCTGGCTGCTCTATTTAACTCCACTCAGATCGTTACTTGATGCCAGCTGTCAATGTCCTAGTACTGGTTCAGTTCTCATGGATCTTTCAGATGACCTGTCTACTTCAGCAAAAGCTAAGTCCCTGCTAGCTTATTTGTTTACCACTGTTTTTTTGTCCAGCTTGCTATCATGATTTTGTCTTGTTGCTGGAAGCTCTGGGATGCAGATTGGCACCACCGCGCCGTGAGTCGGTGCGGTGGTCTCTTTTGCACACTCTGCGTGGTTTTTTGTTAGTTTTTTATGCTGACCGCAAAGATACCTTTTCTATCCTCAGTCTGTTTAGTTAAGTCTGGCCTCCTTTGCTGAAACCTATTTAATTCCTGTGTTTGTGACTTCCATCTTAACTCACAGTCAATATGTGTGGGGGGCTGCCTATTTCTTTGGGGAATTTCTCTGAGGCAAGGTAGGCTGTATTTTCTATCTTCAGGGGTAGTTAGCTCTTAGGCTGTGAAGAGGCGTCTAGGCAGAGTCAGGTACGCTCCACGGCTATTTCTAGTTGTTGTGATAGGATTAGGGGTTGCGGTCAGCAGAGCTCCCACTTCCCAGAGCTCATCCTGTATTACTAGTTTGCTCATCTGGTCATTTCTAGTGCTCCTAACCACCAGTTCATCATAACACAGGCCTCTGTGGCAGGAGAGCTGGCTGGGCTCTGTGGCAGGTTATAGCTGGCAGGCCTCTGTGGCAGGTTATAGCTGGCAGGCCTCTGTGGCAGGAGAGCTGGCAGGCCTCTGTGGCAGGAGAGCTGGCTGGGCTCTGTGGCAGGTTATAGCTGTCAGGCCTCTGTGGCAGGTTATAGCTGGCAGGCCTCTGTGGCAGGAAAGCTGGCAGGCCTCTGTGGCAGAAGAGCTGGCTGGGCTCTGTGGCAGGTTCTAGCTGGCAGGCCTCTGTGGCAGGTTACAGCTGGCAGGCCTCTGTTGCAGGAGAGCTGGCAGGCCTCTGTGGCAGGAGAGCTGGCAGGCCTCTGTGGCAGGAGAGCTGGCAGGCCTCTGTGGCAGGAGAGCTGGCAGGCCTCTGTGGCAGGAGAGCTGGCTGGGCTTTGTGGCAGGAGAGCTGGCAGGCCTCTGTGGCTGGTTATAGCTTGCAGGCCTCTGTGGCAGGTTTGAAGCTGGCTCCGCTCTCTGGCTCCTCTGTTCTTCTGTCTTGACAGGGTGTGTCTCTCTTGTAGTCTCTCTGGCTGGCAGTATGGCTGGAAATGAGTGAAGGCCTCAATGGCATTGCTTTATATATGTGTCCTGGGGGCAGGCCCATAGTTTCTGAGCATGCTTAGTGTAAAAAGCCGGATCAGGCCGCCGGATCCGCCGTTTTCCGGATCCGGCGCTATCCGGCGTCCATAGACATGCATTGCCGAGAAAAGCCGGAAAGGCCGGATCCGGCCCTTCCGGCTTTTTCGCCGCAGACAAAAAATGTTACAGTAGACGTTTTTTCCAGACGCCGGAATCGAATGTAAGCCGGATCCGGCATCAAACCAGAAGGAATGCTGGGCCATCCGGCGCTAATACAAGTCAATGGGGGAAAAACCGGATCTGGTTTTCCACTTTTCCGATTCCGTTTTTTCTCGGAAGAGACGGATTTAGCCTGAAACAAAAAACCTGATGTGTGAAAGCAGCCTTAGTATCACAAAACAAATTTACATCCAAGTACCTTATAGATGACATTGGAGTCGTTCTCTTTCTTTTCTTCATCTTGTCGAGACACCATGATGACTTTTCACATTGACAGCTCTTCTTTGCAGAGGTCCATCTTCTCTGGTCTTGTGCAACACATCCTCACATGATGCCCTTAAAGATATGTATCATTATGGTGCTGAATAAAAATATCTCCCCTACGCTGAGTCCCTGAAAAAAATGATTGTCCCTCGCTATACTCCCTGCACAAAATATGACCCCCGCACTGTCTGTCTTATGGTACATGCTTTCCACACTGCTCTCTCCTTTCCATACTGGCCCCTCTCTTCTCACTATGCTCTCACACTGTGTTGCCCCCAAAGGGCGTGGTCTCTCTACTGTGCCGCCTCATCACACTCCCACTCCTTGGCATACTGTCCCCTCCTGGCTGTGACTTTACACTGTCCCCTCATGCTACCTACCCCCCCACACTATTCAGTCTCTATTATGTGCCCACTCACACTTTTCTCCCCATACTGTCTCCTCACACTATTCCCCTCACACGTTTCCCCCTCCCTGGTTATACTGTCTCCTCATATATTTACCCCCTCACTCTCCATACTGCCTCTTCACACATCCCTGGGTCCCTCTTACTGTGTCTGCACACATCCCATAACCCTTGCTCCACATATTGTGTCCCCATACATTTTTCCCCTCGCTACTCATACTGTGTCTGCACCCATCCCCCCACTGACCATACTGTGTCTGCAGCCATACTTCAACTCAGATGGCCCATCTGTCACCCCCCAGATACGCCTCTGGGTGTGCCCCAAAATTTGTGTCTATATATTGCTCAGCATAAACAGTGGGTGAAATAAATAAAGAACACGTCATCAATTTTCTAAATAAATATACTTGTAAAGGCACTATTGACATGAAATTCTTACCAGATGTCGGTAACAAATAGTGATGAGCAAGTGTGCTCATTATTTGAGTTTTCCAAGCATGCTCGGTTGTTCTCTGAGTATCTTGGGTGTGCTCGTAGATTATGTTTGTGTCCCCACAGCTACATGATTTGCGGCTGCTTGACAACCTGAACACATGCAGGGATTGCCTGCTTGTTAGGGAATCCCCAAACGTATTCAGGCGGTATAGCAGCCACAAATCATGCAGCTGCAGGGATTCAAACATAATATATACGAGCACGCCCAAGATACTCAGAGAATACCCGAGCATGGTCGGAAAACGCGAGTAACGAGCACACTCGCTCATCACTAGTAACAAGTACAACCCATCCAATCCACACTGGCAAAGAAATCAAACCATAGATGTACATAAAGTATGTGTGAGAATTTCATGTCAATAGCACCTTTAGAAATATATTTCTATATAGCCTGCTGTATACTGGGTTATAATGACAGATCTGCTAATATTCGTTGATAATAATCTATAGTCAATCATGCCACCAGCAGAGGGCATAGCAGATCAATGATGCAATGCTCTCGTTGACTGTCGCTGTGTATTTAAACTTGAACCTTATTGATCTGCGGCCCTTTTTCATGTTAATATTTGTGTAACAGATATGACTTAACCACTAATATTCATTAATGTCCAGCTGAGATATCTGGGTGTTTGCTTATGACATGTCTCTGTATGTGTAACACTCACTGCTTTGTGTCACACTTGTCAGTACTTGTTCATTGATATTTACCTACTAACAGGTCTGATTCAATAAGGTTCCATGAGTAGGAAAACATTGGTGTCCACAGTTTCCATTAGTTGGTTTATACTTTTCTCGTTTGTGGAAACTGATTTTTTTTAGACTGAATGTGCAGTTTTCATGCATAAAAAAGGCATATGGGAGGAGATTCACTGAGGTTTCATATACCATTTTTTAACTGATTTATACTAACAGATATGGCATGTCTTGGGCAGCCTGAAAGGGCTTGTCTTGTGAAATTAAGATATCACCTGTACTACGAATAAGTGATAACCGATTGATCTGTGGGGGTCTAACACACTGGGATCCACAGCAGTTGGATCGCCCCCATGGGGCCGTGGGGTACTCGGTACCGGGTCCTTCGGTTCACAGGGGGATGTCACGGTGGCTGACCCGGTCCGTGGCCCTGGGACGTCCGTGTAAAAGGGAAAGGTCTTTAAAGGGGAAATGTTTGTGACGCCACCTGTGGTATTCGGACAGGGTGACCAACGCTGCTTTAAGGGGTCCGCTGGGGTGATGTTATGGCAGCTAGATGGTATAGTATACCTTCCCACAGGTGAAGTCTATCCCCAGGGCTTCCCAGTGTGTAGATGGTGGATGGTGAGAGGCGCAGTGAAGAACAAGGACACAAGGTTGCAGTCTCTTTACCTTTACTCAAGGCTTCAGCATCCACAGTCCAGAGCACCAGACCACAGGGCAGGCAGAGTCCGGCCGGTTTGGAGGCAAGTCCAGAGTCCCCTTGTCCAGGTAGAAATCAGTAGCCTTCCTCTAGCGCTGAAGTGTTGCAGTCCCTTACTGCTAAGCTTCTTATAAGGTCCTCACAGATGTTGTAGATGTTATGTCTCTCTCTCTGTCCCCCAGATGGATAGGACAAACCTGTATGACCGGTGGCTTGAGGCGTTTTACAGGGACTCTATCATGGCCCAGCCTCTAAGCGGTGCCACCTTGCCTCCTGGGTGTAGGGGCCTACAGGTAACGTGAAATTAGCCGTCCTGCCGGTCTCTGGAGCAAGGCATAAAGGATCGTTGCTCCCTCGGTGTTCCGGCTACCGGGATCCTGCGCCTCAGAAGGAGGCAGCCTGTGTAGGGCTGTTCCCCTCCTGGTGTCCACTCCTTTGCTACGACTTCTTTCACCCTCTCTGCAATACAGTTCTCCTTCAGTGTCTCTTTGTGGAAGCTGCAGCTCTCAGGGCATGCACAGCTCCGTGTCCTTCTGTCTCGATCTCTGACAGGATCCCACCCCTGTCAGGGACTAACTATCTGAGCGAAGCTCAGCCAGCAACTAACTAACTTCCTCCCCAGGCAACCAGTTTTACCTAAGTGTGAGAAGTGCCCTAATAAATAGGAGCAGAGCTCCCCCTGGTGGCCTGGAGTGCGAAATGTGTTGCATGTTTGTGATACCTGGATGCAGTTGTCCTTCTTTGCCTCCAAACATTATATCACTCCCCCCTAGGGGAGAATGGTATTACTGCAATGGCCAGGACCCTGGGGCACTGCACAATCATGACAACAGGGCAGTTTTTTACAAGAGAGGACCAGTAGTGAACGTGCTGCTCCATTCATTCTCTATGGGTGTCTTTTTCTGGCAGCCCCATAAAGAATGACTGGACCAACAGTCAGTCATGCGGAGCACTTCTACATTATTATTATTATTTATTATTATAGCGCCATTTATTCCATAGCGCTTTACATTTGAGGAGGGGTATACCTAATAAAAACAAGTACAATAATCTTAAACAATACAAGTCACAACTGGTACATGAGGAGAGAGGACCCTGCCCGCGAGGGCTCACAATCTACAAGGGATGGGTGAGGATACAGTAGGTGAGGATAGAGCTGGTCGTGCAGTGGTTTGGTCGATCGGTGGTTACTGCAGGTTGTAGGCTTGTCAGAAGAGGTGGGTCTTCAGGTTCTTTTTGAAGGTTTACCAGGCTTAAAATTGCCCCATTCTGGTGACCATTGGGGGTTCCAGCGGTCATCCTCCCACAATCTATAAGCTATCTTATCATTGGGTTAGGTGATGATGTCTTTTCACTGGAGAACCCCTTTAATGACAGAGAATTTAAATCTACCCCTCCTTTGAGTGAGCACAGATTTGCACAATTATTTTGTCCCTATTATGATTAATAGGTGTTATCCACAACTGTTTTATTTTGAATTTTTTACTATGGACCTAACAACTAACAGGCAGGTAGTTACAAACTATCTGCCTATCATGCATGGCGCTGATCACTGCCAGTACAGTGCGGTCACTGACAGCTCCAACATATGATTCAGCTTCTTTACATCAACAGAGCAGCTCTTCTCTTCCAGGATGCTCTGTCAATGCGGTGTGACTGCTGATGTCATGCTGATTGACTGCCGGCTTCCTGCAGTTAGGCAATGGGGAGCCAGCTGTCAATCAGCATGACGTTGGCAGCCACACCCCCACCAACAGAACAGGGAGGAAGAAAAAGCAGCTATTCTGCTGAATCGCCGGCAGGACCTGTAACTGTTCTAGGCAAGCAGAGATTGGTGCCGGGCACAACAGACAGGTAGTTAGCACCCATTTGTTAGTTATTAGGCCCGTAGTAAAAAAATTAAATAGTCCCAGATAACCCTTTAATAAATTTGTTAGGCTAGTTTCACACTAGCATTTTGCTGAGCTGCGGAGGGCTGCGGACTTCCTCCGTGAAGCCACTCCCATGGCCGCACCTCTGCCGCTCAGCTCCACCTACGTCCGCATCCAGCCTGCGTACCTATCTTTAACATTAGGTACGCAGGTCATGCGGATGCCTCCACATGTGTCGTTTTGACAATGCGGCGACCCATGTCGAACGCAGCTGGTTGGAATTTCTTTTTTTCTCTGCATCGTCAAAATGACGCATGCGGAAGCATCTGCATACAGCCGCACGACCTGCGTACCTAATGTTAAAGATAGGTACGCAAGCTGCATGTGGATGTAGGCGGAGCTGAGCGGCAGAGGTGCGGCCATGGGCGAGGCTTCTCGGAGGAAGTCCGCCGCCCTCCGCAGCAAAATAATAGTGTGAAACTAGCCTTACACTGATGGTTGCCTAAACCCCTTTCAATTGCATCCACTCCTATTTTGTCCATATTTCTAAAGTGGAAAAAAGAGTAAAAAATTGAACCTTTATCCTGCAAATATGCCAACGTTTGCAACATTTTTATGACAAAAAGTGAACGTACCAGTTATGCAGGTACGTATCGATCCTTGCTCTGCTGGCACTGCGGATGAGGAAGGGAATGTTCTTGATTCATCAGGACTGAGTACTGCAAGGAGTCTAGGAGATCATTCCCTTTTTGTGGAGTTTTCGGTAATTTCTAGCACAGTAACTTTGCTCTAATTGTAATATTTCTATTTACATGAAATTAAGGAATTGTAACTTTCACTAATGTGTTCTTAAACTAATCGATGCTAATACAAGTACAATAATAAATCAATTGCACTAAATCCCCGGGACCGCATATGCCGACACCACTGGAATGGTGCAGGCACAAGAGGTGAGTATAGGCTTTTTTATTTTATCTGCCCCAAATATTTAGATCAAGAAGGGTTGTCCCAGTAGTGGACAACCCCTTTAATTCGTGAGAAAAGTGAGAGCCAACCATTGTATCCCAGAAGAATACCCGCTGGTATTTATGGAGAATGAGGGGTCCGCTTTAATAAGTTGATTTCACTATCATGTAAATATTTGAAAGTTATTGCGGTTTAGCATGTGCCAAATATAGGGTGTGGGCTCATGGTAGAAGTTGATAGGATGTTTGCCAGGGAAGGAGGGAAGTATCAGGGAGAGATAGTATGTGGCATGTAAATGTGTGCCAGGGGATTATCATAAACCAGTCAGGGAGCATGGGCTTTGGTGATCTGTCCAGGAGGATGTGATAAAAGAATTAGAAAAAGAATTAGATGCTGTGCCAAGTCTATTGCTAGATTCACATCAGACAGATGGCAAGATCTGTGATAACAGTGCATTAAAAATAGACCGGCCTATGACCCGAACTCTCAATGCAAACATGCCGGCAGCGGACACACCTGCCCTACACGTCTGCAGCACAGGCAGCTCACACCCGGCCGGTAAGATTCATAAATGGAAATATTTCCACAATGTGGATCAGATTTATCAAACATGTCTAACACAAAGATTGGATTCCATCCATGGACACGCCACTCTCACCTATACACAGTCAGGTGGCGGTATAACACAAACTGCGATCGCATCGCAATGCCCGGACTGGCTGGCAAGTCTCCTGACCCAAGCGCGACAGCCTGTGTTTCTTTATAGCAATCCAGGCTGTCACACTCGGGACAGGAGAGCCAAAAGCCATTCCGGGCATTGCAATGCGATTGTCATCTGTGTCATACAACCATTAGACTGCTCCTGTATATAGACATACTGGACAAGTTAGGAGGGGTTGTCTGAGCTTCTCCCCATCTGGACACTCAGTGCTGCAAAGATCCATTGAAATATCCAGAGAGCCGTAATCAGGGCTGCCACTAGAAATTTCGGGGCCCCATACTGGCAAAATTTTGGGGGCCTCCTTGAGACTCCGCCCAGGCTCCACCCCAGCCCCGCCTCCACGCTCCACCCCTCGAACTGTCCACAGTCCCACCGCTCTCTCTTGGAAAATCTCCACTTCTCACCTATCACACATTGACAGTTCCCATCACCAGATCACACATAAAGCCGGCAGCTTTTGTTTTGGCCAAAAGATTTTTTAAGCCACCAAAATGACAAGGTAGACACTTTTGGCCAGGCCCTACTCTACTGTAACCTATTAAATATTTGTTAAAATATGCAATACCATTTAGGTTTATTTAGGTTTATTTTTCAATTTTTAAAATGACCTATAATACCACATACAAGGAACAAATACCACAACAACATGACCAGACCACATATTACCACCAGTGACCGAATAATATCACATACAAGGAACAAATACAGTACAACAGCACCATGACCAGACACCATATTTCCACCACAGTGACCGAATAATATCAGATACAAGGAACAAATACCACAACACCATGTCCAGACCACATATTACCACCACATAGTGACTGACTACTACAATACTGATCAGTAATAAAAAACACCCCACAATACTATCACCATCAGTGCCAGTATTCACAGGAGATCTGTACTTAGTATGCAGTGTCTGTGTACAGGTAATACAGTGATCACCGGTGACATTATACACAGGAGCTCTGTATATAGTGTACAGTGTATAGTGTCAGTGTATAGGTAACACTGACTCACCAGTGACGTCTCTAGGTGAAGTCCTTCATCTTTCATCCAGCACAGAGCACCATCATTTCTTCCAGCCAGGACTCGTTTCTGCAGGGAATAACACAGTTATCTCGAGTTCCGCTTGCAGAACACATTACTTAATTTTCCCAACTTCTACATTACACCACATGAAGAAGGCAACATAGTATCACTCTACACAGTAACAGGACCGCCCCCCCATTTAAAACAGTATACTCAAAAAATAAAATAAATACATCACTGCAGTAATAATATCCCTTAATTAGCCCCTATGGTAATAATATTCGCCATCCGAGCCCCTGTGTGTCTCATTCCTAGCATCAGCCATATGTTCTCCCATCCTGCTCTAATGAGTATCCATTCTGCCCCATATGATCTCCCCATCCTGCCCCATCTGTCTCCATCGTATCCATCCTGCCCCATGATCCTGCCCCATCTGTCTCCAATCATGCCCGTATCACCATTCTGCCCGTCTCCAATCATGCCCCCATGTCTGCAATCATGCCCCCTGTGTCTCCATTCTGCCCCATCTGTTTCCAATCCTGCCCCATCTGTCTCCAGTCATACCCCAGTGTCTCCAGTCATGCCGCCATGTCTTTCATCCTGCCCCCTGTGTTTCCAATCATGCCCCGTATCTCCATTCTGCCCCTGTGTCCAGCAATCTGCCCCTGTGTCCAGCTTTCTGCCCCTGTGTCCAGCGTTCTGCCCCTTTGTCCAGCGTTCTACCCCTGTGTCCAGCGTTCTGCCCCTGTGTCCAGCGTTCTGCCCCTGTGTCCAGGGTTCTGCCCCTGTGTCCAGGGTTCTGCCCCTGTGTCTAGCGTTCTGCCCCTGTGTCCAGCGTTCTGCCCCTGTGTCCAGCTTTCTGCCCCTGTGTCCAGCGTTCTGCCCATGTCCAGCATTCTGCCCCTGTGTCCAGCTTTCTGCCCCTGTTTCCAGCGTTCTGCCCCTGTGTCCAGCTTTCTGCCCCTGTGTCCAGCGTTCTGCCCTGGGCCCCCCGGATCGCCGCTCTCAATAAAAAAAAAAAAAACAAGTTCTTCTCACCTGATCGCGCTCCTGCTCTCTCCACACTGCTGAAGCGCGCGGCGCACTCGCCGGCGACTGACAATAACGTCAGATGCCGGCGACATGCACGCTGCGGCTGACATCAGCTGCCAGCCTCAGATTGGCTGGCGGCTGTTAACTATTGAAGTGCGGGCGCGGGCCCACACGTCAATAGCGTTAAACAGCTGCAGCGCCGCTAAGGGCCTGGTTTAGCGTGCGGCTGCCGGTAGGGGCCCGGTGAGCAGATGAGACGGGGCCCCTTCTGCCCACCGGGCCCCATACGCCAGTCACGGCTGTAATGCCCTGATGGCGGCCCTGGCCGTAATATACAAATATCTCAGTGATATCCAGTCATGGAAATGTTTGGTACTTTATAGAGGACCATGCAGTTTGACAATTGGTTGAGAGTAATCTTGCATCCTCCATGGATGACATCTTCTCACATGTCGCTATAAGATTTCAATAGATACTTTATGGTGAATTTAACTCTTAAAGGTAATATATCATCAGAAAATGACCTATTGTTTAAGGTTTTTGCTAAAGGGAACCTGTCACCTCGGGAAGCGCAAGTTACCTGCAAATATAGCGCTAATCTGCAGATAAATAGCGTTATAATGCTGCCTTACTAAAATTGCGGCTACTGGGAGCTGCTGTTTTTTAGTCATAGAGGTGGTGCCCAGATTGGCTACAGCTATCTCTCACAGCACCAATAACTATACTTTGAACACTGGCTGTAATCTCACCCAGGGCCGGTTTTAGGCAAAGTGGGGCCCTAGGCAAAGTTTAAAATGGGGCCCCAAAGCATTTCGGTTGTGTTTACATGCGCTGATCTCAGGCCGCTAAACGAGTGTGATCGACAATACTGAAGTCGTTGGATGCTTGTTTCCCGGCCTCTTTCCACCATCTGGGAAAGAATGAAGGGGACAGAATGATCAAATGATCACTAATAGATCACTAACAGATCACCATACAGTATCATGTTATCAGCAGCACATCTACATTTTACACTGGTGATGTGCTGCTGAGAACAATGATTTTTATTCCGGCAATAAACAATCCAATCACCCAATGAATATGCAGCATTTTGCTTGTTTAGTATAATACACCCCATAGTCCTCCATATAATATAATGTGCCCCATAGTCCTCCATATAATCTAATGTGCCCCATAGTCCTCCACATAGTATAATACAGTCCTCATAGTCCTCCATATAGTATTATACACTTCCCATAGTCCTCCATATAGTATAATACACTCCTCATAGTCCTCCATATATTAAAATATACTCTTCAGTCCTCCATATAGCATAATACACTCCTCACAGTGCTCCATATAGTATAATGCACCGCCATAGTCATCCATGTAGTACAATTCACTTCCCATAGTATAATGCACCCCATAGTTCTTCATATAGTATAATGTATTCCCCATAGTCCTCTATACAGTATAATTCAGCCCACATATAGTATAATGCAGCCACCACCCCACAGAGTATAATGCAGCCACCCCAGAGTATAATGTAACCCCCCCACAGAGTATAATAGTACATACATACATACATATAGTATAATGTAGCCCTCTCAGAGAGTATGATGCAATCACCCCTCATAGAATATAAATATAATACAGAATATATAGAATATAATGTAGCCCCGAACAGGATATAATACAGCCCACCTCCCCATAGAATATAATGTAGCCCCATCAAAGGGTATGATGCAATCATCCCTCATAAAATCTAATAAAGCCCCCACAGAATATAATGCAGCCCCCTCCATAGAATATAATGTATAATGTACCCCCCAAATATATAACATAGCCACATAGTATATAACACAGCCTCCCCCATAGAAAATAATATACCCCCATAGTATATAGCACAGCCCACATAGTAGTATATAGCATAGCCATGTAGTATATAGCACAGCCCACACAGTAGTATATAGAACAGCCCACACAGTAGTATAAAGCACTGCCCACACAGTAGTATACAGCACAGCCCACACAGTAGTATACAGCACTGCCCACACAGTAGTATACAGCACAGCCCACACAGTAGTATACAGCACAGCCCACAGTAGTATACAGCACTGCCCACAGTAGTATACAGCACTGCCCACAGTAGTATACAGCACTGCCCACAGTAGTATACAGCACTGCCCACACAGTAGTATACAGCACTGCCCACAGTAGTATACAGCGCTGCCCACAGTAGTATACAGCACTGCCCACAGTAGTATACAGCACTGCCCACACAGTAGTATACAGCACTGCCCACAGTAGTATACAGCACTGCCCACACAGTAGTATACAGCACTGCCCACAGTAGTATACAGCACTGCCCACAGTAGTATACAGCACAGCCCACAGTAGTATACAGCACTGCCCACATAGTAGTATACAGCACAGCCCACAGTAGTATACAGCACTGCCCACAGTAGTATACAGCACTGCCCACAGTAGTATTCAGCACTGCCCACATTAGTATACAGCACTGCCCACAGTAGTATACAGCACAGCCCACAGTAGTATACAGCACAGCCCACAGTAGTATACAGCACTGCCCACAGTAGTATACAGCACAGCCCACAGTAGTATACAGCACAGCCCACAGTAGTATACAGCACTGCCCACAGTAGTTTACAGCACTGCCCACACAATAGTATACAGCACTGCCCACAGTAGTATACAGCACTGCCTACACAGTAGCATACAGCACTGCCCACAGTAGTATATAGCACTGCCCACAGTAGTATACAGCACTGCCCACATCCCCCCTTTCCTCTCCGCCTCTCTCCTCCCGAGAATGGCCGCACAGTCCAGTAAAAAAAAAGCAAAAAAAAACACAAGCTCCTTACCTCTCCCCGAGCCCACGCTGCTCCCTGCTCCTGTGTCGGCGGCTGCCGCCGCACTGCCTGGCACACAGTGAGTACGCGATGACGCGCACCTGCTGTGTCACAGACAGAGCGGGGAATGATGGGAGAGGGAGCATCAGGTGACGCTCTCTCCTCCATCATTGCTTTGAACTGTACCGGCAGACGCTGGTATAGTTCAACTTCAATTTGGCGGGGTAGTCGGCGCTGGCGGCAGGCGGGCCCCCCTGCTTCACAGGGGCCCCATAGCCGTTGCGTGACTTGCCGCTAGCTGGGGGCCCCTGGGGGACCAGCTGCCTGGTCTGCGTGCCCCTAACGCCGGCCCTGAGCTCACCCCAGCACTATGATTAACAGCTTTGCACAGATGCACTGCAGAACCTTTAATCAATCAATTCGCCAGGGCATGCTTAAAGGGAACCTGTCAGCAGGATTGTGCACAGTAACCTATAGACAGTGTCAGGTCGGCGCCGTTATACTGATTACAATGATACCTTGGTTGATGAAATCCGTCTTCTGGTTGTTGTTTAATCCGTATGTTCAGTTTTCAGCTACCTCTAGTGTTAGGGTCATGACCGACCCGTTTTAGGTTTTAAATGCATACAAATTCTACATACATTTGTTTATTGCATCAAGACTGTTTGACTTTTTCAGGAACTTATTTTAAAACAAAATACAATAAAATAAGCTATTTTACTAAATTGTAAAATGCTCTTATTAAAATTATAACATTTGTGTTGTTGGGGTCAATTTCGACCCAGGTCTAATATAAGAGTAAAAAAACAATAATAAGTCCCAAAACTGAACTCATAAACACAATATAAACCCACAGCCCACAGCCAGCTCTACCTCCAACAACTTGAGTTAGGGATATGTCCAGGCATGTATGGCCAAATCAGCTTAGAGTTGGTACTTTGCAGAGTATACATCTCCAGTGTACACATGCAACAATAAGGAGAAGATTTGATGTAAGCCAAATTCTGGATTATATCTTAGATGATAATGAATCAGAGGACACACAGCAGCAAACTGATACAGATGAACAGGTTTCTGAGGAGGAAGATGATGTGGAGTATCAACCGGAAGACACAGACAGTTCTGATCAGTCTGATGAGGAGGTCACTGGTGCTGAAGCTGCTCCCGCTGAAAGATTCAAATTCAAAAGTGGCAAGATCATTTGGGGCTCAGTACCTCCAGATGTACATGGCAGGGCAGATGCTGCAAATGTGATAAAAATGACCCCTGGGATCACAAGGTTTGCTGTGACAAGAGTAAGTGCCATCAAGACATGTTTTGATCTGTTTATGCCATTGTCAATAAAAAAAGTCATTATTGCTATGACAAACCTTGAAGGAAAAAAAGTCCACGGCAACATGTGGAATGACCTTCATGATGATGTCCTGGATGCCTACATTGGTGTTCTTCTCTTTGCTGGAGTGTACAAATCCTGCAATGAGGCCACTGATAGTCTCTGGGACGCATCGACAGGCAGGAATATTTTCCGGGCAACAATGTCACTTCAAAAGTTTCAAATTATATCAAGAGTCCTCAGATTTGACAACAGAGACACCAGAACAAAATCTGACAAAGTTGCTCCCATCAGGGATGTTTGGGAGAAATGGGTGCAGCTCCTTCCACTGATGTTCAACCCAGGGCCAGAGGTGACAGTAGATGAACGTTTTCTCCCTTTCCGCGGAAAATGCCCCTTCCGGCAATACATGACAAGTAAGCCAGGCAAATACGGCATAAAAATCTGGGCAGCCTGTGATGCAAAAACTAGCTATGCATGGAATCTACAGATTTACACAGGCAAGTCTGCAAGCGGCATCCCTGAAAAAACCCAAGGAAAACGTGTAGTCCTCGATATGACTACTGGACTGCAGGTTCACAACATTACTTGTGACAATTTTTTTACCAGCTATGACCTTGGACAAGAACTTCTCAGGAGGAAAATCACCATGGTGGGCACAGTGAAAAAAACCAAACCTGAGCTGCCCGCTGAATAGGGTTGAGCGAAACGGGTCGGCCATTTTCAGAAGTCGCCGACTTTTGGCAAAGTCGGGTTTCATGAAACCCGACCCCTGTGTGGGGTCGGCCATGAGGTCGGCGATCTTCTGAATCTGGTATCGGAATTCCGATACCGAGTTCCGATATGTTTGCGATATCGGAAATCGGTATCGGAATCCACATTTAAGTGTAAAATAAAGAATTAAAATAAAAAATATTGATATACTCACCTCTCCGACGCAGCCTGGACATCGCCGCTGGTAACCGGCATCTTCTGTTCCTAAGAATGGCGCTTGAAAGACCTTTCGATGACGTCACGGCTTGTGATTGGTCGCGGCGGCCCACGTGACCGCTCAGCGACCAATCATAAGCCGTGACGTAATTCTCTCAGGTCCTAAATTCCTCATTCTAGGAATTTAGGACATGAGAATTACGTCACGGCTTGTGATTGGTCGCTGAGCGGTCACGTGGGCCGCCGCGACCAATCACAAGCCGTGACGTCATCGAAAGGTCCTTCACGCGCTCATTCTTAAGAAGGAAGGCTACCGGAAAGAAGCAGGGCGCGTCCGAGGGTGAGTATATACCTAATAGGAATATACTCACCCTCGGCTTCTTTCCGGCAGCCTTCCTTCTTAAGAATGAGCGCGTGAAGGACCTTTCGATGACGTCACGGCTTTTGATTGGTCGCGGCGGCCCACGTGACCGCTCAGCGACCAATCACAAGCCGTGACGTAATTCTCATGTCCTAAATTCCTAGAATGAGGAATTTAGGACCTAAGAGAATTATGTCACGGTTTGTGATTGGTCGCTGAGCGGTCACGTGGGCCGCCGCGACCAATCACAAGCCGTGACGTCATCGAAAGGTCTTTCAAGCGCCATTCTTAGGTACGGAAGATGCCAATTACTACCAGGGCGCGTCAGAGGGTGAGTATATCAATATTTTTTATTTTAATTCTTTATTTTACACTTAAATATGGATCCCAGGGCCTGAAGGAGAGTTTCCTCTCCTTCAGACCCTGGGAACCATAGTATCCCATTGCACTGCATTGGGTTTCGTGTTTCGGCCGACCCCGACCCCGACTTTTTTATAGGATCGGCCGATTTCACTCGACCCGACTTTTGAGAAAGTCGGGTTTCGTGAAACCCGACCCGATCCTATAAAAATAAAAGTCGCTCAACCCTACCGCTGAATTGTTGCAGATGAAGGACAGGGCTCCACTTTCCTTAAAGTTTGTTTTTACAGACACCACCACTGCTGTTTCATACTGCCCCAAAAACCGACGGAATGTGGTACTGATGTCCACACTTCACAAAGATGCAGCTGTGTCATCAGGAAGTGACAAAAAGCCCAGAATCATCCTGGACTATAACAAAAACAAAGGAGGAGTGGACAACCTGGACAAGCTGACTGCCACCTACACTTGCCAGCGAATGACTAGGAGATGGCCAATGGTTGTATTTTACAACATCCTTGATGTGTCAACATGCAATTCATTTGTGTTGTGGACCCACATTCCCCAAGGATGGAATTCAAAGAAAAAAAACAAGCGGAGGATGTTTCTTGAGGAACTAGGAAGATCCCTTGTCAAGGCGCACATTGACCAAAGGGAACGAGTGCCCCGAGACCCAGCCGCTGCAGCCTTGGTCTGACAACTCCAGAGCTCAACAAGTGCTTTGTCCACACCCACAGCAACACAAAGAGCATCATCACCAGCATCCTCCTCAACCAGCCCTGCCTCAACATCAACCACAACAGCCACAACCCCAGTGAGACCACCTGATTCTAAAAGAAAGAGGTGTCAGGTCTGCCCTAGCAATAAGGACAGAAAGACAAACACATCGTGCTTCGCCTGCAAAAAATACCTCTGCAAAGAACACACAAAAAGTGTCACTTTTTGCCACACATGCATCTAAATACTAATGCATCTAAAAACTAGTACTTGATTTCTGTTGATTTGATTTGCTTGATTGATTGTTGTTTGTTTGTTTGACCTAGAAAAGCTACTTTTTATTATTATTGCTATTAATATTAATATAATTTTCAACTTTTATTTGTATTAAAGTTCTATAAAAAAAAAATCTGTTTTTTGCCTTTTTCATAAAGTAGTTAGATATGAGTCAAAATTGACCCGTAACACCATAGATGTTACTAGAGTTAATAATATAAAATATATATATGTATATTTTTTTTACATTTAAGAAATGTGTTCTAAAACCCTTCAGTAATAGTCAGGTAGTATAACAAACTTTTTTAAGTTTATATTATTCTCTTGAGGTTCATTTGACATATTGAAAATGAAGGGTATGCTCTCAAATGAAAGGCCAAGGGGGCCACAACAAAAATATTAAAATCAATCCTTCCATGGATGAGAAACCCTAACAAGGTAACTAAGAGGTAAGAAACAAATTGGATCATAAATAACTGTTTTTAGGGTATCCTAGGGGTGATTTAAGACACGGGTCAAAACCGACCCGTTAACATAAGAAAGAGTAACAGAAAGCTAACACTAGAGGAAGGTTAATGATAAGCTCATACTTTGGGGTGGCCTGTGGGGTCTTCATGTGGTGCTCTCCTTAGGGTATTCATAATGAAGACTGCTGACAGTTCACTGATCCCTCACTGACCTGCCACCTCGTTTACATAATGAATACAGGAGTGTACATACTGAAAAGAAAAGAAAAACCCCTTCTGCAGGCAGGTGCCAACCATGGCACCTGCACTGCAGCATAATCACATGTTTACTGTGTTAATAATAAATGTGCTTAAGTTTTAACCAATTGGTTTAACCAAATGACCTTTTGACTTGCGTAGGCTGCAGACACATACTCTGCTTCTGTAGATGACAAGGTTATAGTCACCTGTTTTCTGCTGGACCCAGAAATTGAACTTTCTCCAAGCTTGAACAAATAGCTGGTTGTCAATTTTTGATCACTTAAGTCACCAGCCCAGTTTGCACCAAGATAGCCTGTGAGTTTTAGATTGCCTGTTGCAGATATTCTTAAATTTATAATATGTATGTGTATTTGCGCTAAAGGTTTATATGGCTCTAAACATAGAAAAGACTGCCTTAAAGATTTAGCCCAAAAATGAAATACATGTCATTACCTTCCTAAGAATAGGTCCTGTAGTCCTCATGAAATGCTGTAATCCATCCACAGGCCCTTGCAAATAGCTAGATACAAGTGTCCAAAGGATGTGAAATATTCCTGTGTCCGCGATGTTTCCAAAGTTACGGACAAGGGATGTTGTACCCGTCCCGGCCGGTGACAGGCACCCCCTTGTCCCGTAAATAGTTCCTGGCGTTTTCCTGATAGCACACGCTTCAGAGTACACTTGCCGGCGAGGTGCAGTGAAGCTGCAGGACCTCGCGTGACGTCACCAACACGTGATGCCTCACGTGTTCGGCTTGCAACAACTTTACAGAGCGCACCTTGGACCACACTTCATCCAACGCGTTTCGGGGTCATCAGACTCCTTCCTCCTTTTTTTTTTTTTTGCAGCGCCCTTAATCATTGTTTGTATTCTTAAATTTATGTCTTGAGTCAAATATATTTCAAATATCAAAGAAATCCATTAAAGGCATTCCATTTTTTTGTTGCAAACTTTTTCCACATATCTGCAGAGAATTCCAATTGTTGATGCGATATCCGGTCGAGTCATAGTTGCTACGTATAGAAGTGCCCACACTGTCTGTATTTTTCATTGCCAGTAAACAGATCATCTTCTCCTTTCAACTTTAAGTAGGATGCTCCATTGGGGTTGATATAACTTTGGCTTCTGATATTCCAAACTGATTCAGAATTTAGTTGATTTTTGCACTTCGGTTTAAAAGAAAGCTTCCATCGTCTTCTCTTTGAACCTGGATTTCCGAGGTATTTAGTTTCAAAATGCTGATTCAGAATTTTAGTCATCTTTCAATTTCATTTTCCTTTTGATGACCCATAATCACATCGTCCACATACAGTTTAAACCAGTAATTTACATACACTATATAAAAAGACACACATGCATGTTTTTCTCAATATCTGACATGAAATCAAAGTAAGCCTTTCCCATTTTAGGTCAGTTAGGATTACATAATTATTAATATTTGCCAAATGCCAGAATAATGAGAGAGAGAATGTTCTAAGGCATTTTTATTACTTGCTGCAAAGTCAAAAGTTTACATGCACTAAGTTTACTATGCCTTTAAAAAAAATTCTGGACTAACTATATGATGATGTCATGTGTTTGGAATCTTCTGATAGTTTTTTGGCAGCATCTGAGTTAATTTGACATACACCTATAGATGTATTTTAATGCACACCTGAAACACATTTTTGTGAAGCATCATGGGAACGTCTCAAGAAATCAGCCAAGATATCAGGAAGAGAATTGTGGACTTGCACAATCCTGGCTCATTCTTGAGCACAATTTCAAGATGCCTACAAACAATTATACACAAGTACAAAAAAGATGGGAATGTCCAGCCATCATACCTCTCAGGAAGGAGATGGGTTCTGTGTCCCAGAGGTGAACATTGTCACAATCCATTTTTGGATTTATGGCAGCTCTGGTTCCACTCAGTTTAAAACTTTTCTCCTTTTGGACCATCGGGGGTAAATGTCAGTTTTTCCCTCGCTTGCAATCTGGTGTTACTGCAGAACTGCTGGGTCAGCTGATGCAAGTGGTGACCACACCCACCATCCTTTGAAAGGTCACAAGGTATCCTGACGGCGGTGGGGGGAAGCACCTGCATAGGGCATTAGGGGAGTGCAGGGACAGGCTCAGGTTTGAGCTCAGGTGGTGACCATCCCCCATTCCCTACGGTAGGGCCTTCATCTCACCTTTTCCATCCCGTTGTTTGTGAATTGTACCGTCCATTGACTGACCACTCGTCGGGTTGGGTCACACCGTGACATCACCAACTGTCATATTTTTTCTGGTGAATCATGGCTCAAATGCAGGCTTTTGCCCAACTGATCCAGACCCTCACTGATGAGCTTAAGGAGCTGCGGGGTCAGGTGACGCAGCAGTTTCAGCAGTCGACGGGGATCTGGGCCTCGACTCAGTTGCAGGCTCAACTGGAACCCAAAATATCTCTCCCTGACCGTTTCTCTGGAGGGAGAGATAAGTTTGTAGTTTTTAAAGAAGCCTGCAAGCTGTATTTCAGGCTTTGCCCTCATTCTTCAGGGAGTGAGGAACAGCGTGTGGGGATTATAGTCTCCCTGCTCAAGGGTGATCCCCAATCCTGGGCCTTCTCCCTGCTGACCGGTTCACCATCTTTACGGTCGGTGGATGAGCTTTTTGCAGCATTGGCACTGGTGTATGGAGATCCTGATGGCGTCTCCCTGGTTTAGTCTCGTCTCTGTAAAATCAACCAGGGGGGTCGACCAGCTGAGGAGTACTGCTCAGAGTTTAGGAGGTGGGCCACTGACACACAGTGGAATGACCCTGCCCTTAGGAGCCATTTTTGTCAGGGTCTGTCACCTAGGCTGCAGGATATTCTGGTGCAGTACGCTGCTCCCAGGTCATTGGAAACCGCCATGTCCCTTGCTATCCAGGTGGATAGACGCCTCAGCGAGAGGCATACACCAAATCTGCCCCCTGTTATCCTAGCTAGGGAGGAGGAAACACTGGTGCAGACCGACGAACCCAAGAAGGTGGGAGGAGTTTCATTTCAAACAGGATTACCTGCGGTTCCCCGTGGTGTGGGGGCATGTTTCTATTGTGGGCAGACTAGTCATTTCATCGGTGTCTGCTCAGCTTGTGCCAAAGTATCATCACCATCACATAAGCCGTGTCCCCCTGGTCGAGTGGAGGGAGGCGACCAGGGTGTGAATATTTCCTCCATTTTCTCTTCTCAGTGTATCTTACCTGATGAGGTAGTTGGCGGGGTAGCCGAGACTGTATCGATGCTGGTGGACAGTTGAGAGGGCGTCAATTTGGTGGATGCTCGCTTTGTTCAAACCCATGGCCTGGTGGGTAGGACGCTAGCGAGACCTCTAAGCGAACAAGCCATTGACTCTGTCCCACTCAGCCAGGGGAGGGTGACCCAAGTTGTACACAATATACACCTTCGGGACTCGTCATGAAGAGTCCCTGTCATGCTACGTCTTGGAAGGTATGCCAACTCCTATTGTTTTAGGCCTCCCTTGGTTGAAGAAACACAACCCGGTCATAGATTGGCAGTCCAGGGAAGTAGTCAGCTGGGACTAATCATGTAAGGACTGCAGCCCTGGAGCTACGATCTCTGCCATCTTTCTGCAACCTACGCCTTCTTCTCTGGTGGGGGCAGCAGAGGTGCTGCCAGGGAGTAGGGGCGAGACTCAACCCTCACCTGTAGTTAACCCTGAGTGTCGGAGTCCTTTTAGGAGGAGGAGTCAGGGGAGGGTGGTGGTTCCCTCTGTGCGTAGTGGGAGTGAGTTTGGTAACACAGGGGGATGCCTTTGTTGTCATTTCTGTAAAGTGATCACCATCTTGTGGCAAATGTATGCGTGGAAATAAACATTCAGGTCCGGACCTGTGTGTGAACGAGTACGTCTGGGTGTCCACCAAAAACATCAGGTGGAAGTGTGCTACTGGGACCTGGAGTTCTAGGGTTATCGGGCCATATCAGCCATTCTCAGCCCAGGGACTTTCCAGCTCAAGTTATCCCCCAGTCATGCACATACACAATTCATTCCACAGGTCGGCGCTCTGGAGATTTGTGGCACCTCTGGAGCCTACGTTGTTGTCACCTTCATCGGGCTGCGTTCGCTATAAACCTGAGGGTCAGGTGTCTGCAGAGGTAAACTCTGGTGGATCGAGGCATCCTCACCATATGTAGTTTTCTGGTGAGGTCCGGTGTTGAGGGTCCAGAGGCCCCTCAATGAAAAGGGGGTACTGTCTCGATCCATTTTTGGATTTGTGGCAGCTCTGGTTCCCCTTAGTTTAAAACTTTTTCCTTTTGGACCATCAGGGGTTAATGTTAGTTTTCCCCCTGCTGGCAATCTGGTGTTACTGTAGTGCTGCTGGGTCAGCTGATGCAGGTGGTGACCACTCCCACCATCCTTTAAAAGGTCACCTGATTCATCAGCTGACTGTTGGTGATACAGTTTCTTTCTGGAGACCAGCCTAGCAGGAGCAGCTATCTGGTGTCAGCCACGTCTGGATATTGGAGTCCAGTTGCTGTTGTTTTCTGCAATGTGGACCTTAGCAGCAGTGTTCATAAGTGTGGTGTTTTTGTTACCTTGTTCCTTTTGATGTTTGTCACTTTCCCCTGTGTATATTATCTGCAGAGGTGAGGCTAGTGCTCCTTGCCGGCCAGTCAACTAGCCAGGGCAGTGATAGGTGAATACTAGCGACAAGGTATTCTGACGGCAGCAGGGGGAAGGACCCACATAGGGCGTTAGGGGAGTGCTGGGACAGGCTCAGTTTTGAGCCCAGGTGATGACCATCTCCCATATCCTACGGGTAGGGCCTTCCTCTAACCTTTTCCATCCCATTGTTTGTGAGTTGTACAGTCTGACCGACCACCCTTTGGGTCGGGTCACACCATGACAAACGTGCTTTGGTCTGACATGTGCATATCAATTCAAGTTAAAAGGCCTTGTGAAGATGATGGCGGAAGCTGGTAAGATTGTGTCAATATCCACAGTGAAACAATACTGTATCAGCATGGGCTGAAAGGCCAATCTGCCAGGAAGAAGCCATTACTCCAAAAGAAACATAAAAAATCCAGATTAATGTTTGCAAATGCACACAGAAACAGAGACCTTAATTTTTTGAGACATGTCCTGTGGTCTGATGAAACTAAAATTGATCCTTTTAGGTATAATGACAATCGTTACGTTTGGAGGAAAAAGGGAGAAGCTTGGAAACCTAAGAACAACATCCTAACTGTGAAACACGGGGGTGGCAGCATCATGTTATGGGGTTGTTTTGCTACAAGAAGGACTGGTACATCATGAGAAAAGGAGATTATGTGGCAATATTGAAGCAACATCTCAAGACATCAGCCAGGAAGTTAAAGCTTGGGCAGAAATGGGCCTTCCAAATGGACAATGACACAAAGCATACTGCCAAAATGGTAACAAAATGGCTTAAGGATAACAAAGTCAATGTTTTGGAGTGGCCATCACAAAAACAGGTGCCCTGATTTCTTGCATACAAAACACTCAACGTGTTTCTTTCAACTGATTTTTATTTTTGGGTAGATCTTGGTTCTTTAAAGTTTATTCTGCTTTGGATACCCTACAGCTGCTTATACTTTCAACTTTCGCTTTTACTCAGCTACATGCTTTCCTCTGACATACTCCAATGTAAGTTTATGATCTGGCGTTCACCTAGTGCAGTTACAAGGGTATCATAGCTTTCTGGCAGACCGCTTAGTAGTAGTCAGCGTCAGACTGGAGCACCTTGGGCCCACTAGAGAAAATCATTCTTGGGGCCCACTATGTAGCTACATAGAAATAAATACAAGATCACCAATTGTGCAGTAAAACATGCTAATATCAGGGTATAATATAAGGTAGTACACATCTTAATTATGTAGCAGGGGTTGGGGTAGCCCCCTCATAGAATATAAAGTAGCCAACTCATAGAATACAAAGGAGCCCCCTCATAGGGTACAATGCAGCCCTCTCATAGTATATAAAGTAGCCCCCTCATATAATATAATGTAGCCCCCTCACAGAATATAATGCCAACCTCATATAGTATAATGCAGCCCCCTCATAGAATATAATGTAGCCCTCCTCATAGAGTACAATGTAACTCCCCATAGAATATAATGCAACCATAATCATAGAGTATAATGCAGCCCCCCTAGGGTATAATGCAGCCCCCATAAAGTATAATGCAACGCCCTCATAAGGTATAATGCAGCCCCCCCATAGAATATATTGTAGCCCCCTTATAGGGTATAATAGAGGCCCCCATAGAATATAATGCAGCCCCCTCATGTAGTATAATAGGCCCCCCTACAGAATATAATGTAGCCCCCTGAGTATAATGCAGCCCTCCTCATAGGGTATCATGCTGCCTTCCCCCTCATATGGGGTATCATGCTGCCCCCCTCATATGGGTTATCATGCTGCCCCACCTTCATATGGAGTATCATGCTGCCCCCTAATACCGGGTATCATGCTGCCTTCCCCTTCATACAGGGTATCATGCTGCCTTCCCCGTCATAGGGGTATCATTCTGCCCCCCTCATACGGGGTATCATGCTGCCCCCCTCATATGGTGTATCATGCTGCCTTCCCCCTCATACGGGGTATCATGCAGCACCCCCTCATATGGATCCTCATACGGGGTATCATGCTGCCCCCCCATATGGGGTATCATGCTGCACCCCCATATGGGGTATAATGAAGTGAAGTCATCGCGCACCCGCTGTGCGTCAGAGGCAGAGGGGGATGATGGGAGAGGGAGCGTCATCTGACGCTCTCTCTCTTCCATTGCTTTCAACTGTATCGGCATCTGAGGCCGATACAGTTGAATGCAGGGTGCACTGGGGGTCGGCGTTGACGCCGGGTCCCCCTGACTTTTGGCCCCATAGCGGCCTCGTGGGCTGGGGGCCCGAGGGAGTGGGGTACCTGGTCTGCGGGCCCTGATAGCGGACAGTGTTAGCTGCAGCTAACAGTGCCCGCTATTAAAGTGAAATGAAGCTGTGAAGGAAGAAATTAAGAAAGAATCTCCATTTTGTGCTTTTCGACTCCATTTTGTTGTTTTGATATAAATTTTGTTAGTAGGCTAAAATTTACAGCTGTGATGAGACCTTGATGAGACCTTGATTGTTGCAATCTAAACAGAACATGAGACTGAGGGTGTATTGTTCTACAAAACTTTGACGCACAGATTGTTCCTGCATTCTTATAGGCTAAGAACCGTGAGCGTGTTCTTATGCTGATTGGTTGAAGTGTAATTTCTATGACTATGATAAAGTCATGCAGAATAAACGGGGGCCAGAGATCTGCTCGATCCCCCATACAGAGACACACGTCTCCGTCTGGTCATTTTCAGTTGCCGGCAACACCTTATATATTAATTTGGAAACACTGGGTTAACCGTGAAGGATCACTTTAAATCCTCCCTCAACAAAGCCACTCCTCTTCACGCCCATGGGGGCATGGGGAAGCATGAATATTCATTTCACTTTAGCAGCGGGAACAGGCTTTGGCTTCCTGTCACCCGCTGCTGCTACACTGACCGGGGGCCCCCATAGCAGCTGCATGGTGTGCTGCTATTAGTGCCATGCCACTGGCTGGGGGCCCCTGGAGCAGCAGGGGCCCTAGGCAGCTGCTGGCCCTATATGCCAGCAGGTGTGAGTGCTGGGCCCACCGGAGAATCCAGTCCGACCCTGGTAGTAGTGCAGCAACATGGAAATCCTTTAGATCTTCCCCAACGCACAATTTCTAGAGTATTTCTTATGTAACCCTGCAAGTCTTGGCCCTTATTTAGATTAGACTGATAAAGCTTTCTCATTAAATAGAGTTTATGGCTGACAATTATCCTTTCATGCATGTTTTGCAGCAGTTCCCACATTGCTTTTACAGTTTCACATTTACATACATGCACAATCTGATCATCATCTATACTGAGGCATTCATTATTTGTATGAAGATATTTTCCTACATAGAAAATAAAAAATGAAACACAAAGTATATCACAAAGTTGTAGAAGCAAGCTTTATTAATGTACTTTATGGTGCTTATTAATACTTAATTATATTGAGAATACAAAGGTTTAGCCCCTACAATAAGGCAGTGGAAATGTAGACATGTCAGTGTAACAGTATCTGCTCCGGTGGTGCAGTCATTAGCATTGCGCATGTTTCCCTCTTTATCCGCCATACAAACAGCAGTGACTTTATTGTCTCTTTGTGCAGACAGATAATTGTAGTCTGCAATTATTTAAAGAGCCACTTTTAGTTAAGCTGCATTGTGGGATTTGTAAATAGGTTGAGAGCAAAAAGCTCCATTCCATGAAATGTGTACAGCTCGCTTTGTCCTTGGGTCGCTAGAACCTTTCTATGTCTGTGTTTGTTGAGAGTGTATGGCTGCCATAGTATGAGTGCGCTGTCACCGCACCTGTATATATCATGTAGGGTCATACATTGGTCTCGCAGCTCTATTGTATCTTTGCATTATATATTTACAACCTGACTTGGAATCTCGAATGACAAATCTGCCTCTATTCACTGGGATGAATTATCACTAATCGCTTAGTTAAAAGGTACATAAGGTGTCCTGAGACATTTGAGCCTTTGTATAGGGTCACACGGAATGATCAGCGCGTGGCAAAGTGATGGTGTAATGCGGGGGTCAAATACATTTTAAGTGTATTTGATCATTTACGGTAATTGCCACACTGTTTTTGCACAACTGCACCTATAAATAATAAATTCCAATTTGCTCTAATTTCCCTAAAATTTATTTGACGTGTGCTTCCCACCCTCACCTTAGGCATTAGCTGGCTGTACGCTGATCACTATGTGTTACCCTACTCAAAGATTCAAACTTCTTAGGGAACCATACAGGTACATCTCACAAAATTAGAATATTATCAAAACGTTAATTTATTTCAGTTCTTCCATACAAAAAGTGAAACTCATATATTATATAGAGTTATTACAAACAGAGTGATCTATTTCACGAGATCATTTCTGTTAATGTTGATGATTATGGCTTACAGCCAATAAAAACACAAAAGCCATTATCTCAGTAAATTAGAATACTTTATAACACCAACTAGAAAAATGATTTTAAAATCCGAAATGTTGGCCTACTAAAATATATGTTCAGTAAATGCACTTAATACTTGGTCGGGGCTCCTTTTGCATCAATTACAGCATCAATGCGGAGTGGCATGGAGGTGATCAGCCTGTGGCACTGCTGAGGGGTTATGGAAGCCCAGGTTGCTTTGATAGCAGCTTTCAGCTCATTGTTGGGTCTGGTGTCTCTCATCTTCTTGACAATATCCCATAGACTCTCTATGGGGTTAAGGTCAGGCGAGTTTGCTGGCCAATCAAGCACAGTGATACTGTTGTTTTTAAACCAGGTATTGGTACTTTTGACAGTCTGGACATGTGCCAAGTCCTGCTGGAGAATCACATTTCCATCTCCAAAAAGCTTGTCGACAGAGGGAAGCATGACGTGCTCTAAAATGTCTTGGTAGACGGCAGCGATGACTTTGGTCTTGATAAAACATAGTGGACCTACACCAGCAGATGACATGGCTCCCCAAGCCATCACTGATTGTGGAAACTTCACACTAGACATCAAGCAGCTGGATTGTGCGCCTCTTTACTCTTCCTCCAGACACTGGGACCTTGATTTCCAAATGAAATGCAAAATTTACAGTACTTTCATCTGAAAACACCTTGGGCCACTGAGCAACAGTCCAGCTCTTTTTCTCCTTGGCCCAGGTAAGACGCTTCTGGTGTTGTCTATTGGTCATGAGTGGCTTGACACAAGGAATGTGACACTTGTAGCCCATGTCCTGGATACGTCTATGTGTGGTGGCTCTTGAAGCAATGACTCCAGCAGCAGTCCACTACTTGTGAATCTCCCCCAAATTTTTGAATGGCCTTTTCTTAACAATCGTTTCAATGCTGCAGATATAAAAGTTGCTTGTGCTCCTTTTTCTACTACACTTTTTCCTTCCACTCAACTTTCCATTAATATCCTTGGATGCAGCACTCTGTGAACAGCCAGTCTCTTTAGTAATGACCTTTTGTAGCTTACCCTCCTTGTGGAGTGTGTCAATGACTGCCTTCTGGACATTTTTCAATTCTGCAGTCTTCCCTATGATTGTGGAGCCTACTGAAACTAAGGGACCTTTTTAAATGCTTAGGATGCCTTAGCAGGTGTTTTTTGTTAATTATTCTAATATACTGAGATAATGACTTTTGGGTTTCCATTGGCTGTAAGTCATAATCATCAACATTAACAGAAATAAACACTTGAAATAGATCACTCTGTTTGTAATGACTCTATATCATATGTGAGTTTCATTGTTTGCATTGAAGAACTGAAATAAACTAATTTTTTGATGATATTCTAATTTTTTGAGAAGCACCTGTATGTACCTTTTTAATGGACAACTGATAACAGTGATAACTGATAATGCATCCCAGTAAATGGAGGCAGATGTGCCAGGCAAGATGCCAAGCTGGCAGCCTGGGAGTGAAAAGTGGGAACAATTAGGAAATTTGGATCATGTGCTGCCAGCAAGAGGTGCCATAGAGAAGTATATTCAGAAAGTGGAAGGGTGTGAGACCAGTGTCCAAGTATTTTCCAGGAACCACAGGAGACTAAGTGATAGCCCCACAGAGGTTCGAATGTGTCCACTTGTACTTAGCTATTTTCTGGACCTAATTGTCTGACGTACAATAGTAGCAAAATAAGACCTCTAACAGAGATAAGCATTTATGTGACTTTAAGTGGTATCCCATGTTAAGAGGGAGTCTGTCAGTAAGGACAACCCCCTAAACCGAATATATAAGCATACAGGTGTTAACAATGTAAATTCATCAACACCTTTATATCTTGTATCTGTTGCTGCATTTGAAAGAAATTAGTTTTAGTTAATTTGCAAATAAGATGTTAAGTGCTCTGGGCGTGTAAATATATGTAAAAGGGGTGCACCCCTATACTGATGATGATACAGGGTGCAAAACCTACTCTGTAAGGCAAACTAGATATAGCAAAAAAAAGAGAAAAGACTAGACTAATGATGGTATGCACACCCGAAAATTAAACAAAATCAGAAAACTTTTATTATTACACCTCAAAAAAGACAGACACAGATAAAACCATTTAAAAGGGCCTAAGATATAGGATCGATAAGCGACACCCCTATATATCACAAATAAAGTATAGTACAACCAAAAAAAAACAAAAAAAGTTGTAATTATAAGCAAATATGCATAATATAATAGGCTGTACAGATATAAATAACAAAATGTCTCTTGCTCATAGGTTAAATAAGTCAAATCTCCTAGTATTGAACCAAAACAAAAAGAATGTCGTGACACACAATGTGCTGCAAACATATACACACATAATTGAAACCCTATAAAATAGGCATGACTATAATGAGTAACAGTGTTATCTAAGCATGCTCAATGCCTGGAAAGCCCAAATACTAATATTCATATCACAATGTTAGGCTTGACTGTAGGCACAGACCCCACAATGATATATACGGCTATACATTAAATGACAGTATTGTCTGAGCATGCTAGGTACCTGGAAAGCCTAAGCCCCAATGTGCACATTACAATATTAGGCTGACACATAAGCATAAACCCCACAAAGATGTATGTCCAAATACCTATGTGGACCTGGTCCAACAAAAATAGGCAGCAAATGATAACAGATAATTTGCAATTGCGCCTGGAGAAAGCAAGGTGGAGAAAAATAAGCCCACTCTAGGCGGATAAATACCACTGGAGCTGTGGGGGAGTGCAGCGGATTGAGGCGCCCAGGAGAGACAAGAGACAAGAATAAGGGGTGAGGCAAGAGCCCCACGCGTATCGCTGCAACAGCAGCTTCGTCAGGGGAAGTGACAGAGCACTTAACAAGCCTATGATACTTGATAGCTCGCTATCTGTGCCATCAGGTGCCAGAGAAAGAAATCAGACAGTGAGTTATCACTGAAGCTAAAGAAGCTTTAGGAGGCAAAGGTTTGTTAAATGCTCGGTAACACCCAGGGCGCTTAATGACTTATTTGCATATGAATTGCAATGATAATTGCTCATGAATGCAGCAACAGATAGATGGTTGTCAATAGCTTTACATTTCAAAGACATGCATACCCACATATGTGGTTGGGGGGAAAGTGGAGTTGATGTTGATCTAACAGGCAGGCTAGCTTTAATGATCACCCATGGTGGGTCAGACTTGAAATAAGCGGGTATACAATTGAGAAATCTTTTAAGCAAATGAAAATCTCTAAAATGAGATTATGTATTGCACATTACACATATGTAATCATGGTTAAGACATTTGTCGAAACGCGTTGGTAAACGCTGCATATGTGCACTGTGCTGTAATGTGCGAGATATAATCTCATTTTTGTGGTATTTTTTGTGGTACACCAGAATATTATTTTTTTCTATGGATCAATAAATATTGCATTTTAATGGAAGATTCTGTCTCCCGCTGGACTACACTTTTTTTCTTATTATCTTGGACCGGCTGCTCAGCCTTTTTCCGTGCGGGCATGGATGTGGAGTAGCCCATACTCAGGTGAGCTGACTTTTCTACTTTTTTCGAATGAAAATCTCTGACCCAGCAGTTTGTTTAACCAGACCTTTTACTGAGCAGAGGCATAATCCCATGTTACTGTTACCCTGACAATCTGGACAAGATAATAATGAGTAATTATATTTACCTGCCTACAAAGTGCCTGGTGCTGCGCTAATTTGCTTCAATTACTCTGTGTATCCACATGACAGCTCTGTGATTATGTCAGAGGGGCCCAAAGACACATCAGCCCTTCCATTTGTGCTTGTCTTTACAAACCATTTCAGCGATGGTTCCCGGAGTATAAGATGGGTGAGGGGAAGTCCATTCACAAAATAATTTCCAGTTTAAGAAGAAGCTGATACAGTTCATAGAATGAATGGCTAAAAATAACATTGTTCACATTTACTAATCTACTTTAAAGTTAGAATAGAAAGTCTTAAAATGTGCCAAATTAATCACAGTGGCTCAAACTGTTGGATAAGTTTGGTTCATCTTTAGACCCTTTTGTGTTTAACTGTAACTGCTTTAAGACAACAAGTAGACTTAAAACATCCAATTGGTCCGCATAGTACTCTGAAGTGACGTTGTAAAATTTCATTTAGAACACCAGCTGTCAGGTACAGCCAGACTCCAAATAAAGAAGGCAGAGGTGGTTTATTACCTTTTCTGCCTTCCCGATCACTGTATACACAGCACTGAACCAGCAGTTCTGTTTAACATTGAAAAAGCCCAGGCATTGCTTCCTCCTCCAGATTCAGCAATGCTGGGTGTAGGGAGGGAGCAGGAGCTGCTGGGTCCTAACAGACCCAGATCAGCTCTGCTATGTAGCCAAGAAGCTGAGTTTGCCTTGTAACTGGGACCAATATTCCAACTCCAGTTACAGGGGAAATTGGATATAAAATCATTTAGCTATAAGTTGTAATGCCCTCTAAAAGTCTTTTATGACATAATGGTGGACACAATGTATGAATTAAATAAAAAAGTAAGTGGTTAAAAAAAGGGAATGAAAATAAATTAAGAAAAGAAAACCAGTGACAAGCCAAATTGCTCTTTGTAGCGCCACTCCCATTGAAAAAAAAAAATGTTGATTATCTAAAAATAATTTTTACAGAAACGGTCCTTTGTGTTCTTGGAAAAACGTCACAAACAGGAAAATATTTCCTTTTTTCTTCATATTCTTCCCTAATATGGGAAAAATTATATAAATATTAGCACCATGTGTCACAAAAAAATGCAAAAATCTTTACTGTATGCTTTATCCACCTGAAGACCCTCGTTCTGTAAAAAAATAAAATAAAAAAGCAACAATATCCCATACCTTTTGGGTGACCAGTCATGTCCCACGCTGTAAATCCATCTGAAGGGGTTAAATAATTTTACAACCAGGAGCCTGCTAATGTAGCTGCTGCTCCTGGTTGTAAAAACTGTGGAATGAATGGAATGCAGGGGAATGTAGCATTGTAGACTTGCGGTGATGCGCCCCCTGGTGGCAGAAACTCATATGAGCTCTAGCGTGGGAATGTTTCTGAATATTTTCCCATGCTAGAGTTATATACAGTATATATACTGAGCCACTTTTGATGAATTTATCGGGCTGACGTTTTCCATGCCATGTCTGGCGCTAACTCCTCCCCCTTTGGGGACTGAAACGCACGTCAGGGCGGGCGCTCATTCTTCTGGGCTGTGGACTGCGCCCTGTTTAGGTAATGACCACCTTCATATTGTTTCTAATAAGCTGCCATGTGATAATTATAATGCTTGTATACTTGTATGCTTAATAGTGGTCAGCACCGATCATGGCGCAGGGACTTCAATCTTTTAGTGATTTGCCCCATGTTGATACTCTTTGTCAAATGTGACATATAGATTGAAATAGTATATTGTACATGCGAGGATGTTGTATACATTCCACTGTTACCTGTTCACGTTAATTCGCTCCCATCTTCTACAGTACATTGTGTGACACTTTTTGTACATCCCTTTCCCCCTCATGAACAATTCCCCTTTTCCCATAAACTTTATTCCCCCTTTCATCATCACTCTTTTATAGGACACCCAGGGTCACGGACCGGGTCACTGCTGCCATGACACATCCTTTTAAGAACCGGCCCGGTACCAAGTATCCCCACGGCCCTGGCGGGCACTCCATATTACTTTGACCAGTTTATCATCCCTTTCTTTCTTTTGTTTATTCATGTAGTATGATGATAGGTCTATATCAGTCCTTTAGATATATGGAACACCCGCCAGGGCCATGGGGTACTCGGTACCGGGTCAGGTACTTAAAGGGACGTGTCACGGCGGCGGCGACCTGGTCCGTGGCCCTGGGCGCCCATGTTAAAGAAAAGGTCTTTAACCCCTTCCCGACATGTGACGGAATAGTACGTCACATGTCGGGACCCCCGCTTTGATGTGCGCTCCGGCGGTGAGCGCACATCAAAGTCGCGACATGTCAGCTGTTTTTTTACAGCTGACATGTGCGCGCAATAGCGGCGGGTGAAATCGCGATCACCCGCCGCTATTAACTAGTTAAATGCCGCTGTCAAACGCAGACAGCGGCATTTAACTACCGCATCCGGCCGTGCGGCCGGATATGAGCGCACCGCCGACCCCCGTCACATGATCGGGGGTCGGCGATGCTCCTCCATTGTAACCATAGAGGTCCTGGAGACCTCTATGGTTACTGATTGCCGGTGGCTGTGAGCGCCCCCCTGTGGTCAGCGCTCACAGCACACCTGCAATTCTGCTATATAGCAGCGATCTTATGATCACTGCTGCATAGCAGAGCCGATCAGGCTGTGCCTGCTTCTAGCCTCCCATGGAGGCTATAGAAGCATGGCAAAAGTAAAAAAAAAAAGTTTTTAAAAATGTGAAAAAAATAAAAAAAATATAAAAGTTTAAATCACCCCCCTTTCGCCCCAATCAAAATAAATCAAAAAAAAAAACCCCCAACCTACACATATTTGGTATCGCCGCGTTCAGAATCGCCCGATCTATCAATAAAAAAAAAGCATTAACCTGATCGCTAAATGGCGTAATGAGAAAAAAATTCGAAACACCAGATTTACGTTTTTTTGGTCGCCACGACATTGCATTAAAATGCAATAACGGGCGATCAAAAGAACGTATCTACACCAAAATGCTATCATTTAAAACGCCAGCTCGGCACGCAAAAAATAAGCCCTCACCTGACCCCAGATCACGAAAAATGGAGACGCTACGAGTATCGGAAAATGGCGCAATTTTGTTTTGTTTTGTTTTTTGCAAAGTTTGGAATTTTTTTTCACCACTTAGGTGAAAAATAACCTAGTCATGTTAGGTGTCTATGAACTCGTAGGGACCTGGAGAATCATAATGGAAGGTCAGTTTTAGCATTTACTGAACCTAGCAAAATAGGCAAGCAAAAAACAAGTGTGGGATTGCACTTTTTTTGCAATTTCACTGCACTTGGAATTTTTTTCCCGTTTTCTAGTACACGACATGCTAAAACCAATGATGTCGTTCAAAAGTACAACTCGTCCCGCAAAAAATAAGCCCTCACATGGCCAAATTGACGGAAAAATAAAAAAGTTATGGCTCTGGGAAGGAGGGGAGCGAAAAACGAAAACGGAAAAACGGAAAAAGTTCCGGGGGTGAAGGGGTTAAAAAGGTTTTTGAAATAAAGAAAGCTTGTGACGCCACCTGTGGTATTCGGCCAGGGATGACCAACGCTGCTTAAAGGGGTCCTCTGGGGTGATGTTATGGCAGCCAGATGGTATAACTTCCCACAGGTGAAGTGGGTCCTTGGGGCTCCCGGTGAATAGATGGAAGATGGTGAGTGGTGTAGTAAAGAATGAAGGACGCAGTTGTGCAGTCTTTGTACCTGGTTTACTGATGGTAGCAGGCAGCCCCAGTCCAGGGCACCAGATCACAGGTACAGGCAGGGTCCGGCCGGCTTGTTAAGTGAGTTCAGAGTCCAGCTTTAACCAGGTGGAGTTAAAAGCCTTCCTTTTAGAGCTATGTTGTTGTAGTCCCTTACTGCCTATGGCTTCTTAGCAAGGCCCTCTCAGTTATCTCTGTCCTTTATTGAAGTGGGACACTGTTGTGAATTTTGTTGTGGGTTCTGCTCTTGGGCGCCCTCCGGTGGTTATAAGTGGTAGTGCTGCTGTTTGTCCTTCACAACAGTCATCAGCTGCTTCCACTTTGGACGGGGCTATTTAGTCTGGCTCCTTCCTTTAGTGAGTGCCAGTTGTCCATTGTTTTCTAGGGATCCACATCTCTGCTTGGTTTCTCCTTCTGGATTGTCCAAATCATCAAAGATAAGTCCTGGCTCTGTTTTTGCAGTCCACATGCGGTGGACTTAATAGTTCTGTGAATTGCTATGTTTTTTCTTGTCCAGCTTTGTCTGTGTAAAGATTTATTCAGCCAAGTTGGAAGCTCTGGAGTCACAGAGTTACCCTCCATGCCTTTAGTTAGGTGTGAAGATTTTTGTATTCTCTGTGGTGGATTTTGTAGTATTTTTTATACTGACCACACAGTACTCTGTCCTGTCTTTTCTTTCTAGGTAGCGTGGCCTCCTTTGCTAAATTCTGTTTTCAGTCTGCGTTTGTAATTTCCCTCTCCTCTCACAGTCAATATTTGTGGGGGGCTGCCTTTCCTTTGGGAATTTTCTCTGAGGCAAGATAGTATTCCTGTTTCTTTCTTTAGGGGTAATTAGTCCTCCGGCCATGACGAGGTGTCTAGGGAGTGACAGGAACATCCCACGGCTACTTCTAGTTGATGTGTTAAGTTCAGGGTCTGCGGTCAGTATAGAGGCCACCTACTCCAGAGCTCGTCCATGCTGCTCCTAGGCCACCAGTTCATAACAGTACAACTGGCCAACAATGAGTTAACCGCATCTCAAAAGAAGGGAAAGAAAGTGCTGAGCCATTTTTTTTCTGTACTCTGTTGTGTTTTTGTTTCCCTCTTCACTTCTGGGTGGAGTTAGGCGTTGACATGGATGTTCAGGGACTTGTGTTGTGATCCGCTTTTTGGCTCCCCTGGTGGTGGCTGGTGGTACTGGAGACTTGTGTGTGCTTTTCTGCCTCAGCTCACCTGCTTCCATCAGTTTTGGGAGTTCCCTATTTAGCCTTGCTCTCCAGTCACTTCCTTGCCGGTCATCATTGTAACCTGAGTCATTCAGTTGCATGTTCCTGCTACTAGTCTGCTGATCAGCTAAGTGGACTCTTGTCCTTATTGTTTTGTATTTCTTGTCCAGTTTACAGTTTTGTCATTTCCTGTTACTGAAGCTCTTGTGGACTGAAATTGCCACTCCTGTGTCATGAGTTGACACAGGAGTCTTAAAGTAATTTCAGGATGGGTTTTTGAAAGGGTTTTTCAGCTGACCGTGAAGTCCTCTTTTGTATCCTTCCTCTATCTAGTAAGTGGACCTCGCTTTGCTAAATCTACCTTCATACTGTGTATGTCTTTTCTTCTGAACTCACCGTTAATATACGTGGGGGCTACTATCATCTTTGGGGAATTTCTCTAGAGGTAAGCCAGGTCTGTTCCTTCCTCTTCCAGGCGTAGTTAGTTCTCCGGCTGGCGCGTGGCATCTAGGCAGCCGTAGGAATGCTCCCT